>NC_088889.1:84536011-85176219 GCF_037157495.1 Lathamus discolor | reverse complement strand
AAACAACACCTCCTCCCAGAGGGAGGATATTTAGAGTATTTGAAACTCCTTTACAGAATTTATAAAAATAAATCCTTTCAAGAAAACTTGCCCACTGCTTTCCAGATTTCCGTAAGGGAATAGCCTCTTTGTGAGTATGGGTTTGGAACAGAGACAGAATCTGTTCATCACCTTGAGATTAAGAAAACTAATAGGTCAATTTATAAGCTTTTTTAATAAAAACTTGCCAAGTAAGTTTGTGACATTGGAAATGCTACTACCCAGTGATTTTCTTCTCAAGTTTTGCTAAGACAGCACAGGAATAACTGGGAGTCAAATAAAGAAGCCAGTGAGGACCAGGTACCTACACCAACTGCACAGGCAGATCTTGGCCCTAAGCTCAGGGAGCAGGAGACAGCACTGCTCAGCTATCCCTACCCAATGAGGTCCATACACGCATCTCAAGGCAAATGCCAATGACTCAACAGGAAAACCTACATACTAATGTGTGTTGAGAAAAGAGTGTAAATGGATTATGGACTTCAGGACAACAGTCACATACTGACTTGCCTTTAACACAAAGTCCTGTTTCTTTGTGTGATAGATATATCCTTTGGTGTTCACAGGATTGGTCCCTCTTTCTAATGACTACACAGTTAGTAAGTCAACAGGCTGATGTGTTTAAGCAAAATTAAGTGAAGTAGCAAACGCAGGAATAATTTGGAAGGAAAATATTCTTCTTCCAAAACAATGGCAGTATTTCAGCTAACCATGTGAGACATGAATGACAAAGGGGAAAACCATCCAAAGAAAAGTTGTGCATGCACAAGGTGTCATTCTGCAGAACCTCTACTCATCCTTTTTATTTAAGAAACTTGAAGTTATTGGCTATCAATCCATCAAGAGCATTTCATTACATTCAAAAATCAAATTAAAATCAGGCATAAAACACCAAGCCTACCAGATTGCAGGCTGCCACTGTCACCTTCATACTTCCAAAGACATGTACTATCAGCTAAATGTTAAATTATTTGGATTTAAGTATAAAGCCAAGCCACAACATGAAAGTGCTAAAAGCAGTGAGCTGAAAGCCTTTTCTCTGCTCCTGTTGGGTTAGAAAATATTGCTGTATGCCATTTTGAGCCATTTGCCAGAAACATATTGTGATGTTGTCCACCAGATCCATTCTCTTCTACGACTTCTTTCCTTTAATACAACTGCTAAGTCTCCTAATGCGCTTTTTGAAGGTACTTTTTTTGTTGTTTTTAAACACACGTTTCACTTATCATCCTTAGTGTTATACCCTGCTTAAGTGGGTAGACTTGTAGATCTTTCATAGGTATTACAGCATGTGTCCTTAGCTCCACTGGAAGCATAGCAAAGTTGAGCTAGGCCCCAGGGCCTTTCAAGGAGTTTAAGGAAACATGTTTCTCAAGAATCAAACTCTAGATTCACAAAGGTATTTACGTATGTGCTAGAATTACTAAAAGCACCTTGTCTCCTATTCAAAGCTCAGGGACTTCTTGGACACTTCTTGTTAATCATGTAGTGTACCTTAGTTAGGCAATTTCCAAACTACAAGTCCAGGAGCAGAAAGCGCCCTGGTACCAAGCACAGCTATGCTAGAGCGAAGTTAACATCCAACCAGACACATCTTAAAAAGATGCCCTTACTCACCTTGAGGAGCAACTGCTTGTGGATGCAGTCCCAGTCCAAGTATGTGAGCAAGGTGCTCATCAGTGTAAAACATTCACAGCCTCGTGGCTGGCACTGGCTGCAGAGCCCTGGGGCACCCACTGGCTGAGGCCACCAGCACATACGGAGTGTCAGACCAGGGTTGACATTGAGGGAGAGTTGACTCAACCTTTGGTGAAACAGTGGCCTGTTGATATGTGTTAAAGACTGCTTTAGCAGTTACTGACACAAGGTTTCTGCTTTAAACCTCTCACAGACCAAAGGGTATTATGTTCCCTTGTGCAGTGCCCACAGTGAGCAAAGCTACATGAAAACATTCAGGCAGCTGGTTTCAGCTTTACACTAACTGTGAAGACCGTCACTGGTGATTAAACGGCAGGGCTGCATTTCTAAGGACGACTAAGGGCTGGACAACAAATTTCGAGTCAGGAAACACTGATCACTACTAAAGAAGTCTGAAAAAGATGCATATGCAATAACAAAAATGAGACAAAGCCACATGCAGTCTCAGCCTGGGAAGGCAGAGCTTAGCAACTTTGCTTAGGCATTGCTTCCTTCTCTCAGGAAAATAACATTCTTTTTAAATATGTCCTGAATTACTGCTTTAAAATCCTCACATAACCATAAACAAAACGCTTCCCTCCAAAGATCTGACCCTGAGCAAGGCAAAACTCTTCTTGCCCAGGTTAGGAGAAAAGAAATATAAAAAAAAAAAAGGAACAAAAATAAAAAAAAAACTACCCTAAGAGGAAGTTAGCTTCTCAGATTAGATACAAATCATTCAAAAGCCCATTTTTACCAGAAAGTAGATGTGAAGGGGGAAAGGTAAGCACAGAGTGAAACAGCTCCCGCAGGAAAACCGTCACTCACCTTGCAACCTGCATACAGTAAAAACAGAAATACAATCCTGGAAACACTGAGATACTTGCTTTTGCCATTAAAACAACCTTACTGACCATTTTTTAGTCAGCCTACAGATCTAAGGAGAGCTCATACTGGTTATCTTCATATTACATCTAAACTTTATTGTATGTAAACATTTGATCAAAATCAGGAAGAAAAATGAACAGCAGAGCCAGGCAGTAACTCACAGGACAGATAGACAGTAACAGCCTGTCAGCTCTGTCAGAGCCCCAGGCCTAGTCCACTTTACCTGTACCTAAGCAACACACTTGGGCAGTGCCAAACAGGTCTGGGATTTGGGATTTATGCAAGTCTAAAAGGAATGTGTATGGAACTCTACCAAACCACTCATAGCCTGCATGAGACTTAACAACAAATTGTAAGCCTTTAAATCAAGTGGAAAAGCAACCAAACTTATGTTTTTGTCTTTGATACATTCACGTCATGCAGACACATTTGTGAAGAATCTATAAAATCCACAGTAGCCAGGAGCACCCTTCCTACCCTCTTCAGGATGGGCCGCAGCAAAAAAGTTTGGCCTCAGAGCACCACCAGTGATTGCAGCACTTTGAACAGAGGCCACCCTGAAGAGGTGATCCACTCAAAAGACTGACACTGCTGCTATGCCCACACTTCCCTCAAATCACATTAAGCTGACTTTAGGCGCAATGGTTTGCACCTTCAGAGCTTGTTAAACTATACCTACATTCTGAACTCTTAGAAATTCAGACTATCACCCTTGCAATCTGAAGGCAAAACCCACCATTCTTGTTGACATAAGCAAACCCCTGCTTCCACGACTTGCCCCAAGGGAGTAAAGGGAGATATATGACAGAAGAGAGGCCCTAGTATTAGGTCATGCACAGCGCCAGCTGAGACAGCTTTTAATTTCTTGAGTGTCACAGAGGTGAAAAGAGACATCCCTTTCATACAGACAAGAAGCAGAAGGTTAGAAAATGTTCAGTTATACAACTACAATCAACACACATCAGATGTGTGAAGCAGAGTGGCACTTCACATAACAACTAGCCCAGTGGTGACTGCAAATATTGCAATTGCCAGAAACAGGAACAACAGTGAGTCAGAGTTTTTACTGTGTGTATTGGTAGCTGGTACTTTCAGTGCAAACCGACAGACATAATGACATGCTCTCAAACCTTTAGCTGTGTGTGGCAGTCACTCTTACCTCCTTCAGGGCTTTTACCTAACTCAGGGCTGTGAAGTTCCTGGCTTGTCAGATGCACGTACCACCAAGCTCTGCAGGCAGACAGGAAGGCTATCCAGGTACGTGATACTATCTGGACCTCCCACAGCGCAAGTCAGAATTCCACTAGAGTGAATGTAAGAGCATAAGCACTGTATAAGTGGGATGTGACTGCCACAGGACAGACAAGAGAAACACACTGTGGATTAAATCCTGCCACTGTTCCTAGTGCCAGCACTAAATACGCGCTCCACTGGAGATAACCTTCAGGCTTTTTTAATCTCTCACCCAGGTCTCTGTCTTCTAAAGAGGAAAATTCTCTCCTGCTGCAAGATTATATTAAGGAAGAGATCCACTCAAGCCTCTTCCTTTGTCCCCTGAACACCAGTGGGACAGAGTGAAAGGCTGAGGAATAGATCAGGAAACCTTTGGTCTGTTATTCCATCCATTTTGTAAGTTGTTCTTGTTGCAGTTACTTCACAGTTCTCTAAATTTCAGTTCTCTAAATCCATGCTAAGCCCTGGATTTGCAGAAGCACTAAGCATCCACAAGTAGGTTCAGATACTTGAAAACAATAGTTTTGATAGCCTTATCGAAACATTGCAGCCCATTACCAAATTTCACTAATGACATGGGTCTGCAGGTCTTGTGTCTTGTATTCTGCTTCAGCTGAACGAATGATTTTACCTCCCAAACAGAATTACTACTACTCCTCCTACCCTCTCCATGTCGAAGATTCCTTGCTGAAAAGAGCTTTTAATATCAAGACCTTACACAAAGTCCTGAACCTGAATCTGCAGGTGAGCCTGGAGGTATTTGGACCCAGACAATTAGCAAAACGCTACAAAAATGGTCACAGCTGGTGCTACCATGACAGTGCTGGCCCATTTGCTACTTCTCATTCTTTCTATCTTTCAGCCTCAACATGAAATTTTTCATTTATTTTCTCTCCTTCCACTTCCCCACATTAGTAGAAAACTACACATTTCAAGAGCAGATGGCCATTTAGTGCAACCACTGATTTCAAAGAAGCTACTGTGACTTGCTAGCTGGTACAACATGTTCTACACCCTCTTTTTAGTATCTGGCACAACAGGGAGTGCTCAATGCTGGGAATCTGATTCAGTAAGACACTGCTTCTGATTTGAGAGAAAGGAACAATGACAACCTTGTGAGAAGATTGTTTCTTTGTCTTCTGTTATGTGCTCTCCACAAAGGGAAGAAGCATGCTTTCTCAGACAGTACAAGGCTAATGACTGTTACTGCCTTGCATTATTCAACAGGAAGTACACAATTAGATTCTTATGTTCAATTTTGTGTTCACATTAGCATCAGGTTATCATAAAATATAATTATGTGAAGTTGTAAATTCGTGCTCATCTTTTCCTTGCTGAAAGCTGAGGGCAACTCCAGCATTTCAGAAGGGTCACAGCTCTCTAAGCAAGCGCAGCAAAGCTTCTGCTTAAGCAAGTTCCCAGGGCATATTCCCACTTGGGGGGAGACGAAAAAACATCTATAAATATATCTATAAATACACCTGAAAGAAAAGGACTGCAAAAAGTAATCTTTGAGTACTGAGGAACACTGACTAGCATACCATATGACTAGCATTGCAAGAGTACAGGTAGGTATTTGCTAACAGGTGAGTGTGAGGACAAGAAGAGGAAGAAGCCTTTGCCCTCTACAGATCATCCTAGGCCAGAGACAGGCATCCCAGTGCCTTGTCACCCAGCTCCTCTCAGTAATCCTCATCAGCTCACATCATCGTTTCATAAGAGAGGTTGCCCAACTGTAAAATGGGTGACGCAGTGACGCTTCTGTTTGAAAACACTGTGAGTCTGACTACAATAAAGGTGAAGATGACAGCAAGGCCTTAGCAGCTCGTCATAGGCCTGGGTTGTATGGTTCTTGCCTGGCATCCTCCCAGCCCTCATGTATCACTCAGATTCCATCTCCTTGCTGTACGCTATCCTCCTCAATAAAAAAGCAGCATTTAACTCCCCCTTGTGGTCTACGACAAAGAGCATCCCAGCAACTAAGCCAATCTGACCCCCTTGAGAGTCATTCCCTACCGAAGGCCACCTAATCATATCAGCACAGTCATAAACTGGTTAGGCTCCAAAGAACTGTGCTTGCAAAAGTACATTTCCCTTTGGCTCACTTTCTCCTTGTCATGTGTTTCCCTGCTGAAGTGCTATGAAGGGGCAGATAAAGCTGTGCCATGTAATGCAGATGGTTTAACACAGCACAAGACCTATGTTACTGGCTTCCCTATATGTCTAATCATTAAAATAAATTGACACATGCAGTCTTTATTTTAAGGCTCCTATCCCAGAATGAATAAAGAGCACTTCAGACTGAAAGAGTGGAGCTTCAGGGAGCAAGCTTCTCCACAGGGAAATCACACCCAAGGTCTAACAAGAGTCCCTTACTGATTTTCTCAGTGCACTCAGGCAGTGACCACAGACACAACCATCTGTGCAGACTGAATTGCTCATCATTCCAGCCTTCACATCAGGATACCCTGCAAAGTCTGTAAGAAGCTGTTGATTGCTATGAAACCATTGGGACATTTGTCAATTTGCAGCAAATCTTTCTGCTTATCAAGTGCAGAAACGAGACGGGGACAAAGAAGGGAAAGAGAAGACTGGAGATGTATAATATTGTCCAACTCCATTGCTAGAAAATAGCCCTATTAAGGAATTATTAGAGGGGCTATCACACTGAGATGGCTCATAACCAAACATGCATGGGTCTGAGTCTCCTTTTTCCTCAGACCTCCTTTCTGTGTTATTTTTCTGCTTGTTGAAAAGCAACACAGCTGTCTGTTCATCCCTTAATGGTGGTGTCCATGCTGCCCTTAGAGGCTGAGGTCACCCAAAAAGAAAAGGAATGGGGAAAAAGCTTCAGGAATGCTCCTGTCTGTGTTATAGTACTGGCCTTATTGATTTAAAAAAGAGGGATTTCCCACACCCCCATCCCAAAGAGCTTTTTAAAGGTAGTCCCAACAAAGCAGATGGATAAAATGGAAATATTTTTCCTTTCTACACTGTCTGGAGCATTATGTTTCATAAAATAGTATATATAGGGTCTTTTCTTAAAGGACAGTAATGAATCCTGTTCCTACTCTTGTGCCTTGTTTTTCAGCTGCCTTTTTAGTACTTTCTTGCCTTGCTTTTCAGATGGCTTTTTAACCTATACCTAGGCCTGTACTGCTGGCATTATACTTCTCCAGATACATAAGCTAGTCTAAAGGCAGTTCAGACATCGCCTGCACTACTGCAGCAGTATTAAGACACAAAAGACATATTTTAATTATTTATATGCTTTCACATACCAGGACAACTATTTCTAAAGCAATCCTAATATTAAATCAGTCTAAGGGTCTCCAAATTAAAGGCTTCGGAAAGAAAGTAGCAGTAAATACATTTTCTCTTTTCAGTAAATGGCTGCTCTTATGGATAAAGCATCATTCCATACCCAGGAAAATTATACTACACCTGTCCTTGCTTTCTTTCTCTTACAGACTCAGATATTCTTGTAATATGAAGGTACAGATGTTCCTAGAACTATGTGATTTTCTTGTAGATTATGTTCTTCAAAAAAAACCCAGACACATGAAATAAAATCTGAGAGAAATGTGTATTATATTGTAAAAACTTTTTCTTCCAGGTATGTAATGGCTAAAGGCCTCCCAGAAGTGACCCGTCTTTCATCTAGTCTGTCAACCAACTTTTTATATGCAAGAACATGACTCTGAATCTGGGATCAAACCATTTCTGGTTTTACTTTAATAAATTCCTTCTGCCCTTAGCCAGGACGAAAATTAAGCATAGGAGTAATTGCAGCTACACATGATTATTCTCATAATTACTAGCATGTGGTCAGAGGAACCAACCCATAGCTTATTAAAACCAAAGCAAAAAAAAAAAGCGTGTTCATTTCAGTGGAATTGGAACTAGCCCAGGTATTATTGTTGGGCAACAAGTCTCAAAATTATGAGACAAAAGCCCCTTCTACTTATTTTCTGTCAATTCCCAAATCATCTCCAACACTAGTTGGACAGCAAATCAACACGCATATATGCTAAGTTTCCATTTTAAGTGCTTTTACAGAAGAAGCTGGACCCTTCCATCTAATACATTCATCACAGATGGAACAGTCACTGGTGTTCAGGGGTGCATGGAAATTCATCATTAGCTGCTCTGAGACCTAGAAAGCCTTAAAGCAGGGATCTGATACATCCTACCTAGGGAGGATCTTGAGGCTTATAATCTATTTGTCCAACTTGCTATCACATACCAAGAATAGAAGGGAACAAATATGAAATAGAAACATCACCCTTTGTGATGAACACATCTACCCACCTGCATGAGCTGTAGGTGAACACAGCTAATAAGAGGATATAAGCAAGAAGCTTCCTCTCCAGATACATCATTTACACAGCATGTTCCCACCTGTGTATCACTCTGCAGATCCTATACAGTCAGAGTTTACAAGCACTTCCTCATGAAAGACTTCATCTCCTGATAGTGACTAATAAAGACCCTGGAAGGCCATGTCTCATCACCAACCAGGCTGCTGAATCCAGACATGACTATAGCATTTAAGTGCTTTCAACCTAAATAGCAATAGCAGAGACCCAATGAGATGCATCTCCTGCTTTTTGTTCTTTTGAAGATAAAAACTTTGTGGGAATGAAGTCTTAGCAAAACCTAGTATAAAATCCTGACTCTAATGAGGCATTGGGGGTTTAGCCATCACCTTGCACTGGACAACTGCCAGGATCTCATTTCTACTGCCTGACTCAAACACGCTAAAGTCAGTGAGAGCCCTCCTGCTTATTCCAGTGTGTACAACCTGAAGTCCCTCATAATTTGCTTCGTATTAATTGCCTGGTAGAGGCGCATTTGAGTTCACCTCTGAACAGCATGCAGTAAATTGCAGAGGTCCTATTCTGCTCCAAGGCTATTTAAAGAATGGTCTCTGATTTTCTTTGTTATTGCAAATTCCAGAAAAGAAGAGAGTCTAATAAATACTGCATTTAAAATCTGTATTCGCTTTTCACCATAAGGAATACTGGAAAACAATAAGGGTTCTTCAACATCTTTGGTTAAGAAAAATAGCACCAATTTTTTTTTCTTTTCATCCTGATCATTAAAGTATGTTAAACTGATTTTATCTCTTGGGACAAATTCCAGAAAGGACTTATTATTGAGATTGTTTCAAAATTTTGTCAGGATTTTAATATTTAAATAATTGAAAATATTCTTTTTTGTGACCTAAAATACTCTCTTGCTGCCTTCAGTCTAAGTTTACTTTATAACTTTACTTTTATAACTATGACATTAGGCATCTGTTGGTTCTCCAAGCTTAATGCACCAAAGTCTTGATTCAGAACATCTCTGCGTAAACAACTTGAAGCAAACCCTGATGTTAAAGCACACACTTGAAGAGTTCTCACAGATGAGAAGATTATTTTCTTACTTTGCTCTTTATGAGATCAAGTCTTGCTGTATCCAGGGACATTTTGAGGAAACTGCAGTAAGTGTCCAGTTTTCACTCAGAGTGTTGGTTTCTGAGCAAAATTTGAGCAAACTTGACATAACAGATAGACAAAAGCCTATTGACCACCTATAACTTTGCCTATTCATATTTAAAATAGGTCACCTATACATAGGTGGCCTATGCCTCCTATAACTATTCTCCACTAACAGGGAGAAACCCCAGTAGATTTGTAATCAGTTATATGATTAGATATGCAAAGCAGACATTCTCATCAATTCAGTAATGAATGGCAAAATGGATGATGAGCATAGACACCAGCCTATTTTTCTATTACTCCAGCTTTTCTTTTTAAAACAGATAGGACAGATCAACAGATTAAAACCCCTTTAATTTCTTCTTCTTTTAATGTCAATTAAACTTCTCTAACATGAAGGGAACATAGGGAAAGGCACAAAGCAATACTAATTACCTAGCAAGGGAACAAGATGATAATGATTAACCATGAAATTTTTTATCTAGAATAAAAGGAATTTGAATGAAGAAGAATTTTGATTGGCCTCTCTGTGTGTGGCTTATTGATACAGACTGAAGGAGCCCCAGCCTGCCCCAGCCACCCTGGGTGCAGAGACAGTGTTGTGGTACCGTAGCACAATGCTAGCTTTTCACAAACCACAATTCCTATTTTCTGGTTGGTTGTGCATTTCATCTGCATAATAACCCCACAGCTATGCAAAGCTCCATGCTCTGAGCAGCTGACAGCAACATTTAATCCAAGGTCAGTGATTTCCTTTAATTATTATAATTTTATTTTCTTTTTTTTTTTTTCAATCAGCCACACACACTGCATGGCTGTCTGCTGTCCCTGCTAGAACAGACGTTTCCCCAGCTTACTGAAAATCTAGAACCCTACAACAACCCTAGTCAAATACTCTTCAGCAAATGACCCTAACTGTTCAAATGGTGCAAAGGAGAAGTAAATTTACATACGAAGGAGGAAGGTTTTAGCCAAACAGTTTTCACCCAGTTATCCTTCCTGCCTTGTCAACCAGCACTCCCCCCATTCACAGACCTTATGCAGTTGACTAAAAGGGCTGAGGGGTAGGCTGCTTGCTGCTGCTGAAGTTACTTAAACAAAGAGCAGCCCTCTAAGGTTTTCTTCTCATCCTTTCCACTAAAACAGTCCTTAAGAGAGAAAAGCACTTGAGTGGTTGCTACTATTAAGCTCTGCTTCTCTTAAACTCACAGTTTATGAATCCTCCCTTGAGAGCCATTTTCCTCCCAAAAAAGTCAGGAGGTTTCCCACGGCAAACAGGTAACACCTCATCATACTTTGCCCACTGCTGTGATATTGTACCTACTTTATCATTGGCTGGTTCCGCCCGAGAGGTGACAGCAGATGGGACCTAGAGGGAGGTAAAAGCATTTTCCAGCTCTGTTACCTCCCATGTGGTTTCCCATTTGGAGACCATGACACAGCCATAGATGGGTGCTGTGAGAAGCAGCTTCTCCCTTGTGCTCTATGTGGAAATGACAGGGCTCCTGCTGAGGGACACCATGCTGGGACATGCAGAATGAGAGGGTTTTCTCTCTTGGAGTTTATTCAACCAGGATACACTTATTATTTCATCAACAGGAAGCCCCTTCCAGTTATCATTATAATAATGCATATCTCCATGGATACATAGCTCCCTTTATAATAATTCATCCATGAAAAGCAAGAAAAACACACAGTAGAGAAAGCACTGAGCTCTCTGTTATTTTTGTTTCAGTCTCAGTGAACAGGAATTCACTTCATGTTTTAGGAGTCATTAGGAGCCTAAAGACTGTAGCAGCTTTTAAAAAATTGGCCACTTAAATGTGAGTTGCAGTGACATTACTGGTGAGACTGAGTAAAGATGGCCCTGCACAAGAATAGGCAAGACCCTTCACAGATTTAGCCATGCAGCAAGCACGATGAGACAAACCAAAAAGGTCCACCTTGTGATCATAGCTCATGGGACAATGCGCTCCTTCTGCCCAAGGACCCCCATGTTTCTCCAACTGGCAGGATCCCAGTGCTGGAAGCAGATGGTGTTTCAGTAATTCACAGGGCAGCAGATTCATGTTCAGCCAAGACAGATAGCTGAGATGGCCTAACACCATCTTCGTTCTCTCTCCCAAATCCAAAGCCAGAGAAGAAACAAATCCAAAGCCAGAGAAGAAACAGCTGTGTATAACATAAATCAGCTCACAATCTACCTTACTTTGCACTGGCTGCTACAGAGACAGAGAGTTGGCCAGCCAAGAAATCAGCTAGGGAAAGAAAGCCAATAGTCCAGGAGAATCCATGCCTCCAGATGACGTATTTTTAAAATGCCTCCAGAACCATTCCCCAACTTTATCCCTAAAATAAACTCTAGACTTCTTGAGAGAGAAGATCCAATCCTTTCTCAAACTAATTAACTGAGCCCATCCCTTAATACATAATAAATATTCTCTCACTGCAGCTCTTCTAACCAGATATTACAGCACAGGCACTTTGAAGTGGGAACCCTGTGAAGAACTGAACAGGCAGGATGTAAAATAACAGTATTTTATGCAAGGCAGTACATTTTAAGTTGGCTTAAGCTAGGACAGGCACCATAAGAGGCAGTCCTGCCCTGCCCCCAGGTTTCAGTTGTTTGTTCCCAGCTCCACTCCTTCACCCGTGCTGACAAGTATCTGTGTGGCCATGTGGGGAAGTGGATCAGGGAACTTATCTGAATGAAAACAATGTAGTTCGGCAAAAAGGGCGATTCTGCAATGGGAAAAAGTAGCCAGGGGCATAGGGAGGATTGAACCACTGCTCTTGGCAGTAATGTATGCTTATGCTGGCTCAAAGTGCATGCGAAACTAATTCTCTAAATGATAGTAAGTGTAAAATGGCATTGTTACAGAAATGACAGCTCTTGGGCAAAACCCCTCTGTCCTGACTATTCCCCATTGACTTAGTGCAACACAGTTATTCACTGAAAGCCATTCTGAAATATGCAGGTTCTTGAATAGTGCAAACCCTAGGGTGAATTCAGGACCAGAAAGCAATGACAAGAAGGAAGGCACTAGATCATAAAGATAATTCTTAAATTAGGGTCAGTAAAAAACTTTAAGCCGAACAAGACAGATGAGCTTTGTTTCTACATGTGTATGTGGGGCTGGGTGCAATACATGCAGCTGGGTGGGCTGCAAAGTTCCTACTGTGTCACAAGAGCAGTAATTAATGTGGTGGTTACAGCCTCCCTGCTCAGCCTGTTTGCAAATTCATGTGATGCAGCTGCACACTTCTACAGTGGTAAAGCAAAGATGTGCGCAAATGAAAGACCAGCTTCCAACAAAAGCCTGAGCAGAGCTAATGAGGGCTTTGATCCTACAATTGGATCCATGCAAGTATGCTCTACCCATGCCCAGAGGTCTGCTATGCACAAAAGAAGTTGAACTTACACCACAGGCAACCACTACAAGAGCTTGGGCTTCATCCAAACGGCCATCAGGAATCTCCATGGGTGTGTACTAGGGAGAAAGTGTTTCTCATCTTAATTGATACATTAAGGTTAGTTTCTCAAACTGGGCAGACCAGATAGGAATCAAAATACCAAGTTTTCCAATCCCAATAAAGAAAGGAATATGCTCTACTGAAAAAAAGCTGCACAGAACTGGCCCAAGGAGACAGGGCAAAGAAGAAGACTTGGAAGTTTCTTCTGATTTCTCATCATTTTCTATTCAGCTAAATCAATATTAAGTGTTGTACAATTGCTACCCATTCCCTTCGAACTGCAAATGCAAATATTTCCAGAAGTTTGGGTTCAACAGATTTCAGAGGATCCTACTTGGATGTGGACATGTCAAAATGAAACAGCATAGAAAAATGCACCTTTGAATGTGAAGACTTTCTAAACAATGAAATCACAGGAACCTTCTGGGGTTATGTGTAACTCAATTAAATAGAGCAGTAGAAATGGATGGAAAAAATATTGATGGGACAAGGAAAATTACTTAAACACCATGTTTAAATTCCAGAAGCATCAATGGTATGATGTCAATAAATAACATAACTGGGCTTCTTTAATGCTACTTTAGGCCTGTCTACAGTGTCTCTGGAATTAGAATGACATGATATAATCAAAGCAAAGCACTCTAATTTGTTCCTTGGTTAGTTGCTTTAGAAAACTCAGAACATATTATATTTACCAGCAAAATGGTCAGAGTAAACAGCTTAGTTAAGAGCCTTATTTATCTTTTAATTAATTTTAAGGAAAAAAAAATTGTTTGCTGAGTTTCATTTCTGTTACTAATATTTTGATTGTCAAAAAGTTTTTTTATACATATGCAAATCTACCTGGACATTTTATCTAGTATATTGTTGTAATATTCAAATTAATAATAAACATTATAATAAAAGCAAGATAACCTAGTGCCAGAAAACTTTATGCTTTGTTTTTGACAGAGTTAAACCAGTGAGGACAATTCATATTGTATCTAATTTGTTTACTAATATTTTGTATATTGTCAAAGACCTAAAATTAGCCTAAGGAAAGGGAAGAAAAAATACGACCTGCATAAACCCTGCATTTAAAAATGCAGATAAACAACTGGAAACTTAAAGATATTATTTTGAAGTAACAGACAAAACAGAACCCAGCTGTGCAAAGCACAACATTGTTTATACTTTAAAACCCAACCAAACAGAAAAACAAACAGACAAAATACTGGCAACAAAAAAATCCAACCAAAGCCCCGCCCAGAAAACCCAGAAAAATCAGCCCTGTTTCAAGGAGACTGGCTACAGCTTGTATTTTGATGTCCAGCATTTATTTTGCCAGTAATCCTTAGATTTGGAGATTAAAATACCTATTTCGATGATGGAGTCCGTAAGAAGACTAAGAAAAAAGACATGAAGGTTTTCTCTGACTCAAATCCCGGACAGTAACAATGACAAATGGACACTTTTGGATGTCTCTATAGAAACATGTACAAAATGAGCTAGCAGGTTTGTTCCCGTTCCTCATTTAGAAGTATCCACATCAAAGCCATCCACTGTTACTGTCATTAATTGGCACCTGTCTCAACAGAGATGATGAGGATTGAAGAGGTCCAAGCCGGACCGTCCTCACTGTCCTTCTCAGTTTCAGAGCCAAGACACTTTGACAGCATCACCAGCACCATTAGTGCTGTGCCACATTCTGTGGTTAAATGAAAGATAATACCCTTCCTCAGCTCAGTACTCTTCATAGCTCCTAGCTAGAGAACAGAAGGGAGAGGAAATGCAAGAGAGAGCTTTTTCAAATTGTGTGGCTCCTGAAATGTTGGTAGAAGGCTTGCTAACCACCAATGTTTCCATGCTCTGTATCTCAACACCATATGCTTTTTTAGACCCTACTAATTGCAGCAGCAATTAGCCGAACAAGCATTTCTCAGCTGTACCAGCAGCATTGCTAAAAAATGTTAAAACAAAACAATGAACAGAAAAAGCTACATACATTTCAAGCTCAGGTCTATATCTGAAGGAGGGGTTTACCAAATAGCAAAACTGTACAAGGAGAAACATTCGATTTTAGGTCTATCAAAAGCATTCTATCAGTTAAGGGGAAACTGGAAGTACATTCTAGTAACATGGTAAAGACACTGTATTTTATAGAGCACCGTCTACTGAACATACTTTCTTATATAAAAGAGGCTGATAAAGTCTGAGGCTACATTATAGTCTCTTACGCAGGATGCTGATTATTTATGTGCATTTGGGTTTGCATGGCAAAGTTCAGGTAGTGGAGGGCTACCAGGGTAGCTTCGGCAAGAAGATGCTAGAAACTTCCCCCATGACCGACAGAGCCAGTGCCAGCCAGCTCCAGAACAGACTCACTGCTGCTAGCCAAGCCCATCAGCAACAGTGGCAGCACATCACTGATAGTATATTTAAGAAGGTGGGAAAAAATAAAAACAACTGTGCAACAGCAACTGCAGCCAGGAAAGGGGAATGAATATGTGACAGCAACAACTCTAGAGACACCAAGGTCAGTGCAGAAGGAGGAAGAAGGTACTCCAGTTGCTGGAGAAGAGATTCCCCTGCAGACGACGCTGAGGCCGGCTGTGCCCCACAGACCGACCATGAAGGCCCATAGTGGAGCAGATATCCATCTGCAGCCCAGGAAGGACCCCATACCAAAGCAGGAGAATGCCCAAAGGAAGCTGTGACCCTTCGGAAAGCCCATGCTGGAGCAGGCTCCTGGCAGAACCTGTGGCCCCATGGAGAGAGGAGCCCATGCTGAAGCAGTCTGTTACTGAAGGTCTGCACCCTATGGTAGGGACCCATACTGGAGCAGTTCATGAATAACTGCAGCCCATGGGAAAGAACCCCACGCTGAAGCAGGGGAAGTGTGTGAAGAGTCCTCCCCTGAGGAGGAAGGAGCAGCAGAGAACACGTGATGAACTGACTGCACCCCTACCCCCTGTCCCCCTGCACTGCTGGGGCATGGAGTGAGGAGGTAGATAAGAGTGGGAGTGAAATTAAGCCTGGGAAGAAGGGAGGGGTGGGGGAGAAGTGTTTTAGATTTTATTTCTCATTACCCTGCTCTAATTTGATCAGTAATAAATTAAACTAATTTCCCCAAGTTGAGTCTTGTTTTGTTCATAACACTGGTGAGTGATCTCCCTGTCCTTCTCTCGACCCATGAGCCTTTTGTTCTGTTTTCTCCCCCCTGCCCAATTGAGGAGGGGTGTGATAGAGCAGCTTTGGTGGGCACCTGGCATTCAGTCTGGGTCACTACACTACACCAGATTAGAAGCTAGAATTTTGGGATCTAGCAAAGTAGCTAATGAGCTACTGGCTACCTGGGAGACTGGAACACCAATGGGGAAAAAAAGAACAAAAAGTCAGGAACCTAAGAGAAATGAGTACAAAATAAGTGAAAAATCAAAAAATTCTTATGGAACTCTGAAATCATCTCTCCCTCACAAAATAACCATTTCCCATGAACACCTTCTAACAGTCCTAATGCAATTGGAGATTACTGGCACCATAGTAATAACACTCTACCTACAGGTGCTATCCTTCATTCCCAATGACCTAAAGCAGCTTCATTTATTACAGAATTTTCACAGAAATAAGAACAGATCCAAGCCTGCTGCAATCAATGGAAATACTTCCAAGAGCTCAAGAGGGCTTTGAATCAAGCTCGTATTTCACAGCAAGTACAGCCCTTTGCTTTATCAGATTCACGAATACAGTTTCTCACTGACATATAAAATACTCCTCTAGAGCAAACCAAAACTCACCTAAATTAAAAGACAATGAAAACTAAGCAAATAAAAATAAGCTGTTCTGTTACAGTATGCTATTTACCAAAGGAAACCACCATGGCAGGATACCTTTGGCTCTACACCCCCGGGGAGAAGCTGCACAAGGACAGAGCACTTGCACTCTGGCTGGCATCAGCACAGAGACTGGCGCAGATGGGCCA
Source organism: Lathamus discolor (assembly GCF_037157495.1). NCBI lineage: Eukaryota > Metazoa > Chordata > Aves > Psittaciformes > Psittacidae > Lathamus > Lathamus discolor. The sequence goes on along the minus strand of NC_088889.1, from coordinate 85,159,461 downwards.
CGACTGCAAAGTACCTTCCGGCCTCAGCACATCATGCCCCATAATGGTGTGTGCTGCCATGCTCACAGCTGCACTTCCAGGCTCATGATACGGAGTGTAAAGGCCTGATGTCAGGGCTTCCCATGGCCGTGCTACTTAGAAAACCTCTTACACTTTTAGGAGAAAAAAACTGGGTTTGTTTACTGGAAAGAATCACTTACCAAACCCTAGAATGGGTATTGAACACTTAGAGATTTAAAAGAGTTTCCTCTAGAATTTATTCTTACAGGATGACCACAAATCAGTTTCTTCCATATCCCATTACCACACCAAATATTGTTCACTACAGAGCAACTTTCTGCTTTGCTTAAAATTGAGAGGGAAAAATAACCTCCACAAAATACCAACACATACAAACAACAGACTCGTTTTAGTACACTGCAAACATAAACCTGTGCTTGGGAAACACCAAGCACATCTATCATATGGATTTTTTTATTTTTTACAACATTAAAACATACTAGTTTTCCAACCCAAGAAAGACAAGAATGAACACAACTCTGGTTTCCAAAGACTGGAATTTTCCACAGTCAGCACCCTGGTTGTCATTTTGGCTGCTACCTTTTGCGTTTCATAATTGCACAGTAAATAAACTCCTGCTGGAATCAAAAGACCTGTCTTCAACAGCTCCAATATGTGGGACTAAAGAGCGTAATCTCTTATTAGTATACAGACACGTCCGATGCTTTTAAGAGAAAAATCCCTCAGAAAATGAGTTACAGCAAAATGTTTATCCAAAACAAACACATCGTATAGTTTCGCTATCAATATCCTTGTACTTACTTAAGAAAAATAATCCTTTACAACATCAGTAATAAGCTCAATGCCTCACTGTGCACTGACCTTATTTCTTTTTAGTCAATACAATCAACATAAAACTCTGTGTGCAAGAATAATGCAAGATGGGCAAGCATTTGAGCTCCGAAGTTGTATGTTGTGACAGCAATCTTAGTTTGCTCCAAAAAAAACTGTATACAACAGTGTTTTCCTTCTCATTACTCAAAAACTATTATGGCACTTTCTTACACACTCTATACACATTTATATATACACATGTGTAGCCTCCACACTCTATACAACATAGGTAGAGGGATCACCTTAGCCAATGCAGAAAAGGCTACAGGAAACAAAAAGAAATCCTGTGATCTGCAGGAAGTCTTTTCATAGCCTCAGTGCCAAACCTGGCTAGTAACTATTATTCACAGACTCTTCTGGAAAAGTCTATTCTTCTCTTCGCCTCTTATAAGTTGCATTACAAAAGTATTTCTTCAATGACATTAGCAATAATGAAATGCCAGCCTGATGCTGCATACTGGGTGAGAAGAACAGGCCAGCTTTTGTGGGTACAGACATCATACTGCAGAATGCTTTAGGGTCAGTTCGAAGGGAGACATTTAGGCTAAATTAAATATGTTCAGAAAACAAAAGAAAACTTATTATCAGTTTGTATCTTTTCTTCTCAAGTGTCTTCATTCACTGCTTTATTTGGAATATCAGCAATGCAGAGCAGGGCTGCATAAAGAAGGCACTTATAAAGCAAAAGCGATTAGAAGTGATAACCAAGGATACAACTTCACAACGCACAAGGCTGTGCAAATTGTGTTATAAAGGATCTCTTTAAGAGCTCAGACAAATCTTGGCTCTCCCTCTCTTACTGGACTGACAGCATCTGGAGACCACCAAGGACTTTTAAATCTTTTTAGTTTTACACACCATTTTTCTTTAATAATCCTTAGTATCTCTGACAGCAAATAAGCTCTTTTCAACTTCTAGAATCTGAAAGTATGCCGAAGACCAAACAGCTAGATGGAAACAGAACACAAGTGGAGAAATTTCTGCGCTCTAGAAATAAGTTCTATCATGCACAGCCCTTCCTAGTTCCCTGCTGCTCTGCGTGTTGTCATCCTCCAGGAATGACAACCTTACAACCACACAAGCAGCAAACAGATGGCTTGTCCAGACAGGTGCTCATCTACACTCACAAGAATTCCCCTACCACAGGCTAAGGGTCATGTTCAACATTCATTCACATCAGTGAAACTCCATTGATTTTGGGTGAGTGGAGAAATTTGTTCATATAACAACTTTACACTCAAGATCAAGGCAACTATAAATAGACTGCCTGGCTATCTGATTAATGGTAGGCACCATATGATCTTAATTAAGAATCAGTCTGCTGACTCTTTTCAGTAGCTCTATGTACTGAGAGGCTTACCTCCTTCCATTGGTTTGACATATGCACCATATGGTTCGTTTTCTGACTGGGAAGCTTGTTCTATAAACCAAAAGCAGTTCTCCCAGGTGAAATACTGTATTCACAATTCTATGACATAACACAGCTAAGTTACTTACTTGATCAAACACTGAATATGGAGAAAGCTTTCCATCTATTTTCAGGTATGCACAGCCTATTTTAACAATTTCACATTATGTTTTTCAGCAGCATTTGAATCTGTAACCTGCTCACCAATGTTCAGAAACAGAAACAGAATAAGAAGTTCCCCCATCCCTTCCTTTCCAAATACTAAAACACAGGTAAACAAGCTCAGGATTGAATTAAGTCTTGAAAGTCATTGTATTGCATAGTTCTCATTGCTGATTAGATGAAAACAAAAGGTTTATGAAACATCCCTATCATTTTTTTTGCCAAATACAAAGCACTGGCTCATTTTAGCTACCCATATTTAATCTCTCACTATCAGCACAAGAGACAGGCTGTTTCCTCTAAAATACAGCCTGGAACTAATCTCTATCCATTGACTTTACAGTACTGAAATGAAATGGCTAAATCTAATCTAATTAGATTGCTACCTGAGTCACTCCTCCTCTTGCTTACCAAGTATATTACATCTGTATGAACACTCTGTATGTTTCTTTAATAACTGAACCTATTTAAAAGAACAAATGATTTTTAAAGGGATCAAAATTGATCAAGCAGCTGTCCAGCAATTTAAAATGTTGGTGCAACCCCAAATATGAATCCAGCCTGGCTTTTTGGTTAGAGCTGCTCAATGTTTGAAATTCAAAACATTAACACAATTTCTGAACTTGAAAAAGTTCATAAAGTAATAAAATTTTCTTACCATCCCCTCATTAAAAAAGTGTGTATTTTTGTACACATACATACATGAAAGAACGATCTTTTTAACATAATTCAGCAATGTGAATTCTACACACTGAAAGGAGAAATGGAAACATCACTTCCAGAAAATGTACTTGTCTGCCTTTCTGATCACTGCTACCATGATTCTTGCACTAGAAATATCTGGCTTAGACAGAAATAAGTTCTGTCTTCATCTCTACACTAGTATTGATACCAAGATTTTTAATTAGTGAGTAATTTGCAATATGGATGTTTGTCTCCCTAGAAACCGCATGGAAACAATAAAACATTTAATTCAAGCTAATAAGCACTTGTCAGAGTACAATAATTTTGGCTACTTACAGAAGCACTACTAAGTGCAAGGAAGAGGAACAGTATCTCTCTAAAGCACTCACCCCCTCACATACAGTGAAATGTTAAACTGAGGTGAATTTGTCAGACAGGCTAGAAGGGGCTAGAACTGGCAATTCTGACTTGCATATACTTAGTATATTTAAGTACCTCCTATCTCAGGTGACAGAGATGAACCAGTACATCCCCCTCTTCCCTGTCCAACATGGAGGTAGAAAGAATGCAGCCTGCACTTGCCAGATGAACTGTGTTATTCTGCATTACTGAGCGGGTTTGTGTTCAAATGATAAACTGCGCAGTCACATTCTCTGTCATGGTCTTTTGCACTAAACTGAGCTCTGAAGAAATCAGCTCAGCAGTAGCATTTGGAAGAGGGTAAGGTTTGCAGAGAATGAAGACCGGCAGCTGAAAAGCTTTTTTCTGCAAGTACCTGTCTATATCTGCAAAGCTGCAGAAAAGTTAACCAAGAGCAGCAAGAACTCTTTCACCAGCTGCCTCAAAAGAGGAGGCACCAGGATGTCTTGCCCATAAACCAGTGTTACGGGGGTATGCAAACAAGGGAGTACTGAGAAAGAAGAAAAAAGTCTTTTTCAAGCTCTGCCTTTTATACAAGCTTCCTGCACTACCTGTAGTTTCATCATGTGTTTTTCTAACCATCTTTCAGTGATATTCCTTAATTACACAGCACAGTAATGAAATACACTCAAAATCAGTTGGAAATCTGCAAAGCAAATAGACTGTGTACAGCACACGGGGAGAAGGAAATCAGCTCAGCTCACAGTATTCAAACAAAAAAACATGCATTTCCAAAAGCTCTACCACTGCCAGGCTGCAGCACAGCAAGATTTTCAAGTTAAATCATTGCATAATATGATGGTAATGAGTTTCTCAGCAATCATTATGTTTCTGTCAGATGGTAATAAAATGGAGTATTTGTCTCTGTTCTTGGTGCACTTGGAGAATATGCAGATATGCCAGTCCTCATTATATCTTGATAGAAACAAAACCCATTAGCACAGGTGCTATATGTTTTAATGAGAGAGACATGTAGGAACTAATCCAGGTCAATTATAATGAAATGGTTACACCTAGCTGAAACTGATAAAAATCTAATTAGGTCCATATCAATGGACTGTTTCATAGATGCATCGTGTTGATCTGCTCATGGTAGGAGTGTATAATGGGCTTTCAACTAAATGGCTCTAGGTAATTGGTAGGTAAGGAATGATTGTATGATCAGTGCTGTATCAATACAGAATGGAAAATTAATCCTTTGGGAAAAAAAATACTTTTAACTCTTCTGTTTCTCGCAGTCAAAAAAAAAAAAAAAAAGAGGCTTCCAAGTATAAGACAAATCTTCTGTTGGTAAGTTATAATGGAAACAGCAGCTTTATCATAGGATCAGAATAGTCTGGGCTGGAAAGGACCTTAAGATCATCTAGTCCCAACCCCCCTGCCATAGGCAGGGACACCTCACACTAAACCATGTCACCCAAGGCTTCGTCCAACCTGGCCTTGAACACCACCAGGGACTGAGCATTCACAGCTCCCTCGGGCAACCCATTCCAGTGCCTCACCACCCTTACAGTAAAGAACTTCTTCCTTATATCTAACCTGAACTTCCCCTGTTTATACACATCATTGATCTTTAAGAGTCATAACTGAAATCATAATTACAATTTTCACTACTAGATCAGAGACACCTAGAGATACCCAGGCTATTCACTCTTCTCAACTGTACTACAAATAATTTAGCAAGTGGCCATATTTGGCCCATTGTCTCAAACTACCATGCCATGCCAAGCTTTCCCAGGACTTGATCATCCCAAGCCACATTTGGAGGCTTGGAGGGTGGTTAGCTGTTAAATACAAGATAGAAAAAGCACGCTCACCCCAGGTAGGGAGGATACAGGACAAGATGTTTCTAGCATCAACCCAGTCATGACACTTGCCATGTGGCCAGAAAGCCCAAATTCAAACTTTCAAGAAGAGATTCAGCCTGCCCTCAGTAGACATCACGGTCATTAGCATGAGGCTTGCCTGGCTATATTTTCAAAGCACTGTCTTAGCAAGCCCTGCAATCTGCTGAAGCCATTATCTGCGTAAGACTACAAGGTTGACAGGATAAATGTCTCCAGGATAAGCAATGATCTGTTTGATGTTAGCCTCCATGAGCAGTAATCAGAATATGTTTTGTCTTGAATAGGCTGTGGAGGGGTGAAATGGCTGCCTAATTTTTTCTTTTTCCTTTTTTTTTTTTTTTTTACATCCTGAAAGGAAATACAAGCTCTGCTATGAGACTGCTCCAAATGAACTCCAGATGAAATCTCCAACAGGCCCAAATTCCCACTGACTTCAGCGGATGCTTTGAACAGCACAAGGAATCAGTCTGATAGCTTGAAAACATATTCACATATGGCTGCCCCATTTGTTCCTAAGTTACTGAAAGCAATGGAATTGCTTCCATGTTATACATGTGTGTAAGCATTTTTCCAGATCCCAGCCATAAAGCACTAGATAAAAATAGTTGTAGAGACTCTTTGACAATTTCTTTGTCAATCTTTGACAATTCTCTGTACTACATGATTCACAGAATTGCCTTCTTCTAGTTATCCATTTATGTACTTCCTTTACTGCTTTAATCCTCCTTTGCTTCTTATTGCCTATAGAGAAGTTGCTTTAAATTTGCTCTTTTACTTGCTATGCTTCAGAAAGTTACATTAAAAAATATATTTTTTTTTTTCATTTAGCCTCCAGACCTATGCATGGTACCAAATGGCACCAGGTTTATTTCTGTCAGTTGTACAGCACCTAAACATACCCCCTTTCCTTCTGCAGCATAACTGGTAGTTTACTAAGAGGGCCTTCAGGTTTCTCCAGGCACGCTATATATTATTTCCTAAAGGATAATGACAGGGAAAAGAACTGCAATCAAGTTTACATATTTCATTGGAAATGGGTTATTTAAAATTCAAATTCACATTAAATAATAATTGTTGGGGTAATAAACATTCTCTTCTGCATAAGCGAATTTGCTGAACAGGGATTTAAAAGTAATTTTTCAAAGTGGCTGCAAATAATAGCTTCAAGGAAGCATGTTTGTTTTCTCAAATATAAAGATTCCTGCTCTCTCACACTGAAATCTTACAGCTGGTTTTCTGAAAGCCTGTCTTCATTTCAGAAGACCTGTCCTCTTCTCACTCAGCAGGTGTGCTCACTGCTTAATATGGGACCAACTTAAAGATACCCAGGGCAGTTCTGCTCTGCAGCCAAACAGAGCAGTGGGCCACAAGTATCATGTCCAGAATAGGAAACAGCCTAGGCACACTGTGTTTAGCCCTTTCCTTCATTACACGTGCAAGTCTCTCACTGAGGCTCTGCTGTTTCGAAGCCTAATTCCTTCAGCATTAGCACATCATCCTGCGTGTGCTCTACTTCATGGTCAAGGAGACACAAAGTTATTGGGAAGGATATGGAAGCTTTAGCCGCACTCATTTCACAGTCCCCTGACACATTCCCAGCAATTTGCACATTCTCAGCAGCTGAGCTGGTCTCAGTGCATTAAATGTGAAAACTGCTGAGCAGCTGAGCTACTGCAGTGGGAAATCTAACCTGAGCCTTTTCACATGATGAAGCAAGAGACCAAGAACAGTAGAGTAAAAAGATTGAAGGAAATAACCACAGAGATGAAGTATGTCCAACACCACTGAGTGATTCAATAGCAGAGCCAGCATTTAAACAGTTACTCTGTTGGCAACCAAAGACAAAGCTCAGGTGTTCCCCAGACTTTGAGGAACTCTAATCCCATGCTTAAAAAAACCAACTGCTTGACCAAGAACTTATCTGACCCAAAATCTTATTGCTTTCAAGTGTTATACAAGGACCATATTACAAGGAGCAACAGAGAAACTAAAATCTTAGTAGTGCTAAACATGAACATGTTGCCATTCGGGTGTCCGTCAAACAACCATCATCTGTCAACTGAAAATTATGAAAATCACCACATACATTAAACAAATCCTCTCTCTCTTCTGAAATATTAACCTTCATTTGCCCAATGGTAATCACAGTAATAACAATACTCTTTTTGCGTCTCTGTCTTTCAACCTCCTAAAACTGCCAGAAAAAGACAAAAGCAGGCTTTTTGCATTAGTTGAGCAGGTAGCCAAATTCCTGACATAATACAAACATTAGGAAGTGAAGCCATGTTTGCTGCTTATATAATCTCCCAAAATTAGCAAAATAATCTGTGGATGGTCTACTGCCTATTATATTGGTTTGCATTTTAAAATCAGATCTGAGGCTTTGCTTGTCACTGACTGAGATTAGATCACGTCATTACAAATACTTGATGGCTTTTGTAGAACCGGATCTGTAATGGCAAGCTTAGTCAACTCTGACAAATAAATCCCTTCTAAATTTCAACAATCGGTAAATAGCCTTACTGATTAACTCAATGTCTTATTTTCTCCAGTCCAGTCAACCTATATATAAATTATGCAAAGCTCTTGTCTCTTTCACTGTTATTATTTACTTTAAAAGAGCTTATTTAGAAGTTATCAAGAAAACATACACACTTACCAGTGTAATAGCCTGGAAACTTTTTCCCCTTTCCAGTGTGACACTGCTCACCTTGAACGAGACGTTTGCATTGAAAGTTGAAAACAATTTTAAAACTCAAGGCTGAGAACACCTAGGATTGCTATTACTCATCTATACCAGGCACTGACAGTTTTAAACCTCCTGAGTACTGAGATAGCTATGTAATTTTCTAAGGGAGTTAACTATTGTGCAACACCATTGTTTTCATGTGATAGCACTTTCAAATCATTAGTCCACAGTATTCTATACATATCTGTAAACAGGTATGATTTATAGCAGGTAGGATTTATAGCTTGAGGAAAATCAGACTCAAAATACTACATTTTAACAACAACCACCACGAAAAATAAAAACTGAAGTACTAAAAAGGCCCTATGGATTTCAGAGAAAAATGTATTACCATGTTACTATTTACACTGGGACAGCACAGAGGAGGGGTGAATAAAATCTCCATTGTGGTGGTCAGTGTGTAAATACAGAAAACGATAGTTCTTCCACAAACAGCCTAAGCTCTACACTTAAAAATACCTGTATGAGGCATCACAAGGGATTGAAAATGCAAAAATCAAAGTGTTATTATTAAAAAATAAAATCGGGTCCACAACCTTTTTAAAAAAAGACAAATAAATGGAAATAATCTGCACATTTCAAGAAAATGGATTTTACAAAGAATTTAAGGCTCCCATTAACCACAAAGGTTGGATCCACATGTGAGCTGGGATAATGTTTTCCAGTCTTTAGAAAAGTACAACAGGTTTGGTTTCCAAAACCAAAAAAGGAAGAAATCAGGACCAGATATTGGACAATAAAATTTAAGGAACCCAGTAGCCTTTCTAATATAATAGGCTAAAACAAATCAAGGATAAACATGACACCTCAGAACCACATCAGTAATTAATAAGGGTAACTAATAAACAAAAGTTCTCAAGGAGCCACACTGCAAACATAAAACAGAGATGCTAAAACGTAATTCTGAAGGACAAACTGAACTCAACACTCCCTAAATCCTGCCAATATTTACTCAGGAGATGTTCAAAGACCTTCCCCCTTTTAGATCTCAATTAATGTAACTAGATTATTATAATCCATCCTGCTTAGGCTCTCCTTCACTTTTAAACCATCAGTCCTATCCCTAGAGTTTTCAAAGCTCCTATCTTATATGGCACTCAGTGAAAGGCAGCTCTGTCACAGGAAGTCTACATAGTGTTACTATGGATAATTGATAGCATGTGCCAAGAAGCTTAGGATGATGCATTACAACTTTCCTCATCTCTTTCATTTTTATATACATACCACACAAATACCCCCATATATAGTGTAAGAACACAACAAACTCAGTTAATGCTACTCTGTCTACTTAACACTGCACTCATCATTTTCTGGATGAATCTTTACAAATTCCATCTGTCTCTCTTTGCTAACTGCCTGTCAATTCAAAAAAATAAAAATATCTACAGCAAATTCATACTCTCAAAATAACAATATTTAATCACGATGATCTGCTCCCCCCATCACTGCAGCAGAATCACAATTATTTTAATGGGGTAGCCCCAAGGCAATGCAGCCCCAAAGCGTAATAGCACAGTGGCATGCAGTAACAACTTGAGGTTCCCTAAAATATCAGCTGCAAATATAAACCAGCAATAGCACCATAAGAAAAAAAACAACTTTTCTATTTGCTTTTTTAAAACTAAAAATATATGGTTTGGTTATAAGTTGATGTGAATGATTGCAGAAGTTGAGAACATCCCAGCTTCACCCCACCAGAAAAGTTGCAATTCACTTAATTTCCTGTTGAACTGAAAAAAATCATTAATTTTTACTATTCTAAAAGTTTGAAAAGAATTTTTTCAAAATAAAAGGTCTTTTTGAATTTAAAAACCCAAAATGCATTTCATTTGAAACTCTTTAAAGAAAAGAACAGTTATATTGTTTTCTAAAAATAAGACTATTTCATAAAATTTGAATGAACTAAGGATGTTGGTGGCTCTGTATTTCTTTCTGCTGAAATTTTGACCTGCTTTTTCCTTGTGTGGTAGAGCCCAGTCCCCAGATATTTTAACATCTACCATAAATACATGGAGTGGGTGAACTCTGACTTCATACAGGATATGGTGGTTTTGTGATACCACATCTGAAACCTGACTGAGACACGTACTGAAATGTATGGGATCATGAATTTAAAGTTATCAAGTGGACATTCACAGACCACTTTAAAGAGTGAAGCTTCAGAAAATACTATATTATCCCATATCAATAGCAAAATTTTTTCTGGAAGAATACTTATCATGCCCAAGAGATAAGAAATTAAGCCATGGTGTAGTCTGTTAATGCCCTCATCCAGTTTGTCTACAGGACAGGAAAAGAGAGCATATTTAATAAGGCTTAAACTGTCAAATCTTTATCAGTCTGTTTCCTATTTACCCTGCATAAGCAGCCAAAGAAAGATATTCTCCTCTGCTGCTGTAATCAAAGTGATTGTGTTTCACATCAAAACCATTTATTTACTGCATGGATTAAAGGATTAAATTGTATAGGAGTACTCTGTACAACATTTTCTACTTGTCCAAGAATTCAGCTACCCTTAAATCTTCATACCATTGACACAGTATATTGATAAAGTGGTTTTGACATTGTGGCTTGTTTGTGATATATACAGAATTAAAGTAACAAAAATTAGATTCCTAGGATGTTTTCTCTAATGAGGTTAACTCCTCGAGCAGCTTTATTAACATGCCATGTATCTTCTGACCAATAATTGCTCCTTTCTTGCTGAGAAGGTACTGGGAATGCATTCCCATAGAATGTGTGGTTTTAGGACACTTAAAGGCAGTCCTATAAAAGGAAGGAACAAGGGCTATGCCAGTTCCCAGCTGTAGTACAGTGAAGTGAAACCAGTCATCAGTGTCTTGACCAGGAATCTATGGCTAAATGAATCTTTTATGTTTCTTCCTTTATTTTTTCTTCTTTTGTGGGAGGTGTCCCTGCCCACAGGAGGAAGGGTGGAACTAGATGATCTTAAGGCCCTTTCCAACTCTAACTATTCTGTGATTCTATGATTCTTTGCACTTTCGATACATTCAGCATGGATGTTTGCAGCACACAGTGGAAACCCTCACCCCCAGCTGCGTTCACATACTGTGGGGAAGCTATAGCTGTGTTAATGCACCCATGTGTCTCAGAGCAGAGACACATAGCAGTAACAGCTTCACTTCTGAAAGCATTATGGTCAAACTGCCCTGTTGCTCTGCCTTAGCTGGTAAGATCTACCCTTTATTGGGTTGAACAAGTTGGGCAGATCATCCAGTTGACAATGTTTCTGAGTCAGGAGGTGGCTTAGGCATCTCGTACTGTGTTGCAAAACAGATGATCTGCAGTTTATAGACAACACAATGGTTCATCTAGGTATGAATGGAGGCTATCTAGAAGCCCAGGAAAAATAAGAAAACAATCAAAATCACTACTGAAAGAGCAAAAAGCCACCAAGAAACAAACTGCTCCACAATAAAAACAAAAACCTCCCATTACCTAGGTCCGTGGCTATAAAATATGATATGCTGCATCCAGCCTCCTGAAAAAGACTCACTTTTCTGCCAGAACTACTGGCACACTAAAGCTCTCTGTTCCTACAGCTAAACATTTATTGTGCTTTCTGTATTTGTCCTCAAGACAGGTTAAGTCACAGAAATATACCTAAAAAGAAAAAATATTAGTTATCCATTCATAGGCTAGAAGAATAAAATTAATTTTGTTTGTTCACAGACTACAAAGAAACTCTTCCTTCAGGTTGTTCAGGAATTCATTTTTGAATGAAGCTGGAGTGAAATGAATCTACGCTATGAGTCAGTAAACCAGGTTCAGAGTACTAATACTGATCAACAAGACTATTATAACAATTTCCAAGAGATCATGATACTTTTTAAGCTAAATAGACAGATGTTTTCTGCGCAATGGGATCCGGGTACATCCCATGCAAAGACCTGCAGCCCAACCTATATTAAAGGAAACTATAAACTATATCCAAACACTGTATTCTCTGTTAGTGAAAGTATTGCCCCATTGTTGCAAAAAGTTTGTACATAGCCACCATAGGGTTTAGAACAGTTTACAAACTTAAGAAGGCTGATCTGAGCTGCCCTTGAGGAAGACACAAAATTCCACTACTGTTGTGGAACTTTCTTGTGCCCCATAACAAGCCCCGGGATATAGTCCACTTCTGGGAAATGCACATAAGATTTTAATACTATCAACTCCTATTACCACTACATTCATAACCCCTAATACACATCCATGCATCTGCTTGTTCACACCAAAATCTACAATCTGGATAAACTGTTCATGTGTGACAAGAATCAACTGCATGACTGTTGCTTTTCTTTCATAACCAGGGACACAGTTCACAATGCTGACACCTAAAAAAAAAAATCCATGACTGACCCTGGTGTTAACAACCAGTTGCAGAAGATGAAGGATCAGATCTATTGTTCCAGGCTCTCTGCAAATTCAGGCAGACATCACTGCATCAGATTCTATCACACAGTGGCGTTGCCCTAAGAAAATACAGATTAAAATCCCCCCCTCTTTTTCCCTCCTCTAGTAAAAGGAAGTACATCCACATATCTCCTTTTCCCAATAACTTTCCAGGTCTCTTCAGCTTTTGCTTCTAGAACTGTTGACTTCAGAAGCAAATATATGAAGCTAATTTAGTATTAATGCCTAATGATCATGAAAGAGGAAAATACATTAAGAAGTGTCTCGATCACTCTTTTATTAATCTTTTTATACTTTACAGGGCACATGTTGGTGTGTTGCTGCTGTTGTTTATGATGCCTTTAAGGTTTATTTTGTATCTTCAGGCTTCTGCTCTTTCGTGATTAAATGTATAAAAGCAAGTGGATTAATAATTACGTAATTTACGTTCATACACTTCCTCCCACTGGCATATTGCTTCTTGACTGAAATTGTATTTGATTCATGAACAGCTACCTATTAAGGATGGCGGGGACAGGTACTGAAAATCCCTAAGAGCAATCATGAAGTAATATTTCAGCTACACCACTGATGTCAGGTCCATTTGCACATTTTTATCACCGATTCATGTTCTGCAATCTACCCCTTTAACTGACAGCATTTATCCCTGCTACTTTCAAATAATATTAAAAACATGTAGAGAAGTGAATCATACAACTCTAAGTGAGAAGTTCTTACCATTAATTCAGGCAAAATAAGAATATAATCATTAACCCAATCTACAAATACAAACATTTTGCAACTAAGGTAATTAACTTGTATGTTTGTGTTGTCTTCCACTCTTTGAAAAGTGCTAAACCAACACCTATAAATTAAACGGGAAGAATTCTGCTAAGAGTGAAGGGGACAGCATTCCTTTTATTATGTCTGCATCTAGCTCCTGGGTGATGAAAGAACAACTATTGTATCAATCTATGAAGGTATTTCGTGACAAAGGCATGTCTGCTGTTAGAAACACAGTTACCAAAGCTGAGATCTTGTTCTGGGTGGCTTTGCAAAAGAGTGTAACAATGAAGCTGACTGCCCTTGCATGTAACTCCTACTACATAAAAGCACCATTTTAAGGACTTCATTCCTGTCACAGAGAAAAAAAACAATGAATCACACAGTACATGTAACTCCTAGAAGATAAGTTTGAATGAAAACTAATCTGGACTTAGTAGGTAACTTTTCCTGCATGACTAATAGCGTGTTCTGAGCACTGAACACAGAATTCATATCTGTACTAAACCATCCCACAGCTCTACAGCATCATATCTGTCCCAAAAAGAACAAAACAAGCATTTTTGCGTTTGTGATAGTTACCTCATTCATGACATACTGGCTTAATGAAACAGCCAAAGCAGAGACAAGCAAGTCACCATTTCACCCCAAACTAATGCTTGTTTTCTTGTAAAGCTGTGAAAGACTCAGGAATATTGAGTCTTTGTTTATCCAAAATAGATCAAAAAATGCTTAGCAGATGGTCAGAGGAAAGGTCCCCACTACTTCAGTCATCTTAGGTCTCTGTTTAATAAGACTTTGGGTTTAGATCCATTTCAAGAATACAAAAGATCACAACGCATATTTTGACTAGCCTATTAAGAATTGTTTCACTGAAACAACTGAAGTGAAACAAGTGAAGGCTGGTATTATTGTTATTATTACAATAAATTATCTGCATCGTAATTCTTGTGCTGTACTGCCTAATTGACATGTTAAGGATTGAATTATTGCCCCACTGCAGCCAATTAAGGACCTCTCATGAGCAGTATGTAATGTCACGAAGGTTTTCCATTAAGACTACATCTTTGCAACAGGTGTGGTTGAAGCTACCTGTTGTCAGATTGGCTCTAGAACTAGACTAGTTCATCTGAATGCCATGCAATTCTGAAGCAGGGCTGTGGGATTCTTGTACAAGTGAAGCTCTCTGCCAACTGACACCCTCGAATTAGCTAGCTTGAGTTTAAAGTGCCAACACAAGAAAAAAGTATGGCTCCTTAGAATTGATGATGCCACCTCAAGAAGAAAGTATGGTTCCTTAGAGGAGAACCTCGATTCTGAATAACATTAAATTCAAGTTAAGAGATCACTAAAGATGAGCTATTTGCACAGAGAATTAGGTAATTCCTTTACCAAGTTATCATTCAGACATTTCTCTACATAGTCTTGCCTAGAGAAAACCACTGCAGTTACAAACCACACCCAGCAACATGAAATACCTGCTTCCTAGAAAGACAGAACCCCATGCACCCACACAAGACTTCCACCAGGTTTACATACAATACCAAAAAAAAAACAATATTTTCTCTCCAGAAATTTCCAAAGGCTAAAAGCAAAAGCAACGCATCTCACATAGGATACATCTAGCTACACATCTGGAAACCAGATACAGCCTGCAAGGTAAATTCATCTGACTCCACGTTTTATCATGATCTTGCAATCTCCTATATATCTGTGTATCATACATTTAATCTCTGCTACTTGCTGCCACGCACATGTAGTAAAAGGAAGAGGGTAAAGAGGCTATAGGAGATCACAGAAATCAGGACACTGTCCCACAAAACTTTCTCAAAAATCATTTAATCCCAACAAAATTGAGTTTGGACTACCCAGATGGCAGTACCTTAACAAGAAAGGTAAGATCATTTTAACCAAGAGCAGCATTTTTTACCCGTGGACTACCAAGCACGTATGTTTTACAACACACACCCCTCCAAGCAGCAAATCTTTTTTCTCCCCCCTTACTTCATACT
Organism: Lathamus discolor; assembly: GCF_037157495.1. Taxonomy (NCBI): domain Eukaryota; kingdom Metazoa; phylum Chordata; class Aves; order Psittaciformes; family Psittacidae; genus Lathamus; species Lathamus discolor. Next base: position 85,144,101 of record NC_088889.1, on the reverse strand, counting down.
GGAGAGTGTGCATCATTCAGTTAGACAGGGAATCCTGAAGTCCTTACCCCAGTCTTCTACAGAATCTCTCAGTTCTCTACAGAATCTCACAGAGATGGAGAGCAGTCCCTTCACACGCTTATGCTAAAAAAAAAAAAAAAAACAAACCAAAACTAAGTAAGCATAGAGTTTATCCCACGAGATGTTAAAAAATAGCATTTACAATAATGCATGGAGTTAATTTACAGAATTTTAATATAGCATCTTTCTCTACTTAGTAATTGTTGTGGGGTTTTTTTGGTTGGTTTTTTTTTTCACAGAAAGGAATGGGGACAACTACCACACAATCAAACATTCCAGTGACACCACCAGACCTCAATTAAAAGTTGTGCCACTTGCATTACTTTAAAGGATGGTCAAGCAATATAGACCCACATTAGAGTTGCTTATGAATTGCTACTGATGAGTACTCTTGCTGAATAAGCAGAATAGATTCTTTAATGCCGATTTCTTACAACCAGCAGCAAGGAATAGAGAGAGACAATAATTAATGTGTTAGCATCGAGAGAATCAAAGAGCCTGCGAAGGTCTCTGTCCCTTCCCTGATAACAGTTTGAGAAAGCTTCTTCTGGTACTGTAGCAGTTCATGGAGGCTGGACTTAGGGTAAGCAGTGGTTGACTGATTAAGGTACAATTCTGTCAGTATCTTAGAGCCTAGATACATGCTCTTTCTTAAAAAAACCACCCAAATAAAATTAGGCTGCAGGCAGCAAGTGAGGCCTGGTTACTGGGGCATAGGGCATGTGAATTCTAAAAGCCAAAGGTAATACCAGTTCTAAATACAACAAATGTCTATACCAGGTACAAGAATAAGGTGTACTGGAAAAAGGCTTTTATTGGCACTTCAATATGACATCCAATTTCTGCAACAGTTACGGTTTTCTGCCAAGAAATACAACCAGCACCGATTAAATAAGATGTGTAGTTATAGAAAGCGCTAAATCTTCTGCCCTCGTAAATCCAAAAGACTGCACTGCTAAAATACGGGACAGGGGAGAAAGCGCCCACACCAGTTATTGCTTCCCCCTTGGAAACACAGATGCAGCAGAACATCAGGAACCACCTGGAACTTTGCCACGACTCAGGGTTAACACCTCATTTCTTATGAGAAGCATGGCACAGTCTTTCAGGACTAGACAAGGTCAGTACGAGTTAGACAGCTCACTTGAGAAAAGTCTGTCAAGAGCATATTAACCACATGTAGTGCTCCAGTGGAGGCAGAGGGAAAAGCATCACCTAATCAAATAAAAAAATACAATAAAAGAGTAACTGCTTTTTGTGGCACCAATATCTCCTTTAATGAGCTTCCTGACAAAGCCTTCGAAGTCCTGGCTGTGCAAGATCCCACCATCAGAGTAAGTTACCACAGCAAAACACACTCACCAGGCTGCATACTGCCATCAGAACAGTCCGGACAGGGGGAATTTCACTCAATTTATTGCCAATTAACATAAAGCTTTTAATTACTGACACAGTTACTGAGGAGGTTAAAAAAAACCAACCAAACCAAAAATGCACCAAAGAAAGAAAAACAAAACAGAAACAACCAACCAAAACCCCCCCAAAACCAACAACAATCACCTCCGCTGTACCCGCAAGGACTGCATCTCCCGCCAGTTTCCGGAACCGGCTGGAACCAGCTTTGACCTGCGCGGGGCCGTTTGCAGCCTCCTCCCCACAGCACTCTGCTCCCTCCCCTCTCACCCAGACCCCTTCACACCCAGTATACTCCTACCTGACGTTTTCCGTGGGGTAACTGAAGAAACAAAGGATCTCAGAGTAAAGCATTACACTGTAACAGAGAAGGGAGAAGTCTGAAAACAGAGAGGGGCCGCAACATGGCTGACGCAGAAGTAGCATCCCTCTGCTCTTCGTTTGAAACTCTCAGGGAAAGGCAATGCTAATTGAGAAAAAATGAAAAGGCTGCAGTGAAGAAATCAAAGTTAACAGCTTTACTGACTCCTTTCCCCTCACCCTGCATTTTAGCACCTGGAGTTCTCCTTCAATAACAATCCCAGTTAGCACTACTACTTGAGTAACACCTAGTGAGAGCTGTGGTGCCTTTACACGTGGGCCCCGACACATCCAACGAACGATGATAAATCGCATGTGAGACGCCAGTTGTTTCACATGTGCTCTCTTGAACCTCTGAAATGCAAAATGCACCCACACTGTGCTGATTAAAAGCTCCTGTAAGTGTGAATCCTCCTCCCTGAATAGGCTTCTACACCACAAAAGAACATTTCATACATCATACTTGAAACAGATCGTAGCCTTAAAAGCAGGTTTATTCTACTGCCAGTACAAAACAGAGCTTTCATTGTCTGCTGCTGAAATGCTTTGAGTCATCTTCTTCCAGTAATAACTAATCTGTCGCTCACTCTCTTTGTATCTGACAATTCATGGACAGCCCAATTACAGGAGAGGAAAGTGGCATGGCAATTTCAGAGGGTGGACTCAAACACCCAACTCATGTTGAATGATTTTGGAGTATAATTCACTTCAGCAAATGAATTCTGATAATTTACTTTGAAAGCAGACTGTAACAGGTTAAATCACAGCAGCATTGTCTAATACAGCCAAACATGAATAAAAAAATCAGGAGACTAATACAGTATAATTTAAGACTTACAACTATTTATTCTCTGTGTAATATCCACAGCTCACATTTGTCTATTATTTTCATGCCAAATCTGCTTCTTAGTTACTAGTACATATGTCACTCAAGTGACCTATCACAATCCCATTTCGCACCAATACGGGTGTGTATGTTAAAGTCTACCAACATATGTATTTCTATGCATTTCATACAGACTTATAGCTGGAACAACCTTGGTGTTAAAGCCTTGCCACTAGTTACCCTTACGAAGATTCAGAAAAATCTGTCCAGGATGCTAAAGGGGAAAAGAGGAGGGCCACAAGGATGATGAGGGGACTGGAGCACCTCCCGTATGAAGACAGGCTCAGAAAATTGGGGCTCTTCAGCCTGGAGAAGAGAAGGCTGCGTGGAGACCTCATAGCAGCATTCCAGTACCTGAAGGGGGCCTATAGGGATGCTGGGGAGGGACTCTTCATCAGGGACTGCAGTGACAGGACAAGGGGTAATGGGTTAAAACTTAAACAGGGGAAGTTTAGATTGGATATAAGGAGGAAATTCTTTCCTGTTAGGGTGGTGAGACACTGGGGTCGGTTGCCCAGGGAGGTTGTGAATACTCCATCCCTGGCAGTGTTCAAGGCCAGGATGGATGAAGCCTTGGGTGGCATGGTTTAGTGTGAGGTGTCCCTGCCCATGGCAGGGGGTCGAAACTAGATGATCTTAAGGTCCTTTCCAACCCTAACTATTCTATGATTCTAAAAAAATACAAACCCAAAAACACAACAGGAGGAATTTTAAGAATTGCATCATGCCCATGCACAGTATTTCAGAGACAATTTTATATTTGATATCTCAATTCTCAAGCATTTGATTGTACAGAGTAATAACATGGGCTTTTTTTGTGTAGTATCTATTATATTGAATTGACAATTACTGTACTTCACTTGCAAGTATCTGCTCAGCAAGATGCATACTGAGCATGTATCTGAACTAATGAGACAGAGGAAATCCTTATCTACAACCATAAAAAAATCAAATGCAGCTAAGATACGTGCAACGTGTTCTTGAAGATAATCAGAACTTCATACGCTGTACTGTGTCAAACCACTTACCTGCTAATGGACAGCTGCTGATCATACAAGATATGTCAGAAAATTCTCTCCAGACTCTGAAGCACGCTCATGTCTAACTAAAAGCTTCGAGGATTTACCTCCTTGCAAGCTGGTGGTGTAACTCTGTGTTAAGATCGCATAAGACTTCTCACAAAATAATTCCATAGCACATGTTCATAAAAAGAAAAATACAAGTATTAACATTTGCACATTAACACTGTCATGGATTTATTTAAATAACTCTCTTTTCCCTATTAGCTCTGCTCCCTCACCCCCACATAACAGAGCAGTACCGAGTTTTCTTTTAGGAGTATATTTGAATAAACAAAGAGATGTCACAAATTTAAGAACAAAAATTTGTCTTTTTTATCTTACATTCTCATTTTCCTATTACGATTTCTATCATGAACAGAAAAGTGACTGAATTATCCCATGATTTCCTTTCAGGGAATGCTGTCATCTCTCAGTCAGACATATCTAAGACATGCAAATGATTAAGGAAAAGATACTGCAACTCCTGTGATGCAGCATGTGCCATATTTCACAGCTACAAATGTTACAATCTTCAATAAAAGGAAGCCAACAATTCCCTTCAAGTCATGAAAGCACTAAACTTAGTTGTGAATGACTGCATATAGTGTGTTGTGACACATGCAGGAAGCGTTATGTTTTATAAGAACAAAGTTCAGATTTTTCTTGCCAGCATGACTTTGATAAGGAAGCAAGTCTTTGCCAAAAAAAAAGAGATATGTTTGTTTTCCAAATCCTTATATAGTCCTTACCACTCATGTATTTGAGATTCCACTTGTATATACTGGCATACAGCATGACTCAATCTATCATTCCCTCTGTGATACATAAGGAGCACGCAAACCAGGCGTGGGAATAAAGTGGCCACATTTTATTCATCATACAAAGAAAGACAACCATAATCTAGAACAAGAAGTATCTGGTGAGAAGTTGTAAACTCCTCCTCCCAGCCAAATCCCACAGCAAATCCTCTGATCCACATAAGAACTATGTTAATCAGAAAAGCTTGACCCCCTTCATCTAAATGACTGCATCCCAAGTCTACAAACGGAGCAGCCGTTCCTGCCATCACACGGCTATGGTTCAGGGTTAACCAGTTGGCTACCATTCCTCTTTAAACCTTCAGGGTCTGAATGCTTACCATCTGCTTCTGATGGACCTTATCTGCTAACGACTCCCACAGACCCAGGGAAGAAGTAAGCAGACACCTGGGAAAGTCACGACTTACTTGATGAGAGCCCCTTTGCTCTTGCTAAGGTCCTCAAACCAACAAACAGGAAAGGCAGTAGTGATTCAGCTGGGAAAAGCTCGGTCCATCACACCTAGGAAAATAATGGAAATCAAACTTGCTTGGAAAACCCTTTAAGTGAAATAACTTCAGAGAAACATAATGCATTACTGCAGTTACAGTTTGAGGGGGTGAACAAGCATTTCCAATTCGCTTTTAATTCCAAAACTGCTAGGATTAGATTATTACGATTCCTACACAGAATAAGCTCAATCTATCACTGTTCCTTAACACCATGTTATATTTTACAATGAAAACGCAACATTTATTTTTCAGGCTTTTTGCTCTAAACCAGACATTTTTCATAAACTCATTACTGCATGCTTACTTTCCATTGATGAGAGTTAAGAGTCAAGCTTTCTTTTCCATTTACAAGTCAATAATATCTTAACTTCTATTTTCAAAATTGTATTTTATTTTTCTTGCTGTATTAGTTATATCCCAAAGGGGAAAAAGAATGCATTGAAGTGACAGTGCAAGGTACCTTCATTTCTCATACTAGATGGACTTGTTACTAGTCAAAAAGTAAAGATGCAAATTCATAAATTAACCTACCAGACTATACATTATCCTATATATTATGCTTAATTGGCATGATAAAGTGATGCCTCCCAGCCAAGCATACAGTAAAAACCTATTTAACACTCAGCCTTCAAATGGGCTTAAATCCATCAACGATTTGGAGTTCACATTACAATCATGGCTGCAAACTCATATCTGCACACATAGCACTTTCTGTCTGTCATAGAATCATAGAATAGTTAGGGTTGGAAAGGACCTCAAGATCATCTAGTTCCAACCTCCCTGCCATGGGCAGGGACATCTCCCACTAAACCATCCCACCTAAGGCTTCATCCAACCTGGCCTTGAACACTGCCAGGGATGGAGCACTCACAACCTCCATGGGCAACCCATTCCAGTGCCTCACCACCCTAATAGAAAAGAATTTCCTCCTTATATCCAATCTAAACTTCCCCTGTTTAAGTTTTAACCCGTTACCCCTTGTCCTGTCACTACAGTCCCTGATGAAGAGTCCCTCCCCAGCATCCCTATCAGCCTCACCTCCCTCTGTGCCAGGTTCAGTGCTGCTCATGGTGCTAGCAAAACTATCATCTTGGGTGAACAGTAGAGAGGGAAATTTTCCCCTTCATAATGTTGATACTCAAGTTTGTATCAATTGACTGCTTCAGCTGGTGGCTGCAAAGATGAAAGGAACAGGTCTTTTTGAAAATCTGTAAGAGACCCATTGAAGCATGTTGCTTTGTTTTTAAATAACTGACTTATCTATAGTCATACCTACTTGTTAACTTGCTGGTAAGCTCACCTACCAAAGGAATGTCATTAGATTGACTTAGAAAACCCCCTTGTATCACAGAGAGTACACTACTGAATGGTGGTCATTAACTTCAATTATGCCTCTCATGTTATTACGAAATCTCCAAAGAACCTGTTGTCTGCTTATTAAAAAAACAAAACAACTAAAAGCAGACAAGGTCATCCTTTGCTATAGCAGTCAAGACCATCTTTGTTTCTCCAGGAACAGCATCCCCTAACAGAGCTCATCTGCAGATACAATCTTGACCTCTGAACAATTACTTAAAAGCTCAATTTTTTGTAGCCAAGAAATAGACTACTCTGTTTAAAGACAGACTTTTAGAAAACATATGGTTAACACATTATCTGGCTAGGAAGAAAAACTATACACTGAATGAAGAAATTTATACTTCCTGTTCACAGCTCTTCTGTAAGCAAATTCAACACCATACATGAGAACATCACATCCATGTCTCGTTAATACAGTTATCACCCTTTAAAATACAGGCCGGTTTCACGTACTAAAGATTCCACCTGCTCTTGAAACTTTTCTATTTAGTCCATAATATAATGCTTAAAATATTTTAGATAAAATGAATACCATTGAGAGTTTTACAAAATATTTATTTTGAAAAAATCACTCTGTACAAATTTAACATTCTCAACACGGAAGTTCTATAAAAATGCTAACAGAAAGACAAGTGAAACATTAAACTGATCTTTTCTTAAATTACAAAGAAACAAATTCATTCCAAAGAAGCTACTGTAATTCTAAACATGAAAAAAAAAATAAAATCATAAGATTTGACTTTTTTTAATCTATTACAGCCAAACACATGTATCCATCGATGCCATTTTCCATCCTTTTTATAAACTCCCCCCCCCCAACACTGTCCACAACAAACCAAATGCTCTAAATGGTTTACACTTTCACTGTACATAGCTTGCGCTCCAAGAAAAGCCAGCACAATTTGATCACCATTTTCTCAGTGCCTAACAAAAAGTTACCTCTATACATTTGGTATAAAATTCTCTGTACAAACCATCTCTGCTTGTGTAAATTTGAAGCAAACTTAAAGGAAGAGTATTTATTTGTGCCTTCAATTTGGTAGAATGAAGGGACAGCAATTAAGTAAAATTTCACAAAGTAACATCCAGTAACTGGGAATACTGTCTTTTTTTATTTTTTTTTTTATTTTTTTTTTTAGTAATTACTATGATACTAAAAAAATTACATACTGCAGGTTATTAGGAATGCCAGACCCTAAATCTAACAGTGCTAGGTTTATAGTCCTCATCATAAAATAAGATTTTTCTGTACAGTATTTAAGTTTCCTCTGTTTTAAGCTATTCGTGAAAACTGTTGTTTTAAGCTATTCGTGAAAACATATTAAACAACCTTTCTTAAACGGGAGGAAACGTCCCCTCATGAAATTAAAAGCAGTGAAATTGTCCTATTACTGTAAACACAATTAAAAAGAAGACTGAAAAAATGCAGTGCGGCGGGTAAGCCATGGTCTGGAAAGCTTTTTTCACATTTTCTTAACACAATATATGGCTCACACCACAAACAGCAGCAAAAAAAGCTATTGAAAAATTCAAGTTACAGCCAAGGGTGCCAAGCAGGATCCATACGACAGAGATTATCCAAGCTATTTGCAGCTGCTACCAGAGTGTTGACTTTGCTTTCTCCTCCTTCAAACTGAGCAAGATTATGAAGTCGAGTCATGATAGCAGTAACAGCTTTTTGAACTAGTGAAACCAGCTGCTGGCTGTCCATGTTTTCAGGTTGCCCAGCCGCTGAAAGTGGAGAGGAAGTATCCTCTTGTGTTTTTTTGTGCCATGCAATTATTTCATCCCGTAGCACAGTTTTTAGGATGCCATCAACCTACATAAAGGAGAAAAATCAGACTGTTATATTTAATCTGAAGAACCATCAGGTATACAGAATAGTAACTAGATTTTAGACAATAACATTTTGACACTTCTGGTTCAGCATTGCAATCTCAGTGTTTTTAAGATGAATGTGGCTTCCAACTGTCTTTACTATTTCCTCTCAAGGTGTTTCTTTTCAGAAAAAGCTTTCAGCATGAAAACACATCACACCTCTTAAAGAATTGAAACATCGCTTAAGCTGTAACATATATTAAGGTCTTCATACACAAATGCAGTCATGTACATTCTGTATTAAGATGACTCCATTAAATTTATGACTTTTCCCATACATACACAGAAGTTTTGTGCAAACATTAAGAGGCTTTGCAAAGCTGCACAGGGATTACACTCTCAGGGAACACTGCTTTCTGCCAAACATGGAAAGAACACTGACTGCAACATACATACATATGCATTTAATATATATACACACTATATATGCATATAGGTGTATATAATATGTGTACACATATGTATACACAGGCCACTTCTACACCTGGATGAAAAAAAATGCCTGCAACAAACAGTTGCTGTTTTTTCTCATCACTGAATTGAGTTACTGACATTAATCTGTCAACTTTAACACTCCTGAGGTCCTAAAATGAACTTCTAGGTAACCAGTTTGAGTCAAATTCCTGTCTGCACATAACGAATAGAACATTTTATAACACATATAACTATTAGGCAAACATGTAAAATATATTTTATGGGCATTTGTAAAAAAGATAAATGCAGAAAACATTAAAAGCATTTCTCTGTAGTCCAAAAGATAGATAATCTAAAGCAGTAATCACCACATGTCTGAACTGAGCTGGGCACCCCTCGCCCCAAAATGAATAAATGGGCACTTGTTCTCTGACCTTCAGAGAATCACAGAATACCTCAAGTTGGAAGGGACACATAAGGATCAAGCTCAACTCCCTGCTCCTTGCAGGACTACCATTAACCATTAACCATATGAACAAGAGTGTTGCCCAAATACTCCTTGAACTCTGGCAGGCTTGGTGCTGTAACCACTTCCATGGGGAGCCTATTCCACTCACCAACCACACTCTAAGTGAAGAACCTTTTCCTAATGTCCAGTCTGAACTTACGCAGTTTCATTCCATTTCCTTGTATCCTATCACTGGTCACCAGAGAGAGAAGCTCAGCATCTCCCTCTTCCACTGCCCCCATTGAGGAAGTTATGGTCTGCAATGTGGTCACCCCTCAGCCTTCTCTTCTCCAAGCTGAACAAACCAAGTGACCTCAAGTTCTCTTCAGAAGTCTTGCCCTCAAGACCTGTCCTGGGTTCAGCAGCAGCAGTCATTTTTCTCCTTAGTAGCTAGTGCAGTGCTGTGTTTTCATTTTTTGGCCTGGGAACAGAGCTGGTAACACCGATTGTTTTCAGTTGTTGCTAAGTAATGTTTATTCTGGCCAAGGACTCTGTGAGTCTCATGCTCTGCCGAGGACGAGGGGAGGCCAGGAGGAAGCAGAGACAGGACACCTGACCCAAGCTAGCCAAAGAGGTACTCCATACCACAGCACGTCATGCCCAGGGAGATAACTGGAAGTTACCCGGAAAGACACGCTCTCTCTTCGGGGGTGTCAAACTCGTTCGGCGGTGGTATTGTATTCTCTTGTTATTTTCTCTTATCAATATTATCATTGGTGGTAGCAGCAGTGATTTGTGTTATACCTTAGTTACTGGGCTGTTCTTATCTCAACCCGTGGGAGTTACATTCTCTCGATTCTCTTCTCCGTCCCTCCAGGAGCAGGGGGAGGGCAAGAAGGTGGGGGAGTGAGTGGACGGGCTCTGTGGTTTATGGCTGACTTTGTTTAAACCACAACAAGACCTTTCACAATCTTGGTTGTACAAAACCAATCTGTACACACTCTTAATATGTGATGCCCCTCTTATACGGAGGCACCCGAAACTGCACACAGTACTCAAGGTGGAGCTGCATCAAATCGATGTGGCATGTCTAAGTGGGCATACATCATTCAGATGTTGAAATTACAGGCTATGTTTGAAAACTTGTTTGTGTATAATAGACACAGTTTTGTAAGGTAAGATGATGAATTATTAAAAATATATTCTACACAGCTTTCTGCATTTTAGATAAAGACTAGAATCACTTTAGGATATTTTCCATCTTTTATAATGTAACTAACTCATACCATGGCTACAGTACATTCTGCACAATGTCTTTCTGGTGCAAATTGCTTGCCTAAGTGCAAGATGCCTCATTTTTGGAAAGCATTAGAATTTAAAAGGAAGCTAGACAATTTCTTCAGAAAACTATACCCTGTTAAGAGCTAGAATCCATCAAAATAAGTGTATCTTTAGCATTCTATTCCACTAACAAAGAAACAAATGACATTTCTATTGGCAGATAATTATGAAGATTCTAAATGATGTTGCATTTGTCATTTTACTGTTTACCACTGTCAAAATTTTTAATGACTTATGAGGCTAGAGCACTGAATTAACATGTTTGGACAAAGACTCAAAGACAGAATTCCACCTATATTCCTCCTATTCTTTCAAAAAGGTAAACTGCAAACATTTCAGCTGGCATTTGTGATGATCTTAGACTAAGATTTAAAAACAAATAAGTACTGTTCAGTTTTCACTTTAACCAAGAAAGTGCTGTTTCTAAATTGCCAAATACGTGCCTGCAAACAACTCTTTAAAAAGCTATACGAACCTTAAAATTTGGCTGTGCAAAGCAGCGAGCTACTGCAATCATAGATGCAGTCAGTGGACCAGACACCCCAATAGTGGTAAGAAATTCAGAGATGTTTGGTGTAAGCCGGAATGGAACTGGACGATTGGCATCCAAATCTCCAGTAGCATCATTAATGTCAAAGCGAAAATAAGCTACATTTAGCTTGCCAGTATCCTGGATTTAGAAACAAGATGCATAAAAGTAATTAAAAAAACATTCATTTCATTAACGAAACCAAAAGAAGTTGGATTTTTGTTTACCATTAATACTCAGAATACAAATGTACTCCCAACAGCTTTTCACTTTCAGTCAAACAGGTTTTGAGCAAAAACATTAAAATTCAAGGCATGCAAAGTCAGGTATGTATTTTTCTCAAAGCTCCTTGCTAAATACACATTGTTGTAATAGCAAACTGGAGGAATAGCTTCTTTTGTAGTATGGTCTACAAGGAGTCATATGGACAGACACATCTCTGCGCATCCCAGCTCTGGGCAAGCATTCTCGGTGCATTGTTCCCTTAGACTAAACATTTGAACACTTACCTAGTGGGATTAAAGAAACTTAATTGCTATACAGAGCATATTCCTGCATGCATTAAAATGGCATTAAGACTTTAATATATACCACCTTCGCCCTACTAAGGTGGCAAGCCTCATTTAAAATGTTGGGTTAAAACAGAAAAATCACTATTAATAGGAGTTGCAGCTTGACATGATGGCAATGCTGAATAGAGAACAGTATTTGAAAAAGAGTATTCCCTCTATGAAAATGAAGCTCTAAATTTATTTTTTTTTAATCTGATGAAAACACATATTCAAAGCAATATATTTGAAGGACAAAAAGAGTGACTTATCAGTCATTTACATGAATAGTTCCAATATCGAAGAATGACTTTACAAAGTTCTCCATTTTCACCATAGAAGGTAGAGTTGATGTCCACGGAGACTGCAGTTTAAATTGCTACCTACATGATGTGCAATCACATATAAATGAAAAGCCTACTGACATGCACTGTTGATTACATGTATCAAATTACTGTTTTGACCCATTTCCAAAATATAGTCCAAATTTCCATCTGATCAAAGACAACAGCATGCATTTAGAATAAACTAACCCATACCTGGGCAATCTGCAGCATTTCAGGGTTGAGTCTATTTAAATGAAAGATGAATTCTGCAAAGCCAATTAGGGCTAGCTGAATAGTGAACATCTTTCGGAAAGTCCAGTAATCGGTGGCATTGGGGAATGTATGCAGAGCCCACTCCTTCAGCATGCTGCGCGGCACCATGTTGCTCTGCACTTCTTTAAGTATATCTCTGAGAACCTGCATAAATATTAGTTGAAAGAGATCATTTTTAATAGCTTTCTTACCAACAGACGAATGTGCCAAGAGCAACTACCAAACTTCTCTTAACTGCTGTATCCCATTTTAGGAAAAAATATCCTGAAATTGAATGCTTTCAATCCTACACCATTGCCTCACTTCTCTGTCAAAACACAGAGTGTTTTGTCAGCCCAGCCTCTGCACAGCTAGAAAATGCTTTTTATCTGAAAAAGCCAAATTTTTAATAAAACCATATAAGCATGAGAACTGCAAACAGGCATGTTGGAAAACCAGAGACTGAAAAACCATATAACCCAATTTGATGTGTCTTCTATTCAAAACTTTAAAGAAAAGCAGAATTGAGCTAAAGAGACATTCGACTCATGATGCAGCATTTCCTTACAGGAAACTAACAGAACATACTTCACTATTTTCTAGCTTCAGTGAAAGCTGGATAAGCATTTTGCAGCAATAAAACAAATCCCTTTAATTTAAGCTAATGGCAAGATTCAAAATTGTACATGGGACTTCAAAGCATGCAACCTAAAGATGGCTCTCTGCATGGTTTCTTCATAGGGTGAAAGGGAAAGGATGCTTATTATACAAGACAGGGAAAGACTGTGCAAAGTAATTTGTAACATGTATTATATTACAACAAAAGCACCTCAAAAATACGAAAAGGTAAAAGCTGAGAGCTGTATTCAGCCGTTTCTGTCAGCGTACACTCTGTGAGCTTTTCCCCTAGATGTAAACATTTGCAATTACCAAAATATTTAATTACTGTACCATATACTAGCCTAATTAATTAGGAAAAGATACAACACTAGGATCTGTTCTAGACACCAGAAAGCATGACAGTCATACTGACTTCGATTAAATGGGTGTTAGAGAGTTTCATAACCTGAAGGAAAAATCCTCAAAATAGAAACAAATGTTAGGTAACACTTCATTTGATTTTTAACAAAGGAAGCCTGAACAGATACTGTCTCTAAACCATGCATGCATGTATGCCATGTATTTTCTAATGGCTATATTTAAAATGGGACTGGCATTTTATGTAAGAATTTGCATTAATCCTTAGATAAAAAACATGAAATAACTTTATTTATCACAGTTGGATGTTTGATGGAGATAGGCGAGAGAGAGCTTTGTTCTTTCTGGGTACTATCATTTATTAGGGTGTGATTACTCAACTGTTTCAATTTGACTTGGATGAAATGAACCCACTTGCAAATTTAAGAGATCCATTAGAAGAACCTGGGGAAGCCTGCCTCACATAACATGCTGTAACTGCTTATGTAAATTATGAATGCTATTTCCCATGTTATCAATTAATTATTTTCAAAGCATTGTAAGCAAGGACCAAAAAGCAATGAACACTTTGTCTGTTTTCCCTTGCAGTTAGCCAAAATAACCTAGAGTAAAACAAATACAGTTTTTTTAAGCTTTCCAAGATAACCTAGAACACCAGAGATCTAAAAGTTCCCAAGAATACATTAAGCAAAACCAAAGTAAACTCCAAAAAAATCAAAATGCCACCTTTACACATACATCTGTGTCGCATCTAATGAGAGGTGATGAATCAGATCAGGGGATATAGGACACAGCAGAGACCTCAAGAAAGCCCTTGATTAAAATTCATTATACATTCTAATACCTGATGGCTAGCCTGAGTCCCTCGTGCTTGGACCGTTGCCAGTCTGTCATAGTAACGAGAAATAGGGTTGTCATGCTCAATGCCTTTCTTGGCACAGCGTTGCTTATAGATCTCCACCAGGGAAAGAGAAGAGGGATTGTCTTCAACCAAACGCATCTGTGGGGAAACTGCTACGACACGGGGGACTAGGAGACATTTGAGAAGGGTGAGAGGGGATGGTGGTGGAGCAGGGAGAGGGAAGAGAGGGCAAAAGAGAACAAAACAGTTAATCCATAACCCAAATACTAAGAGAAGAATTAGCATACAAGTGAGATACATTTCAGTTGATGATCACAGTCGTATCAAGAGAAAATTTTTATTACTACACTCACAACTAACTCACAAGCTCTGTTAAAAAGACCGATAGCAAAGTAAAAGAAACATCAACAATACTACCAAAAAAAAAGTTAACATTTGTTATTCTTCCTACTTTTCTTTACCTGCTGAAAAGAGGTTAACACTTACTTCAGGTGCAAACGGGTTTGTAATATCTGATTACATGATAATGTCAGTAAAAATAAGCCTGAAGAACAAAACTACTTAGCTCAATAGGGTAAAGTGATTCAGAAAAACTGGAGGAAAAAATCTGAACATAGTTGAACAATAGATGTTTAAATGACACCACTTGAAAACAACACAGGGAAGACACAGCAAAATATTCAACAATAAGAAAACCTAAGGCAGTGAGCTTTTCCTTGGTGAGCAGTAAAGTTGCAAAAACCCCCATAAGCACTTTCATGGTGCTCAACAGATGTATCATCCTACTGAGTCTTATGTGCATCCCCACCCACATCAAAACAGACAAGACCTCTTTATATCCAGCTTTTCCAGTGACACTGTACTGCTTGACAGCAACGTTCCATTACCACCAACACTGTTCTCTCAACTTTTCCCTCAGAAGCTGTAACAATTAAACTCAGAAATATAGGGAAAAGTTGTTTAAATACATTTAATTTTTTTGATGCAATTTCTTCAGTCTTAAAGAAGAAATGCATTCTGCAGAAGGGGTGTTAATGAGCTATTTCTTCTGGTGTGCTTCCATTAACCTCTGGCAGCAGAGAAATGGATGTTCTTTAGGTTCTTCCAAATAGCATCAAACCACAAGGAACAGAATTGTTTCCAGAAACATTATAGTCTAAAAACAGCTTTTTGAAGGAAAACTTGTTAGTTTAGTATATAGGGGGTATATTTCTGTATCAGTGTCCTTGTTTATCATAGTTTTAAAGGCTGTTTATTGCACTTTTGTTATTTTGGCCTCAGAGTGATGCAACATTGTCTTCACATATGTAGAGATACTGACCTCTTGTTATAACAAATCCTTTGGCTTGGGTATTTTTGACTTTTTTAAGTTAGAACTCACATATGCATTTCTAGCTCTGAAAGTGCCAGTTGCATCACCTAAACTCATGAAACAACTTCATGTAAATAGATACTATTAGACCAAAAAGGAAGACCAAGAAATACATACTTTTTTTAAAAATCAGAGCTCAGCACTTTTTAAAAGGACAACAGCATAGCAGCAACTTTGTCTCTGATGAAAGTTTCCCTTATCCATAATGTATTTGCTGCTTACCAATGAAGAATTATCAGAACTGAATAATGCAACATACAAAACTCATTTATATGAAGTTATTAAGTGCCCTTCTGAAATGAAAAGTATTACATACAATACAAACTAGCTCCTCAGTTTAAGCTGGAACTTGCCAAAAGCCTTAGTATCTGGAAAACAAAGGGTTTCACTGTTTTAAAGTATCGGAATGACAAGCAGACCAAGTATGTTGCCAGGCAAGACTCTGGTATTTTCTGTTTCTCATTTCATGAATGAATTATTTATAATCAACACATAAAAAAGCCAAGATACAAAAGGAAAGAGAAAGAATTAAAACTGTGTTTTCAGCCTTCATTCACTGTTTCTGTTTCAAAATGCCTAAATGTGTGACCTTTTCATTAAGTATTTTGGCAATTTCTACACATGAATAATGTTGGAAACCTCCTTAACTCTCCTCACTAAGTCCTCCCTACCATTATGTTTGTTAATTCTGCATTTTTTAAGCATTGCCAGGTAGTGCTGTTGGCAAAGTGCACTCTCCAAACCAAGTAACCTATTACAAGATCATAGAAGTGCACTCAACTTGAGTCCTGCATCAAGTATCTAGATTATGAATGGATTTTATTCATCAACAACCAAGCAGTCAGTATATTCCTGAAAGCAAACATCACCATGGATATAAAAAAAAAATACAAAGATATGTTTTTTGTATCAAAGAACTCAGAAACCGTTTATCAAATTCAAAGCTCTACAAAAAAATTCCTTTTGTGTTATGTGGAAGAGGTAAAAGAAATTCAATATTCATACACTGCAGCTTGGGAGAAAAAGTTTTGTTCTCTTTCTCTTTGTTTCTAAATGCTCGTTCTGAAGTACATGTATCCATTTCCATAGCAACACCTCCAACAGGCATGTCTCTGCCTTACAGGTGTTATTCACAACTAAACTTTATACAGTAAATGATGCGAGTAAGCTCTTCTAAAAACATCTTAGATCCCATGCAATCAGCTTTATTTCTTCAGAGGGGTGCTACAACACCAAAAAAAGGCTCATCACCTAGACAGATGCGACTTTACCTTCTGAATATTCAAAACCTTCAGTATCAGTGATTAGTAGCTGTCAAAAAATTAAACTGCAATCTTTGAGTATAACATATATGTAAAACATAATGTAAAATCTCTCCTTTCAGTACCTGTAAAAAACAAGTGTCTTTTTGTGGTTTCTTTCCTTTTCTCCAGGCAGGGGTTCAAAAGGCGAAGAAGCTGTAATACCCGCTCTTCTCTACGAGACTCTGTCAGGCAAGCATCATTCATTACCAGGTATGGGTAAATCTTTCCATTATGGCCTCGGATATAAAGTCTTCTTGCTGCAGTATTGTGTTTCTGAACTATCTCCACTCTGGGCATAAACCTATTAGGAAGAAAGGGGTAATAAAGCATCTGAGCAATTCTCCGCTATTAGATCAAAAAACAAAAAACACCAAAGAAATAAGGTAGTGCAACTGCATTACAAGGTTTTCACAAGGTACAATTCTATTGCCCAGCTAACCCATGGTTTCTATTCTGCAGTCAAAAAGGTCTTCTGATTGATTTTTGTTAAAGAAAGAGTTCTTGAGCAAAATCAATCACCAGATCAGACCTTTATCACTCTTTTGAACCATAGTACCTGTACTGACTACAACAGAAGAACTCATCTCAACTTCTATCAATATATGAAGCATACTCATCATGTAACAGTACAGGTGTTTACTGTGGCAGTGTAAAGTTACCAGAGGAGGATAAAACAAAAAAAAACAAAACAAAACAAAAAAAGTGTTATTCCAAAGTACATCTCTATATATGTCATTTATATATATGAAAGGTACAAGAAATTCACTGTTGCAAAGTGGACAGATGGAGAAGGTTTTCATTTTCTTCTCCATTTTCAGAATTACAACTGCCAAGGTGTATTTTTAGGTTACCTTGCTATCTTGATGTAGTAATGTGTTGGCTTTGGCATAAGGAATTCTCCAGGTATCTCTACTTCTGCAGTTTGAGCTGAAAAATTACTGAGAAAGCGGCACTTTTCTTCTATGAGGAAGAACTTTGGAAGCTGTTTAGTTTTTGCCTCCAGAATTTTGATCCATTTCTTCAGTTTAGAGATCAGATTGTGAAGTTTCATTGACCCTGGCACACTGAAGTCAAAGTCTTAAAACAACAAAAAAAAAAAATATACATAAATCTCAGCATTTCAAATTCTTTCAGGTACTTAATGATCAAGTGTCTGAAGTTTTGAGTTTTCAAAGAGGTTCTTCTAGCTACACACCCTCAAGCTAAAAACACATTCAGCACACGCAGCTGTTATACAGAAAAGCATCATACTGGTGTCAAATACTATAGGAAAAGGGAACACTACTATCAGCAACTCACACAAAAAAGGAAAGCATATATACCAACCAAATCCAGCAGAACAACATGGCTACCTATGAACCCTAAACAAGGAAAAACTAGCATGTTCAGAAAAACACAGATGAGAAAGCAGAATCATTAGGGAAGAGGCAGGACATAATTGCTATAGATCATACACCAGCAATAACACTATATCAGCTGACGCTGGAGGATAGTAAATCATACATTTCAATAGTGCAAATCAAACACACACACAGAGCTGTCCTGCGTTCAAAAGACTGCTCTGTAGAATATTTCATCTCTACAGAAAATCTTTAAGTGAGGTCCTAAAATGATACATAACTTAAATCTGTCCAAATCTGCTACCTCTTTTCAGTACACAGGTCTAAAATATTCTCTGTAATTATGAACTTCCCAAAATTTTTCCTTAGTCATGCAAACATTAAAAAAACATACTGTGAAAATCTTAAATACTATCACTGTATTTAACTGTCTGTATACTGCAACCAGAAAGACTGCATAGAAAGCAAGGAGTAATAACCCAAATTATCAGATCATTTAGTAAAAGAGGAAAAGTAAGCTTATTTCACAGACTAGCACTATAATTTTCAGCCTGTTCAATTCAAAGTGATTTACTTATTTAAAATCAGTGAAGGCTTTTTACTTTTAAAGGGGATGAAAGAGCCTCAAAACTGAGGATACAATGTAGGACCTGTGAGGAACTGCAAGACAAGTAGTACATTTACTATTACTATTATTCTCCTATTCTGACTATTACTATTATTCTCCTATTCTGAGCTGCCAGAAAATTCTCTTTATTCTTTCCTGGCTCCGATAACAATTGCATGCCACCACAGGAAGAACAGATATGACAGCCTAAGCAAAAATGACAATGTTATGCAAACAGCGTGCTCTTTCCTTTACAACGTAACAGTACTGCAGCCTGGAACTACCTCCTCTAACCCACATGCAAGTGAAGTAACAACTTTCTCAAGGTCAACACCTGGTCTTCAATATACTATGAAAATAATTCTGTAACAGAATTCACTGCAACATCAACCATTTTCTGAGCCAACACCAATGCCATCTTCCCAACACTGCCTTCACTACAGTTACAGAAGACAGCAAATAAAGTCTGAATCTCACGAAAGAGGGAAAATGAATAAACCACAAACACAAAATTATGGTTCAGCACTTCAGTATGATAACAATGAAAGATGAAACACGCACAGTAAGAAGATAAAATAAACCTCCTAACTGTAAACCTCATTAGTTACAGCATCCCAAATTGTGCAAGTTAACTAACAGACTTGAATTTTTAAAATGCATTTCTATACCACAGTCTAAAAGATGCCATTTTAAGCTCAACACGTTACAAATGAAAAAACAACAGCAAGAAAGAAACAGAGAATGTTGGTTCAGTATTTCTAAGATCTTCAGCTAAACCAGAACAGAATCTTCTTTATGCTTCAATACAACAGGAAGTTAACACAGTCTCAGAAATTAGTTTTACACTTACTTCAGAATCTATGTTCCACTATGTCGCATACACACAGTATTTTCCTACATTAACAAAAGAACCACTCCAAACAACAGAACAGTCATGAGTCCTGCTCAGAGGACAAATTAATTTGGCCACATAAATATGCCCCAAGCATCTATCTGCAAGTATGCTAACAGTAAATTAAGTACACACACACACACACACACAGAGCAACTGCTGCATGCTAAAGTTTTTTCCACCACAATTAAAACCACTCAAAACTCTGATTCTCCACAAGACTTATCCTACAAACAAGCTTAGCACATTTGGTCTTCTAACCAGAAGAGTCTGTATCATCCTACGTGTACACTCTATTTCTCTAAGTTCTCCTTTATGTGCACAGGAGTACACATAATTCAGTTATTACTGAATAAACGAGTGCAGCCTATGATTCCTTTCATTTTACTATTCTGTTAGTTGAACAAAATATCAGAGAACACATAACCCAACTTATTTCATTGTGTATCCACAATACACTAATATGCTAACAAGCTTTCAGTGAAAGCCTTAAATCTACTATCCCTAAAACAGAGAACAAAAACCCAAATATACCAAATCCTTTCCACTTTCATAAGAAAGAAGTCTGTATTGAAAAATAGTTACGTATTCATGGGTGTTAGAAATTAGTATAACTCTGTAATACTCCCTTTTCTTTTTCTACCTGGTAGGGGTATTTGCAATATTACTGTAAAACACTTATTATAATCCCAAGCCTACCCTCTAGTGAGCAGCAGGAGTAAATCAATTCATGAAAGTGGCAAAATTATTGAATCATTTATCTCCTGAATCACTGAAGTTCAGGAAAATATCCCCCAATTGCAACTAGTTGTTGTGCTAATGGGAACCACCAAAGTAGTAAAAATACGCATCGCTGTATACTCCTTACAAAAAGAGAGAACAGCTCCAGTGTGTTGAAATGCCTGGTTTAGGATTTTTGTTGTTTTGTTTCCCTGTAGCAGATGGGAAAAACAGAGCTCAATTAGTCTTTTTGCTCATGTCACAGAGAGCCCATCTGAGAAGAAAAATCATTTCAGCTGGAAGGGAAATACAAGTGCAGCCATTATGTGTGTACGACATCTCTCTGCTTTACACATATCATAATAGAATCATAGAATAGTTAGGGTTGGAAAGGACCTCAAGATCATCTAGTTCCAACCCCCTGTCATGGGCAGGGACACCTCACAGAATCACAGAATCACAGAATCACAGAATCCCAAGGGTTGGAAGGGACCTAAAAAGATCATCTAGTCCAACCCCCCTGCAAGAGCAGGGTAACCTACAGTACATCACACAGGAACTTGTCCAGACGGGCCTTGAATATCTCCAGTGTAGGAGACTCCACAACCCCCCTGGGCAGCCTGTTCCAGTGCTCTGTCACTCTTACAGTAAAGAAGTTCTTCCTGATGTTAACGTGGAACTTCCTATGTTCCAGTTTACACCCATTGCCCCTTGTCCTATCACTGGATATCACTGAAAAAAGCCTAGCTCCATCATCCTGACACCTACCCTTCACATATTTGTAAACATTGATGAGGTCACCCCTCAGTCTCCTCTTCTCCAAGCTAAAGAGACCCAGCTCCCTCAGCCTCTCCTCATAAGGGAGATGTTCCACTCCCTTAATCATCTTTGTGGCTCTGCGCTGGACTCCTTCAAGCAATTCCCTGTCCTTCTTGAACAGAGGGGCCCAGAACTGGACGCAATATTCCAGATGCGGCCTCACCAAGGCTGAGTAGAGGGGGAGGAGAACCTCTCTTGACCTACTAACCACTCCCTTTCTAATGCACCCTAAGATGCCATTTGCCTTCTTGGCCACAAGAGCACATTGCTGGCTCATGGTCATCCTCCTATCCACCAGGACCCCCAGGTCCCTTTCCCCTTCACTACTTTCCAGCAGGTCAACCCCCAACCTGTACTGGTACATGGGGTTGTAAACCATGCCACACAAGGCTTCATCCAACCTGGCCTTGAACACCGCCAGAGATGGAGCACTCACAACCTCCCTGGGTAACCGATTCCTGTGCCTCACCACCCTAACAGGAAAGAATTTCCTCCTTATATCCAATCTAAACTTCCCCTGTTTAAGTTTTAACCCGTTACCCCTTGTCCTGTCACTACAGTCCCTGACGAAGAGTCCCTCCCCAGCATCCCTATAGGCCCCCTTCAGATACTGGAAGGCTGCTATGAGGTCCCCACGCAGCCTTCTCTTCTCCAGGCTGAACAGTCCCAACTTCCTCATCCTGTCTTCATACGGGAGGTGCTCCAGTCCCCTGATCATCCTCATGGCCCTCCTCTGGACTTGTTCCAGCAGTTCCATGATAATGTATATAAAAAAGTATTTCTGTTTCAAACAAATAATTTTTTTCAGTACTTACTGCTGGATAACACCTTCCTCAAGCTAATACATGATGGTCTAAAACACCCTACTACTTAACGTCACGTTTTTCCTAAAGAGAAGAGGGAGTTTATCTCCTCATCTTTAATGGAGATATTCACAGAAGACCATGATACAGACTGCAACTGAAGAAGCTCACTCTCTTCTCAATGGTGGTAAAGATCCTTGTCACTCTCAATGAAAGGACAAATGGGGCGCAATCTTTCTGCCAGTGAGACAGACCTAAAAATTTTAATGGTTCTTGACACAACTAGATAAAGGTGACTGCTTTTTGAATGAGGGCTGTACCATCACTTTTCATGAAGTAGCACAAAAATACACTTGAGTTAACAAAATTAGAGTACCAACCCCTCTGCCAGCCCACAACCTCTGACCTACACAATGAACACAGCATTAAAGAAACAGAGAAAATACCTACAAACTAGGACTTACAACCAAATAACCAAAAAAAACCCCACAAAACAACCCTTCGGATGCATGTGCAGAAAACAGTCCTAATCAGTTCAAAGTAACAGGCAATTAATGCTTTTAGAGCAAACAACAGTTCATTTGTAAGATTTTAAAGATTATTCTGATCATAGACAAAGTCTGATTACACTTACAAGTTGATAACCGAAGGACCCTCAACTGAAAAGCCAAGACACCATGTAAGCTGAGACATCATGTAAGATGCTCCTTAAGACTGAAATGTAAGCTTAGCTTCACAGAGCAGCTCTTTATGCGTATCATACTGAAGAAGATCGAGAGAGAACAGATGTCTTGCTTTTAAAGTTTCAGACATTTACATGCTCTGCACTTTCCCAGAGGTTCACCTTAATCACACAAGGTCTTCTGGAAAGCACCAAGAAACATGAAAAATCTGTGACATGCAAGCAGGAATACGAAGCAGGAATTCTGGTTTACAACGCAGCTCCAGAAAACTAAGACTGGTAAGTCCAGACCAAGATCAAATACAGAATCACAGAATAGCTAGGGTTGGAAAGTACCTTGAGGGCATGTAGTCCAACTCCCCCCCTGCCATGGTCAAGGATGCCTCACACCAGACCATGTCACCCAAGGCTCTGCCCACCCTGGCCTTGAAACTGCCAGGGATGGAACATTTACCCTTTCTTTGGGCAACCCATTCCAGTGCCTCACCACCCTCACAGTAAAGAACTTTTTCCTTGAATATAAGCTGAACTTTCCCTGTTTAAGTTTAAACCCACTCCCCCTTGTTCTGTCCAAACTCTTGATCTGGATTTTCTGGATAAAATCCTGTTTACCTAAAAATTAGAAGAGCAGTAAAGAAATAGCTACCAAAGTGATGCTATGCTCATTCTTGACAAAAGAAACAAAATCATTAACACAACTGAGAATTATGAACACAGCTCTTTCCCCTGCCCTCTTCCCACATTTCAGAGACACACTCAGACATTGAGAAGATTCCTTCTGATTACAGAGTTTCCATCTGCAGCAAAGAATTCACTGTGCTTGGTGGCAAAACTCTTAAGAAAATTATCTTGCCCACTCAGGATACACTTTGGAATTTTCCATTCCTATTCAGCTTGAGTGAAGAAATGGTTGCAGAAAGAAGCCAATCCAAACTCTAAACTATCATATGTCCACAAAAGAACAATGAAGGCAGTTTTTCTCCTCCCTTCACTGCTGAGAAAGCTCTCAAAGGGAGCATTTCTCAGCATTTTTCTGTTCTTTGATGTCAAAGGTTTAGCAGGAAAGGAGAGAAGGAACAAAGAACAGATAGTCAAAGAGCTCTGCATTCTAAGTTCCAGTAAAAAAAAATAATTTCAAAGTAAAATTTGGTTTTAAAATACATAACATTAGGATGGAAAAAAATGACTTATCAAAGCTTCAATGGTCCAGACTGCTGCAGACAAAGTACTCAGAACGTAAGAAATGGTGTAAGAGCCCCCAGTGGCTCCAAACAGGAATCAAGACGCAACTCAGATGTTGATGGAAATGATTATGCAACCAAACATAGTTGAAAGTGTCTATAAAACATAGCTGCCAACATTAATCTGGAAATAATTGAAAACAGGAGTTTATTCCAAGACAGCTCCTCAGCTTGGACACTTTTGAAATGGAAGGCAGACACTGTAATTATCTATCCATCACCTAAATGCAACTAGTGCTGAGAAGCAGAAAAACAAACATGAACCTTGTAGTGTGACAAAAGGACAAAGTAGGCACGATTTAAAAATGGTTTCTCATAATGCTAAAGCAGCCTTTGCTATCTTCAGTACAGTAATTACAATCCTATTCATTTATTTATGTGTATTTACTCTTATGACAAAATTAATAAAAGCCATATTTTCATTTTCTGTATAATGGATTGAATTACAAAAATGTGCAAGTACATCGATCAGTTTAATTTCTTCTGGTTTCCCACACTTCATTTGTTAATGAAAACACTGAATTTATTAATTAAAATAAAATCAAATCAAATCTAGAACTAAGCAAAATAATTATTTCTATCCCATAGACATTCATGTTTAATCAGACTTTAACATATGAACTCTTCAACAAAAAAAAATAATTACTTGTTATTAAACTGAGGTTTACTGAGAAACTCATTGCATTTCCTGACTTTACCTGATTTTCATGTCCAGGGCTATGTTGTTGTTCTGTGTTTCATATGTTATTCTATATTCTATAGAATATTCTATATTCTACATATTCTATTGCTATATAGCAAACCTGAAAACCTTACCTGCCATTTAGATACCATAAAGACATGTAAAGATTATACATGAGCATGTAAACCCTGAAAAACCTCTCAATTTTTTGTTTTAACCAAAGACTGTAACTGAACCGTAATTAAAGTTTCTTAATCCCCGGATGTCTCTAACACTCAGAGGAAAGAAACCATGACAGACCAAAAATAACTTACATCCAACAAACACTGAGCATATCAGCAACACTTACAGCAATGAAAAATTGACTGTACTACTACTGCACTGTAAAGACACATAAACCATTTCTAAAAACTAACAACTAATCCAAATCTGTATTTCATGTGGACTATCACAGTTGGAAGAGAGCTACAGTGATCATCTAGTCCAACTGCCGGACAAATCCAGGGCTGACCAAGTATTAAGGGAATTGTTCAAATGCCTTTTAAACACTGACAGGAATGGGGCATTGACAGCCTCTCCAGAAAGCCTGTTCTTGGGCTTTTTCTTCATAAAGAAATGCTTCCCAATGTCCAGTCTGAACCACCCCTGATGCAGCTTTGAACTGTTCCCACACGTCCTATCACTGGATCCCAGGGAGAAGAGACCAGCACTTCCCTCACTTCCCCTCCTCAGGCAGCTGTGGAGGACAATGAGGTTGTCCCTCAGCCTCTTTCTCTCCAGAACTAGGTAAAGCCTAAGTCCTCAGCTGTTCCTCATAGGACATGCCTTCCAGCCCTTTCACCAGTTTTGTTGCTCTCCTCACATTCTAGTACCTTCTCATCCTTCTTAACTTATGAGGCCCAGAACTGTACACAGTCCCCCAGGTGAGGCTGCACCAAGACTAAATACAGCACAATGATCATCTCTTGACCAGCTGGTTATGCTGTTGGATGCACTCCAGGATGTGGTTTGCCCTCTGGGCTGCCAGGGCATGCTGCTGACTCCCACTGAGCTTGCTGTCAACCACCATGCCCCAGATCCCTTCCTGCAAGGCTGCTCTCCAGCCACTCCTCTCCCAGTCTATACTTGTACCCAGCATTATTCCATCTCAGGTATAGAATCTAGCATCTGAATTTGTTAAATTTCATGCCATTAATCATTGTCTAATGATTATTTCCATCCCCACCCCCATATGCTCCCACTAAAGACACACAGAATGTTTCTACTACCATTTCACTCCCTAGTACACTTCATCCATTAAAAATTTAATCATATGGTTCAGGACTTTCATTATCTGCTGTCATGCAACTGTTGTGCCTCAAAAAGGACATCATGCAATACATAGCGTGCACAAGATATGTAGGTCATATCTACAACTGAGTTGCTTTCACAAGATTCCCATCAGCTCACTTATTTTCACAACATTTTATCAGTGAAATGCCTGAAAAAAACACTGCGAGTCTACTTGTCAAACTCAGTCAACCAGTTATCTTTAAGGAAAAGCTGATATAGCTTAGATACAAATTTATGCAAAATTCAAAATCCTGGCAATCCAAAACACTGATGCCAATCAGTGTCACCTTCTCTCATATATACTTGTGTAGCTTTAACACTTTTCACCAAATGTATCAAAACCATGCTCTACTGTACACAAGCTTCTCTAAGAATTTTAAATTAAATCAGATGTTCAGACATGTGACTCCACTGATACAGAGAAAACAAATGAAGCAAAAAAGCCACTTCCCATAAGTACCATTTTTATTAGATCTGATTAAAGTTATTGATTCAATTTACCTAATAATGATGTAAATTTGTGTCATACGATTTTTATAAACTAGTTATCCAAAACACTAAAGTAATTTTCCTCATCAAAAGTAAGCTGTTTTGAAAGAGTTCGCATAATATTGTCAGTCTGGAGTTCTGGGGTGAAAATGTCATTAAGTTCTGGCATCACTGTAAAACAGAAATCATTATTGTCCCTTATGTGTAGCAGGAAGTTCTATGTAAATGGCAAAAACATTACAGCAAAGTAATCTAATTTGCATTTAAACACGTATGTGATTTGACCATAGTTTCAGGTTTGGTGAATGACAGAAAGATGCTCTATTCTATGTTCTCTCTCAGGAAAAATATTGGAAAAACAAAAAAGTTGAATGCCTTCACAGTTGAACTCTGGGGAAAGAGGGAGGAGTGGAATTTCTCTGAGAATTAAATGCAACATTTAATAAAACAATTTAAACATTTACCTGTTGTAAATTGTCCTTTTAACTTCTGGAACACAGGATCTTGA
Source organism: Lathamus discolor (assembly GCF_037157495.1). Taxonomy (NCBI): domain Eukaryota; kingdom Metazoa; phylum Chordata; class Aves; order Psittaciformes; family Psittacidae; genus Lathamus; species Lathamus discolor. Next base: position 85,117,286 of record NC_088889.1, on the reverse strand, counting down.
GCTGTTGCCTGTGCTCTTCTAGCTAACGACTCTGAGGCTGCACTAGAAAACATGGTGGACACATTCGAGACGTTCTCAAGACCTACTCCAAAGGTGCTGACTAACTTCTTGACAAAATTTAGTGTATGAGGAGTGATTTTGGCATCTGAAACGGCTCCACTTTTCTCAAAGGCAACTGAATAGCACTTTGCCAAGCCCTGCTGCAGTTGTCTAAGAACCTAAGGATTAAAAAAGAAAGACAAAATAATCAGGAATATTAGGCCTTCTGATTTGACACTGCATTTTATACAGTAAAGTTAACCTCTCAGAAACATTTATTTAAAACTCCATTTTTAGACTGCACCAGAGGGTCAGTCAGAATGACAGAGCTGATTCTTATCAGCACTGCAAACAAACTGAGCAGTGGAAATGCTGCATCACAAAGTACACCTCTCTTACAACGGCAGCTAAGTTTTATATTTCATGGTTTGAGATATATTAGAAAATGATGTGTTATTTTTCAAATAAACACTGTGCTAGGTAGACAGAACAGAGTAGCCTGACACTTTGAAAAGCAAATAATGAAAGCAGAGTGGCTCCTCCATCTGCTCCCTGATATAATTCAAAATTCAGACAATAATCACCACCTGTCACAGACACCAGAACAAGACAGAAACCGGTAATCATGAAACTTAGTGTAAGAATATAAATTTTCAGTTAGTACAAGTAACAGGTTGAATCCTAGAGGCATTCATCAAACGTGTAGTTTAGGGAAACCTCTGTACTGCTTCCAGAAATAACCAATCTCCTTAAAACTCTCATCAGAACAATCAGTTTTACAAATACACCAGTTCACTAATCAAAACAAATAGGTATGTTTTAATGTTTAAAACTAATTCTACATAACAGTTTTGTAGTTAACTTTTCCTTAGATGCTGCATACATATGAAGGTGTATTAAAGCCAAATACCTCTTCATGCCAATTCTCTCTGAACCAGACCATCTGATCTACAATGCCTTCCAGAGAAGACAAAAGTGTTGGATGTAATTCTCGCTGCATGTGCATAATTCTGCTGCATCGCCACATCGGTGCAGTGGCTCTGATTGGCCCAGGATCTGAGGCAGAGTGGGACTGATTTCCAACTGAACTTGGCTGTTGTTGCCCAGAATCTGGAAAGTGGAAAATTAAGAAAAAAAAATAAAAATTATCTTTCCTAAACTTGATACATGCCTGCATGAAACAAAATAAACTGTTTGAGAAATTTGCTTTAGATCTGCATGCAGTATTAATCATGTATTACCTGCCAAAATCAAGAAAATCTGCTTCTGACAAAGAAAACTCTACTCCAAATGCTATTCAGTAGAACATACTTCCTAAAGCTAGAGCCATACAAACTCTTCAGAAACACACAGGAGGTGTAGCCTCTGCTTTTACACTACCGAGTCATGCTCTTGAAGTAACTAATGCTGTTTCATATCAAATCAAACAATTTAAACCATGGGTTTTTCCTCCCCTTCCTCTCCTTTTTTCCTCTCCTGGGATTCCCAGGAAATCATATGGGACAAAAGAACAATTAAATTTCTGTGCAATCATTTGACATAACAATTCTAAATAGGACTTGGGTTTGGAAAAAAAACAAAGAAAGATCTTACTTATGTACATGATTGTGCAAGTTGCTTCTGTTTTTCCTGCTCCCAGACATTCCTTCAAAGCCTAAACTGATTTCATTTCATGTAAACTTAAATGTTCTTTTACTTGAAGTTTCACTGTAAAAAGTTATTATGGAGACACTGAAGTACAGATTATTCAAAGAAAGCAGTTTCTCTCACTTGAGTTACATGAACTCATCTTTTGTTACATTATTTCTAAAAGCCTGACTCATTGGAAAAGGAACTGAATGTTGCATGGTTCATGCTTGTAATCAACATTAGCCTAGAATGTCCTAGAAAACTATTATGTCTTTCTGTACTTGTAATCCAAGAATCTTCTACCTGTCCACCAATTCCTAAAGATAAAAATCCAGGAAAGAACATGAGATACTCAGTAAGTAAGGTAATATGAGAACCAAGGAGATGAAACTCCTCTTCTTGGTGAGTATTTTAGTCAAGAAAATTCATGACAGCTCAAGCCATCTGCAGACTTACAGAAACAAATGCAAAGAAAGTTTATCAAGAACTCTGCTCCTTAGACTTGCTAAATTGGTATCTTTTCTAGAGAACCCATTTTCCCAGTAAAATCAGGTGAAACTCAAACCAGTAAGTTACAAAGAGCCCAAACTATCTGACCATTATCAAGCTCACCGCTTTTGTAGCGCTCTCGTTGTTCTATCTTCAAGGTCAAATAGAGTGTTCTGATAGGGAAGTAGACAGCTTGGGGATAGACTCTTCCCACCTATTTGGAGATACACATATACGTATTTCTCAGTTAAGGAAAACCAATTATAGATCAGCTCAACACATACAGATTCACTCTGTAAATGAGTGCAATTTGTAACTATCAGCTCCTTGTTTTAAATAACAGCTTAGGGAAAACTAGGAAATCTTTAGGTTTCAGTAACAGAAACCTAAAAAGGATGAAACAGTAACTCCCGATGCACACTGTTAAGGCATTACTTTATCAGGGCTTCCAGATCATATTGCTTAATAAACCTGGAAACAGACAGAGCACCAGCTGGGCCAGCTCAAAGATCTTACGTACATAATGGAAGAAAACCAGACATGATGACAGCAGTTAGTCATTAAATTAGGGCACAATTCTCAGCAAGCCCTGTGACACTTGATAAGGCGGCCCATTAGAGAGCAACTTTACCCCACCTAATTATGGCACTTAATGTAATGGTGCACCAATTTCACCCAAAAATAAAAGATTTTGTGGCTTCCATTAGAAAAAAATTAAAAAAAAAAAAAAAAAAGCCAAACAAAACCTGCAGCGAAACCTAGAGAGATCCTAATATTCAGCATCCCCTTTAAAATCTGTAGATCTCAGTTATCTAGTAACTGAAAGTACCACCCACGATAGAGCACATCTTAAGACATGACTAGAGGCTTTTCCAGCTACAATTTTACTAAATCATGGATTCTTTCTCTATCCAAGTGGGTATGGTAAGTGGTAGAAATTTTGCAATGGCACTTAACTGTTCAGTAATATGATACTTATGGCAGATTGAGATCCTGACACATATGCTTCATGCTGCAATTCAAGAGTAAATTGTCTGAAGTAAGGTTTAGGTTCTAGCACTTTTCCAAACTAAGAGTTTTAAGTCAGTAACAGAAAAATTTGTACTTTTTGTTTTATATTCCCCTCTATGGACCTTAAGTTTAAAGGCAAGATGAACAAAAACATCTGTGATATTTATGAGCTCCGACTACAGTCAGACTTGTGAGTAGGCACTCACTTCCAAGAACTTTTGTACCCATGTCAACAAATAAAAAGTGTCTACAACTCACTGAAATAAGTTTCTTCTGTCTGCTTCAGAAGACAGCTGAGCACAGTGTTGGTGTCCGACAATAGAAAACATATGCATCAGAGATTTTGCCCTAGCTACTGTGCTTTCTTAAACTGTTTGGGTGCATGGTCCTTTCAAAGTTTCATTTTCATTTAATGTACGGAAAGGAAACATATGTATACAGATGCACAAATAAGTTTAGATTTGTGTATCAATCCACATGGAAGCACACATGGACATGTTCTCTCTCTACAAAAATTGACATTCTTGGAGCTTTGAATGAACAAAGATAAGGGATAGCGTAAAAGAAGTTGGCTATCACAGATTCATAGAATACCCTGAGTTGGAAGACACCCACATGGATCATCAAGTCCGTATCTCAAAAATCAACAACACTACTACTATGAGAAGTTCAGCACAACAGTTGTCCTTCGCCAGTTTTCAAGAAACACAGGAGCAGTGCACACAGAAGTGGCCTGGGGTATTGTAAGAGCTTCCTATGTTCACCTGTACAGTAATGAACAAACATCAAAATGCTTCCAGGTTGTGCACAAACTAAAACAGAGCTGAAGTTAGACCATGAACAGTTAACATCCCTGAAAACACGATGTTTGAACCCTGTTCACAGTAAGCAATAACAAAACACCATCTAAAAGCACACCAACAGAAAGATGTCACTTCTTCTTCCTTAGCCTACAGACACGCTTAAACTAGCTTTACGCTGAGATACTGGTCTATGTTCTACTCTTAAGATTCTGCCTCAGAGCAGACAGCAACAGGCAGTAAAATCTTGAAATCCCAAAGCAAGATTAATCAAAACTCGTATCTGTCAGTTCAAAGGTACGCACCCAGGAAGTCAGTTTCTTCATCTAACTCCCTAAACCTTATCCTTATTTGTCTAATCATTTGTCATGCTAAACTTAAGTGAAAATTTACAAAGCCCTTTACAAAGGTAATGATTTCAGAGGGTGGCAGACAAAGCCTTGTTTTCTTAAAGTCAACTCTAGTAAAAACCAAAGCACTAATGAAATAGTTTGCCGTTTAGTCACTAAAAGCTAACAATTCTTTATCACTACTCCAACATTACAAGCACTTAACTACATATTTCTAAATGTGTTCTATAATGTTCATCACAAGGCAGCAGTAAACACGATTCCAGAGGGAAAGCTATAATGCCTCATGCACATATGGCATAAAATTTAACTGGATTTAATTTCATTAAGTAACACTTTGTAATTTAAAATATTCTATTTACAGACAGAAATTACTATTTTTTCGCTCATCAACAGTCGCAAACAATCGCATTTTTAAGGCCTGGTATTTTCTTATTTTGCTTTGAAAAATATGTGCATTTCATCTTGAAAACAAGTATTACAGACAACAGAAAAATTCATTATTATCTTTTGTACCTGACTAATGAGGTTCAGAAGGAGCTTGCCCTCTGAGCCAACCAGGCATGTCAGCAGCTGTGGAATCCAGGCCAACCACTGAATGGGTGGGACGCCGATACAGTACTTGTCTACTGCATCTGCTAAGGTGTTCTTATCATCATCAAAACTCAGCAGCCAAAGAACCTACAAGAGAATTTCAAGAGGACATCTCAGCACTTAAAAATCAAGACACAGCAATCATTACGTTGCACAAAACCCCACAGATATTTTATTAATAGTATTTTTTTCTCTTGGAAATAATATTTAAAGGATGTAATTTTTACATCCATTATCCCTAAATGTAAGCGTACTACTTGCTATGAAACAAGACAGAAAATAACAAAAGAGCATGACTGCATTCCACAGATTGTTCGGGTTTTGCTTTGCCGGTGGGTAGAAAATGAGGCATGTTTATAGAACCTAAAATATGCTATTCAAATAAATTAGCTTAAATGCAAGAACACGAGCATTTCTTTGGGTGTTTTTAATTATTTTAATGTCCACCCCAAGAATACTTTTTCTACAGTTTAATTTAAATGAAAATATATTAAGCAGTGACTAAAAATCACTAACAGTTATGCAACCAGAAAGGAGAAAATAAACTTCAGAGTGGTACTGAGCCCACCTTTAATCTAAAAAGAAAAATATTTTCTGCATTTGTTTCCTTTTCAAAACAGATGGTCTTCCACAGTCTGTTACCATTTCTTACATTTTCTTCATGAGACAGATTAAATATCCCCAAACGGAGCTTTGTTTTGGCTGAAATTTTGTTGAATTACGAGACAGAAAAGGCTTATTTGGAATAACTTTCAATACTGAGGTAAAAGTTAATATGAATTATCCATAGTAACGATGAACAGAAATAAAACTATGGTACTTTTTAAAGGACCAAAGGATGCCTTTCTGCAAGTAAGAACAAGAATGATCAGCGAGTTGGAGCACCTCCTGTATGAAGACAGGCTCAGAAAGCTGGGGCTGTTCAGCCTGGAGAAGAGAAGGCTGCATGGAGACCTCATAGGAGCCTTCCAGTACCTGAAGGGGGCCTATAGGGATGCTGGGGAGGGACTCTTCGTCAGGGACTGTAGTGACAGGACAAGGGGTAATGGGTTAAAACTTAAACATGGGGAAGTTTAGATTGGATATAAGGAAGAAGTTCTTTACTGTGAGGGTGGTGAGGCACTGGAATGGGTTGCCCAAGGAAGCTGTGAATGATCCATCCCTGGCAGTGTTCAAGGCCAGGTTGGACAGACAGGTTGGGTGCCACAGTTTAGTGTGAGGTCCCTGACCATGGCAGGGGGGTTGGAACTAGATGATCTTGAGGTCCTTTCCAACCCTACCTATTCCATGATTCTAAAAGTATTTCACCACATGATATAGTACAAATGCTGGATGCAATTTGTCCCCTTTCTCCCACAAAACATTCCATACCTAAATAAAACCCCAGATACCCCAATGAAGTAGAAAAACCCAAGATAAGTTACATGCAGTGACCCAAGAGCAACCATATGCAGATTTTCTGCCTAAATTAAAGCCTTCCACCAGTAACTAGTACTTCTCTAATTGCACAAATCTGGGCAGTCAACATTATCCCAGCCTTTTCTGAAGTGGTGCAGTTCCAATTCTTTTTTCAGCATCTAGATCTTACCTTTGCTAAGTACTTTCTTGATTTGCTCTCGTTCTGATGACGACAGGCATGCAGGTAGCAAGTAATAGCAGAGACACCCAGGTGAAGCTGACGTTCTTTCACAAAGATATTCTCCAGGTAATCACCCCACATTGCCCATGCTTTCACAAGCACATCATGCATTTGCACAGCTGCAGAAAAAGCTTTGTTTGCTTCTTCAGACCTGCATCGTGACAAGAAAGAGTATTAGTTTTATACTAACAAGATGTTACTAAATTATGTAAGACTCAGGTTTCTGCTAAGGTACTCAGTTACCTTCTTAATGATATTTTTACATATTTTTACAAGTTCTCTAGTAAGGCCCCTTATGACTTTTTTGTCTTAGCTTTTCTTAAAGTTCAGCACCTATAAAAGTAAATGCTTCATAACAGAAACGCTTCATAAGTATTTAAGATCTCTAGATACTCCCTGAGAAAACCTAAAAAACTTCAGTGCATTACAACTGCAACCCAAGCAATGATACTGTGAGAAAGAAGAACGAATGGTAACACAAGAAGAGCAGCAGCAAATGTATAAAAAAAAAAAATGCTTCTCTGCTGAGCAAACAAGGAGTAGGAAAAAGCAAGACTGAGAGATGTTACATTACCCATCGTTTCACCTTAATTAACCATTCTCCCACCAAAGCCATAAAAGGATTTACAATCAATATGATCTGGAAAAAGTCAGTTCCACATCCCCATGCCTTTAGGATTTTATTTTTCAACATGAAAAGTGAAGAAATATGAAGGTTAATCACATGGTTCTTGGTAACAAAAAGATTATTTGTTTGATGCTTCTGAAGTCTTCTCCAGGTTTCCTCAAGTGTTCCTAGTCCAAGATCTGGCACAATTCATCCCAATATATATACAGCCCTTAAATCCATGTAACTTTTCAGGCATAACACTAAAGGATGAGTACACTACCACACACATTACTGAAATGAAGAACCTTTTAAAGCATTCCAAGATCCATTATTACTAGAAAGTGCTTCATTTCTGCCTTACAGAATGAGCATTGAAATAAACCGTACAAAAGTAATATAATGCTTATCTGACTTATTTTTTAGAAATTAACTGGAATACATTTTTTATATGAAAATATTAGCTTGGAGGATTATAGTGATAAATGAAAAAGACGACCTATTGAGGCAAAACCATAAAAAGGAAAGTAACTTTGTCAAAGTTTCTATTATTTTCTATGTTATATAAATGTTACTGGCTTCCAGAGGCTTTCTGTACCCTAGATCAAGGTTCTGAAGTGAACTACCACATCAGCAGCCTGATAGATGACTTTGTATCACTACCTCCCCTTTACAAAAAGGGGACTTTTCAGTCGGTTTTCTTTTCTCCTTCTCTACAATTCATCATTCTTGACACCTGAGCTGACTTTTTAAAAATGGTATCTATCACCTTGCTCAGCAAATGGACAGCGCAGGGAGATGCAAGAGCAAAGGTGACCTTTAACTTCCACTTCAGTTGACACACAGGTAATCAGTTGTCACGCATTCTCAGCTTCAGTGTTGCCATTGGTCCTAACTGTAACCTTCCTAAATTCCTGACCTCAGCCGCGGTGCTAAAAATGCCTGTATGCTTTTGGATAAGGTTAAGAAACTGCTAGTACATCAGAACCATGTTTTGAACAGAAACCTCTATCCATTCTACCCTGAAAGAACAAATAGAGACAGTTTAAATGCCTTTTACTTTATCTGCATGTATTAAAAAAATTTAAAAGATGAGGAGGCGGGTCACACTTTCTTCTCTTTCACCTCAAATGGAACTAAGCATGCTTATGGCCATAAGAAAAGCCTACTACACTTTCCATCAAAGTGCATTCTGCCTATTTAAAATTCTCTCTTGTAGCCACAGAAGATATTCATAATTTCCTGACTTGAAATACTGTGGGAGGTTGCAGTGTACAGCTTAAAACCTGACGGATTTCATTCTTTAAGTGTCCACAATTGTAGTGGCAAAGGAATTATTCCACCCATACATAACATGTAGCACTATTGCCATTATATACCATGCATACTAAAAGCTATTGAAATCTGAAAGGTTTTTTTGGCATCATCGAACAAAATTTGATTGCTGAAATATCTGTTTACTGAATTAAAGAGAGATGTTCTTCAAAGAATAAAATGCCTGACAGCACAAAGCAAAAATATTACAGAAGTAGATGTGTGAAAGCAAGGCCTGCACCTCGGTGTTTAATTGCTGCAATGCAAGATGTCTCCAAAGCACACCACATTAGTCTTTTCAATTCAATTATCTGAAATGAGTGTGGCATTGCCATATTACATCGCACACCAGACTTGTCTAAACACTTCAAATTATGCCACCACACCAGCTGCAGCTATTGAAGGGATATATACAATGACAATGAAACAGAAGTGACAGAAACAAAGAGGTAGGCTAATTTTGTTTAAGTAGCTGCAAGCTTATAGACTGATTTTTTTTCCTTGGTTTTATATATCATATTTACATTAAAAACATAATTAAAGCAACCTCCTTTGTCAACTACACTAAGACATCAGTTAGACATCAGTTTGCTAAGTACTCACATAATCAGAGAGGGAAAGTATTTAAAACATGCATCTTATGCTGCGAAGCTTTGGACAAGCCTGTTCTCCCTGCCTCTTCCCTTCTCACCCCTTGAAATAGAAAACTTTCAAAAAAGAACTAGTGAAATGTTTGCTTTAACTAGTTCTTGCCTACGATACTTCGAAATATGAGCAGCCATTGCATCTTCAAGCTGCAATGAACTCTCACCTAAACTTTTACTTTCTTATACAGTTGTGACAAATTTTCACGCTGGTATAAACATATGGAACAAGTTTCTTGCTCAAATATTGTGTTGAAATACTTCAGCTGCATTTTTCTCTGATGTGTGCTAGTGCCTCTTCCAGCCAACACACTTACTTGTTAATCTGTGCCAAGAACATTCCCTTCAATGCATAAAACTCAGCAGTCATCTCCTTGGTGAAGTACTTCAGATTGGTGGATTCAATAACTTCGAGACCCTGTTAAATATATAAGCCTTAGTGAAAAAAGCCTTCTAAAATGGGAGGTTTTATTAGGATGAAAGTGCCATAAAACAAGAGGAAAACATTCTCTTGAAATTTAAATAGCATGAGTTTCTAGTATTTAATTTTCATTTTAAAAAATCTGGACTGGCAACAATTTTAAGTTTTCACTGGCCTATACGAAACTATTAGATGCTACAGACAACATTCATGAGGTGATGGATTATATTTTCCATCTTGTTCTTTTTTTATGTTATATTATTATACATATTATGCTATACTACATTATTCTTGTAAGGTCCCAGCTTGCTGACCTTGTAATCATGTCAGTGGGATTTGGCTACAGTCACATTTTTTCCTTTCCTTTTAACACATTCCATTTCACTTCAGGTTGCCAGCCTCCATCGCTCATAAGTCAGACACTCAAAACTGACTTAGAGCTCCAGTTAGTCTTGCAATAGTGCAGTTTCTTCCTACTGCAAATAACATATTTTTCAAAGACTTTTCCATTTAAATATCTTGTAAGATTTCAAAAAACATATTCCCACTTTTATGCAGCTAATTTTTAATATAGTCACAGTATTCTGTTTAAAGAGGATAATGACTAGTTTTGACTAACAGTATTACTTAACAGTATAACACTCCATACATGGGTTTAACACAGCCAATGAAGTTCAGACCCTGTTCTGTATACAGGCAGTTTATTTAGATCTATGTATCTGATGGCCCTTGTAATCCTCCAAGTCCCAACAACAACTTCAGAGACAGAGCTACCATACCTGCATACATTCATTTTTGCCCATGACTCCAGCCAGCTGAAGGTAACATTTAACTTGCTGGCGAATCTTCTGAAAGCAGTCCACAATGGGCACAGTTGGAATGGTATGAATGCGACTCAGTATATCCAGAGCTACATTGACCAGCCCTTGTTTTCGAGCTATCTTTCCATACTGGATAATTGCCGATGCAGAAGCGTGAACTCCCAACATAGCGTTATTGGAACTAGGATCATGCTGAGAGCTGTTTTCATATGCAGTTACAATGGCTAGAAAAAAAGCATGAGATGTCTATCATTATAAATTAAATTATATATACAGCAATATCTTACACAGCAATACATATGAAATTATACAGCAATACATATGAAATTATGACTTACGGTAATGAAACACTTAAATGGAAATCAAATAAAAACAAATACTTGGAAAAAAACAACATTCCTGTATGTTTAAATAACAAATTAAAAACAGATAAAGAACTTATTTCAAGCAATGCGTTGTCTGGAAAATTACATGATGAATGCATGCTGGACCAGGCAGTTTTACCCTGGTAATGATGTTGTCTCCACATGAAAATGCTGCTCCAGTGGGATAAATCATCTGACACAATAGGTAACCTGTTCCTCCAAGTCTTTACAACAGTCTTCATATCGTGTAAACTGTTGTTCCTCCCCAGATTAGTCGGTTGCAATCCTGCATTTATTTGGGCTGCTTCCTGAAGTTCAATGATCTGTTGCGCTGCCTAGAAAACATTAAACGATATGAATATCATAGAAGATGGCAGAATGGCCAATTTCACTGTTAGAGAAAGGTCTCTATGAATGATGCCACCTTTAAATGACTAAGTAAAGATGAAATTATTTATGCTGTCTTAGTGACCTATCTATTAGCTGCTTAAATGACCTCACAACATGTGAGTTTAACTAGTCCTTGATACTACTATTAGTTGATTGTACTCAGATGAAAATTCCCTAATCCTCTATTTTGAACTGCAAATGCTTCACAAGTTATTCTTCAAAAGGTAGTGTTTTGCTTTTAAGAAAAAACAAGCCAAACCAACTAAAAACACACCAAAGGAGAGAGATGACTTGAATCTATACTTTCTCTTCATCCTTTTCCCTACATACATCTGCATAAGACAACAGGTTAGAATTTAATTCTAGCATATAGGTTTGAACTTACATCAACTCTCATCATAGAAAAGCACAAGTAAATATATATATGCAGTCTGCTAAATACAAGAATCAAGTATAAATACTGACCTTAAACAAAAACTTTTAACAGAACTTACTAGTATAAATACCCTGCTCGTGCCTTGACTTCTTGACAGAAACTTGTCTCATAGAATGAATCACAGAAGCAGGGAATGGTTTGGGTTGGAAGGGACCTTAAAGCTCATACAGTTCCAACTCCTGGCCACAGGCAGTGACACCTTCCACTAAACCAGGTTGCTTCAAGCCCTGTCCAACCTGACCTTAACACTGCCAGGAATGGGGCAGCCACAACCTCTCTGAGCAACCTGCTTCAATGCCTCACCATTTAAATCCATTCCCTCTTGTTCGGTTGCTACCAGCACTTGTCCAAAGCCCCTCTCCACATTTCTTGTCAGTCCCTTTAGGCACTTGAAGCTGCTCTAACGTCTCCCTGGAGCATTCTCTTTTCCAGACGGAACAACTCCAACTCTCTCAGCCTATTTTCATTTAACTCGAAGGTACAGAAATACTATCTATGTGTTCCTGAAGGTGTTGTTTTAAGATACTCTGCAAAGACCTTGGCTTTGAGAAGTTACCTAAGTTTAGAATGGTTTTTACTGACATCTCCTATCCTCAAATTAATAAGAGGACCAAACAGAAGATGGTAGTAGTCTCAAACCTACTAAAGGCAGGAGACATTTTATTAAAACTTCAACAACCTGAAAAGGCCCACAAACTTTAATGGAATTTAATTACCTGTACTACAATAAAACCAATAAAGTATTCTCTAAGCTACCACTTGGCAGATAACAGTTGTATTCACTGTTAATCAACCAAATAAGATAACTATGGGGGGGTGAGGGGGGAAGGGGAAAAAAGGCAGTCCAAACTGACAGACTGAAATCTCTTGAAACAAAGTAAATTACGCGAAGTATTATTTCCCTACAATCATCTCAGTATCAGCTCTCACAATAGCTTAACCTCCATCCCACACCCATTCATCACGTAAATTTAATTTTCACATAGGTATTTAATCACATACTATCTGATATTTAAAAAAAAAAAAAGTAATTACAGCAGTGCAAATTCATGGCTACATTTGTACCTCTGTCAGTCATGGACTAATTTACCATTTCTTCACGAAGCATATGTACATATTAGATTGTTTTAAAAGCTTGAGTTAACTGATACCTGAAAGCATTTAAATACTTTATTTAGCAATCCTAATCCTTTCATGATGCAGAAGCTTCCATTCTTAGGGGAGGAAAAACTTCAAATATCAGTGAAAATTTAGCAGGAAGGAAAATTTTCATCAAGAAGATTTCTAGCCCTATTGTATCAGCTCAAACAAATGAAACGTTGTACCTATTTGCTTGACAGGTTCCTCTTAATATGGAGAAAACTTCCATATTCATTCACTTTATTTGATGCATCAACTTATATTATACAAATTTGAAGGTATGGGCTGTTGCGTAAACTCTACCCACAAGTACAGTCATTTTAGTAGAGGCACCTTGGATTGTGCAGGTTTAGTTATGAATCACAGCAGGCATGACACACAGGGTGAAACTACTGAATTACAGAAGCCACTCTATCAAAGAGAACTCAGTAAGCAAGGTTCTCGGCATTTCTACAGATAAGGTTCATGCATAGTCCATGAATAAACTTATCCCCGTTAAGAGATCACATATTGTGTCCACTGGTATTTCCAGAATTTCTCCCCTGGTGATGAAAGGTTCCCTCAACAGTAATAAGTACTCATCTTCATCAGGTATATGTTTAGCAGGACACCTAAACAGGAACATAGCTTAAACAGAAAAAGAATGGCATGCTTTGTCCAGATCACATACGGAACACAATCCTACCTCAGCCCCACTTCCATGCCCTGGTTCATTTTCACACATGGTTATTTTCAACCAGTTGCTGGAAGCATCTCAATGCCAAATCCTATTTTTGAAGATGAATTTAGGTACCTACTTCCATTTAATTATACTTGGCAATTCCATCTACTCTCAAAAATTCTCTTACAGTTGCAAAATTAATTATTTACATAATTAAATCCAAGAGAAAACAAAAGGGTGTTGATATTTCACACATTTCAAAAGGAAAGAGAAGTCCATTTTTGTTATGGTATAGTATGTGCAAAAGTTGCAAAGGACACAAGTTATACACTTTGTCACCATGTAATACATGTTATTTCATCTCACATAAAAATTAAACAGCATATTCTATATTATCACAGTTGTGCCAGCTGCTTCCCCAAAATATTTCCAGAGGGAAAAAAGTGGTCTCAAGAGTTCACAAGCTCTTCCTGACAAGATGAGAAACAAGTACTTTTCCCTAATTTTCTAAGTGGATCATTTACAAGTAACACGTATGCCAAAGAGAAAGACTAAAAGCACAAGATTTAAAGACATCTTGTTTTGAAATTGAGTTATCAGTGTTGTGTGAGCAAAATAAAAGATTTCTCACAGCAAAAATAAAGATGTACTTGGTGTATGTACAGCATCATAAAACCAGTTTATGTTTAAATAAAGCTGGAAAGCAGTACATTCTTTGCCTTATAATATTTAATGATTTGAGGGCTAAAATATGGCACACTAAAATAAGCACTAAGAACCTGTTTAGCAAAGATGAAAGAAAAGTAATCTTTTATTTTTCTTATTCCAAGCACACTCTTTTAGATAAATAGAAAATAGCATACTCCCTTTTGAGAGGAAAATGCTTTTATGATTCAGAAGCCGCTAATGAGCTCTACCTTCTAGAAATGCATGACAGAGTTGAGAAAAAAAGTCAAAAAAGGGCACCAAAAATGGTAGCTTTGCCCATCCTCTGTGTACATACTGGATTATCCAACTGGAAAGTTACTCATCCTTTGTAAGTCAAGGATTCAAGCATACACAGGAGAGTTTACTTGAACATCAGTGGTGTTAAAAGTCATGAGCAATACACTGCCATAACTTCACTGGAAAGTATGAAACTCGCGTTACAAACTTCACCCCTGTTTTAAATGCTCTTGGCAAAGAATTAAGCCACTTAAGATTAGGTAACACTCCACTTTTGTCAGGGCTTTTTTATTTGTTTCTGGGGGAGGTGTTGGGGGTTTTGTTTGTTTCTGAAGTTCTTGTAACCCCAAATTCCCTAGCTGCCTCTCACTTCATTCTGGACTGGTCAGCTCACTGCCTCACTGACAGAATTCTGCCCCTACTTTAGAAGCCAGCTTCTCTCAAAACTTTATACTTGCTTTGTCCATTTTCCTCCAGAAACCACACAGACCTCTTTCAGATCACAAAGTAGGAAGGCCATAGGGCTCCATCCACTTCTGATCCAAGCAGTCCACTCCTCCACTTCAGCAAAAGGCCCCTGACAGCGGTTACCATTGACTCAAATCTTCCAGTTGACCTATTTGTACAAGTGTTCCACAGACTGGAATTAAAAATTAACCTTTTCAATCAGCACAGCTAAATTTGGACTATGTGCACCTACATGCAGACAAGGAGCATTACTGAAATGCAGCGTTCTACTCAGACCAAAGGTATTTTCTTTCCTGTAGCTGGTATCAGATTAGATGGGGGCAGCAGATATCATTCTTCCCCACCCACAACATCTTTCAGTCTGTGAAGCAATGTGGTTCACCATGGGAATTCTTTTTCCAATGTTACTACAACATTTTAATACAATGTTGAACAGAACCTGCCAAATGAGCTAGCTGTACAACTAATAGAGCTGAAGACGAATGCACAAAGCTTTGAGGTACACGTTAGTTCTATCTAATGAAATCATCTCTCCTTTTCAGCACAACTTTTATACAATTAGCTCCCTGTCCAGTGAGAAATATCATATACTTAAAGCCTAGATTCCTTCCCGCTTTCTTCCCCTGAAGCAAATCACAACGTTCAGCAATATAATGTAAAAACTGCAAAGAAAAGATAAGGCTCACACTGGCCTGAACATACAGTATTTTCCCTCAAGCTGGTAGTGCTCACCCAAAAAGTCCCTCACTAACAACAGACTTTTACAGTGTCTGGTTCTTTCACCTTAATGCTAAGGCCACAGAGATGTTCAGATCTTGCTTAGCCTGTTGAGAACACTGATCCTCAAAGAAACACCAGCAATTCTCAATACACCTTTCCCTTACTGAGCTAACTGTCCATGCCCTTATTTAAAATGTAACAGTTTGAACTGAAAAGAACACTTCGGTTATTTCAACATTTTTGCAAATAACTTAATGCAATAATACACCCACCCAACACGAACCTTGCTTCAAAACCCACTGAATCTTCAAGACCTCCAAGTACTGCAGTGCATTATGCACTAACTCACAAGAAAAACTTGAGCCACCTGCTCAATTTTTAAATAGCTACCTCTATATGCCACAAACAGAAGGGATTCAGGTAAAACCATACAAACTTGAAAAGGAAGCCAAATGAAAATGCACATTCTGCAACTTTTAACCAAAAAATACCATTACAAAAAATCAATCCATACTATACAGTGAGGTATTTTGTGCTTGTAGTTACTAAAAGATCTGAAACCTGCTACTGGAAAATAAAAGGCAATAAAAACCTTTTCATTCTTACCTGGAGAAGGGGAGTATGGACATGTGAGACTACATGAGGAAGCCTTCGCCATTCTCGAATGGCTAAACTACTCGCCATCTCCACCAGGCGCTCAATGAAGTTAAGCTGCTGCTCTTCTGGATGGCAAATTGCTAAGTAACCTCTGTACATATTCACTTTCCAGGCCATCTCTTTTGGACAACTCAACTCCACCTGTAATGAAAAGGAAAAAAGTCTAGTGAGGACCATTCGTACCCAAAAAGCCTTCTTAGAGTAAATGCTTAGTTTTATTTTTCATAAAAATTAGCTCATTTCTTAAAATATCAGACTACAATATCAAGATTTTTGGCATTAGTGGAGTTTCAGCTCTCCTAAAGTTATTGGCAAGGGCAGACGAGCAAGTAAATTGCCAATTCAGCATTAGAGCAGAAGTGCCTGAATACAACCTGCTGTTAGGGTATTTTTACCCTGACAACTGCAGTGCAGCTCGGATAGCTGAATAAGCTGAAAGCAGTCTTGCAACAGGAGCATGAAGCTCACTGCAGACCAATTCGCCCTGTATAAAGAAAAAGGTGATCCTCAGCAGATAACATACACTACCTCTGAAATGCTTCAGGGACTCCAGCACAAGTAATGTCAACTTCTCACTTAAAAGGATCCCATCCCTGTATGTCAGCACATTATCCTAACACTGTACTTCCTAACTGCCTGACATTACTAAGTTTGTGAGAATAAACAGTTGATAACTTAGTAACTAACCTCCCCATTTCTGTCAATGTGATCTCTGAGTACAGGGGCAAAATCAGGTCGATAATCTTAAAAATTATTTTAAACCATTCTCTTAAAGTCCTGGAAGAGCAGAAATACGGCAACTAAAAATAGCAAAGTACCTGAACTGTCCTGCAAGGAAACTCTGTGAGTATTTTACAGTAAACTTGTACTTGTCACTAGCTGACACAGCAGGCTTTAAATTTAGAACTTTGTCACTTTTCTTTCTTCCACTTTATATCAAACCCTTTATGGTTTGATATGCAACACACAAATCCTTCTGCATTATCTTCTTGTTGATACACTGTATGTTAACCATTACAATTGTTATTTCTGTTTTCCTCAACTGACTTTCATGCCTGAACCAGCAACAAGAAACTGCCAGGTAGCAACCTTACACTTACGCAGCGAAAATAATCTTTCTTTATTGCATTATCTACTGGATCATTAAACACAAAGGCAATGTGAGCAAATGGAAATGAGACTCTGGTCCTATCAAAGGCCACTTGCTGTTTTAATAGCTCAACTTTAATAGGTAGATTATTAGAAGTGTTTCACAAAGATTTACAAAAACTGATACTGTTTGCCATGCTTTCTGACCACTCTTGTGAATCACCCATGGAACCTGATAAAACCAGCTACATTAAAGAATATCAGTAAAATTGGAATAGTGAGTATAGCAGCATAGAATCAATTATTATTTCACAACCTAATATTTATGCAAACGTGTCCTGACACTTTGACAAGATTCTGAGTAGAGCCACAAAAGCTCCATTTATGGCTTCAGTAGCATCTTCTCCTTCGTAGTTTAGTAAATGTCTCATTACTGAAAATATCTCATTTAATACAACTGCAGCTAAAGCATATCAGCAGTTATTTGTGGTTGTCACTTCCACTCAGCTTGCAAATCTCCAAAACCAGAACCTGTCACACATGATCTATTTCATCCTGTTCGAACTGAAGGTTTACAACATACTGTACAACACAGTTTTTATTTTAGGCATTAAAGTTTTTTTCAAATAATAATATTTCTATAATTAGACACTGAAGTTGCATACTGAAACAGGATACGAAATACCAATTGCTGCAACAAAAGAAGTTAATTAAAATGTAAATATAACCTATAATTTTTGTCACATATACAGCTTGCTACTTACACATCAGGCTTCTCATGGGCTGATAAAAGATAAAAATCCATCTTTAGAAACATTCATTTAATTCAAACCATCAGTACTGCAACTATGGAACAAATCAATTTCAAATGTTGTAGTAGTTTGACACCCTTAATTTAGGTTCCATCAAAAGATGCTACCTTTAATCAATTGAGCAACTTTTATTGTTCTCATAGTTTAGCCTCTAAGGCAAAACATACTGATGCATCCACCTATTTTCCCTTCTAACAAAAGTGTTACAGCAGAATAAACATAATACATTTAGAAAACATAACAGCATGATTTTTAAGGAAGTAAGACACACACAGCTCTACATATTTATCATGCAAGACTAAGTTGTCACAATTAAGCTGTTTGGTTATTCTGTGTATGTGAACTTAGTGCTGCAAGCTACTGGAATTAAAAGATGCTCAGCATTTTTCATTATCATGTTTTCTCTTTTGCAATTTGACATGTAATACTATTAACTAGTAGGTATTGGTTCAACACTGAAACACTACTGATAAAACAATAAACCCCAATTAAGTGAGGGACTAATTTTCCTGACTCTCTCAAATACAAAACCCACCACTGCCTAAGGCTCTACTCAGAGCTTTGTTAGTAACATTCTATTTTAAATATGCAGTTCACCACCTTTTTCCAAACTCTGACATCTTTAGGAGAGTAATTCCAGTAAAGTCACACTACATAGCAACCATGCAATGAAGATCAGAAAGCTTATTTCCACTTGTGATTTAACGCAATATTCTCACAATTTGCTCTCAGATAAAAATATCTACCTACACATTTTCTGTTGCACCTTTTCAGAAAACGAGGGGGTCATTTACAGCATGTCTGCCACGCCATTTAAACTTTATTCACACAATAAAAATGTTTATGAACACTTGAAAAAAAGATCTTCGAGATTTAAATCTTTCATAGCGTTATTTTCTGCCTGTAGTGTATCACCCACCTTCAAACTGTTCTGTAACAGCCAAAACTTTACAGAGCATTCATTCATCAAGCACATGGATAGCACAGAATGCACAGTCTCACGAGTGAAACCCAGGAAAGGACAAAGGGAAGGTTAAATGTTTTAGCAGTGCATGCTGTTCAGCGAAATGAATTACAAGCAGAACACAATAATGAACTCTGTAACAAATCAGGAAGGTCAATAGCGGGGAAGTACAAACAATACGTATTATTCATTACCAGCTGAAGATGGTAACAACCTCACTTGCCATACCCAAGTTCCTTAGCTCTAAACAAAGAAGCTAAGTACTGCACTGGTTTCTAAAACAACATGTAACACACAGGGCACACCTATGCTGCTTCAGATGAAGAGTATGTCCAGAAAGGCTGAAGCATCTCAATTCTTAAAGATACTAAAAACTCTACTAGACAAGGCAACCTGATCTACTTGGGCTCTGCTCTGAATGGAGCAATGGACTACATGCCCTCCAGAAATCCCTTCCAACTCAAGCTGTTGTATGGTTCTGTAAACCTGACATTAAGCTATAAAAGCATAATCATTGAGCCATTACGCTTCTGTGAAAATCGGGGGACATCAGAAAATTCCAAACTCAAATTTTCTGATTCCTCAGAATGTCAAATAAGGAACTTACAAGAAACAATTCCTACTGGCAGTGCTATCTCAAGACCTCAGCACTCTGTCACAAGCATATACATATATTTAAGTCTGTACAATTGTTCTGATATTTACTTCTCAACAAATTGTCACAATTTGAGAGGAGATGAAAATGATTTTTAGCCTTTTTTTTCAGTGAAGACTGCAGATTTAAACAGTGTCACTTCACAAAAGCCTACTTTCTCTTATAAGTGGTCTCAGTATTTTCACTTGTAAGCTTTCTAGTATAAAGATTATACACACAAAAAATTGCTTGGGGAATGCATTTGAACATCAATCATCTAGAAGGTAAGTAAGATCTTGTGCTTACAAATTATGATTCTATTTACTTTATGGTCTACTTTTGCAGAATAGAAGTATTTATTCCCCAAAAACATTTATTCTGTAATCTTAGTGATCTAGTGGAAGGGGCCCCTGCCCATGGCAGAGAGGTTGGAACTAGGCGATCTTTAAGGTCCCTTCCAACCCAAACCATTCTATGATTCTATGGTCCTCGTTTAAGTCCAATCCCCATCTCTCTTTGTGCCAATCAACTCAAACCCTGTATCAGTCTCCCAGACACAGCCTGCAATATTCAATCCCTCTCTCCTCTCTATGAAGTTCTTTACATCTTCTCAAAGGAAAGCACTTCAACTTCTTGCTTCAGTCTATTTACCCAGTTATCCCTGCCACTCCTAGTCCAATTTCTACTTCTCCAGCCTTCTTCATCCTCACCTCATACTCTTCTCATTGATTCCCAATCTCAGGCTCATTGCCTGAGGTTCCTTACCCAGTCTTCTTGTCCCTCATCTCTCATTAGATCTTTGCTTTCCAGTCTTGACCACACTGGCTCCAGCCTCTGGTGCTCCAAAGATATTTTAATATTATATGTAATGGATATATTGCAAAATAAAATGAGTCTTATTTTAAATGGAATTAAAGTAGACTCAAAGTGAGAATAAAGCTAGAAATCTAATTAGTTAATTTGCCGTAATAAAGTGTTTGAGTACTTACAAAGAAAGCAAAAGAAGACACATAAAGGAAGCAATCCCCAGGCAGTAAAGAAAAGCATGGCTACTGAAAGAACAAACCTTCTACTATGCCTCTGCTAAGCAAGACTATAAAACCTAAGAAACAAGAAAACCAGCATGTGCCAGGTAAGTAATCATAATACATTTCCCACCACATGTAAACAACTTCAAATTTGTCATTGTCTTAATCAAAACACTAACAATCACTGGTATGATCTGCAGTGTACACAAGCCTCACCAACCAATAAACAGTGAACCTGAGATTTCGTGTTGTATTTTCAGGGATTTTTTTTTTAACACAGATCCTGAAATGCAGCCATACCACTATTCCTCAGATACACTAAGGTATTTAATGTAAACCAAACCTAACTGACACGTCCTAAACTCTTACATTTTCATACGTATCTTAATACCCCTTCATGTGTAACGGAGACAAACACAACAAATTGTGTTTAGCGGTTTTACACTTGGGCAGTAGAAGTTGAGAATGCTTCGGCTTTTGCCTTTCAGGTACTAAACCAAACAAAACCAGAGGAAATAGCCTTTTGCTCTTTTAAACCTGGACATATGGTTGTGCTGCCCACAGACAGGGAGATGATAACAGATGTATTTTCATACTTTATTCCATTTTACAAAAGGAATATTTGTTCCTGTAAAGGTGTAAAATACAAAAAGATGTGTGTCCCTCCCCCAATATTGTATTACATTAAATAATACCATATACTTGCAAGGGTTCCATTTTAAGTTTCTCCACATATCTCTGATGGCACACACTTTGAAAAGCATTTGTTGCTTTTCAGTGACTCATGACTATGCACCTTGCCTTTCACCTGCCCTGGCCACATTACTTACATACATTGCAGCTTTATAAACAGATAAAAAAAAGGAACCAAGTTTGTCTGTTGAAATGGCATGCTTCATTGCCAAAATACGCAGCTGTGAGCTGGGATATCAAAGAAAACTTCCCAAGAGCAGTTCACTGTGTCTGTGAAACGAACTGCAATGCTGACTTATCAGAAATGCAATCAGTAAAATGAAGAAATAAATGAAACATTAGCGCAGAAAGCCCACACTCACCTGCACCAAAGCCTCCTTCATAGCAGTCCAGTTTGAGACTCTCCATGCACACTCCAGTACAAGGTAAGGATTGATATGACCTTTTGACTGGCCATATTCTGTCAAAGGTTCCCACTGGTTCAGTTCTTTTGAGCAACTAAGAAAACCAGAAATATTGTCAATTTGCTTGCCAAAAACTTCAATAAAAGTGACTGTAAATGTTGTGTATCAGAGTATTATCTGCGTATTTGTTTGTCTATGAACAGCCCCGTAACCACTGCATAAGTTTCATCCAGATAGGATTTTTTTTATTATTAATTATTTCTTTCCAGTTACAACACAGAAATCTGTGAAGTGGGAAGAGCTGCATTTTGTGTCTCCCAGAACAACCATTTTAAATAGGAAAAACAAATCTTATCTCCAGTCTGTTTCTACCAACAATACATTACGTGTTTACAACACTCCAGCCATATCACTTTCCCCTGTATCTTAGCTAAATCCTGAGCTAAGTTCATTCTCATAACTAATGCTTTAAACCAGCACAGTATTTTACTTCTATTGCAGGGCAAAAATACTTGTTCTACATTAGCTTTTAAGTCTCACCGAATCCAATGGTCTTCCCAAAGCTGATACTCAGGAAAGATCGAAGGGGAAGCATTGTTCCGTTCATGTTCTTTTTTAGCTTTTTCCATTGCTTTTTCGTAAGTTTCTTGAGCCTAAATAGAGATGAAACCATTTTATTTTTTACAACTACTATATACACATTAAGTCAACATTCTTTTCCTTATAAAAAAAGTTATGAGAAAATGTCTATCAATTCTAAGATAAATAAATAAATAAATAAATAAATGAAAGTGAAGAGTGATGTGTGCTAACTCATTTCTGAATATAGTAGTTTTTGGCAGCTTTACAAATGTCATGAAAACTTGATGGACGTGATCAAAAATCACACCTTATCTAGGTATTACATGACATTAAACTACCACTTTAGCCAGTAGAGAAGCTGTGGCACTTTCTATTTTAGAAGACTGAAGCTATTTATTAGTATGCAGAATATTTTCCTGCTGACCAGAATCATCCTGACAGTAGAAGCACTCAAATCGTTTTCAGTATCAAGAGTGTACCTGTTCAAAAAAGCCATGTTGTTCATAGGCAATAGCTGTTGCTGTCTCTGGGAATTTGCAGCGTTTCTGCCATAGTCCTGCCCACATATCCTCTTCTTGTAACAAAGAGTAGAGCTCAGCAAGGGAATCCAGTATTTCCTAGGATGTTAAGCACATGAATTTATCCATAGTCAAGCTGTCCTTATAAAGCACAGTAGACAGCAAACCCACATGTTCTACACTGAGGCAAATTTAGAAAGATATCGAAATAGGGAAGTGTTTACACGAACTCTTTTTAAAACTCTAGAAGACAA
Source organism: Lathamus discolor (assembly GCF_037157495.1). Taxonomy (NCBI): domain Eukaryota; kingdom Metazoa; phylum Chordata; class Aves; order Psittaciformes; family Psittacidae; genus Lathamus; species Lathamus discolor. The sequence continues at coordinate 85,094,168 of NC_088889.1, read as the reverse complement.
GCAACTAGTAATGATCAAGTACTGAGAACAACTCCACTGCATTACAAGACCAAAAAACCCTCAAAAGACCAAAAAACACTATGGCTTCACTATGGTTTGTGCATTGATACTTCCTGGTTTTCCCTGATATATTAGATCAAACCAAAGAAAACAAAATTGTTTTAACAAGCCAACAGCTCAGTCTTTAATGTAAAAAGAATCTAATACTTAGCTTCCTCAGTTGATCGCAAACATGCCCATGTAGATCATAACTACCTGACAGACTACAACAGCACCTGCTCACAGGGAACTCCATTTGTTTAGGTAGCAATTCATTAAGGAGAAAAGCAGTCTTAGGGGAGACCTTATTGCATGCTACAGCTACCTGAAAGGAGGATGTAGCAAGGTGGGTGTTGTTCTCTCTTCAAAAGTAACAAGCAATAGGACAAGAGGAAGAGGTCTCAAATTGTGCCAGGGGAGGTTTAGACCGGAAAAAATTCCTCAGTGAAAAGAATGCCAAGCTTTGGAACAGGCTGCTGAAGTCATGGAGACACCATCCCTGGAGGTAATTAAAAGATGTGTAGATGTAGTGCTTAGGGATATGTTTTAGTGGTGGACTTGGCATTGTTAGGTTTATGACTGGACTTGATGACTTTAAGGGTCTTTCCCAACTTAAATGATTCCGTGATACTATTGTACTACACTGTCACTGTGTGTTTCTCTTCATATTTCATAAGGTATTTCACTTAATATAACACTACCTGTTGAGGAGGAGTTATGCTTTCCTGCTCATAAAATTCTGTTGTCTGCTTAGGCTTAATTTGTAGACTCAGTCCTTTTTCAAAGGCTTGATGTTCCAGCATCAGTGTAGAACGAAACCAGAGATTGTGAGTTTTACCCAAGTATTTCAGGACACAAGGTCTGATGGGAATGGGAGGAACACACTGTGACATTGCTTCCACAAAGCAATTCAGTGCACTCGGCTGGCAATCTCGCTGTACTTGATGGCTACCACTGCACAAGAACGGACTTATTTCACCTGCTAGAGCCTAGAACAAAAAACATAGTTACTTGCTCATACAGATTCTTTAATTAGAGAATTTAGATTTAAAATCTCATTAATACAGGAAACAATCATTTCATAAGGGTATTCTTTTTTGTAAGCTGAAGGACCCTATTCCATTCAAAAGTTTCACTAGTCACAAAGAATGGCAAACTTCTCAAAGCAAGTGAACAAGTCACTATGCCATCACAGAAATAATTTTTTCACTGAAACACCAGTCAAAGAGGAATTTGTAAGTGAGAAGAGAGATACTCACATGTTGTTGTCTGTCAGACAAGATTTTCCAAAGTCGAGAAAAAAGCTGTATCCAAGTCTTCTCTGCTAATGGTGTGGAAATATGACATAACTGGACAAAGGCACTCAACAACGCTCCAGTCTAGGAACAAAGAGAAAGAGATGGATACAAATGAGAAAAACACAATTTATAGAAAAAAGCAGTACACAGTTATACAGTTGTTTAAGCAGTAAAACAAAGGCCTTTTCCAAACAGCACATCAAAAAGATGTTTCCTTTAGTGATACGGATTACTGTAGCAAGAACTTAATCCTATTTTCATGTTGATCAAGGCTCTGATTCATTACTCTTACTATTAATAAAAAATAGAAGGAAAAGGAAAGAAGTTGATGACTGGTAAAGTTAATTGGATAGAGCTGTTATGGCAGTACTATTTCAACATAGCTGTCAGCTAAAATTAGTTTCTTAGAAATTATTTAAACATAAAATGTTGATACAGTTTTCTGATCCTATAGTCTGTCTTTGTCACCACTGTTTTCTTAACTGAGCAGTTAAAATATACTTACAGGTGGAGAAGGATGCAATTTAATTTTTTTTTTAAACAGTTTTTACACAAGAAATTACATCAGATTATAAGAGATGCCTACATTAAAAATCAAGTCAGCTAAAAAAAAATCAGAAATGTCAGATAAGGGGAAAAAAAGGCATGTCAGGTCAGTCTGAAGATTTCAGTATTAAAGATTTCAATATTTCAGTATTAAAGATTGTCAGGAAACCAACAATCTGTACCAACCTTCACTTCTCGAAGAGAGTCAAGAAATTTGTCATGCCGGTTGGTCAACATGTGCAGCTGATTGCCGATGTCCTTCTCAGAAAGTTCCTTAGTTTTAGGTGTACTGGTCTGATCTCCCGGAGCCAATTCAATGTCTATTTCAACATCCTATACAGAAGGCAAACACCACAAAGCATGCTGACATTTTCTGTGTACTTTTGCTTTTTCCCCCCATATAAATACAAAATGCCCTTCCAAACAACTTATTTCAGGTCTCACTGTTTCTGCTAGTTGTTCAGGTTCAAATATATAATTGTTAGAGTACTATAGTAAAGAAAAGGCTAAACAAATGAGTGCAAGTTCTAAGAAACCCATGCATGGTTAAAACATAGTGTATTAAGCGCAAGATACACTGAACAATCTGCGTGCATCATCTTCAAGACATTCTCCAAACTTACACAATGAGAAACTATGGAGAACAATACTACATAAATAAGATCTGTCTACAGTATTTTCTCTAAGTTACCTCTTCTTTGGATTCACTGTTTTCCCTTTCACGAGGCTCTTGTTTGACATGGGTTACCATGGCGAATGCTGCTCTATCGTGACTGTCAGCAAGGTTGATTACATTGGTGATGGAGGGCAGCATAGCACCCTGGCAGCTTGTCCCAATTGTAGTATTCCTCTCACACACTGCTAACAGGAGCTAAGGCATCCAAAAGCAAGGAGATTGTTTTAAATGTATGTTTTACCATATTATTTAAAGGAAAACATCACTATAATTTAATATCAACAAGATAAAAGTTGCTATAATGTTTAAAGCCTATTTATTACCTTTATTCATCAAATACATTAACACATTTTCATCTTAAACTGATTACATTTTGCCACCACTTTGAAGCTCATGACTGTACTTTCAAGAATGTTTTTCAAACCTCTCCTGAAAATGCTGAAGAAATAGGAACCTCCTATGCCTAAATTATGTATTTTGTACTTTTTAATATGCATATTCAGTGCCCTCAATCAGATAATGTATACAGACTCTCCCCATTAACATGGAAGTGCTCCCAAAAACAGGTAAGGGGGCAAAAAACCATCAAGCAATGCTGTTCTTTATCTCTCTGGAAGGAGCTCTAATACCTTTAAGAGTACAAGGTTATCCTCACAGTCACTTTAAGCCCATGCTTTAACATGCAAACTGTTTCAAAAATAAAAAGGCAGTTTGGCCTCATCTTGTTTTAAGGAAACCAACCCAAAATGCAATTCTGCTTCAATGCTAATCCCACCTAACAGCTGTCGTATCACCAGAACAGACTCTCTGGCCTTAACAGTTTTCTTGAAAACATATACTATGACAATTCTTTCATTTTTTTTTATAAATGCCACCATTTAAGAGATGGGTTTTCTTAAAGAAGCATTAACCTGGTCATTAATCTTTTCACAGAGAAAACAGATTTTAAAGGTCAAAAATAAAGCCACTTTAAAAGTATCACCATTTCATGGTTTAGTCATTGTGTTTATTTTCAAGCACCACGGGAAGTATCTGAGGCAGCAGACTTAATGCTTTTAGCTTTCATACAGACAATACATACCACAAGCAACGCTGCATAATGCTTTACACCCAACCAAGAAAAATGAGGAATAAAACATACTTCTCAAATGATATTTCCATTGCAAATAATTTCCATACCTCGATGCACTGTTTGATCCAGAAGTGATTTCCCATTGCTTCCCAGTTTTGAGAACAGGTCACATAAAGGAGGCGCTCATAAACACGTCGCTTCATAGAATTGTCAAAGACCTCAAAAAATTTGGCTCGGATGAGTGGCTGGGCACAACGCAAACCTGAGAGAAATGCTGGCTCCAGTTTAGCAGTAAGTTCACTACCAGAAAGATTCTCATCCCTAAAATAATCAAGATAATATGACAGAGACATTACGAAGAGAAGCCTTCTATGCTTTGCAGATGAAATACTAAAAATCAATAGAGGTGACACTCTGTAGAAGCCCACATGGTGTGGCATACATACAAGTGTGGCATTTTGAAAGAAACAGCAACAAAAATATTGCTGCTTCCTAGGAAACTACCCCAGAACTATGATAAAAACTCTTTCAGGATAAAACTGCATTATAATTATGAAACACTTTCAGCCACATCTGTATTCTGTTTGAAATGACACGTGATACTCACTGATAACAAACTTCTGATCACCATGTCCACACTAAGGGTTTGCACAATTACCCAGCAAAGAGAGCAGCAGCAAAGAGTAATTCCAAATAACGTGAATCATCAGCACAAAATTAAATACCTGGCATTTGTTGATAATTATTTCATTATATTGCAAATCCTGCCAGTTTAGCTCTAGCAAAATAACTCTCCTGCAAGTGTAATGTACAACAAATTTCCAACAAAAAAAACCAAACCCAAACCTTTATTATACCATATGGATGTGAAAAGACAGATTTCAGCTATCACCATAATGTTTAGAATGCAATCAGCTACGAAGACACCCTGCTGTCTTGGGAAAGGACTAGGTTGTGACAGTGGAAATATTTTAGTGGAGTCAAAACAAAAATCCTTTCAAAGAACTTCCATTTTCAAACTGTCTTTTAAACGCATTCTGTGGTCTCAGTGAGATCAAATGATTTTTGCATTTTAGAAAAAAGAAAAAAATAATAATCACTTAACTCAAACCTAAAAGATTGATGCTATGTTATAAAGGTCATATATGATACAAATTATGAACCAATAAACCGCAATAAATGATTAATTGCTGTAATTACCTATAGACATAGTTAACAAGGTCTAAGAACTGGGCATTTAATTCAAGGTCTTCTGGAAAACGCTTTTCAATGTAAGTCATCATTTTCACTAGTAAAATGGACTTCTCCCGGAGAGTAGGTGTCTGTGTTAAAAGAAGACATGATTAATTTTGTCACTTCATCTTAAAACATGCAGAGTACTCGCACATTCAAAGTACACCTCAGCCATCCTTTATGTCACTCTTTCACTCCTAAAGTACTGAAAAATAGCTTGGTAGAAGGTCATAGTTCTTGAAAAATAACTCAAGCATTTACCCTTCTAATATAGGCTACAGAGTTTTAAAATCGTGACTAAAACCAGGTTTGAGTTGTTCAATGATTACAAAAATCTAACTTAGATTTTTAAAAGTGCACATCCTTTTACAGAGCACTAGACTCTCAAGTACTCAATTCTAACAGAAAATATGGCAAAGTGAGGAGGCCACAAAATGTTAGAGAAATAACATGATTTAAACCAGCATTAGTCATTCTCCTCCTGAAGAATCTATCCTAGTTAATGTGAAACAGTTTAAAACTTTTACTTAGAAACAAGTTCTCAGCGAAACAGCACTTCAGATCACACACCTAATATACACCTAAAAAGCTAGGCATCCTTCGCTCCATTTACTTCCACAGTGGATGCAAAATATTCCAGCCCTCATGAAGGGCATCTGAACATATATAACAGATCCTTTACAAACCTCACTGGCAAAACCTGAAAATTATAACACTGGCTTACAATTATGTAGCATTTGAGAGCAATAATTATTTTTATAGTCTCAATTTACCTGATTAGCTGCCATCGGGGAATTGTTTTTCACCCACTCTTCTACTATTTTTACCACTGCACGAAGAATTTTGGCATCAGTAGATTTTTCAATGAGAGATGTTAGAATAGCTTGTATAAAATTTTTCCTCATTTCCATGCTCATCACAGCCAGGCGAGTTTTCACGAGATCCAGGCTTAGCATTACTAGTTCACTTGTACCTGCTATGGATGTAAATAAAGGATTAGAATTGGGCATACTCCTATAAAACACCTAGTAAAAATATTCTCAAGATGAGATACTGTAATTTTAAAAAATAGTAATGACAATATCTGGAAATAGATCCCTGGAAATAATGTTTCAGAATTACTACTTTCCATTCATAAATAACTCAGACTCCTTCGAAAAACCACCTCAAATCCATTCATTCACAATCCTAAAGGCAAGCCTGTGTGGTTTCATTTTGGTAAATTACAGAACCCTAGTACTGAAAAACTGCAATTAAACTTGTGAAAGAAATACTCTATGATGCAGCACACCTATTCTGTTCCGTTAATTTCCTGACTTGCTTATCTGTCAAGTTTAATAATTTTCCAATTGCTTCTCGGTGTTAATAAAATCTGCCAGGTTCTCACTTATCTAATTAAAATATAGGCTGGGAGTCTTAACAGCAGCAATTCTTACAAAGTCTTTCCTTCAGCAGCTTATTCATTAACAAACCAAAGTGCTCTTTACTAGCTCTGAATCTTCTACAAGAACATCTGATTTTTTCCACGACTCATGACCTAATTCATTTGATGATAAAGAGAATTGTCCAGAATTAAAGAGATGCTATTTTTAAGATAAAAACTAAAGCATCAGCTCAAACAAGTTAATTTCACAGTTGTTCCATTGTTACCAAATAGGAAGGAGTGAAAATAAAAAAGTGAAAGCACAGACCCAAAAACTTCAGCCCCTCTCCCCTCAAAAATCTTACAAAATTTCAGTATTTCTGCACATGCTGTAGCTCAACAAATATTCACTAACCATTCACTGAAGTGTTTGAGTTAATACTGAAATTCACATATTAACCAGGTAAGAGGAACTCCAAGTACATTTTTTCCATCCTTCAATACTTGAGTAGTATTTCTCACTAATGCTGACGTATTTTTCAACACGTAACAATGCACACAAAACCACGTGAATTCCTTTACTATGTTAATACATCCTAAAATGCTAATACAACACTTCTAATCATTAACATCCTTAGTCTAAATAACATCATACCTGTATTTGCTTCTGCTGTTCCTGCTGTAGCCTGTGGGTTTAAGTGTTCCCTGACCATCTTCTGCAGAGATCGCATAAAAACTGAAATCAATCTGTCAATATAGCTGGGATTGTTACTGCATGCAGACTTCAGAATCATTAAAGTACCTACAGAGAAAAACAATACTTAAGGAAATAAAACTTCCATTGAGCATGACCAAAGTTAAGATACAGGTTTTCAATATGTATGTTCTCATTCTATGAAAGAACACAGGAAGATGTTCTAGCTGTATTTTGTCCTGGAATGAGAAATCTGGATAGGTTTGAAGTAAAACTTCAATCTCAACTTCAGTCCTTAGTCTAAAACTAACAAGCAATTTTTGCATTAACTAAATATGTGAAAGTTCTGTATATATGGAGGACAAGGGGGAGAAAGGGAGGACAGAAAGGGAGGAATGGAGAGCAGGTACTTCCTCAAGACCCTAAAATATATATATAAAAGAAACATTATATGCATAGTTAACCAAGCAAAATTAAACTACTCCTAATGTTGCACATTTGTTCTAGTAGCAAAAGGCAGCAAAAAGCTTTTACATTAATAGACCCAGGTTTAGTACTTAAAAGTAACTCCAAACAATTACACAATCTTGGGTTTCTATCTAGAAACTGTATAAAATTCCATAAATCAGATACTGTACACTGAAAAAGTTAACTGCAGAATCACTGGAATCTGGCACAGTTCATGAATGCACTATGCCTAAAGACCACAGTCCTTTCAAATTGCACATAGCTGTTAACAATGCCTATCCCAATATAAGCTTCTCCATATTCATGCAAACCCATCAGTTTCAGCAATATCTATGCTTTAAAATACTTAACTCTTTAAAAGAAGTACATACATCCTATGAAACTGTAACCTCAAAAACCTACAGCTGCCTCTTGGCCTACTGCAACTTCATAATGCAACAAAAGCCTACACCAATATTTATAGAAGTGTAGCTTTGTTCATTGAGTGGCTGCTTTGAAAGTTTTGATTTCTTTCCATGCTCAGATGTGATTGGCACACAATGTTCAGCCTATTAAACACAGAATTAACAACCTAAGCCCCACCTTCGACGGTCACACTGTAGTGCTGCTTTTAAGTGAGCTTTGGACAGAATCTAAGAAACATCTTTCTTAGTTAGTTAGTTGTAAGGCACATCCTGACATCTGACAAATAGGCAATTCCCAAAGCGAAATTACAACTATCTACACAGATCACAGAGTAAAACAGTGAAGGACATTTGCCATTTAAATCAGCAAGTTTTCCAAAATTGTGCAATTTCAGGTCTGTATTACCAACACAACTAGTTCTGGGCCAAGCTGTATTGTTCCAATATATCTTTTGTCATTGTATTATGCAGCTGAGCTCTCTACCAGTTAAGTAAGTATAAAGAGCAAGAAAAGAAGAATATTCCAGCTCTTTAGAACGGTATATGCTAAACTTCAGATATGCTTGCTCAAGAAAAATAGTATTTTTGTAATTTCTTACTTAGAATTCAAGATCTACAAATGCATAGTTTTTCATACACTATTTAAGTCAGTCGATAAATGACGCTTTAAAAACAACTGAAAAATAAAATATAAGATAATACCGTGTAAGAATGTTTACACAGATTCCTTGAAATACTCTATCTCAGAGAACTACCTACAGGATTTTGTTTTTTCCATGCAACAAGTTTCCAGTGACTTTGACTTTTTATTTTGGTTAATCTGAACACTGCACCTTTTTCCTATACACTTTTAATACAGGAGGCTTCCACCTGCAGCTCTCCACTTCCAATAATTGCTCTCAAGTCAGCTACTGGCAGAAGACAGAATGCAATGAACTCCTCAGTCCCTTTCTTCACAGATGACAGACATCCCAAGCTCATCTCTCAAGTTAGCTCAAAATGCTTCCCACAGCTTCCTCTGCATAATATCAGATTTCAATCTCCTTATGGAAAACAAAAGCTCATAATGTTTGTGAAAAGACAAACATTACACTCCTGAACAGACACTCTACAGATATCTACTAGAGATGGGGGAAACTTAACTTACCAAAGAGCTGAGAAGGGTTAGCATTAGTGGCTTTTTCATAATTAGTAAGTCCTTCATAAATAACCTTTCCAACTGCAGCATAAAGGCACTCCAGCTCTTCATACTTTGAAGCTACACTTGAGGTGCCTGCAGAGTTTGAAGAGTTGTGTTTATTTTTGGTAACATTAACCCAGAACAGGCAAGTAACACACTGAGAACTCACAGTCATCTATCTATACCATCACTGGAAGTTTATGCTTCTGACAAACCACAGTAACACAAGCAGATCCCTCATGTATATAAACCTCTTTATTATACAACCAATGTCTTCTATAATAGTGTACCACTCCTAAATAATTAATTTTGATGAGAAGTCTAAGATAATGTTCTTTTAAAAAAAATCAGTTATCTAAATTAGTTTCTATTAAGACACAGCATATTACCTGTTGTCTTTCTTTCCCATGCACTATCTCCCTTCCTTGCTTTAGCAAAACAGCAGTTTAACAACTAAAAATTTGCACTTCTGAAGCTGAAATATTATAATTGCAAAAATGAATTAAATTTATAGCATGCATTTCTTGAACTAAAGTTATGACAGCCACAGGTTATTAAGTTTTTAAGTCAATGGATAATAATGTATTCCACATGATTACTTATTTTAACTTTTTTTTTTTAAACAGAGGTTGAAATTGCAAGCTAAAATGGACTATTAAATGCAGGAATCATAAAACATAATATTAGCACATTCCAAGGAGTATCTTCACACCACCCTTAATCACTTAAATTATGCAGCAACAAAGGATAAAAGGAGGAAGAAAATACCACATACTTGGTTCCGTAGGGAAAATACCCATTAGGCGAGAAAGCAAACTGTGAACTGCTCTCAAAACTTTGGTGTTCCCACAAGTCATACAAGCTGCTACACCTCGTTGCAGGGGTTTGAAGCTGCTAAGGATAGCAGGGGGCTGAAGTACAGTTAACAGAAAGCTTAAGACCTCTAAGCCAGTGCAAATGTTGGCAAAGTTGGCCTGATTGGGTTGCTCCTAAAACAGAACACATACAGAAAGGCAATGAGTGAGGGAAACAGCAGAAGTATTACACAGTATAGGAAACCCAGCTCAGATCTGTTGAACCTCTGTAATAAGTTTGAGGTTCCTATGCTAGTGATATTTTACATCAATTGTTTGTCTAAGTCATGCAATAAAAACTGTAAAATACAAGGCACTATAAAATCTTTAGTCATAAAAAGCATTTACAGGTGTATGTTCCTTCTAGTGTCATTTGTGATCCTCAGATCTGGAATTTGCTTGCACCCTTGGTGGTTAGAAATCCTTTCAACAGAGGATTATGTTTTATCTCCTTGTCAACATTGTTCAAAGACAGGCCTTCAGTGAAGAGCTAAACCAGCATATTCTATAATAAGTCATAGCTCAACTGCTAGAAAAGGGGTCGTTGGAACTAAACAAAAAATTAATTAAAATATTCATAGTAATAATTCATAATGTATATAAATAAACCATAATATATAAATCAAATTCATTAATATTTACAGTAATAATTAATAAAACAAAAAGCGTGACCAGCAGCAAGAAGGAGGTGATGCTGCCCCTCTACTCTGCTCTTGTGAGACCTCACTTGCAGTATTGTGTACAGTTCTGGTGTCCTCAACATAAAAAGGACATGGAGCTGGTGGAGCAAGTCCACAAGGATGATCAGAGGGCTGCAGCACCTCCCATATGAAGACAGGTTGAGAAAGTTGGGGTTCTTCAGCCTGAAGAAGAGAAGCTGTGTGAAGACCATATAGCAGCCTTCCAGTATCTGGAGGAGGCCTACAAGGATGCTGGAGACGGACTCTTCATCAGGGACTGTAGTGATAGGACAAGGGGTAACGGGTTCAAACTTTAACAAGGAAAGTTCAGGCTAGATAGAAGGAAGAAGTTCTTCTCTGTGAGGGTGATGAGGTGCTGGAACAGGTTGTCCAAGGAAGTTGTGAATTCTCCAATGCCCTGGCAGTGTTCAAGGCCAAGCTGGACAGAGCCTTGGGTGACATGGTCTAGTGTGAGGTGTCTCTGCCCATGGCAGGGGGGTTGGAACTAGATGATCTTAAGGTCCTTTCCAACCCTAACTATTCTATGATTCTATGATTCCTGGACATATCTTTGTAAGCCAACAGAATTATCACTGTAAATTTTCTGTTTGCTGCAGAAGCCTTATCCCTTTTTCTGAACCTCTTGTATAATTGATGCCACATAACACAAAATTAAGATACAAAATTTCCGTTCCAGATGGCTCATATCCTTGTATTAAGTAAACATCAACAACGTCCATCTTCCTGAGGATGGAATTAGATACTTCACCTTTCAATGACTGTATCTATAAACACAACAGTATAGCACATGTAGATTAACATCTGGGAAAAATGGCCCTCCTCAAACTCTCACATAATTTTAGACATTTTAAAATCTCCAAAAGCAGGATATATTGCTTTTTTATTCAAAGAAACAAAAAAGTTTCTGTTGAATAGAGTTCCTAAAAAATTTAAGCAATGAAGAGTTACTAGTCTATTAAATAGCATGAAACAAATAAAATAGGTTTAGAGAAAGTTATTATATGGCAAATAGCACACAAACAGCATACAGATGATAGTCAAAATATGCTGTATCATAAAATACAGGAAACTAACCTTTCAGTGAACTTCGTATTACCATAACGTAGCTAGAAAAGTAGGAACCAGTAAAATCAATCTTAATCTGTAAAACTTTCTATAAACAGAAAAGAAACCAACCAAGCAATTCACATACTTAACAATTTATGTATTTCACTACAAAGAAGAAAAGATTAAGACTGTAAAAATCAGGTATTGCTACTATTCAATCAACATACGTCTAGTGAAACCTGAAGACCTACAAGACTAGAATGTTACCTACCACGGTCATTAGCAACTTATCAAACCACTGCAACTTCAGCTCTGATTTTGGCCACATATCTGGTCGTAAAGCTGTCTTCAGAAGGTTGACACAGCGGCGAGACAGCAATTCCCCAGGAGATCCAGCAGTGTTTGAGTTGTCATTTACCTAGCAATTAATCAGAGTTAACAAAATGACACCCTTTTGTAACCAACTCATTAATTTATCATGCATTGCAAGCAAGCATATAATTTCTTATTTCTGAAATGGATGAGCTTAAGTAGTTTTATCAGTACAGTCACAGAGCATTTAACTGCATAAGAAGCTGACAACTAATAGTAAACATCAGAACTGGTGTCTAAACTGCTAGCTGATTGCCTAAAATCACCCATCAAAGGCATATTTAAAAGAGCTTAATCCCATACTTTGTTATGACATGCTAGGATGGTTAACATTTTCCATTTGCAAAGTATCCATACCTTACTCTTTACTCAATTCATCTTTATACTTCAAGAGCATGCCTATTCTCTGCAATGGACTGGTGTATAAAACCCCTTATCACTTACCAGCTATGTCTGCTGCAGAAGCAGAAGCCATAAAATTTGTTAGCCTTGAGTTACACCTAACTAATTTTCCCCACTCTAAAAATATTCATTCTTAACAAAATTTGGCGAAAAGCTTTAGTTCTACGTGCTGCATGTAAACAAGTAATTCCACGTATTTGATCTTGAAAATACAATCACAATCATTATTCTTAGATACATAATTTACATCGACTTTCCTTATTGAACTCTCTAAATACTGTTCAGTTAAAGTATTTTATATGACTAAAATATTCTTGCCATTAAATCTAAGCAACAGAACAAGCATACTTTGCAGCATCAGGGAAATACATAAAACACTTATGGAAACTTTTTGAAGTCTTTGGCTGGCTCCAGCCAAATTCTACTAGTCACATTTATTTTCAATCTTGTCACTCCTAATCTAGGACTTGCTTGAGAAGAGAACATAAAGAACAAACAAAATGCTAGAACTGATCAACAGCACAGTAAATTGGAGACTCCTTCAATTTCAAAATCTGGATTGCAACTGCTCACATTTAAAGAGTTAGGTTCAAAGTGCACACTCCCTGCATAAAGCTATAAACGTACAATGCCAACAATAAGAAGCTAAAGCATACTTCTCATGAATAATACCCATCATTTGTGAAATTAAAAATATGCAGAGACTGCTTAGCAAATTTGATTTCTTTCCTCCTTAAAATAGTAACATTTTTTACTTTTTGTACAATTTCACATTAAAGTTTCTAACCTTTCACAAAAGAAAGTATACGAACACTAGAATAATCCAAGCATAAAAGGACTCTTATGAAAAAAGGGGGTTAAGGGTTTGGCCACTAATGCCACATTGGTAGTTGCATATCAGAATAAATACACTACCTGGCAAGCAATTCTAATCAAGAAATTCACAACTGTATCTGTATGCTGCTTGTCAATTGGCTTGGAAAGCAGTGCATCAGCTCCTGGCAAGGACTGGCTACGTCCAAATACCTGCATGTATACAGAACACAAAAACCATAAGAAACATTGAAGGATAACAACAAGCAGAATAGATTTAAAATATATTCTAAAACTGTAACTTTTAATTCAGGGAGCTAAAACTTGTGAGTTATGTGGAATAAATAATTATACTAAATTGTTTAGTCAGTGCAGGTTATAATTTCAGAGTATTTGAACAAAAACTCATTTTTCCTTACAGCACTTATTGCTCCTGTAGCAGTCCTGAAGCGTTTTACTTCTTGGCCAGAATCCACAGACAATCCTCTTTTAACAGCAGATGAGGCAGAACTTGATCCATCTCCACCTGTACTTGAATCCATATCTGAATCTGGCTGAAATATCAGCAATGTGCATGTTAAAAAAGCATTTAACTGTGTAACATTTCAATCTTTACCAGTTTATTTAAACTACCTACCTGCTGGTCTTTAATTCTTTGCAATTCCCATTTAATAACTACTTCAGCAAGATCCACAGCTAATTTTCTTTGCTCTATTGTAACACTGGGAGTGAAGCCCAGTCTCTGCATGGCACTAACCATATGCTGAACCAAGTGATGCCTGACTGGATAATAAACCTAAAAAGATGGTTGCAGTCATGTTAGCCATTAACCAATAAAATTCTACACAATACAGAGCTGAAATAAAGCAAAATGCTAAAATAGGTCTTTAATCCCACAGTTTCCTAAATCTCTACCAGTTCAAATTTTGCAATCCAGAAAAGTAATTGGTGCTTTGGAAATAAAATTTTGGCTACAATTTTCAGTAGTGACTACTGACTTCATGTACTCAAATGAAAATGTTCTTCTGAAGGTATCATTCCAAATTTTTGCTGATCCTTTTAAAGAGCTGCAACTCACATTTGAACACACTCAGATATTGCTTTCTAAAAGCATTAAGCAACCAATTCCTGAAAAGTCACTTCAATGCATATTAACTAGCTGTCACTTTGCATCATGTTTTAATATGTGTTTTCAAAAATGCTCCTGTATTGACATTCCCCCATTTGTTTAACTTTTCACAACATACATTAGCTGGAGATAAAAGCTACGTAGTTAACCCCACAGGATATGTAAAGTCAAACAAACAGCGATTACTGAAGCATGGAAAATAATATGGTTCTGCATTTTTTTAAGCAACTCTTCTTTTTTTTCACACCCCTGTTAGAGAGCACTGCTAATGCACGTTCAATTGATCAATCTTGCAGACTTTCACCTAACATTTTGAGTTCTAATTTCATTCATGCTAAAACTTAGCAAGTGGTTTCCTATTTAATAGTTGGTTTCAGTCTTTAATAAATATTGCTGCAGACAGCTGAAGCCTTCTGAAGCTACACCATACAAATCAGATGTTAGTTTCTAATCAAACTGCAGTTTACTTCCTTGATATCTGAGGTACAGTGACTACCAGAATAACTGGTATAAGTACCTTGAAATGTTGTACTATCAAGTGTAAAATATGTACTAGCTGGGGAACTGTATGACCCTCTTCCACAATAATTTTTCGTGTCCAATGAGTCAACATCTGATGCCCATCCTCCATTCGAGCTGGCACAGCTGGAGTCAGAATAGCCATTGCTTGCCTGACAATAGCTCGGGCCTCCATCGCATGAGCTTTTAGAAGACTGTGGAAGACCTAAACAGCAAAGTTTGTGATCAATGTTAATATTATACATATTTAACGAAAAGAAAGCATTTAAAAATAAAGAGGAACAACAACAGTTGTGTTTCTAAAGAACACAATCTTTTCCTAAAGACCCATATTTTAGTAAATATGATAACTCGTCATCAGGAATATACAGTGTATCCTTCTGTCTCCTTCCCTTTTTCTTCCTCCCTCTCTATTGTCCAACTTGAAATTTTCCTTTGGTCCCCACATTTTCAAGTGAATGTTTGCCTCTTAAAGCAGGAAACATACCAATTTTGTTAATTCAATTGAAAGCACTTCTTATTGCCCCCTTTATCCTTTCTTTTTTCACTTATCTTTAAATTTGCTATACTCTTTCTTTTAAATTTTCTATACTCTTAAATTTTCTATACTTTCCTATCCACAAATAAATCTGTATTAACATTTGGCTTACTGCCTTCAGATTTTTTTGTTCCATACGAATTTAACTGTTATTTTTATAGCAGGTATCCAAGACTACTGCACACCCCCTACTCTTCAATTTAAAAATAAAAGCAAGCACACTACAGAACTTATCAACATCCCTTAAATGTATGAATACAAGCCCATAGCCAATACCTGCAGAACTATCTTCTTATGTATGGCAAATTTTGCAATGATGTGTGCCAGAAGCAAATGTCCACTGTATTTGCAAGCTGGGTCCACACATGCCTTGGACAGAAGGCAAGGCCAAGCAAATGTCATTAGGCGCCGCAGTTTGCTGTTCCGGTTTTTGTTATTGTCATGAATGTGGTGTGGAGCGTGCTCAACCAGAAGTGTGGCAAACTGCAAGAGATATATCCTGAGAGAATCCAGCATATCGGCCTGTTTTTCTGGATCAAGTACCTAGTCCCAGGGATGATCAAATTGGAGAGGAGGAAGGTGAGAAGGGGGAAAAGAAAAAATAAAAATTAATCTCTATAATAAAGAAAAAACCCAAACCTCCTCTTCAACAACACCTATTTTATAACCAGTAACTGATTCAATGAAATTGAAGTGAATTACAAAATTACTCATGTCCAGTCTTGGAAAGCTTTATTTATGAAAAAGACTGGGTTTACAGACATACAAGGCCTATTTCTAAAGACAGATATTCAAGTCATTAAGACATAAAATTGTAGTCAAATCCTACCAATGACTGACGGATCTCACAACAGTTCAAAGTTATGAAGTGATTTGATACAACCGGTCACAGTATTTAGAAACAGCACAACTAATTCACATCAGGAATGAAAAGCCAAATGAGGGGGACCAATTTTGTTCGATTTTTCAAACCCTTTAATGTAAACAAGGGTTGTTACCTTTGTTATAAAAACACTAGTGATGCTCTCTGGGTTATCTCCTTCTGGGTTTGGGGGTCCCAACAGCTGCTCACCTTCTCCCTTTTCAAAACTGTACAAGAAAGCAGGATTCAGGATATGTTGCAGCACCTACAGAACATAAAAAGACCTCAAAACAATTACACTCAATAAGTGGATTCTTCTAACAGCAGTAAACATTCAAGTAACTTCATATGCAAACCTGCACGTTAGACACACGCTGTGTTAAAAAAGAGAAGGTATAAATAAAACCTTAAGAAACAGATACAGGCTATTATCCCTCTTTTTCCTTTCCAAGGGCAAAGATTCTTAGAAAGTGTAAACTAAAGTAGCCCACATTGAAGACAAGATGAATTGCTGTCTCTATTTATTATCGCTCTTCTTCAGGTATGATATTTTCACCTAAATGGCTCTGCCAATTATCAAACTCGTTGACATTTAAGTAAGCGAGTTTTGTTGCCCTAGTTCCCCAGAAGAAAATTAAACCTAAATACCAGGCTTCTTTTGATTTAATTGCTTTAGTTACCTTGGCTTTGAGCTCATCTCCAAAGTTTGGGTCATTGAAGTCTACAAACCGGAAGAACAAAGCCCGTTTTTGGGGAATGCTGTAATTTTTGGGGATCTCTTCTTCCATGTATTCCTTTAAAAAAGTCATATTGCAGAGAAATCGACCCGTAAAAGCTCGAAGCAACTGGAAGAGCAACTCTATATCACCATAATTCCTTCTGTAAGAACACAATAAAAAGTTTCTGTGAAAAAATACCCAGCCAAACTACTGTGCTGATGACTTGGTGAAGAAACTATTCTTGGTTTTAAGTAAGCAGAGAGGCAAGTTCAAGCAGCACCAGAGACATGGGTTTAGAGCTAATGGCAGTATTATGAAAGATATTAAACTTTCTCTTCAATAACTGCGAACCTTAGAGGGTTTTAAAAACCAAAAAAAAAAAAAAAAAAAAGTAATGTTAAAGATAATATGTAGAGAAGCTAAAGGAAATAAATGTTTTACGTACTTGCAGTAATTCAACAAGCAATACGCTAACAGCTTCGGTTCCTTCCAATTTGTCGCAGCCATATTCTCCTTACGATGTCTCTCCTGAAAAGCTTCACTCACCCATACACGTTTCAGCTGATTCACCAAGGAATGCTGATTTGCTAACCAGCATTCATCATTCTTAACAATAATGCTTATGATCTGTCAAAACCAAAACAAGACAAATGCAGTCAACATACAACAGATCTGTCAGTAGAAACAATTTATATAAAGGCAATTTTTTTAAGGTCAATTAGAAGTTCTAAAATATTTTTAAAAAGTCAAAAAAAACTCATTTAGATGAATTTTTAAAGGATATTTTTTCTTCCTTAAGTTTCTGTTGCCATGTCTGACTCTTGTATCTTACTTGATTTGAAAAAGTATAGTTTGAGTGTATTTCCCTTTCCTAGAGTGACTGTAACTACAAACACTACATTCTTACAAGTGTTTTTCAAGCTATAATACAGACACATACACTTGAAAGCCTGTATGTAACAGGCTTGTAGTTAAATAGCTTTTAACTATCTAGTGCAGGGACACACAAGAATAAATTAATACCTTGATAGCCTGAAACTGTAGATCAAGACGCATTGTGGTAGTGCTTGGAGAACCAGGTCTAACAGCTGCTTGGGTACCAACAGGTAACAGAAGAGTGATAAATCGGTTAGGATTTGCTGCCAGTACATCTCGTAGAGGTTTGGCATCTTTATGTTTTAAGAAACTCTGAAGAAGGGGAAGAAATAATTTTAATAACAACCTTTAAAAGAAAAATACCAAAAGCCTATATCATCCTGTAGCTTTTATATTGCTCAGTAAAGTTCCAGAGGTTATATTTCACATATATAAAAACAGCCTCTACAACTTCAGTAATAATCCTGTATGATCTGGAAAGGTACAAAATCGGCATCTCAGGACAAACAAATGCAAAACTGAAAACAGGCACCTACAGTCAGAGCAAGACCATGACTAAGGACTACAAGGTCATACAAGGAAAAAAAGATGGAAAAGATGAAAAACTTTTAATTCATCAGATTTGTGAAGATGAGGAGTTTTTTTCCTGCTCCACTCCCCACACAGCTTACCATAAACATTCTGCTCCACTGTGGATCATTTAAAGTGGCTTCCATCATGAACAACTCCACAGTCTGGGATGGATGACGTGTCAAAAATTTGATGAGTGGTTCCCTGAATGGACTGCCAGCCTGAAAGATTCATAAAGCTTAAATTAAAAATGCAGAGTACAGAGTATTTTCTACTAATTTACTAGCACTCAAAAAACCACATTTGACTTGGCATTTATGCAGATACAAAATGTTCAGAACTTTCATGATGACAATTTATTGACAATTTTTAAACTTCACTTTTAAGAGTCTAAGACAAATGTTACCAACTCCTAAAAGGCTTGAAGAGTGTATTTATTTATTACATCAAATGTTCCCACACCATGTTTAAGATATTATATTTATTATATGCTAATGTTTAAAAATACCATAAAGCAAAAATACCAGCAATGTTAACTTCCCCTCTTACCTCAATTAACATTGCCCGTTCTGTTTTCATAACAACTTCCAGCAGAGGTTTAACCAAAGTCTGAGGGGCAGCTGGGATCAGATGGAATAAATTTATAATGGCTGAACAAATCTTCATTTCCTACACGTAAAAAGAAACACAGGTTAATGTTACCCGCTAAATATATAAGAACAGTATCGCACATCGCACCTTTTTTCTTCCTCTCTATATTAGCATAGCCAGCAACCAAATGCAAGGGGTTAACATATATACAGCATCTACTTATCATGATGCATGGAGACAATTGCTCTTGTTGAAGTCTGCCCTTCCACCCTTGCAATATAATACTTAATTTTGTCAGTAACAGTTGTGTTTTACAGGTAAGAGCTAAACACTGAGTAATGATAATGGTGATGGGGGAGTTACAGAGTGCTCACTGCACTACACTGAAGTGGCTCATGCATCAATTAGCCAGACTTTCCCTTCTAAACAGCTCCTCACATACACCCCACCGCCGCAGACTAGACGTGAAGAAAAAGACAGGCATCTTTCCCCACATATTTCAAGCAAGACCATGATATACTGAAGTTTATCTTGTAAACAGCTGGTTATTTCACAGAAAAGTCAGCTCTGTTCTAGCACTAGATGCTAAATTCTTCTTAAACCCCAAGCCATTTTGTTTTTCTTTCACTGTGTAATTTAAAACTGTATTTCAGTAAACTAGAGTTTGGATTTCTTCAGGAAGAAAAAGGAAAGGAAAATACCAAAACATTCACCCTCACCAACTCCCTAAAACCAATTTCTAGTATGCACTATACAAAGGATCATTATCAAACGTATTGCTTTTCCTCAACTGAATGTAAACACAAAGTATTAGGCTCACTTCTTCAACATGATCTGCCTAGGCAGATCCCTAGGATTGAAGTGCAGGACTGAGAACACATACCAAATCTTTTGAAACTGCTTGTGCCTTCACAGAAATTAAAAATCCTGCTCTTCCTAGTACAAACATGCTTCGCATCCTGAACAGCAATGTTACCAAAACAGCTCTGCCACGGACAAACAGAAGACAATTCACAGCACTGCACTCAAAGGCATAATGCACACTGCCCAAAACACAACAGTAAAACTAATACACCACACTGCAAAAGAAATCTAAAAAAATAAGAACAAAAAAAGAAACAAAAAAAGCCCAACACAACAAAGAACTTCCTGGTGCCTCCACTGAGTTTCTCACCTCTACCACTTCTGCAGCAGGCTGAACCAAACCAGAAGTCACAGCATGAAAAGGAAAAGCCCACAAGAATATCAAACAAATGAACAAATCAGGATATGCTATTCTTCAGGCTGCAGCCAGAAACTGACTTCAGTAGGGTTATTTCTCATCTCAAAGTGAAAGAATGGAGACAATGAATATCTCCCATGCTCTGAACTGCTCTTCTAAGAATTAGGATGAAAAGCATCCTTTTTTTACGTGTATGTTGTTTAGACACAGCTTCTCAAATATTTATAATGAATAAAAAATAGACACAAGATTACTGAGTCAGGGGAAACAATATTTTAGCATCTTCCAAGAAAAATCTGTCCACCATCAATTAAGAAACCACTTTCAATACTTTGACTACCAAGATACGAAGTCCTTCTAATAGGCTGCAATGCAGAATTTCCACATGCTGCCACCGTTCACAAGAGGAGACACAACCATCTATTCAAAACTTGGGGGTTTTGATTACTGGATATGACTTAAACTCTACTCTCTTCCTTGGGGAGGCAGGGAAGAAAGGAAGGAGGGATTTAAATCAAAGATTTCACTCATTAGGCCAATGAATTAGACCTTAATCGCTACTTAATATGTTATGTTTTAATTTGTTCATTTATCTAAATAGCAAAGATACAGTTCAGGAAGACAGTAGGACTGTCATTTTAAATGAATGAAGAGCTTAGTTATTCTGGCATCAATGTGGATCTCCACAATAGCTGTTAATTATTATGCAGCATATTAAACTGAGATGTCTGAAGTTTTCAGTTTGTCTAGAATTTTCATTTACATATGAAAACTCTATATTCCATAGACTCCTGGGCTGTTTCATTCAGAAGCTTCACTGACTAGCCACTCTGCACTCAGCTGGAGAGCTGCATGACACCACCAGCATTACCATCAAGTGGCACCTTCATTAACTGCTGCTAGAAAAAGATGAAAACCCTTCAGGGCAAAAAAAAGTTACCATAAGTAACAGTGCTCTGTACTGTTTCAGCTGGCAAACCTAAGACTTTCCCTACCGATTCCATTCACCACTGCATGTTTACCATCTCCTAGATCCAAACACTCATCCACTCTGAATGATGCAACCTACACCAGTAACACTGCCCAACATTGCTTGCAAGTACCTCAGATTTTGAAATCTTACTATGGTTAAGAAAACATGAGTAAGGAAAAGGCCAGCTACAGTAACTCTGACCCCCTGTTTCGCCATCCTAGTTTTCCACATTTAGAAAATACAATTAGAGCATACAGACAAACGAACACAGGCTGCCACAGCAATCGTATAAAGACCATACAGTCTGTGCCTTCCTTCAGTTTCCTCAAGTTTTTATTTTTAAGAAAATGTTAGAGCAACAACTGTGAGGAAAACAGTAATATTTCAATCAGCTTTGCAGTCACACAATTCTATTTGGAAATGTTTCCACAGACTTCTCTCCTCCCCCAAAATAGCAACAATAGATTCCTTCTGTCATATGTCTTGTGTGTACCTCCCACTCAACATATATAGGTTTTAAGCCAACACTAAAATAAAAAATTACATGCTTAGGAGACTAAAAACACAACTCATAGAAAACATCAATGGAAGACATTAAGAGCAGAAGAATTCACAACTACATGTGATTTAGGGACAACCAGAAACTGTTCTAGAGGCGCTCCAAAATACTATTGCTATAAAAAGATCTGCAAGATACCTGTAATCATCACACTTGAGGAAAAGAGAATCCCAAAAGAAGACTATGGAGACCTTAGAACTACTCTGACCTGAATACAATGCGTTTAACTGAAAAAACGCACAGTTTTTAAGTTTAAACATAAGAAACAAATTCTATTCCATTAGAGAACATCTAGGTCAAATACAAAGCAATTACTAAATTCATATTAAAAAGTTCTCTTTACAATGACAGGAAAGAGTGAAGAAAAGCCATTTCCATGTTTTGAGGGAAATAAAAACACAGTCTAATTTCATTCTCATTTGAAAAACAAAGAGATTAGTAAGATTCCCCCATTTTTTCCTACTTGCAATAATAAATCTCAACAATTAATATAAGTTATTAGTAAAATCTTTATAGAATTACGGAGCTTCTGGTAATTTACATGAAGCTACACGGAAGCAGGAATTCCCTTCAGTGCTGAACTGCTAAGAGGACACAGTGTTGTCATTCCACTGTGCCATTTTCCATTTATAAGAACACTGATCAGCTTCCCATAGTTCGACGTCGAGACCATTAGTCTGGATGGGAGAGAGATTTTAATGTGATCTCAACTTGTTTTTTGTAAATTCTATAGTATCATTAAAAATTATCATTAAAATTAAGTGGGATTATATTATTCTGTAGAATTTTCAAAATACTATGTCATGAATATAAAACATATTAGTGGAAAAAAAGGGAATATCCTGCTGAGCTTATCAGCCATTCCAATGAAGAACAGATTTCTAAGCAGAAAATCCTGAGAAAAAAAATAAAAACCAATGAGCCGTTCCACACCAACCTGTATAGAATAGGCTTTAAAGTAACCACTATCAGCAGATAAGAAGCTCCTCTTACTAAGAGTTGTAACAAATATTCAACATACATCTAAGTTCATTAGCTTGTAACAAAACATCAGTGTGTAATCAGTTATGGCAACGTTTACAACTGAGTTCTGTAATTCCAAAAATACTGTTTTTTCTTGTCTTCACATATACAAGAATTCACTAACTTACATTTCCATCACTCCGCTGTCCACCTTTGTGTGTAATAACTACAACTTCCATCCATTTACGCAGGTGTTGCTACAAAGAGAGAATAATTAGCATTATTATTCTAACTATACTATTCCATTTTAGCAAGTGACAGCATATGTTACAAGAAAACAAGTGGAGTCAAAAGTGATTATTTGAAGGAAACAAAGGAAAAACTGATTAGTTATTTTCATTGCCTCAGAATGAAGAGCTTGCTGTTGTTAGAAGTCCTTTCCATAATAAAGAAAGCAGGGATTATAAAACATACATCAAACGGCATAAAAATCTGATAGGCTTACATTTGTCTAATGATTTCCTTGATATGTACGCATTTAAGTATTTGAACATCCATGGCAAAAGGATAAAGAATTCACAGTTTAAAAATGGCAAATAGGAAGGGTAAAACCTTCCACCCTTTTAAAAACTGAAAAAACACCAAAACAGACTTACTTTATTAGGAAACATAACAGGTTTTCAAGGGTTTCCATAGCATATTGTGCTGCTAGCACCTTGCTTAATGATAAATTTGTCCAAGCAGACCTCAGCATAACTAGGTATGTCTTCACTAGAAAAGAAGATCTAACCTTCTGGTTTAGCAGCTCTTTAAAATGTTTTAGCTCTTTAAAAATGTGGGGTTTTTTTCTATGAATTGTGAAACAAGAATCTTATACTACCAGTTTGTACACTGAGTTACTACTGATTTGTTCTTTAACCTTTCAACAATATGAATACTCCTTAGAAGACAAATTCTTTGGGAAGAGCTAAAGAAAACATAAATGAGCTTACCATCATCTGATCACAGAATTTATCATTAAAAGAGTTTGGGAAAAGTCTAGTGACAGAAGTCAGACGATTCACAACATTCAGTGTCAGACTTCGATAGTCTCCCAACATCATAAGCAACGGTCTCATGTGTGTATGAATTTGATCAACTTCTATGGTAGCTCCTTCCAAGAACTGCAAGAGAGTACAGGTTTAAGATACAGATGGAGAGGAGAGTGATTTTTGTGCAAGCACCTTTCTTAAAATGAATTCTGCTGACTTGATATTTCTCATTTTATTTTGTACTTTCAGAATGCAATACCTTAAATGTTTTTTGCTGGAAATATACATGGTGACAAGATGAATCTGGGAAGCATTTAGGCATTTCTGACACACAGTAGGATATTCCATAATATACTCAAGGAGGAGATCTTAATTACAGACAGACTGAAAAATGGCCACAACTATAAATTAAATATACAGCTATGGACAAACTACTTAGACACTGCCTTATTAAGAACTGCCGTTCATCTGGCTGTAGACAAGAGCAGAGTTCTGTCTTAGAGTCTGCATGCATTCTGAGTAATATAAAAGTCCAAGAGAACCTGGCTGCAAGCAGCCAAAGAGAGTATTTCGTAACCAAACATCCTGTGAGCATAGATTTATGACAGAGAAAAAACAATCCGAAAAATCTTATACCAACTGCAAAGGTCAGAATAACCCTTATTTGCTTCCTCTTACCTCTCAACCAAACTGTACTGTCAGCAAGCCATAAATAGTAAGTACATTCCCTCTCATGACCAGAGTGACATGAAAAGACAACGTCTGACCTCCAGTAAAATGGCCTAAACAATCGTAAACCAGCAGTATTATTCTAGTTATATTCCCCATTAGATAATAGGAAATCTACACAGTACAGAGGCTGTATTTTTATTATTTTCTCTATCAAGAAAAATGGTATTAAAATCTTCCTGAATAAGAATTAAGCATATTTACTGTGCAACAAATCATGATGAGAGAATAGCCTTTTCACTGTCCTTCCAGCTTTTTTCACTACCCTGTCCTAGCATCCCCCAGACAGGGTAGTGTAGCACCACATAAGGATACTAATTCTGAACATAAAGAACAGCCACAGCCCTGTTCCTTAAAGTAACTGCCATACTGCGATGTGCTGTATTGCTTACTTTTCCAAAAACAACTATGAGGTCTTTTACTACTTTTTAGGAACAAAAGAGAAACATGAGAAAAGCATTTAAAATAAAGCCAGGCATGAACATTTGCAAAACTGCTGGGAAGGACTGACACTATTTATTTAGAAAAGAAGATTCATTTTACAAAGACCAAACAAACAGAAAGACCAAAAGACCAGACAGACAGAAAGACTGAAAGACTTGGTCCTTGCCCAAGAGCTTTTAATGCTTAATTTCAATCAGAAGAAAGTGTTATGGCTAATTTCAAATCACCCCCCAAAAAAACCACATCTGACAGAAACTTAATTATATTGGTGTCACTAACAAGAAGTTAACAGCCATCATTTACTATACAGAACTTTCACAAGAAGCTTTGTAACAAGGAAGTAAAGCAGACAGAACAATGGCCTCAAAAGCAACACTGTTTTAATACACTAACCTTTCTCATGCATGCTTCTCCTGCCTCCTGCAGTTCATTATTTGTTGAATTAAGTGCCTTGAAAAGTGCAGCAATGATCTTCTCTCTTGACTGAGGCAAGTAATTGCAGGCAGCTAGAGCATCTGCAAACATCAAATTTGTTCTCTTTGTTAACTCAGTATCAAGGAAGAAAAAACAAAACACGCCAAAACCTAATTCTACATTTCTTCTCTTCAAGTTTCTTCTATTTCATCTTAAATTACCGACAGATAAATTATAGCATACTTTGCCAAAAGCTACAGGCATCATAAAATAGTGAAAGATTAGGAATGCTATTAACAGCATTCTACAGCTTTCCTAATGCTATACAACATAATTAGTCTGAAAAATATTTTGGGTTAATTTCAGAAGCTAAATCCTAGTCACTATGAAAGCAGTGATACTTTCCCATTTTTCTCTCCATTAAACTGTGACCTCTACAGAGCAGCCATCAGTCTCAAGTTTCCTGCTGATCTTGGGGAGACGACTGCCCGCTGCTCACAAGGTCACTTATCTACACCAAACTTTGCGTAGGAAGTTCTACTTACTTAGGGCTGCAATCCGAAGAGGTACAAGTGATGGAAGACTCTTGTAACAGGGTAGTTTCATTAAAGCAGCATCTTCAGCCTCACACAAATTCAGTAACTAGAGAAAAGAAAAGAAATCATTTCAGCTTAGCATTGCAAACCATATTTGAAATGGTATTATTACTTTTTGAGTCTTGTTTCCTCAAAGAGCAAAGTTCAAGGAAGCACAATAATCACCCTTCAAATCTCACCAACAGGAAAAATTCTACTCAAAATCAGGGTGTAAGCTCCTATTAAAACTGGTGGTTAGCCAGAGGCTAGAGAGCCCATTAGCACTGCCACCAGAGAAAAGTCAGGCAATAATTAGCCATTTTGCATTTTGTTGGCCTGTACCTTGCTAGTCTATTTGCAAACAGGCTGCTCATATGATAGAAGAAGAGCAGGTCTACAGAAAAGCTTGCCCCCTGAATGACAGTATAAGAGAAATGAAAATATTGAGGAATGAGGTAAGAAAACAGAAGGAGATTAACAGGGAAAAAATGTGCTCAAAATGTCTTCTGGAATTCTAATATCCAGATGGACAATCCTTTCCTACAGAGCTCTCCTCTTTGCTCTTGCTCCTCAGGCAAGCATCTTCAATGTATGTGTATAGATCTAGTTAGAAAACACTGAACAGACTGCAACAAAGTTATGCGAGTTCATAATGTCCACGTTGCACCTATATCCAAGAACGCTAACAAGATTCAGATATTAAAAATACCAATATATCACTCTCACCTTTACAGACATTTTTGATGTACAGCACTTTGGTTTTGTCTTAAGTCAAAACCAGAGGATCTTCTGCATACCTGGCCCTACTAATTGCAATTACTGTTGGAATTAAAGACATCCTGAGCTTATATTTGGACAAGACAGCTAGATAACCAAAGGACTAGACGGTTTATCTAAGTTTAATCTACACACTAGTTTTATATCCGATTTTATTCAAACTGTTACGGACTCATAAACCTTAAACAATATCTATGTTTTGGTGTTACAACAATTTATTTAGTAGATATACTGTGCATAAAATAAGACCTAAATATGAAAGTTAGGGCTGCTAGATTAGGACTTCAACACCAAAGTTCATTTAATGTATTTCACAGACTGCTGAGCTCAGAGCTAGTATGCTGCAGGTAAAGGCAGATCCCAGTTCATGTTTCAAAAGGTAAAATCTTACATTTTGGTGAAAGTTTAAAATGCACAGAGAAAAATGTGTATTTTTAACAATGAAAGTTCTAACACCATCTCTACTTAAGCATCTACATTATCAGAACATAAAAGGAAAGTACCTCTGTGTAGAAAACCTTGTGCTCCACAACATTCAGATCCATTGTAAATAATCGGGGTTGCAGGGTTGTACAAAATGTATTTCCCTCCATCAGGCCAATCTGGGCATTTGCTGGTTGATGCCTAAGCAAATGTTTTTTAGGAGGAACCATGTCTTGGAGAACCTACACAATGTAATTTAGATTACTGAATTAACAGTCTATTCAAATGACCTTACAGACCTAACCATTAAGAGGACACTACTGGGTCATGGCTGCATGTTTCTACCCATTTACTACTGTGGCTACAGACATACCTCTTCAGAAATCACTATGCAAGAAGAAAAGTACTTTTCTGAACTGAACTGATTCATAGACAGCTACTAAAACAACTCGGTAACTGTAATTATTACATATTCTCTGAGAACAGATCTATGATATTTAAATAAATTCACAATATTCAATTATTTTATTATTATATATATTATATATAAGAAATTCATAGACCTGAGCATTTCAAATGTTCAGGTCAAGAATATTTTAAGCTCCTAAAGCATCAGAAAACCAAAAACATTCATGTTAAGTTTTTTCCATCATATCAACTTCTCTTTCCTATTTAAACACCATTAGCAAAAGATACCAATTAGCAGGTTTCTCTGTATGTTCACAAACTACCTTAATGACAGCCACAATTTCATATGTTGTGGTGGCCCTTAGGTCTTATGTACATTTACTTCTCTTTCAAAAGCATCAATGCTATTAGCTTTAAGAAGTATCAAGCAAAAAGTTATTTCAAACAGCTTTGATCTTTATAGTCTCCTCCTGGATACCGAAATGCATAGCAATGTACTTCATATTAAGAAAATAACACAAAATTGATGTTCTAAATGCAGTATCTACCTGGCCTAGCCTATGTCTGATCAGTGGTAGGATGAGCAGCCCATAATACCAGGAAGTAAAGCAACCTGAAGACACTATAAATACTGGCTAAGTAGTCAGGCACAGCTTGTATGCATCTCTACAGTACTGCAACCACGGTGTATTTTAGAACAATGAAACCTAGCAAATGACAAGCATATGCTATCACTGATGTGGGAAAATGTACTCAGAAAAGCATTTTGCAAATCCAAACTGGTAAACAACTTTAAATGCACTTTTAGTAAGTATTTCTCTTACCTCTTTATGTGGCTCCATAATCACTGTGACACTTTTTCCAGTGACCTGTGCAAGTACCTGCAACGAATGCATGGCTTGTTTTCTCACAGTGGAGTTTGGAGAGGTTACTTCTCGAACAAGGTCATGTGTGACGTGATGGAAAGACTTTTCCTGTGCTGCTAGGATTTCTTCTGTTTTTTCTTCATCTTTTAAAGGAGTTGCACATCTAATTAAAAGCTGTTCTAATGTAGTCTTTGCCATAGCAACTGCTCCATTGGAAACCTAAGGTATCATAGGTTATTTTTATTAAATATGTACAGAACAAAGATCACAAATCTACACACTAATCATCAATGAACTAAGCATTTGATTTTGATGAATCCTCTGCAAACAGCTAAAACCATGTAAAGCTTGTACAGAACACACATTAAACTAGTCTTCCCACCAACCATTCCAAAACTAAAAGCTGCAATACAGTACAATTTATAAACTAACTGAAGTGATGGAACTCTTAGCAATGCTGTCACTGTATGATTCACAACTGAGAAAAGGTCAAGCCTGCAATTCTCTAGGTATCTATAACTATATACAGCTTTTTGATAACATGAACAACTTTCAAACTAAACAAAACACACCAGTGTTTTTCATGCAAGTGACAGTGAATCTAGCTCTTCCCCTGATCTAAATGTGACCTGTACACATCTCCTCTGAAAGAAACCAATGTAATCCCAACAACTTCGAAGAAGTTATGTAGAAAAAACAGACCTCACTCCTAACCTCAGGTCTTGGTTTAAGTTAAAATGACTAAAATTTACATATAACTATCATAGATATGATATATTCTGAAGTTAAGTAAAAACAAGATTAGCAAGAGTTCAATCTGGGTGAATTTAGGAACAAAAGCTTGTTTTCCCCATACTATTTGATATAATTAATTCATTAAATACCTCTCCAGTTAGATCCATCATAACGAACAGAAGTGCCTTCAGGAAAGTCTGCTGGTTCTGGAGGACCCAAATTAGTGGCAGTCGTTCCATAAGAAATTTAATCGACACAACACCCCCTAGTTTAGCATACCAAGCTTGTTCATAACAGCAAGCACATAAACGTTCCACAATGTATGAAAACAAGGGAAGCTGACAAGCCTGGACAGAAAGAAATGTATCAGTTTGCTTTTTCAGCTCATTGGTAGTCTCCAAAATTTTAGAAGCAAATTTGTATTGGCTGAAATTAACATCATTCAAATTCATTAAAAAAAAAATAAAAGAAATATATATATATATTACCCTTTCCTTTGAACCCAAGATAATGCTTGCGACATCAAATATCACTGCTAGAGCAACTTCTCCTATCTTGCAGAGTTCCTTCTCCTCATATGCCATGCAGATTGCTATGGCGTCAATAAGTACCAAGGGATCCATGCCTTTTGACCCATTTTCTTCACTGTGAAACATGGCTGTACTAGGCTGGCTTCCAACCTGGTAGCACTGCAGCAAAAAAGGACCTGTAATTTGTGTTGGGGAAGAGAAGAAAGAGAGGTAAAAAAAAGATAAAACAATGGCTATTTCACTATGAATAGTCTTTCGATTAGATTTTACTACTCCTCGGACTAGTTGATGGCAAAACCAGTAAGCACTGTGTCTATTTGCATATAAACGGATTCTAAGGCATTCTTCACTTTTAGAAGAAAGAAAGATTGTATCTACTTGAATATTTTCTTCTATGCATTAGAATATGCACTGAAAGAAGATTTAATTAAAACGAAGAATCATAAAAATTCAACTTACATTAATGTGACAATGAACAGTGATATGCTTATACTATGTCTTTTCCCAAATTACTTGTCATACAGTATAATTCCAAGCAAAAAGTTTTCTCCATAGGTACAATGCACTGCAGTGCTCTGACACTTACTTCGTTTCTCTGATGGTCCTTCAAAACCATGAGTGGAAACAACCCAATTAAATACCACCTACAAAAATAACTGCATATATCAAGTAACACAAATTATCTGGAAATATAACCTGTGCTAAGCTGTAATTATTTCATTAAGTGGAGCATTTTAAAAAAGTATTATTAGGTCAAGGATGGTTTTTTTAAATCTGCCTCATAATTTTTTACTGCTCAAAAGAATTGAAATGTAATTCAGCCATCAAACAAAAAGCAACATATCTATCCAGAAATCACTGCAATATCATGACTTTAAAACAAATCACTATTAGAAAATCAATAAACTTCTCCACCCCTCTCATGACAGTCCACATGATTTCTAGTCCCCTTTACTTACCACACTGCTGAGCAACTGCCACCATTGTGTAATGGCGGATTAAGCTGGCTACAAAAGGTAGAGCACTGGGCCTCAGATCTTTGATGACTGCTGACATGAACGCCCCTGTCAATGCCTGTTCAAACGTTTTACGAGCTGGAGTATCCTGAGCTTTATATCGATGAGAAATAATCACACTGGGTATGGACTTCTCAGTAAAGCTGAAAGACAAAATGAAGTTCATTAGAACCCTAAACTGCAGTTCCGGCAGCTCAGTTGTGAGCAGTGTCAAGTACTTGATTTAAAGTTTGCTTTCAATATCTAACTCCTTCTCCACCTCCTGTTTTCCCCTCATTTTGACAGAGCTAGACCAGTTAACTCCGTCCATATTAATTTTGTCAAGCAGTGGTCTCAAACATGATCGATAGCTCAATTTCATCAGGAACATTTAAAGCCAGTGGTTTAGAAGAAGCCACACATATTGCAAATAATAGGTATACAGGCATCACACTGCAACTCAATTACAGAATGTCATTTTCAATATTTTGACATTTTCCCTTTTTTAAAATGACATTTGATTTTAATCTTGAAAGATTGAAACATTATTTATCAAATCACTGCCCAACAAAACCTATTCATTGCAAAATCATATTTATGTCAAGTCTAACAAGTCCAAATTATAAAAGCTACCATAATCTTTAGCTGTATTTACTACACTGAAAGAGTCAAAGTCAGCACACTCTTCGTGGGCAAAGACGTCAAAGTTGTCTAAAAGCAATAAACTCATTACATATCAATGACTAAAACTGTAAAATATGTAATTAAAAGTATCAATAAAAAGCCCCCACAGTAACATCAACACAGGTTACATCTGTGACTATGTTATAGTTTGGTCACTAAATGAAACTGTATTTTGTATCTCTTTCATTTTAGTAAAAAGTTCAATGTACACACAAAGCATCACAATCTAAGTTAGTCTTAAAAATGCAATTAAGGACCAGAGTATTCCAACTATTTAAATATACTAAACTAAAATTAATTTAAAAAATGTAACAGATTGTACATTGGACTGTGATTAGGGGGGGAATTAAAGTATGAACATTGACATGTCACTGGCATTACACAATCTGTTGACTGGATTCCTCTTACTGGAGAGTCCTGAACTGATTTAAAAGGAATCAGGTAAAAATGCCATTAAGATGAAGTTACCTAGACTAACCACTGTCTCTAAATTAGGTTGTTCTAGAAACACTGTAAATTTTACATACACATTTATGTTTAAAGAATTGTCATACTTGGGATGTGCAAGAAGCTGGTATAATGCATGTTTATTATCATCCAGGCTCATCATAGCTACCAAAAAACATTTGATTACTTCCCACGCTTGCCTCCGATAATACGGTTCTGTGTTAGCACTCTTCAGGCAGTCCAAAGCAGTCTCAATTGCCTATAATGAAAAAAAGATAGTAACCAAATACTTCTTGTTCTTAATATTTACGATGAGGTCATTAGTCAAGAGAATGGCATCTTAACATATATTAAAAGTAACTTTAAAAGAACGTACATTTTTTACTAAGTTAAGAAATGCAAAGAATGCCTGAGAGAGCAGACTGGAAATTATCAAGACACTTGCTGTGCTTCTATAAGTGCAAAGTTTCATTGCAGATAATTTGCATGGTCAGAAAGCATTTGAATTCATGAGTGAGGTACACCTTTGTTCTCTCTCTATCCCCCTCAGAAAAACTTCCTTACCTTCCCTCTTGCAATAACTGCTGTTCCTAATCCCTATACACTGTTAGTATCCAATGCATTTATATGCACATATAAATGGTACCATAAAATGTTCTATCTTACAAATTATTTTGTCATATTTTCCATGCAACATATTTTTCATCATACATTTAATCATACATCATGATTAAATGTCCCTGTATGTAAATTCTAAACATCATTTACTCTAATGGAAATAGTATTCTTCCTTTGCAAGAAGATCTAATGTATTTTAGAATAATTCAAACAAACAATCTCTTAACATAATGAATGCAATGAAAATGGAGAGTACATACTTTTGGAAAATGTCTGTTTTGCATATACATAAGCACAGCTAGATACTTTCTATACTTCCCAAAAAACTAAAGCAAGAAAGTAAAAAAAAAAAAAAATAAATTATATACAGCCACTAAGTAAAACAACGTGCAAAAGTTGTTTTGGAGCGCACGAAATAAGAAATTCTGATACTTGATCAATTGTGAATAAAATCTAACCATTTATGCTTAGCCAGGATTATGCATAAAAAGGCTCTGACTTTTTTGAAAGGAAAACCATCTTTCCGCTCACTGACTTTACTAGCTGTCATCCCATCACTGTTTGAATAACCTTTTAAGTACCACAATGAAAAGAACAATATATTCTATGACTACAAATATTCTCACATGCAGTGATGCAAGCAGGAATGCAGTGCTCAGGTTCCTCCCTCCTTCAACAATAACAAGGAAGAAGCAGATAAGGTGAACAGGACCTAGCATCATGCTTCTGACAGCCTGGGAAGGTTCAGTGCCAAACAGCTCAGATTTTGATCACGACTTTTACACTAGAATTAAGATCCTAATAAAGTTGTATGACCAGCAGGTCAAAGGAGGTGATGCTGCCCCCCTACTCTGCTCTCGTGACACCTCACTTGGAGTATTGTATGCAGTTCTGGTGTCCTCAACATAAAAAGGTCATGGAACTGAACTGTTGGAACAAGTCCAGAGGAGGGCCATGGGGATGATCAGGGGACTGGAGCACTTCCCTTATGAAGACAGGCTCAGAAAACTGGGGCTGTTCAGCCTGGAGAAGGCTGCATGGAGACCTCATAGCAGCCTTCCAGTATCTGATGGCAGCTTATAAGGATGCTGGGGAGGGACTCTTCATTAGGGATTGTAGTGATAGGACAAGGGGGAATGGGTTCAAACTGAAACAGGGGAAGTTTAGACTGGATATAAGGAAGAAATTCTTTACTGTTAGGGTGGTGAGGCACTGGAATGGGTTGCCCAAGGAAGTTGTGAATGCTCCCTCCCTGGCGGTGCTCAAGGCCGGGCTGGACAGACCCTTGGGTGGTACAGTTTAGTGTGAGGTGTCCCTGCCCATTGCAAGGGGGTTGGAACTACATGATCTTAAGGTCCTTTTCAACCCTGACTATTCTATGATTCTACATTTTACACAGACCACAGAAAACTACTAAAGCACTGAAAAGAAACATGGATTTCTCATTTTCAACTTATTCCACTTCTTTCTACTTCTAATTTGACATTTCCTGTTTACAGTTACAAAGTATTCAGCAGATACATTGTTTCTTGGTCAACACGAAGAAGCTGAAGGTCATTCTCTGTCATTAACCAACACCTTAGATGCATGAAAACTTTGAACTTAAACCTAGCTGGACAGGAAAATGCCAGCAATTAGAGTATTTATATACATTCAAGTCATCAGTTCCAGTACAGAGGAGAGATCCATAAAGCTATCTGTATTTTAAGAATGATTTTTCCAAGCTATTTTGAAGCCTGATGGTTGTATGGAGCCAGAGACCCAGCTGCCTGTACAGAAAACTGTTTACCACATTCAGATCATACCTACTTATGAAAGTGTAATTGAAAAGGTAAGTAACTCTACAGGCCAAATTAACTCAAAATATAGCTTCACTCTCAGATCCCAAGACACTGATTAGACTGCTGTAATTAGTGAGAGCTAAGCATTTGTGACACACTGAGATTGTCAGATGAAAGCCTGTACAAGTACAAAGCAGTTTTGTAGCTCTGAGAAGTACTATACCCAACCTAGAAACAACAAACAAAACCAAACCACTGGAGTCATTCTAATAATCATCACAGAAAAATTTCTACAGTAAGTTTTCAGTACACTTCAAAAGGAAAATAAGGAGGATTTAGAGTATATTCTTGCTCCTAATCGAAGCAGTACAGCAAAAGTTAGAAAAGGGAAGAAAAAAAGATGTGTACTGAAAAGCATTTATTTGGGCTAGTTTATCTCTTATCCTATCACTCTTTAAAAGCAGAACAGCATGTTTAAATTTTGGAGGTGACATACAGAACAGTTTGAAGGGAC
The DNA here is from genome assembly GCF_037157495.1 of Lathamus discolor. Classification (NCBI taxonomy): domain Eukaryota; kingdom Metazoa; phylum Chordata; class Aves; order Psittaciformes; family Psittacidae; genus Lathamus; species Lathamus discolor. Next base: position 85,059,514 of record NC_088889.1, on the reverse strand, counting down.
AATAAGGAAAGAACAGGTTGGCAAGCTTCTGCTAGTTTTGCATGTCAAAATGAAGGAAGAAGTTACTGTAAGTCTATCTGCCTTTTACAGAGGTTCTCAACTGATACTACACACTAGATAGTGAAAAAAGCAAAATAGCTCTTTGCAGTGATTTCTGAAACAATGTTTTGTCCTTTACCTGCCAAGTCTGTCAACTCAAAAAAATATGTAAGTGGGTTTAGATTCTGTGTCTTCGTTACAAACAAATTAGAAATCTCTTTGTCTAACTGAAGGGATATTAAATAAAAATAAAAATCAGGTATGCAAGAGATCCTAAAACGTACTTTTAATTATGCAAATTCTGTAGTTACTAGCTCACATCTGGAACTGGCAGACATACCATACATTTTTCTCTAGGTTTTACAAGCAAACTTCAAAAAAATCTGTAATAAAAACTGAGACAATTTCTTAGCACAGAAAATAATTTAAGCTCTTACCTTTTCCATTGGGAGCTGAATGGACGCTTTACAGTCTGAAAATTCAATTGTAATACTGGGTCCTTGGATTTCTGTGACTACATACTGTAGTTTCTGTGATTCCTTTAACATCTTCCTATTACTTCCACCAAACTTACCAAGTACACGATAAGCCACATGAGAAATGCTGTCTGCAGGATTGCGCAGTGTACGCCATAAAGCCTGTAAATATTTTAAATGCTACATGGTCAGACCAGTCTCACTTCAACATTTTTCAAGTTGTAATGTAAAAAAATATTAAGGAATACACTTATTCTTGTATCTGGCTAATTGATCCGTAACTTCCAGAAAATACTTATCTAGATGGAATAAATGCAGTCTCAGCTTGCAACAGTTCAACTATTTAGTAACAAGGTTGTCCTAAGTGTAGCTTTAGATTACATCAAAAAGCAAGCTTGCTTTTCAGCGGTCAAGGCTGAAATCAAATAATCTCAAAGATCTAGCTCTAAAACATAAAAAGCAAATAAAGAATATTTAGAAGATAAACTATATGAAAACACTGTATTAAGGGAAACAGACATTTAAAACGTTCAAACTTTCAGTCACATCATCTTCACTGGATACGTAAGACTTCATACAGCTGTCACTCATAAGATGCTGAAGGTAATAAGCTTGCGTTGTTTGCTTGAGGTTTTTTTGTTGTTGGGTTTTAGGGGTTTTTTTTAATTAAAACATTTAAATCATTTTCTGTACCAACTTATCTTAAACATAGTAATAGTCTTGCTACTGAATTCCAAGTCTTAACTTTAACCCAACTCTTTACTGCTTTAATTCCAACTACTAACTATACGCTCTGTTAGAAGTCTTTAACAGGGGGCATAGAAAAAACAAATCGCTTTCAAATTTTTCACAGTTTTCAGTTTAACAACACAACACCAACTAGCCTTATACATACACACCAGACTGGTATGGTTCTCATAACAGATTTAAGTTTTTATAACCAAAAGTTCACCCAAATTTCTAATAATATTTAGTGAATCAATGACCTCTTGTGGTCTAATGGGAAAGAACATGTTTACCTGCATCAGCTCTGCTCGAACTGGCTGAATGTGATCATACAGAAAGTCTGGCTGCAAGTTATCCACACACAATTCCAGAGTTCTTAAGCCTTGGCTAACCAGGGTCTGAGATCCATTGAGAGCTGACACCAAGGGATCCATCAACATTGGCAGATAAGGCAGTAATGAGCTCAAACGAACCGGCACAGTGAGGCAGAGCTCTACAAATAAGTCTTTCATGTGTTGTTTATGAAGGCCACTTTGCAACATATTAAGTCCTGCAAATCATTGAGAAGTTATACAAAGGAAAAAGGCAGTTTATTGTTACAAACTGCTGTTTCCTAAATTCAGAATAACCTCACATCTTTAAAAGCTTTCAACTCCGTAGATAATGTAGTTACAAAATGTAATACCATTCACAATTTTTACTTGGATCTAAAGATTTTAGGCAGTGAATGCTTTTGTAGGTACATTCATACACAAAAGGAATATCTCTGCATATCCTAAAATTCAATATTAAAGTCAATAAAGTAGCATTTGAATACAGATGAAAACCAGAAAAAGATCATTTAACTCAAACCTCAGCCTTGTATCAACAACAAAATTAAAATCCATACAGAACAAATTGGTTTTGAAATATCTGAAATCCTGAAAAGAACTATCAAATGAGTTCAAGTACATTCACTGTCCCATACAGACTACACACATTGCCGAACTTATTTTTCTTCCCGTCAAGTTTTCCTAAACCTATCTAGCACTTCTGCACAGACATGTATCATATAATGATCTATAAATAACATATATATTTGCTAACTACAGTAAAAATTGCCACTAGAGCTGTACATAGAAACCAGTGGATTACACATTCCTGGAATTGCTCCCATTAGCTTGTCCTTAGGTTTAAACAGTTCTCCACATTTCCTTGCTCATCATTATCTCTGGAACGCAGTTTTTGCAAGCGCAAATCCTCAATGAACTGATTGTTATTTCCATTTCTTTTTGCAGACTAACATTATCTGCATTTATATTTACCATGCACTTGCAGGTGCATACACATGCCCTCAAAAGCAGATCAACCAGAGCTTCTCTGTAATGTTCTACCCACAAAACCATTGATGGCCTGGCACTATTGCTTCTCCCGTTACTCTTGTCCCTCAGTGCCGCATGCTAACAAAGCTTTCCAAGCAAAAAAAAATAACCAAAGGAAACAAAAAAAAAAAAAACCAAAAACAAACCCAACAGCCCCACAATGAAAGCAGAAAAAAAAAAGCAGCAGAAATTGTGAAGCAGCCAAAACTATGGAGCCTGAAGCAGCTGACAGCAAATGAAAAGAAGCCACATTCAAGGTATTTCATCAACTGCTAAAAATCAGAAACTACTTATCAAGGGGATGAGGGCTTTAGTTTGGGGGCTTTTTAACAACATAACTTTATTACTACTATTTACATAAAAAGATCAGAAACCAGGGTGGAAAAAGATGGTATTGTTCTACCTTGCAATAAGTTTGGTAACAGCGGCAAGAATTCTTGATATAACAGATCATGACTGCCTCCTCCAATAGATCTGAACAGTGCTCTGAGTAGCAGAAAATAGTTATAGGGCTCTTTGGCAGTCTGTGCAAGTTCCATAGAGCTGTTCACAATCTTGTGCAAATGTGGCTATAAAAAAAAAAAAAAAGCTTGAAGATTACTAAAATATTAATTTTATCATCATTGTACTGTACAATATTAGCATGCAACAAGTTTCTCAGATCAAAAACCTTCAACTATTCCAACTGCTCTGATCCCACACTAATTTTATGCCACTGTTGAAACAGGTAAAAATTAAATCTGTATTTGAACAGTATCAAGAACCTTAAGCATTGTTTAATTAAATCCTGTTTTCATATTAGCCATTCAAGCCTGCTTGCTACTCCAAGCAGTACCTTTAACAAAAATTTTCTGCAAATCTGACACAATTAAAAAGACTTGCTCCACAGAAGCCAGGGATGTATAGCAGAAACCAGAAGTGTCAGAATGACACAATATTAATTTACTCCTGATCTAACTTTGTCATTAACTCTTAGGGCTTGTGAATGCTAAAACTGCTCTTTGAAAGCAAACTTTTACAAGTAAAAAAGTGGTCATGGAACCAGTGGCCTTTCTAGAGACATTAATGGTTTCCAGACATCATTAAAAACAGTTGATAAATACAAGGAGTCTCACAGATCAGGGACAAACAGTGATACAATTCTGGATTTTATTAATATCGAAAAGTTTTATACACTGTTATGCAAATGCTGCAAATAGCCTTCATCATTCAATTAAATTGTCTACCCAAGGCCCATATCATCAATCCTGCGAAACAAAAAAGGTAACAAAAGCGTGAAACTGTGAAGGTAGTACATCACACTCTTTAAATTGGATCTCCAGCTTATAAAATACAAATGACCTTGATTCTGATGACAAACTGGAAGAACTTAAGCAAGATTATATGAATATATTGCTTCATATTCTTTTGTCTTTCAAAGAATATGGAAAAATTAGTAGCCACCACTCTGTTCTACCCGGAAAACAGCACTGATCCTGCTGCAACAAACTGTTAAGCACAGAAATTATTATCGCACAGGTACGTGTATCAGAATGTTGTTTATTCTAAGGTAGAAGGAAGAGACATGGAGAGAAATGGTGAGAGAAGGAGCAGTGCTCAATTAATATCTTAATGGTTTTTCTGGGTATAGGCAGCTGCTACTTCTATAAGAACAGAACACTTCCTTCAAGCTCAGTATTTCTAAACTCAGTGATTAATGAGATGATCTCATCAACTTAAATAGATCCTTGGACTACAAAGACAGCATGATGTCAATAGCAGAAATAGCGTTCTTTAATGCAGACTTTTTGAGAGCACAGAAATATCTAAAGAGGTAAATGTCACTGAATATGATGTGAATGAACAAAATTCAGCAACATACAAAAAAAAAAGAGTGATTCCAGTCTAAGCAAAAGTCTTAATATGGAAACAAAAAGGAAAATATGCAAGAAGATATGCATATCCTGACAGTGAAGTTACATGGGTTTATTGCAATCCTAATCAGACCACAAACACGTATCAGTCATTTATATTCAGAATTAGTACATCACTTTATAGCTTCAAATATGAAGCAAACATTCATAGAAACCATCTTTTATAAATAAGGCAATGTACCCGGCATCTGGGAAAAACTGAGATGTTTCACTAATAATGATTCAAACATGAAAAGACTATCAAATGTTAGACGGTGTAAAACTAAGTTTCTTCAGACATCTGAAGAATGCATTAAGTAAAAACAGATTTTTTTGTTTTTAACACAAATGACCTTTACCTTCAGCATTTGTTCATTTTCAGCTGCAAACAGTGAAACTGAGCCAAAGACTAACTTGAACAGCTTGAGATACAGATTGGAGAGTTCCACATTAGAGCCCATTTCTGGCAGCCGATCCAGAAGATACTCTACCAAAATTGTTGCAAAGAGGGCAGAGGTAGTAGGGTTTGCCAAGAAGGAATTGGCAACAATCTATAGAATGAAATGACAAAGGAGTTATTGTTGCTATAATGAAAAGAACAGAGGGATAAATGCACTACCCATTTAAAACAAAGAACTAAGACAAATTTCTTGCCCCATCTCCACTGCCACCCAAGTGATTCAGGTTATCCTCAGTGGCAACAACCATGCCTGTAACTTAACCATTCAAATTTAAAGTTTAATTTTAAATGCGCAATATAGGACTTGTATTCTGTAAAACAGCAGAACACTAACACAACTACCTGAACAAAACAAGAACTCCACAATGTTCAGTACATTTCAAGAACAAAGTCTGCTCAGGGAGGTCGCTGAGTCTCCCTTTTTGGAGACATTCAAAACCCATCTGGACATACTCCTGAGTAACCTGCTCTAGGTGGCCCTGCCTTGGCAGAGAGGTTGGACTAGATGATCTCTATAGAGATCCTTTCCAACCATAACAGCTCTGTGATTATGTGTGATTCTATTCATATCTTCTAAGCTTGGTCTGGAAAGCTTTTGAGAATCCATCTTCACAAAGTGTTTCCATAGACTGCTTCAAATCCTGCACGCTAATTTCAACATTATTATTTCCAATTCCATATCAGCCTTACGTACTTTCAGGTATAAGCTATTTTCTGGATGGTATTTATTGTCAACTGAAAAAAGTAAACAAAAACATAATACCTGAAGAGCATAGTTTTTTGAGATTCGCTCCACCATGTAAGGAACTGTAGTTTGAAAGATTTCTTTAAAAGTTAAAGGGTTCATCATTGTGAACACACCAGCAAAATGCTCCAGAACTTCCTTTTCCTCTTTCATTCTGACTGTCTGACAGTTTGCTACTCGAACATATGTCTGTCCATTTCCTGCTATTTGGACCTACAGGAATTGAGAACACACGTACATTGGTTACAGAATTGAGTAACCTTTTCCCCCCACTATTCTTAGAATACGTTTTGAAAAAAGTAAAGGCATTTTACAGGTTTCACATAAAGCCACATACAATTAGACAAACCAATGGTGACAATGGAAATATTAGAGTATTTCTTACCACAGATTTTCAAACCAGCATATTTGCAAAGTTACTTAATTCCAAATCATGTACATTTCATCAGTGCTATGTGTAGCTACAGAAGACATATGCAGCCGTGTGAATAATTCAGGTGATAGCTAAACTATCTCTTGAAAACATCTAATCCACCACATAAAAGACAATTGCTTTCAGTCTGACCTGACTGTGTAAACACAGACAACAACAGCTGTTAAGAAAATAATTTGTTTCTGGTTAAGTGGTAAGTACTTTGAAATTCATAACATTTCCCAACAGCTGTGTTCCTGAAATTAAAGACTTAATGAAAATACACCTCATGTGAGATTTGTCTTTTACCTGGCGAATAATTCCTTATTAAAAGATCTAGCACATAGTAACTGTACAAATAAAAGTGCTAAACAGTCAGGTTACATACCTGATAAATATCTAATGCCTGCATTGCATATTTTACCAGTTTTATATAGATTTGAGTCTCCTTAGGTTGCAACTGCTTATTGGGAATGAATTGTGCTTCTGAAAGAAGATAAAGAATAAAGCAGTGGTTAACCGTTAAAAAGAAGTATTTTCATTGTTTTAATTGTAGAATTACAAAAGATCAATGTAATTAAATATCATGCAGTTTTACCGCCAGGAGCTTTGCATGATGTTATGCCCCATGTGATTGTCTTGACACCACAGACCAAAGTCTTCACTAAGCTTCGGCAATCTGTGACCTGAAACGTCTGTTTATCTTCTTTTTCTTTCTCCCCTTGTTTTTCAAACACAGGTACTGGTGCAGGGGCCACTGGAGTGGCTGGGGCAGGAGACGGAACAGGAACAGGAGCTGCATTTGCTGCTGTGGGTACTCCGGGTAACGCAGCTTCAGCAGCTCCAAGCTCAGACTGTGGCTTGCATTTCTTAAAGATTACAGACAGTTGGTATCGTGCTATAGTGTGAAATTTCAGAACAAAAACCTATGGCAAAAACAGGAAAGGCAAATCAAAGAGCAGGGAGGTGGAGAAAAAAGAAAGTAAGTTTCTTCTTCAACTAACCATTCTAAATTTAAAAATACTAATAACTCAAGTCAGCATACGGAGATAAAAAAATTTACAACAGCATTCCTGAGGTCACCCAATGACAGCAAACATTTAACATGTTCATTTCACATGTATCAACAAGTAGCTTGCTTACTTTTTAACAAATTCTAAAAGTAAAAATATTTGCTGAAAACAAGTAAAACCATCAACTAAAAACTGACCTCCCCAGTTCTACTTAATTTAAAATGTACGCTATTTGAATGCATTTTTAAAAATAAGACTTGATATTTCAGTCTATAAATATTTACTACTAAGCAAAAAAAAAAGCTCAAATTTGTTAGACCTATATTTACTGTATATCAGATATGTATTAAAAGATGTATACATTATAGGTTTAACTTTTAGTTATATGCAGCATATCAGCCTTATAAAGTAATAATCAATCCTGCAGAACAGTGGTCCCCAATATTTCTGCCTCTTGGCTGATACCAAACAAGGGACATAATGCACAAAGTTTCAATTTAAAGTTTTCTGTACTTCCCAGATTTTAAAGTCTAGATCGACCTAGCTTGCTCAGGTATTTCTGCACTACCAGCAAAGTTCAGTATGCTCCCTTCTTTCTATCACCTGTATTCCATATTTAGGATGAAAGACATTCCCTAAACTACTGCTGCTTTAAGAAAGGTAATACAAAATAATCTGGCGATGACTAAAATGACTAAACTCTTCCCTGGGACACTCAGAACTGTGACAGTCTGTCACTGACAGAAGAAGAGTCAAAGATGCAGGGGACCCACTACATTCAGAATTTCTGTATCACCAAAACAAGCAGCCTCACAGCTTCCTCTGTCATCTTAAAGCACTAGTTTGATTTAGATTTCAAGACATGGTCACACATCCCAAAATTAGATCATTAAAGCACTGTTTACCCTACAAGTGTTTTACTATTTCACTCTACAACTGAACGCATCTTCAAGTTGTGGCAGAAGAAATGCTAGACAACCTTCTTCCATTAAAACTTGGCTACAGCAAGTAGGTTGTGTTTCACTTGTACTGCACCATGGATGACAGCTTCCCAGGTGCACCCCTGATTTTCAAAAGTAACAAAAAGGCCCCCTCAGAAGTCCTCCATATGAAGATGATCCTTAAAAGGATAGGTAGGTCTTGAAAGTTCAGAGATTGCACATATTACAGATTATTCTGGGCTATGCCAAGGACCTGTGAGACAATCCTCTTACCCTAGCATCGCAAACATTTGGTTTCCTGCTTTGAAACAAGTCACTAAATAAATGAGTTGGCAAAGCACCTCAGCTGTATTTGAGATATTATCCCAGCTGCACTGCATTTTAAAGAGCCCTTCACTAAAATCCTGAAATGAAATACAGTATGCAGACTGTTTCTATATATTCTCATTTCTGAAGAAAGGAGAAAGTAAAATATGATTGACAACATACTATAAAATAGGATATTCAAATCATGAGCAAATGTTTTAAACAGATTAATACCTCCAGCATTCTCATAAGAATATCTCTACCATTTCCATTTTCCTGTTCACTTTTAGATCGGATACAGTCTACCAAATTTAGTAGAAGCTTGCAAGACATTGTCTGGATACTGCTAGGCAACGACTCATCGTCAATGTTCTTGGCAAATAACTGGACAGCAAGGGAGAGATCATTGAGTGGTAAATGTTGACGGACATGATGTACCAGGTCTGCCAGTGTACTATATGCAAGTGGTCTATCAGTAAAAACAAGAAATGAAGAAAACACATTGAGGACAATTCAGATTGTTGTTAATTGCACTTAACCAATAATTACTGCCTGCAGCTATTTCCAAGATTTTCTATTTTTAGATGCAAATCCCAAATTCACACATTTTTTTTAATTACACAAGAGAATTATAACCAAAGATTCATTAATCTGTCCCACAACACTAATGCTACCTCTCTCACCTCTCTTTCCCCACTGCTGAACATCATCCCCAGCACATGTTAACATCAACAGCTGACAGCAAATTAGCATGTTTTAAGCCACATTTTAAGAAGCATTGGTAACCTGTTACACAGCTGATGATCATTGATGATTCATGATGTCAAAAGTAGCAATGAAAATAGATTTGGAAAATCATTTCTTTGTAAATACCAGGTTTAAGCATCTAGAAGAGAGAATACTTCTAGACCTAATACATGTTGTCTATAAGGCACACTTGATTCTTGAGAAAGAGGAAGTAATTCTTCTTGCTTGCGTATTTTCATTTGATCAGCAAAAGCACATAAAAACTATATAAGTATCTACTGAAGTCAAGGAAAGTATTCTCCCCATTTATTTGTTTTTCAACTGTGAACGAATAAGTTCTAAAGTACTTAGTTTAAATCTCATTCGTATTTTACACTGCACACAAGATTTAGGCAGTTTCATGAAATATGAGGAAGATACCCAGTTGATTTCACAGTAATGACTGTTTCCATTGTGCTCTGCAATTTAAAAAATCAAACCATTTTCATGCCTCCGTTTAATCTCATTCTGCCCTACACTCACACTACCATGCTGCAGCATCAAAGTGTTCAACAATAAACACTCTACAGCAACAGAAGCCCCTCCAATATTGGAATCCAATAAAATCAGTTATTTAAAGCAAAGATTTAGGACCTTATACAGACATTACTGTAAGCATTAATAAACTTTGAAAGAAACTAGCCCTGGCAAGTGCTCAGAAAGCTATTCCAAACTTCCTGTCATACCTCAGTGTCTCTCGAGCAGTGTATCCAGAGCCAATTAGTATAGATTCATCAAAGAGCTTGTCCATACATGGAATAAATTCTATATTTAAAAAAGGAGAGAGAAAAAAAGAAAAAGCTATACATAACTGACATAGGAAATAGTCAAAATAAGACAGTTAAGTTGAGAAAGTTGGGGCTGTTCTGCCTGGAGAACAGAAGGCTGCATGGAGACCTCATAGCAGCCTTCCAGTATATGAAGGGGGCCTATAGGGATGCTGGGGAGGGACTCTTCGTCAGGGACTGTAGTGACAGGACAAGGGGTAATGGGTTCAAACTTAAACGGGGGAAGTTCAGACTGGAGATAAGGAGGAAATTCTTTCCTGTTAGGGTGGTGAGGCACTGGAATGGGTTGCCCAGGGAGGTTGTGAGTGCTCCATCCCTGGCAGTGTTCAAGGCCAGGTTGGATGAAGCCCTGGGTGGGATGGTTTAGTGTGAGGTGTCCCTGCCCATGACAGGGGGTTGGAACTAGATGATCTTGAGGTCCTTTCCAACCCTAACTATTCTATGATTCTATGATTCTATGAAATATTTAAACCTAAGTCAAAGTGGTTTGATTACAAAATTCTTTCCTGAAGTTTACAAAAGGCAGTGGAAGGAAACTTCCAATTAACCTCTTGTAACTATGAACTCCACTTGCCCCTTGAGTAACATTACAGTACACAAAGCCACAGCATTGATACAATAAAAACAGTTACAACTGGAAAGAGAAAGAACATTATTTCCATCTTTGCAGAACTTTTTTAAATGCAACAAATGAGTTACTGGAAGGGACAAGTTTGGGCAACACTGTACAACAAAACTCTGTTTTGTCTGTCATACCATTCAAGCTCTAACCCAACACATAAGGAGGAATACTTGCAACCTGGGGTCCAGGGAACAAAAAGGAAGATTCCAGTAATTTAAAAAAATACTCAAGTGACGAAGCAAGACTGAAGAAGCATTTTCTTTTTCAAATTTAGAAATCAAAAAGTTTATGGAATTGCTTAGGTTACTCCACCCTAAAGGCAGATGATGGAAACAGCACGAAGGATTACCTGCTCCCGCCTCCGAACAACGCAACAAGCTAAACCTTATTAAAAATAAGCAAAGAGTTAGAGAAAGAGGAAGATCCAGCAACTTTCATTCTCCACAGATTTCCAAACAATATTAAAGATCAAAATCCAGCATTTTCTGAATGAAATCTCAAACGGACAAGGAACCAGTGAGGTCCACTTAAATCACAGGGACAATATGGTAGCTGTCTTTGCTTTAAGAGAACATCACATTCTGCAAATTATGGAGGAAGATCAAAGGGGAACGTCAGCATTGGTTTTGAGTAGGCTAGAGATCTGTAAAACTTACAATGGAAAAAGCAAACAAAGAATGGGAATAAAGATTCTAAATGCAAAGATAATACATTATTTTACAAGGCAGTCGCCACAACATTGTCATGAAATGAATACATTTAGTCATAGCCAAAAAATAATACTATGAAGAAAAAAAGGCGAGTTCAAAAAAATACTTGAAAAGGAACTTCCTTTGATCAACCCACTCTAAAAAAGGAATTACTCTGAACTGCACTGGTGTTATCAGAACAAAGAGTTAAAGACACAAATCCTGACCAAAAAAGCACAGCAAATGCAAACTGAAAACCAGTACTGAGTTTCTATGTATTGATCACATTCAACATTAATATTCCTATGTTTTGCTATTACTCTTACTTTGAATTAGTAAGAAAAATTAAAACAAAGCAAGTAATAATAAATTGTTCACACTAGATTATTGATTGAACTCTCTCATTAAACCTCATAAACATAAGAATGCATTATGTTGAAATTAAGACATGTTCGCAACGTTTAGTCATTAGAATTTCAGAAATGCCACATAATCCATTCTAGCCTTTTGAAGCAGACATCTCTATTCTATCTTCTAAGCTACATTCTAAAACCTCCACCTAATATTTACGTGCATGCCACAAGTTATTGATATGAAATATTCTTAGGGGTAGTGTTTACAGTGATGATAGTAGAGTGAGTAGTTTCACCTTCACTCTCTCTTTTAGAATCAGAAACACAGTTCCACATATACAAAATGCATCACAGTAAAATACAAGGCATTATTCATCAACTCTCAATTGACACAGAAGACTCAATTTGAAATATTATTTCACTGACAACAATGACAATCGCAAGACTGAGAAACATGAAACACTTCCCTCAGCACTCATTTTGGCAAGTAAGTTGAACTGCATCAACAGAATGACCAAAGTCTAATCTTCTACAGCTCTCCACACACTTTATATCCCACTTCTCTTCCTCACACTCTTCATTCCCCCTAACATACCACGTTCCCTCTTCATCTTAACATTTCTAAGCATTTCCTCCTCTACATCCACTTTGGGCTGCCAAGTAGCCAAGAGCAGGGCTGGATGGATGAGTTACCAATATGTGTCCTAGAACACCAGACAGCTGACCAAGAGCAATGAATGTCTAAGCTCACACTGCTGTTTATTCCTTCAGTGGAGACACTAACTCAGGTTTTGTCCGCTACCCAAACACTGAAGTTCACAAAGGATGTAGAACATGAAATCTTTAAGACCTTACTACTCTGCTGAATTTGGTTGAAATGGGCCAACTTCAGAAGTTATTAAGAAGAGGCTGAAAACTGTAGAACAATTAAGCTAATTTCTTTAGAGAAATAGCCAAAACAGCTTTCCACGTAACCACAATACTAAATTCCAGAACTCAGCCTGGAGAAGAACAGGCTGTGTGGAGAACTTAGACCAGCCTTCCAATATCTGAAGGGTGCCTACAAGGATGCTGGTAGAGGGACTCTTCATCAGGGACTGTAATGATAGGACAAGGGGGAATGGGTCAAACTTAAATAGGGGAAGTTCAGATTAGATATAAGGAAGAAGTTCTTTACTGTGAGGGTGGTGAGGCACTGGAACAGGGTGCCCAAATGAGTGGTGAATGCTCTATTCCTGGCAGTGTTCAAGGCCTTGGGTGACATGGTCTAGCGTAAGGTGTCCCTGCCCATAGCAGGGGGTTTGGAACTAAGTGATCTTAAGGTCCATTCCAACTCTAACCATTCTATAATCCTAACTAGGAAATATGCTATTTTTCTTTTGGCAAGCTAACAGTACCTGTAAGACATCACACTGCCCCATAACTGCTGTTAGCAGAGGAAAAGAAATGGGACCACACAGCAAAGATGAAAAGACAGAAGTTAATATTTTACAAGGTACACTCACCTCCAATTTGGCAATTCTGCCAAAAAAGAACATACCCACCTAACCTCATTAATTCAGGCAGACCAAAAAACAGTTTTCCTTTGCTAAAGGCAAATACTAGATAAACTGAATCAAAAATATCGTATCAGGATTTGACAGAACTACTTCCACTCAGGTTAACAGATTAATATTTTAAAGTATCCATACAATTAAAGGCACAATTACAAACTAACACAAATGTTTATCATCAAGTAGTAATTCACTGGAACAACAGATACTTGGAAAGCTAGAAAAGGCACTTGCTCACTCTGCCACCTTACTCAGATGATTTTATTTTATTAAGGAAAAAGAAAATAGTCAAAATGAAACAAAAAAAAAAAATCACACCCACTCCCAAAACAATCAGAAGTATGGAATAGCCTGAAACAAATAATAAGCAATATGCCCCTTAAATACATATAAATAGTTAAAAATCTTCCCATTTATAGATCCATTTTTAAAAAGTACTACATACGGCTCCTCAAGTCTGTTGTCAAGATATGCTTAGCAGCAATCAGAAGCTCCTTCCGGAGGTGTGCAGTTTCAGCTGGACAATTGGAGAGCAACTGCAACATTCCTTTTACCATTTGCTGAGAATATTTAGCCACTAATTCCTACAATAAAATAACATGAATACAATTATTATGACATTCTATTTTAAAGGTTTGCTTTACATTTGCAAAGGAACATTCAATTAAAATTCACTTGTTTCTCTTTACAAAGTCTACTTATAAAACTGAAGTACAACAGCCATTCTATAAATGCCCAGGGCAAGAGAAACAGCGCATTTTTACTATGCATTCATATGACAATACTTCTGAAAGGGTGGCAAAGTATAACCCTGTCTTCAGATTTGTAACACACTCCTGTCTTCAACCCCTGAGACACTGCAGTCATGCTGGTTACTTGCCTGACAAGGTAATTACAGATCTGCTGCACTAGCAGTAACAAAGCAACAAAAATACAACCTACCTGGTAAATTCTTATGATGTAAGCCAAAAAAGACAATGTTTTAATTTGAGCAGCGATAAAATCGGCATACAATTCCTTGTTATAAAGTTTATGTTGCCTGAAATGAAATTGAACAGCAGTTACAATTTTGTTCCTCCTCTTTAATACCTTTGTTTAGAAAATTCACAGAAGGTTCAAATATCATCATCTTGTAGTGAGGTTCTTGCTTCATAAGGGAATAAAATCATCATGGGAGAGCTCATTTTCAACAAGCTCTATGCCATTTTCATTCCCAGCATCTTACGCTCCACGCAGAAATGCACAGCCCTAAGGCAGCCATACAGTTTTCAACTTTCTACAGAAAGCCAAGGCAATACATCAGCATCGAACACTTGGCTTCATTTTTCTCCCAAGCAATATTCCCTCCCACAGACTTGTCTGTCTGTCTTAAGCTTCAACCATTTACTCAGATCATCCAGACAGATAGGAAAAGACAGAGATTTTACTCCTGCTGCCCTGGTTAGCACTCTTTACCACTCCTTATAAGCATCTATCTGAAGCAGGAAAAGTGGCACCCCCATCTGCAACATCACAAGGCTTCACCTAAGCCATAACTTAGAACAGAAAAAATGTACCCCTGCTGGTAACGATTAAATAACAGCTAGTGTCCTAGCTAACGTTGTCTCCATCCCATTCTATTTGTGGTAATACAGATTTGCGTAAGAAACTCTACAGTAAGTATAGAAACAAAAAACACAGGATACAAGACAAAAATATTCTGGGCAATACTGAATGGCAGACTTAAGTAGTTTATCCCAAATGACATAAAAATACCTTTAAAATGCTCTTACCTTGCTTGTGTAGAAACCTGTATTATAATAGTGTTCATAATCAAGGGCACAAATTCAGCTACTACGTTATGAATGTTCAATTTGTAGAGCTTAAAAAAAATAAAGTATTATTAGAGGTCACGGTTGCAGTCAACTTATTTGAGAGCTAATCAGAAAAAAATATCTCAGCATCTTTTTCTTAGGCCGTATTTTAATCTCAAAAATACACTACATTCATTTTTAATAGTATGTTAGCCAGCAGAAGTTCACAAGCCATTTGGAATAAAAAGCATATATCCATTAATATATATATGAAACACCAGATTTTACTAACCTGATACATAAGAACAACAATAATAGGTAGCTCAGCCAAGACCTTTAGAGATAATGATCCTCTGGGAATTATAGAATGCTGAAAGAAAGAATGCATCGGTTATAAACAGTTTAGTTATTAATTCAAAAGAGTATCTGAAATACATTTTTAAAGAAACTACTCAGTTTAACTGCACTATACTTAGTGATAGTAACATTTGAAAAGCACAAAGCCATTTGGTATTATATTACATAAAAATCCTGTAACTATAGCTGCATAGGAAAGATTTGAAAAGTTTCAATCAGCTTCTACAAATAAGTCTTGATAAGAAAAACAAGCAAGAAAGCCTATTACTTTTACCTCCCCTTATGATCTGGGATATTGTGATACAGACAGCGTCAGAATTAAAGAGCAGTTGAATACTCACTGTTCTTGTTTCACTATCTTCTCGCTCAGGGTTTACTTTCACCACAATTGTTGTAATCATGCCAACCATTTCAGGAGTAGGAACAGTGTTCTCTGGGATCACCTGAGGATTCTCAAAATACCGATTCTAAAAGCAAAGAGCAGAAAAAAAACTGTAATGATGCTAGGAACAGTCGAAAAGCTATTTATCTAACTGGAATTCAACCATATAATTTCCCCTTACAACTAACTGTGGGTGGTTTTTTCTTCTATGCACATGATGCTCATACTGCAGGATCTACTAGGACTACAGACATACCCTGCAATCTTCCACTACGTCAAGCAGCAGAGAAGCATCCCCAAACAAGGTGGTTCTTTTGCTAAAGAAAATCATCCAAAGAGATGCTCTGTATCAGTGAGGAAGAGCAGGTGAAGGCCTCCACAGAGATCAAGCACACTGAAGAGCTCTGTCTGCTGCTGGGAAGTACATCACCTCACCTTTCCCTCAAAAAAAGACATTTGGCTACATGTACACCACTGCAGTCAACTGCTTTATTAGACAAGTTTACCTCAAGTTTACCTCAGTTTGCTGTTACTAGTAATATTGTGCTATAAACAGAAAGCTTTCTAATTCAAAATCTAAATCTCTCTGGTTTAGATGTATTTTGTTAAATGCTTTTATTAAAACTATATTTACTTTGTATCACTAGACACAAAAGTAATTATGTTAATATCTTCTAGAAATACAATTAAGAAATAAAAACTACCTGTCTGACCATAGTAAGGCCAATTTAAGAAATAAAAAGCTTACCACTACTTTAGGAAGTTCCTTGTAAATCTGTTTGACGAAGTCCAAAAAATGATGGATCTAGTAAGGAAGAAGTCAGTTTACCATAAAGAAAAAAAGGTTTTCATTGGTTTAGAAACTCTCTAATAACAGTACAATTATATAAAATCTTCATAGTCACCACTAGAGCATATTTTTCGTGTTACTTACAAAGAATCTGAAAGCACTCACTTATTCCTTCTGTTCTGCCAATATTCATTTGAATTGCACTTGGAAAGAATCCAATTTACCTATCATCTCAACATAGTTCCAATACAGTATTATCAGAAATAATTACTGCAAACCAACTAAGCCTTCCCAGGAGAAAATCAACGGAAGAAAGCAACAGAATAAAAATGAAAACTTTCAAATGCTCCTTCATGACTCACAGGAGAGAAGCAGGGGTGGGGGGAACAATCATAATACTCCTTTTCCAGGATTTTCCCATCATATACTAAAAAGTCACCAGTTCTCTTCCCTTCTGTGGGAATTTTATTCCGTAGTTTAATCCATAAACACTTTGTCCATAAACACTTAAGGCAAAAACAACTAAGCTTTAAGAGTTTGGGCTTTTCCCAGGGGTGCCAGCACTATGCAATCATCTTTTAAAATTACTGTAAAATACATCAATAAATAATATATGGTTACCACAACAGGTCAGCCAATATAGAAAGGACAGCAGGAAAAAAATCCAAACAAAACAACCCACCTGAACAAAATACCATGACATTAAGTTCTATACCATATAAAAAGATGCATGACCTACTTCTTGAGTGATTGCTGGTCGAAACTGTTTGTGCAATTCGATAATTATTCTTAAGCAAATCAGTACATTTTCTTCATTCTCCGTCTGAAAAGAAGAGAATCTTTAGTGAGCCTATTGCTGCATTCTTCAATTCCTGCGTAAGTACTTCAAAACCTTCTAATATTATACTCAGCAACCTTCAAGTGCCCCATTAATATTAATTTTCATGAGCAAGATGACTTCCTCTTGATACAAATTTACCTTGCAGCCTTAGAGCATGGCTAAAATTAAACACCCCTTCTTGAACAGAAACCAGAAGTTTCAACTCCAAACCATCAGACCTATTTCTATTGCCCCACAGACAGACACACAAGTGTGTTTATTTACACACTGACACACCTCCAAATAGAGCAGGTTATTTCCTGTGAGCTTCAAAAGTAAAAAACAGAACAGAGTCTCTAGAATAAGGTATGTGCCAGAAAATTATTAATGAATGAAATATCTAGCATGAGAACGTTCCTTGCATTTGTAAAATCCAAGTTTCTAAAGGGCAGAAGAGAATATTCAAAACACCTGTAGATAGTAAGATACCACACTGGCGAAGCCTAAATGCCATGCCCTTCCGCTCCTGCTCCTAGCAATTTTTGCAGCTGAAGGAAGAAGATGAAACTTTGAAACAGTTGTAAGAGAAAAGAAAAAAGAATACCTCTAGAAATCTAAACATCACAGACAGGATATTTTTGGTATGAAGACGAAGATGTTCATTTGTTGGTATTCTGTGAATTATTTCAAGCACTAGCTTTCGGAGTTGCTGGGAAAAAAAAAACACATAAAAAAAAAAAAAGGTAAAAGATGTGACAGAACTTCTTAAAAGCCCACAAAAAAAGCACCAACCAGTTAATCAGTTGTGACATGTTTTTAGCTTAACGCTTCTGCATGCTTAAAAAGAAAAAAGCCATTTTACTTTGTGTGGACATAGGAAACCTCAGAATTATGAGTTCATGGAACACTTCAGAAGCTGGTTAAGAAGAATGTTTTAAAGCGGAGCTTATACGTTGTTTACTGAACACTAAATCCTTCAGTGGTCAATCATTTACAGAAGGTTACATACAAATACATGATGCTTCCTACTACCCACATATGTAAATCAAATCTAACAAATTTACTGTGGAAAAAGGAAATTAGTAGACTATTTTTAAGGAACTCAAGTATTTAGTGCAATAGATTCAACTTCTGCCTTTCATTCCACAGTAAATTCAGTAATCTGTAACAATCTATCATATTTCAGCAAGAAAAACAATTCTGTTGCCCACAGTTTTTCCTCACTCTTCATGCAAGCCCAGATTTACAAGTTTGTAACTAACTTATATAGAAACTGGACATTTTCAATTTCCTGGCTAATGACAGACTTATTTTTAAGAACAAAGTCTGTACATACATCAGCTCATTAGGTTAATCAAGTAACAAACAAGTAGTCTGCTGCATACATTGCAAACATGTAAGAGATGCTCCAGTGTTTACCTGTGCTGGCTTCTCCTGCAGAAACTGAACTTCTCCATCCTGTAGAAAGGTGAGAAACCTTGGGATTATGTGTTCCAGGAATGTAGAATACTGAGGGGATGATGTCACATTCTAATTAAGCAATAAAAAACAGCAAAAAAGGAAGATTAGATACTAAATTACATTCAAGCAACTATTAAACATTTTAAGTAACTTCTTATTAGATTCAGTGATTTTGCATTTACTGATACGCTACAGAGCACTATCAGTGAAAAACAAAAGTAAATACAGATTAACCTCTCTCCTCCAATCCAAATGGACTGCAAGATGATTATTTTTTTAAATATATTTTAACACCGTCACCTCACACAGAAAATTGAATTGGCATAACAAACAGGCATTTTAAAGAGGGGGGGGGGGGGAGCTTTACATAGAATCAAGGCCTTTTCTGCTCCTCACCCCAGGAGGCTGGGGATGCACAAGGAGTTGGATCCAGGACAGCTGATTCAATCTGACCCCAGGGATATTCCATACCATAAAATGCCATGGTCAGCACATAAAGCTTCCCTTCTGATCCTCTCCCCCATCCCAGCAAAGGGGGTGAGCAAACGGCTGTGTAGGGCTTAGTTGCCAGCTGGGGTTAAACCATGACAATGCAAGACAGGATAGTATGAACAATAGTTTAGCTTGCATCTTTTCTTCACCTCAAACATCTTCCAAAAAAAGTCTGTCTGCATCTTCTCCTCCTTCACCTCCTTTATAGTCTTTCCAATTCTGAATGATTCCCAACCTCCTCAAGTTTATGCCATAAGAATGGTTCCACTTTGGAGGAAGAAAGGAATGAAAAAGTTTCAAACAAGAAATGAAACAGGTATTGCTGCATTCTTGGAAAGTGGCTCACAAATCCATTCCAGGAAAAGTATAGCTTCACAAATCCAGCTTAAAATTTATGAAAGCACCTTCCCAGTAACTGCTAAACAGCAAGGACCAGAAAATCAGCATAATTCCTGCTACCTCTATGAACCATACAAGAAACTAAAACCCCCACTACTCTAACAGAGTTCAGAATAACGCTGCTGGCACAAAACATCAGAAGCAACAACAGAAGCTGATTCTGGAAGTTTTTTCTCCTCCAAGCTGGAGACTGGAACAACAATGAATACACTCCTCTTTCCCCATCTGGAATTCAGAATCTCTATGAAGAAATGAAGAAAGAAAAAAAAAAAAAAAAACAAAACCAAAAAACCAAACCCTCGAACAAATAATTTCTCAGAAACAAGATTCAAAACTCCCAGGTGTGTCCATCCAGAAACTGATTTAGAAGAGCAATAACCTCTACTAGCCCAGAACACCATAACAACCAGTCCAGCAACTGGCACTGCCAAGTGTTAAGGTGGAGCACATCAGTTTTAAACCTCACTTCCACAAGTCCTCCAGAATCAATCTATCGTCAGTTCTTCCCCTAACTAGAAAGACATCCTGATCAATAATGCAGCCGACAGAATTTGAACAAACAGCTAATTTTTGAAAAGAAGTAAAAAACAAAAACAAACAAAAAAGTAATCATTTTAAGTGGAAAATAAAACCTGAGGAGCTTTACAGCTATTGGAAACTGAAGTAGGCAACAGTTAATAAAGAAACTATGGAAACAGAAGATGAAAAGAAACCATCCAGCATTAACAAAATGCAACAACACTGCCCACAGCCTCTACAGTAAAAATTAAACTACATTAGTGGATCCCTCTTGCTCCCTCAAGTGTTTTCGAGCAAACAGAGCTGTACTTCTGCACAAGTCAATTCATCACCTCTTTGGGTAGGACCACACTACAGAACCAAGTGAGTTACAAGAGAATGTTACCAAAGCAAATATTGAACAAGTTCTTCCCTACTGAAAACAAAAGCAAAGAGAACCAACTAAGCCACCAGATTCTACATAGATCATTAGACTAAGCTGTTAAAACTATTCTTTTAGTCAGATAAATTTTGTTGGAGATGGCAGGTCAGCTTAAACAGACACAAAACTCCACACATATATTCTTAGATAGTTACTTATGGTAATATGAAGCTCTGTAATATGCTCTCCATGCCCATATAGATGTAGAAGAGACACCTACTTAATCACTTAGACACACTAAACAAGGATTAAGCCTTTAACTTTTAGGTTGGGTTTTTTTTGTAATACAGTTACACCAGCTTTGAATTTATTCCACCGATAACTCAGAAACAACTAAAATGGGCACAGTTTTCAACATCCAGCACCTATTGGATGCAACTTAGCATAAAGCTTACTTTAAAATATCCAAAGACATTAAACAGGACTAGAATATGTGTTTATGTTTCCTTTTCATGGACTGTGCAAAATCACTTCAAATAAAGCAGTTAAGGAAAGAATATGTCACAATAGTAGCACTTTCGTTTAATCATACCATGACTAAAAAACTAGATACAGAGATAATTACAGTCTAAGATCTAAAATTACATTCTAGATTCTAGGATCTTGAACTTATTCTTACAAAATAACAAGTTCTCCATAATTTCAAAACAGACACATAATAACTATCAAGGTGTAACTTATGCTAACACAGAGTTGGATTAACTTTTGCCTCTTTTTCCGCTGTTCATCTAAACTTAACAGTCCCTCACCATGCAAAAGATGTCATGGGAGCCATCTCCACTCCTGATGTCAGATTCTGTATCTGAGAACTCCTCCCTCAGTTCCATACTATGGAACTACTCACAGGAACCAGAGAGGCTTCTGCTTCATAACAGTACAATAAATATTTGAACTAAATCAAAGAAGCTTTAAATACAGAAATTTCATCATTAAAATGAAAGAAAAATCTATTTCTTCACCTTTATTTAAATGCTTACTGAATAAAGATTAGAGAATGAAAGAGCTCTTCAAGTACAAACACTGTAATTATTCATTAACCTGGCTAATTCCTAAATACAAACCTAAAATCAGTGACTTATGATTTATAGTTATAAGTCACAAGATACTAATACTAACATTTTACCCACATAACATCAGAAATCAAACCAACAAATGTTAAGCACTAAGAAGACTGTCATTTCAGAAAGTTACTTTCTGAATCTGAAGATTCAGAAAGTTTTCGTGGATGTTCATTTGGGTTGTTGAGTGTTTTTATATTTACCTCAAAGTTCTCACTAACTTCTTGCATCATTTTCAATTTGGTTTCATCAGCTGAAAATAAAAAGTCAAGCAAAAAAATTAAACACAAAACTACATCATGAATGAAAACACCAGACTCACTGATCAAAGAAGCAATCAGATCTTATCAGTTTAGCTATCACAGCCGAACTATAAGACACACAATTCTCACAATCAACCATCGCACAAATGCACACACATACACATACACACAGAGCTCACTCACTTTGGCTCATGTAAGTGTTACTCATCATTTTGCTTCTTCAAAAATCAAAACTCAAACGGAATGCAAAGTGAATTCAACACATATTTATCAACTGTCTAAACAATACTGCAACATTTGTGAAACAAACTATTGAAGGACTTTCAACAGAAAAAAAAGTATCTTACGTGTGTTGACATCTGTAAGAGCAGCCACAAACTGAAGGTATTTTTTCATCAAAGTGGTTTGGTCCACCACTGTAGGCCCTTGTGCTGAAACAAATGCCATCTTGGAGGATGAAGGATCAGCTTTCAGTACCTAAAATCAAGATCAACAAACCTACAAAAACATAAAAAAATACTTGTTAATTTATATGCTTGGTTAACACCAGCTACTACATCACCTACATCCATTCTTTTGACACATTGAGAAGGGTACGTTTTTTCCAAAAGGAAAGCCTACATATATAATGCCTAGTATTTGCAGCACCCAGTATCACTGGAACACACTTCTAGATAGAGGTGGCTACTGGGCTCTTCACACCACAGCACAAACATTCACGCGTTTCCTTTGGTCCCGTTTCTCCCAGCAGCAGCAGCTCGGGGATGCTCCTTGCACCGCACAGCTGTTATCCTGTCCAGTCGGACCCCAAACTCGCAGGTCCCCTCGGAAACATCCCGTCAGGACCCGCTCCCAGAGGTGCCTGGAGCTGTCCTGCCGCCGCAAGCCGCCTTTCTCACTTGTAAAGAAACCCCAAATCCAATTCAGACGGGAAAACCGGCGACCTCTCTCCTCACCTCGGCGCTTTCCTGTCAGCTCGCCACAGAGCCCGCTTCAGCCCAGCCACCCTTGAACAGCGACCAACAGCTGGGGGTGCTCCGCAAACATCCCCCCAGATCCCTCCACGGCTGTCCCAGGGTCGGGGCACTGCCCGCTGGGCCCCGCGCCCCCCTACCTTCCCCGACGCAAGGCTGGTGGCCACCGGGTCGCTCCCCGCTGCCAGGGCCATCACGCCGATCCCATCCCCGCCGAGGCGCTCGACCTGTGGACACGAACACCAGTGAACGGCGGCCACAAAGGACCTCCCATCCCTCAGCCCCCCGCGTCCCGCCCGCAGGCCTCCAAGCGCAGTGCTGCCAAGGCTCCGGCCCCTTCCTCCGCCCCGCGGCGCGCCGGGCCTCCCTCCCGCGGCTTCGCTTCACCCCGCGCCAGGCCCATACGGAAGCGCTGCCGCCCCTGCGCCCCTCACGCCGCGGCGCCCCTCACCCCGCGGCTCCCCGGGCCCGGCCAGCCTCGGCGCCCCAGCTCCCTCCTTTGTCGCTCCCGAAGGCCGGCAGCAGCGCACGAGCGCAACGGAAGCGCACGAGCCCAGTTCCGGCCGCCTCCTCCCGCCGCCCGCCTCCTCGCGCCGCCCGCCTCCTGCGCATCTCCCCGGGCGGAGGCGGGCGCTGAGGCCCGCCGCGCCGCCCGGTTCCCTCACGGGGAGGGGTCCCGCAGTCCCCGGCCCACCCCTGCCCCGCCCCGCCCCAGCCAGGGAGCGCGCTCGCCAGCTCCCGCCGGCCGCGCTGCCTGAGGCGGGCCCGGCAGCATCCTTCCTCTCAGGCCCGGGGTGTCCCCTAACGCAGCGGTCGCCGGGGACGACGCCGGTTACCGAGTTAACGCGGTCGAGGAGTCACCCCGGGCAGACGCGGCCGTAGTCGGTCCCGCTTCAGGCCCAGGCCCCTCCCGCCGAGGACCCGCCCCGCCGATGCAGTCGCGACCCGGCAGCGCCCCGGGAGAGCGGCGGTAGAAGCGGCTCCTCCGCGCCGGGGAACCCGGAGCAAAGCCGGTGGAGGGGGCGCTGATCTGTTAAAAAATACATGCACAGCCAGGAGTAAGACAGGGCTTCGAATAAGTACTCAAAACAGTTAAACCAAGCTGCACTGCGTTTGCGGGAGCCGCTTTCCCGGCTCCCTCCAGAAGCTGCCGTCGCGTACCTTGCGCGGAGCCGCCAGCCCGGGCGTGGAGCGCCCGCATAACCGCAGCGAGCTGTCCGCGACTGGGGTGTCCTCACTCCCCAGAGCCTAATACTCCATCAGCCACCAACCCCAAAACACGGGGCTCTGCGCTCAAGGCTGTGCCCACCCTCTCCGCGGATGGGCGGCATTTGTGCTTTGTATTTATGTATTTAACTTTTAAACCCCCGGCGGCTCTGCAGCATCCCATTCCGTTGGCAACACCGTCCGGCAGGAACTTCCCCGGGAGAGGCCAGCCGGGCGCTGCCGCGGGGGAGCGTCCCACTGGGCGGTCAGAGGTGCCGCAGTACCGCGGACGGCCTCGGGGCAGCGCCCGGCCCCGGCGCGGCGATACGCGGTCCAGAGCCCATCGCAGCAGTGCCTGGCTATGGCCCCCGCCGCCCTGGGCATGCTGCTGCTGACCTGCGTGCTGCTGCTGCTCGGCCGCGCCTCCCCGGCGGCAGGTAAGCGGCCGCCGGGGAGCGGGCGATGGGGGGTGAGGCTGCGGAGCGAAGGCGCGTAAGGTGCTTTGCTTGTGGGAGGGTGATGGTTCCCTAACCCAGGCTTGCGAGCTATGACAGGGGATGGAGACAGTTCCAAGCACCTTCTCAGACCTGGATCTCAGGCTCTGCGACCTTTGGTGCTGTCGCGAAAGCTGGGGCATCCTGGGGAGCTAGGGTTCTGCTTTGCACTTCTTCACCCAGAAGCTGCACTTCTGCCTCTTCCACTGACTCAGTGCCGCGGGTCTCAGGGCACCTGTGCATCCTCCGTCCTTCGCTGTGCTGTATTCTGCAAAGAGAGATCGAGAAGGTAGAAGGAATCCCTGAATTGGATGAAATGTCTCGCTCTGCTGGTGACTCATTGAGTGACCTTGGTTTAGCCACTTAATCTCAACTGCTGCAGTTGTTGGGCTTCAGTGTGGCCCTGGTTTGTAAAGCACCACGATAACCTCCAAGGAGAAGTGCTAGATAAGCACAGGCTAGCTGGCTATTTTTTTCCCAAGTTCTGCTGAAACAAAGAGGAGGGTAGCCTGATTCTTCTGCAGACATGAAACTTCTCTGTGCCAGACCATCAAATCACAGGCATTTCTCTATTAACTCAAAAATCTGTACTCAGGGCCATTCCCTTGTGAAATGAGAATAGTGGAATTCTTGCTCAGGCAGTAAAACATTACCTCTCACAGTCATTTTGCAACCAGATTTGCGCAGTGCCTGCAATATGTGAAATAAAATGTGGGCACTAAGTAGATGCTTTGGGTTCTGCTTCCACCCCATCCAAAGCTGATGGGTGCAGGAAAGCCAGCACAGGGGTAGCCTACCCCTGTGCTCCGTGTTACATGTCATAGATGAGTGAGAAATGCAGCTTCTGCAGCTAAAAGGCTCAGGTCCCTGTTAGCAATCTCGTTGCTGCAGAAAGAGAGGAGAAGGAAAGTCATCAGCATGAGAACCCCCCCAGCTCTGCTGCTCTGCCCAGCATTGCCCCAGTGCTCCCTGGTGAGAGGATCGCCAGGCAGAGCACTGGTGCAGCAAGGGAACTTGCTCCATGTTGTCCAGTTCTGCCTATAAAACCTCATCAAAGTTTTTGTAATGTTCTAATCTGAAGCTCCCTGCTATTATTAACATTCCTAGGACCCAGTCTAACATGTTGTTTAATGCTACTTGTTTGAACTCATATATAGATGCAACAGTTTCTTTTCCAGGTTTTTAAATGGTAAAAAAGAAGTAATATACTAATACGTAACTACAGCTGACTAGTTAGAATGTATAAATAAATTAATTTAAAAATGCAATACAACTAAGTTTGGGTTTGGTTTTTTTTTTCTTCTTATGATTTCCACAGAGAAGTATGTTCTGGAGATAGCCAACAATGGTCCCATCACAACAGGAGCTCAAGCCACTGTTCACGCCAGTCTAAGTATGAAGAATGAGAGTGTAGCATCAAATTTATATCACTTCAACTGGATTTATGCTCCCCTGATTCTGATAGAGAAATCTGAGCAGCAGTTTAACTCTGTAATTAATGTGACTGGTGAATTTCCTGGGACTTTTCCCATATCTGTCTGGGTGACTCACAGAAACTGTTGGTTATGTCGGCCGGTTGCTAGAAATGTCACCGTGCTTCAAATTACAGGTAAAATGGCTTTACAACCTCTGTGTATTCAGGAATTCAATATAGATCAGGATGCTTGCTTCCTTTGCTTGCATCAGAAACATGAAAGCCAGGCATAAATATGGCTTCTGCCAACATACATTGATTTGTACACCCCTTTGATGGAAAGTGGGTTTGGATGGCATTGTGCTAACCAGGCTGTGCTGTAGCCTACCTACATACAAGGAAGCAAGTGTGATCCTGCCCATGTTTTCCTGACTGTTTCATTTAGAGAAAATGAACTAGAAAACAGATGCTTCAGTAGCTGCAGTTCACACAGTGTTATTCAGTGATGTCCAGACTCCTAAAACAATGCTTCCTGTACTGTTTCTCAGCATTTCTAAAGTTAGTATGACCAGCAGCAGTGACAATCTACTGATTTTCCCCATTGCATGACACAGCAAAAACTTAGGCCATCAGTACAACAGAGCCATTACATTTTCTTTTCAATCTCTGAGTGCACTGAAATTGGATGTGAAGTCATGGCTGCATTTCAAATAATTAATCAGCTTACTGGGAATATTTATAACCATAAATATATATTTTTTGACAAACTGACCAATGATGTGATATGGTTAACCTAATCTCTGATACAGTATTGACATGAAATATCACTTGATAGCTTCCCACAATCCCTTCTTTCTTTCCCTCTAACCCTGCATCCCGGTGCTCAACTTACATACTCCAAAATAGACTCACCTTCCAGCCAATGATAAGGACATGGAGGAAGACAAAAGAGATAACCATAGGGTGTAGCTGACATTTTAGCTGTTGAGACTTTTCTTCGAGAAACACCAAGCTTACTGGATAAGTCTGATAAAAGTATACATGAGATCTTTTCTCTGTTAAGAACTGCTGCCATGTTGAATATCTACTTACTCATTTCTTGCTTTGCATCGTCATATTCTCATGCTGCAAGCAAAAGGAATAAAAGCTTTCCGTAGTTCTAAAAGGTAAGATCCCACTGCACCTTTCTGCCTTCCCAAGCAAGAGCACCTAGTGGGGCTTCACAGGTGCTCAAAGCTAGTTGTCAACAACTTATATAAATTATAAGTCCAGTTAGTTCTGAATTACTGGCCCCATTCTGAAGCATTAATTGTGATTTTTATTAGTGCATCATCAAGAGAACAGTTAACCAAATTTAATGGATTGTTAACAGGGTAAGAATCTGTTGTTGGTAATTAATAGCCCATTAATTTTATAATGAGCTGGTACATGTATCATCATAAAACCTCTTTATTCATAGGTTAAACAATTGTTTTTAGATCAGCCTTTGTAGTCCTTGTAAAAAACTCTAGCATAGGATCTGCTTCAGACATCAGCAGATTTTTTCTGCTATTCTGTATTCACAATATATGGCACATCTCTTACTCATAGTAGCCAAATTTTCATTTCTATGGAAGTAGCTAAAACTAAAAGCCAAAAAACAGCAACATAAAAATCCCACAAAAGAAACAAACAAAACCTGCCACCCCAAACATGAAGGGTGGCTCTATTGGTTTGATTCTGAATCCCTTTATCTAGATACTTGTGTTAATCACAGTTCTTTTTAAATCCATAGTAAAAATTGGCATTAACTTCAATCAGACCAGGATTATTACTCTTAGTTCTACTAGAAGCTTTATCATGGCCCATTGTATTAACCTAAGCAAGGAATTTAATTTCTCTGCTTCATTAACACATGTAACAATACTGAATAATAGATATAAAATACACTTAACCACTTGGACTAGGACCTAAAAAGACTTATGCAGTACATTTTAAGTAATGTTTTGATACTCACACAGAGGTTGCTATGAAAGTGATTTTTGTTGTCAATCTTCTTCCATCTTATCATCTGCAGAATTTATCACAGGGAATCTTACCATTGCCAAGATAGAACACAGTAGATTTATCACACATGGTTCTAGTTCTTCCACGGGCACTGTGACCCGTATTTCCTTCTGTCTTCATGACCCAAGTCATTACTTCAAGTCAGCATCCTTTGTCTACAACTGGGATTTTGGAGATGGGTAAGTGTGACTTCTTTGTTTACTTTAGAGAGTATTCAAGACGGCTCTGATCCAAATGCCCATCTAGAAAAAAAAAAAATCCCACTTAAATCATAGGACAAAATTAAATCATAGGATTCAGTCCTTGAATACCGCTTTTTTCTTTTTTTTTTCTCCTCCCCCTCCCACCATAGTGCTTTAATTAGCTTATAGGCCACCTGCTATAAAGGTAGTTACCATAATTTACTGGCTATTTCTGTTCCATTTTGTGAATTCTTTTAGCACTAGATTCAGTTTCTTTGATCAAAATGCATAGATATGCTCTGGGTCATATACTGATAGTAGTTCTGTTGGTGGTGACACAGATATTAATCCTTATTGATATGGACATGAAGTAGAACTAGAATCACAGCAGACTGTAGCATTCTCTTTAAAAAACATTGTTAGAGCTTGTCCCTTTTAAATCAGAAATATACAGTTACTTGGTAAAAGGTGATTGTGGTTCTTAATCTTTTCATGTTGCATGTAGAGTTTTTCAGATCACGAAGCAGCCCTTTGTCTACTATAACCACTCTACCATGGGGAATCGCACAGTGCATCTTAAAGTCATAGCTGAATGGGAGCAAATTGGAAGCATCATACATGAAAGAGAAACAGTGCAGAAAACTGGTGATTTCACTACTGCTCTGGAGTTGTTAGGTAATTATAAAACGTTTTGCTTACTCAAACTGAACTTGCTATATAGCTACAGATACAATCTATCTTTAATGTGATAATACAACTTAAGTATTGTTTCACATGCAAGAACTGGTCGTTATTCAGTTAAGTGTTTCCATCACAAAATGGACTTCGTGCTGTTCAAGCACAGAAAAAAATAGGAGAAAATATATAAAATCTTATGTTGCTTTTTCATTTACCAAAAGTTTCACTGTCTTTTGTAACAGTCTCACATACACTTAAAACTTACAACAAAATGCTTACTGTAACTTATGGAGGATTTCTTTGTTTAATTTATGCCAGCTATTTAACTATTATTAGTTAAATAAGCATTAGGAAAGTCTTGTTGATTTGATCAGGTTCAGGAGTTAACAAGCACATAACTAAAAATGTGAAGGATTAACAAAGTAGTTGATTGTATATTAAAAAGAAATCACAATTCAGAAAACTTACAACAACTCTAGCAGGAGGTTTCTTTTTTGGGTGTGGTGTAAGTGTTATTTGTGTGACTGATGGAGCTAAAACCTGCAAAGTCTGTGAAAATAAACCTTCACTGGAAAACCAGGGAATTTCAGGTTTACATGTTGAGTGTGATGTGGTTTGTTTTTTCCCTTCCTCAGATGCTGTTCAAAGCATTAATGTAGTGGGCTCCAGAGAGACTCACGTAATGGAAGACTTGAATTTATCTCTTCATATCAATGGCACGTAAGTACAAACACAACTTCTTTCTCTATTTTGTCTATTTAAGTTCCTTTTTGTCTACTTTTTTTTCCACACTGTTCCCTTAAAATAGTGAGTTGAACTCCATAGAACTGTTCCTTTAAACAAAAATGAAATTTCCTTTGAATAAAATGCTGTTGAATATTGGATTTTCCTGACTTGAAATACCATGAACTCTTTAAGAGCCTGCAAGAGCCTCAATCTTTACAGAAAAGTAGAATCCTCCTACATAAGGCAAATGTTATTTTTATATCTTTGTAAAGAGAATGTTAGAAAAGAAATACGGGGAAGGGAGGATTGAAATACATTTTAAAACTTCCTTTTGAATTTTTCTTCTTGACCAATTTCCCCACCATTAAATAAATTATATTTAGAGCCCTGTTGCACAGCAATTATCCTTGACTGGCTTATGGGCATAATGGGTCTGGGGAATAATTATGGCAAAGCTGAGATTGCCACAGATAAAATAAGACAGAAGGGCTCTATGCAGGGATGATAACAGGAGAGTCGTGAGCACCTCGATCCTAGCACAAGCTCTCTCAAGCTGCAGCATTTAGAACGTATCAGAGGATTTTTGTAATTCAAATACCACTGAAACACTCAGGAAAACTCCTTCACCATAAAAGCTCTATAACCACAGAAGCCGTTTTTACTCCAGAAGAGTAGAAAAGTGACACTTACTTCCAGTTCTCCTACTGGGAGCTGTTGAAGCTAGTGCTGGATTGAAAAAAAAACCCAAAACCGAATAGAGCAGGGCTATTAGCAAAGGTGTAGGATAGAGCAAGTAGCACCCAATACAGAATTGTTTGCCAAAGGCATAAATAGCCCCAACAGACAAAGCAGCACAGTTTGCATTCAAAAGTGAATGCACATTAGCAGGATTGGAAACTGAAGGTGGCATACAAGTAAATACAGACAGCCAAAAACCATTACAGGAGAACCTGAGATCTCTAAAAGCAGGCTTGGCTTTAAGATGGACAGTGTTTGCCCGACCTAAACTGGCCACGGGACTGGGACTGATGCAATAGGAGCTTATGATAGAGAAGCAATGACAACGGCTCAAGAGATGGGTTATCAAAAACAAAGCTAGAAAATGAGCTAAACTCATAAACACACTGCTTTCTTTAGCAAATAATGTCCCAAAGAGATAAGGAACAAAATACTAATAAGATGGAGTAACGAAAAGCTCTATCTGGTTGTCAGAATCAAAGTCCACAGAGCATAAGGTGAGTCCAAGCAGAGTCAGTTGGAACAAGGGTCTTAAAATGTAAATAAAAGGCATCAACTAGATATTGTGAGAAGACACATGGCCATGAAATGGTTTGCACCTAGGCTACTTAGCAAATAGGAACATATTTGTTATTATAAGGGAGTACTGTGATCCCTGCAATTTATTTGCATTTATTAGTCCATTGTACAGAACTCATCTTACATCCTTTCCAGTTCTGGTTGTGGGGATTTTATAATCAGAAGTCTTGGGTGTACTTACATAGCACAAACAGTGATTTTCTTCTGTGTGAGAAGAACAAAAGAAAAACAACCTATACTCCCTTGAAAGTGCAGGAAAAAAGATTCCTTTTATCATTATTGGAGAAGGACTATGGG
This sequence comes from Lathamus discolor, assembly GCF_037157495.1. Lineage (NCBI taxonomy): Eukaryota > Metazoa > Chordata > Aves > Psittaciformes > Psittacidae > Lathamus > Lathamus discolor. The sequence goes on along the minus strand of NC_088889.1, from coordinate 85,028,263 downwards.
TTTTTTTCCACAAAATGCCTGCTTATGACCCATGCAGGTATTTATTTCTCATCTGAAAGGCTTGCTTTTATAAAAGCATTACAAAGAACTTTCTCAATAGACCAATATTATAAACTGAATGACTGTGTAATTAATTACCTCCCTATTTGTACTTAGATTAACTTCATTATTTTCACAATTATTATACTATTTTAACCAAGTGATTCATCAGCTCCTAGCTGAAATTTTTTCAACGTTTTCACCAATTTTTTTCTTTCATTTTTGCTCTTGTCTCGTTTCAGCCCACCGCTAGCATTATGCTGGCTCATAAAGGCCGAGTGCATTCCACTGGAAGGGGAAAAGTGCCATCTTGTGGTAATTAATGGCTCCTGCTATAACCTCAGCCATACCTTCAGTGATGCTGGGCAGTACTGCCTCAGCGTCAGAGTGGAGAACGGCGTGACTATGCTGCAGACGTACCATGAAATCAAAGTGTGGCCAACAGGTGAGGGGCAGCTGATCTGAGCAGCACAGGGATTCCCACCTGTCGGAGAACCAACAGCCTCAAACATGTCAAAGATAATTATGGATTAACCAGATAATTATGGATTAACCACCCTGCAGGTGAGGCTTCTGGAAACTGGTATAGATCCCTGAAAGCATAGGAAGGAGAAAGACAAAGGACAACCTATAATGTGCCTACTGTAATTGCTCTGAGCTTCTTGCATCCTGCTGAACCCTTAGTCCCAAGAGTATCTTGAAGCTAATGAATTTCCTGAGAAGGTTGATTTACTTAAATTACATATTTTTTAGTTTAAATAGTCTGGCTTTTGTAGTTAGAGAGGGTAACTAGGAAACATATATGTTTATAGCACTCCCTTAATTAAGCAGTCTCAGTTCTTTCTATTCACTTTAGCTCTGGATTTTTTTAAGGGTAGATTTTTCTAGGCCTCCAGTTCAGTGTTAAGTTTCTGTCTCTCCAGCCAGGAATGCCTGCTGGCTTCCCCATGCATGCTCACACATGCTCCCCTTGGGTCCCTGAATCATCTGAGAAAGAGGTTATGTGAAGAGGACCAGAGGACAGCCAGGTTGTGATATAGAATAGATATACCATCTCAACATGGGCTAGCACTTTTATGCAGACAGGGCAGCTCAGTCCAGAAGGCACTGATGAGCATTCAGGACTAAGTATGCAAATACTTTTTGATGGAGGCTGCTAGCTGCTGTGAAGATGAGGTTCCTTCCTGTCTTCTTTGAGTACCGCAGAGGTACAAACACACTGGAGAGTTAGCACAAACATATGTAAAGGGGTGGAGATTTTTTTAGGCTGTTAAAGGGAAAAGAGGGTAAAAAGGTATGGAAAAAACAATCTCACAATTCCGCATTCCCACTTCTGAGATCTTAAAGATCTGAAGTGATCTGGGCTGAAAAAAATTATTCCTTGTTACAACAGATGTAATTTGGTCTAAAATTATGAAAACTTCTCCTAAAACATCATTTCCTTCTCACTATACTGTATCACTCCATGAATGTGCCTTTGTGCTTTTTCCTAGGGATTCACCCAGCTTTTTTTGTCCTGCTCTGCATTGCTCTGGTTTCAGTGATGCTAGGACTGGTGCTGTACACAACCTTCCGAAGTAACACACAACAAAAAGATCTTGTGGAGGTATTCCATTACTCTTACTTTGGGCTAGAAGAGTAAGTAAAGACACCTTTCAACCATGTCCCTTCTTTAATGCCCAGACTAACAGAGCAGGAGTGAGCATTCCCCTAGTGTGTCTGATCCATTCCATGGAAAAATCTGAACAGTGCAGGCAAACACTTGAAACAACAGGCAAGCTTCTGGCCAGTTGCTAGGCTATCATGGGCAGTTTGTTAATATACCCAAGCAAGTGCTTGCACTGAAGTATCCCTTCCAGAGGATCTGTCTTAGAGTGGTTACATGAAAGAAAGCAGGGGGATAATGAGAGAGAATACAGGAGAGTAAAAAAGTGTAGGTACATTACCTAAAGTGGCACTAAATCGTTACCTTACCCTAGTATGTGATCTTTATCTCCTCAGCTCCCTTCCATCTCTGGTGTAGCTTTCACATGCTGCATTACTGTATTTCTAATAAGCATGAGCTCCTAAATCAAAAGTTGCTTTCATGGCCCTTTGGAAAGTACTTAAACCACTTCACATCATACCACGATATGAATAGTATACCTCTAGAGAGACTACCTATGGGACGTGCAACAGGTATAAATCAGAAGTCTGTTTGGAGTTGGTGACTGACTGAAACTGGTTGAGGACTAACTGCTGTTTATGGCCCAAAGTATTCTTGCTTGACTCAGTCAAGCCAGTGGGACCCAAATTAAAAACTCTCTCTTTGATGTTCCTTTTGCAGGTAGCTGACTTCGACTTTTCTCCACTGTCTGATAAAAGCCTGTCTTCTCATTCAGAGTCAGGCTGCAGTCAAATATGTTGCAGATCATGTTTGCCTCAGTCATCACAAGAAGTTGCCAGGGAGAGCCATGAACTTCTACATTCATTTTACAAGCCAGTCAAAACATACACAGTGTGAAGAACACAACTGCACTTTGGTTACACTAAACTACCAAGTTTAACTTCTTCACTTATGAGTTAAAGGCTCAGTGCTGTATGAATGGCTTGGTTTTGCCAATGCAATGAGGTTAAACACTTAAAGCCCAGCACTTGAACTAAAAGAAGAGCAAGCCCTGAAACACAGTAAAAGTAGCTTTGTATTTTTAGATTATACGGGTGTGCACTTTTACAGCTGTAAATGCAGTATTTTATTCTTATGAAAGATTCTTTTATGTGCAGGTTTGCTAAACTCACTACCTCTTGTAATTTCTCTGTTCTTTCTGCTGTCTGTTTCAAAGAAAAAAATGCTTAAGGCAAACTTACTTCTCTTTCCTGTTACAACAATATTACTGAAATGGCAGTCACCCAAAATGCTGTTGAATGTGTTGTTTGTTCTAGGAAGGAACTGACTTGTCCAGGTTGAGAATGGCCTAAGTGTTTCCAACAAACCAGGCTACCTGGTTACATTATCTTTTTCTGTCTTGGCTTAGAAGACACCTTTTTTAAGTTAATAGGCTCAACTTTTAACCACAGGGACTGTGGTGGCTGGTGACCTGCTCACAGACAGCTAGCTGCTAGCAGTATTTTGGTGGGATCACAGCACGTGCTGTAGAAGACTCCACATCTCCAACACTTTGTGAAGCAGTGCACTACTCTAACCTTGATAATGAGCCTTTTTTCCCTCAAGGCTGTTCATTTTTCTTTCATATATTATTACCCAGCTAGTCACCAAAACGCCTTTTCCCAACAAAATGCAGCAACCAGTAGCTCAAAGCTGCTCGGCAAAACATATTCAATTCAAATTTATACTCAATGTCGAGGTTGTATGACCTCCACGTATCTCCTACTATTAGTTTCCTGCTCAGCCAGGCTTTGCCCCCTGCTATGAGGCATTTCAGAGTACCCTGGAGGCTTTTAAACAAAAGTGCCTTTGTGGCCATTTATTTCTTTAAACTTGACACACCTTACTCACCTCTGATTTAAAGCCTGTGGGCTTGGGGTTTTTCAAGTATGTCATAATTTCTCCAATGCACCAACTGGGAGGTAACTGCCTGAATGTGAAGGGTTTTACCATGGGGTTTTCAGGGTGCTCATCTCACACATTCAACTTCTATGTTTCCTCACAGAAGCCCAGAGCTTCAGTTCATCCGTGAAGAAATTACACAACCTCAGAATGGCTTTGTTAATAAACTTGATAAATTCAAAATAGAATATGATCACCTAAGATAACAAATGATCTAGTAAAACAAAGGTTTTGTCAAAAAAGTACTTTTTCAAGGCAGAACTTCTTTTGGCTTTTTTTTTATTTTCTAAAAAGAATCTATAAGTAAGCTTGTAGATTAGGAGTGATGTCTTTTGTATTGTCAGTGCTCTGGTCTCAAACCCTACCTCCAGTCATATTCAGTCACTTCAGAATGTGCCTCTCCTTAGCAAAGAAGCTGTTGTTCTTGGGAGTTTCAGTTTTATTGCTTATTCCTGAGACCCCAGACATCTGAGCCACTGCCAAAGGTATGCGACTTGTTCAAGGATGTCAGTGTGTTCTGTAAACAGCTTCATGGTCCTTGGGCACTGGAAACAACAGATTCTCAGAGTGATGGTGGCTCTAGACAGACTGCACGGTAGCTCTCTGCAGCCAGAAGTTTAATTTGAGCTTCTTTTATTTTGTTTGTGACAGACACATGGCCCTCCCTGCTATAAATACATATAAAGACAATCCCTTGGTACATGAATGTGTAAAAATCCCTTTCTTCTCCATATTGCAGTCCTAGAAAAGACAACAACTATGACAGTAGACTCAGCTATAGATGCATGAGGTCATTTGGGTTGGAGGGAGATTTGAAAGGAATAAGACCTATGCTCTGCCCCATTTCCCATTAATACCCAGCTGATTCAAAAGGTATCATGGGGTGTTAGGCCACAAACATTGTTTCTTTGGTTTTGTGTCTCCATGTTTTCCCCAGTACATGGAAGCTGAAATACAGCTGATCATACCAAACTTGGCTAAAGTGGATGTCAACCCCCAGTCAAAAAAAATAGGAGGGACGTGATGTTCGTGAGATGAAAGATAGGCCTAAGAAAATCCTCAATTTCCTATTGAGGAAATCAGAACAAACATCCTTCAGAAGAAAATTGTCTCTTATTCTCTTCCCAAAATGAATAAAGGCTGGCAAAGGATTCAAATGATTCAGAAGGGTAGAAAAGATAAAACACTACAAAATGGTAAGTCAACATCACCAAACAGTGGAAGATACTATTTAGGAGCAGATGGAAAGGAACAGAGATTAGAAAGAGAGACAGAAAATGAGCAGTAGGCAGTGGAGAAAGTACACTTAAAAGGGCATGTCAAGAAGCAAATTAACCAAGAAAACTTAAACAACCCTAACAAATTGAAGCATAAGTATGAGCAATAGTCACACGAACATGTTCCCAAATCCAATATGAAACTGCTGCCTGCACAAAAGACTGATCTGTGGGTTCAATAAATGCCTCTGAAATTGAAGGCAAAAGGTAATTGAGCAGTTCAGGATATAGCAAAGAGATCAGTGGGACGTAACAAAGATCAGCAGGAGGATTCATTTTGTTAACCTTAGGAATCAATGACCTGGAGAAAGGAATGTTCAGCAAAACGATGAAACTCACTGATTCAAAACAGAGTCCAGTGAGCACAAAGCCAAAGCGTGATTAAATTCAGGTGATAAGCAAGAGTGTGAGCAGATAAAAACTCCATGTAATGAGAATTATTTACAAGGAAATGCATTTGAGAACAAAAATGTTCTGAAAATACAGTATAAAACCACACAATAATGCAAACGAACTTCTGTTATTCTGTAATTTGTCCTGTAAACAATGGTACCAGTTTGTGCAGTAGATGTAGGGGCAAATGAGCCCTTTATCTTAACAGCAGAGTGTATAAGGTTCAGTGGCTGAGCAGGTCAAAGTTGAATTCTGTCTTTCGGAGAGTAGATTACACAGCCCAAGCTACGACAACAGTGTGAACTCACAAGACGTCGACTGCATTTGTTGAATGCTATAGGAATGGAAATTCCTTCAGCAAGAGGAAGGTGAAGAACTTCGGTATTATTATTAGATAATGAGCCAACACTTCACCTTGATTTTGGAGAGGCAGTGCCAGTTTCCGTGGAAACTGAAAGCTGTCCTGCAGCTGCCACAGGACTGTTTAAACCCCACAGATCTCAGCTCTGACAGCACACCCAATGCTACCAACACAGGGTTCTAAACTGCAGTCACTAACATGCACAAGTTCCAGAAACTTCTATCAGAGCTGGATGTGCTCATTGCCAGAGCGCGTAATTCCCACAGCAGTGTGCATAAGGAGAGCAGTGGCTGCATATAGTGGGTTTAGTACAAAATACCATAGTTGCACATCTCACACAACTACCAGAGCAAGCTATAGTAGAGCACTAGGGAAAGACTACCCCAACCAAATAGATTTCTAATGCATTTACTCAGTGGTCCTGGGAGGTAGGGCAGTGATATGATCACCATTATGACCATTCACAGGACGCGAAAGGGAGCCATGTAGAGATACGGAGTAGGTGTAGATACCTGCATAAAAATTAAGATTAAGAAGACTTGGAACCATGCAGACCATCTACCTAATCGTGGTTCTTTTCACAGCCTGCAGAGTGAGGTAAGTCCTACATTCAGGATGTATTTTACAAAGAGCAAGCTTAATATCACACCTACCTCCCGTGGCTGTAGCAAGGAGCCTGGCCACAGTACAGAGTGGAGTTGCCATTTGTGCACTGCACAGCAGGTGTCTCCCACTGCACAGGAATAGTTCCACAATCTCCACACGCCCACAATGGCAGGCGTGAGCCACCATTGAGACTTGGAGTGAACGTCTTTCTGCACACCTCGCTGTGGCATGTAAGCTAAATGCACAGCCAGCTGCGGTACAAGACATACTATTCACAGTACAAATACTGTAGTTTTGGGTGCCACCCCAAGCAGCTATGAGGAATGACTTAGTGTTGATTGCTACACCCAGAAACGCTTGTCCCAGGTGGGGTGAGCTCTGCATCTCTCGCTGGGAGGCGATGGATGGACAGCCTGAGCAAGCTGTGCAGGTAATAACCCTCCTGGGAGAGAACTTTCTGTATGTTATTCAATGCAGGACAGGACAACACCCCATTCCACACTCTCTCACATCAGTGCTGCGTGATTAGAAACTGGTGTGGGACTCGGCCCATTTCTGTGAAAGCAAGCAGTGTCATTTTCCTTAAAGGAGAGTACCTGTGAAGTTTCAATCTACAGTGATTTATCTCATATTAAGGAAAAGGAAGAAGAAAGCAGTGCACAATATAAAACACAGCTGAGCCTATACACTTCTTCAAATCATCTGGAGGTCCCCACTGCTTCAGTGGAAGGCCTCAGAAACAGGGAAGCAGAAGAAGCAACAAGCACATTCTGGTTTAATAGCTCTATAAGCTTAGTCCTTCCTGGTAATATAAATTAGGACTCTGTCATTTGAGGTATCTTTTCAGCTACAATTTAGATACAAAATGAGAACTGACCACAGCAGTTAAAGCTCTCTTATCTGATAAACAGCATGTACTTAATAGCAAAACAAAAAAAAAAATCCATAGGGTTTTAGTGTCTTTTCAGTTTCCTGTCTTCTAATCTTTCTTCTCTCATTACATGCAAAGTACTTCTAATATTTTTGGATTAAATAAAAAAGGAAAAACAATATAAAAAATCCAAATGCACCTGCTAATTAAATAGCAATGCCCTTGCTTTCATTAAGGCAATCCTGATAAATTACAGTCTTCCCACACTAATTAACTTCAAGTTTAATGGATCTCTCTTACCACCCCAAGCTATGTAACAAAACACAACATGCTCAATTTAACAAAACCAAGCCAATGTTGATAGTGGCCAGTCTCATTCTCCTTCAGCAAAGCTCTCAACAGGGCTTAAGTGCAAACAGAGGAGCAGACATGGAGAAGCAGCTCCTCAGGACAGTGGAAGGGTCTGAAGGAAAGGTAAGCATCCCTGAGTCAGTGGAAGAGCCCAGTTCAGGAGCAAATCAAGCAGCCTGCAGGAAGCCCCTTCATTTGGAGAGCTGGTGGCTAACACAAGAAACTTTTCTTAGCCTACTACCAGATTTTTCCCACATGCAATGAATTCATTTGCAATTCACCCTTGCAATGGATCCACAGCACTATTGTGGGTCACAGGGGACAAACAGGTCTGGTTCATGAAAAGCAGTGTTGGCATGTTCTCTGCCACCCCAGGTGAGCACCCCATGCAGAAATGCTGCAATCACAAAGGCAGGTAGACCTGTGTTTCTGAACTGAACCCCAGCAACACAGAGCGGTTCCTGGGAGGCTCTATATTTGCAGGTTGAAGTGTTTTATTGTGTTTAATTAGACCATTAAAGTAAGGTATTTCTGTTACTAAATAATCTGTATGTTGAGAAGTTGATCAAGGTTATAAGAAAGTAAATCTGAGTTAAAACATTGTGAGAAAATAGGACAGCAATCAGCTAAGACAATATCAGAAAATGAATGGCCGTCCCTGATCCTGGGGAAGAAAGATGGGTCAGTATAGACCCCTTAGAGGCACTAGGGAGAGACTTGGATTTGTTACAGCTCGAGTTTTGACTCTGAAGTTATTCCGGGTAGCTCTACTTGTGGTATTTTGAGTTTTCTTGTGACCTTTTTCTCCCTCTAGCAACAGTAGGACAGTAATGTTTAACCCCGTCATAGAACTGCAAGATTTCTCTTATGAATAAAGCTGTTCGTGCTTGCTAACATAACTGTTTCCGATCACAACTCCACCTCTGCAGAAGGAGTGAGGCATCCACTTCCCATAGACAGCTTTCTGCATTCTGAAGTAGCCATAACATTGGTCCAGGCCATGCAGCTTGGATGGGGAGTGGGGAAACTTTCAGAGAGGCAAGTGTATGTGCAGATTGTCATTATTTTATTTGGGTTTTATTCTCTTTTCTCTGCTTTGTTCTTTCTTTTGCTTTGGCTTGGTAATAGGTAGTGGGTAAAACCTGCCTGCAGGCAGGAAGACATCATGTAATTAAAGGTATTCTATTTAGTTCTGTAGGAACAACATCCTTTTTCATAAAACACTATGTGAAAAATCAGGTAAGCAGTGCATACATTTTTTATGAATAGGAGGACCCTAAACTGTTACTAATGAAGTACAGAAAGAAAAGACAGGACTCTCAGTCGGCAAATATCATCCATTAAATGCCTCCCTGGGGATCAAGTGACACTTACAATTGAGAGACACTAACTGCCTCCTGCATTCCAATTGGTACCAGCAGGATGCCTATTTGTAAAGATTTGTGCTGCCTGTACTCTGTTAGTGTAAGATGCCACATAAATATTTTCTGACCTTTGCAGTAGATACTACCTTTTTTTTTTTTTCTTCCACAGACCAGCAGCCTGATTCTACCTTTTAAAGACTGATCCTGCTGCAGAATGAGCACAAAAGCAACCCTGTGAGTGTGCATAGAACCACTGAAGTCAATGGACCTGCTGAACACGTATTCTGAATGTTTTCTGATCGGGGCTTTGTACACATCACCCTTTACAACCAGACTTCCTTAGTTCTTTTTGTAAGAGCATACCAGCCTTTTACTAAATACCTAGCACCAAAGATCAAAAGGCTTTAGAAATATGTCCCCTAAGGAAAGTAAAAAATGAGAACTTAGAAATTCATTAATTTCAAAACTGATTGATCAAAGGTAGCTCTTTGATCAGTGAAGAAAGTCCTCAGTTCCAAAACAATAAGCACTTTAATAGGGACCAATTACATCTGTCTGGGTATATTGTCCTTGAAGCATATATTGGGCTTTCATGGGTGTCACTATCAGGGCTGACGAGGACTCCAAAGCATGTCTACTTTTCATTATTGTACCACCTGAAAACTCAACAGCTCCCTCCCATGTACTAACTGCTGCCTCTGGCTTTCAGAAGTATGCAGTAATGTTTGCACTAAAGCTCCCTGTGCTTTTGTTTTTATATATATGCGTGTGTGTGTGCAGAGACACATACATGCAATATCCACTGCCATCCGAATGACAAATGCACAGTGATTCCCTCCTGCAGTGGATCTTACACAACTCCTATAAAAAAAGAAACCAACTGCAGTCACAAATAGCAGAGATTAAACAGCAATGTCAAGGTCTGAGAGGAGAGATTACAGATCCCATATCCGCAGATGTTTGCAGCCGCTGTCAGCCCTGTGATTTAAAGAGCTGTTCTCCCACGTCATTATAGGACAGGCAAACGTCTGCCACAGATAATCATCCACAGATCCTACCCTTCTGCGGACAGCTTAGTTTGGATCGAACAGACCTTGCTCAAAACTTGCCATGCCCATTGTAGAGGTGGCCACATTTCGGTAACGGGTGAACTGAAACTGTCCTCCAGTGTCAAGAACTTGTCAAGGTGTAAGACTCAAGAAGGACACTCAATAACCATGCAAAACCAGCAGGAATTCACCTCTTGCGCCCTGCTCAGTTTGAGTTGCTACCTAATGGTAACTTGTCAATTACTTTGTGAGGGTCACAGTGGCAATGGGAAGGCAATGGATGTACGGTAGTTAAGATTAACACCCAGCATTCTGCTGGTATTCATGCCACAGATCTGCAAATTATGTAAAAACAGTTCCTGGGACCTACTGTCATGGAAGGAGAAACAACTCCAGAGCAAGCTTTTAAATTAAAAAGAAAAAAAAATAACAGCAATATCAGGTCATTACAAAGGGACTTTCCTTCCAGGCATAGACAAAAGGAGGCATAGGATCCTTCAGGGAAATATCAAAGTGAAGCAAAAAGGATAAAAAGCATGAGGCAATTCTATGGTTTGGGGATTTTCTGGGCAACATCTGTGCATCTGTAAAACAGACTCCTGAGAGCCAAGGAGAAAGACAATGGTAATCAAGGCCTGTGTAGAGCATGACAGGGAGTTTTCAGAAAAGGTGGATATGGTCATTCACTAGCAGAGATACAGCAATCGAATCACCCTCTTAAAGTGAGTGAGATAGCTGATGCACAGTGAGAAGGGTGTGAGTTCACAGCTCCTTTGCTACTCTGACCTTGTTTTTCACTGAGTGTTCTTCCATGCAAGGTGCCATTAGCCTCGCAGGGCTGGCCTCCTCCCACTCCAGCTGTGCCATGGGAGCACTCACATAGGAGCCATTGTTCCTGTCCCTGCACTGGACCTGCCACACCAAGCAAACTATGGGAGCATTCTCTAATTCACATCAGCCAAATTGCTGGGGCCAGTTTGCACCAGCCCTACTGATGTTGCATGGAGACCGGACAGCAGCCTTCCAGTATCTGAAGGGGGCTATAGGGATGCTGGGGATGGACTCTTCATTAGGGACTGTAGTGATAAGACAAGGGGTAATAGGCTAAAACTTAAACAGGGGAAGTTAAATTGGATATAAGGAAGAAGTTCTTTGCTGTAAGGGTGGAATGGGCTGCCCAGGGAGGTTGTGAATGCTCCATCCCTGCTGGTGTTCAAGGCCAGGTTGGACGAAGCCTTGGGTGGGATGGTTTAGTGTGAGGTGTCCCTGCCCATGGCAGGGGGGTTGGAACTGAATGATCTTAAGGTCCTTTCCAACCCTAACTATTCTATGATTCTGTTCTATGAGTCTATGTTGCCTGAAGCAAAAATGTACATACTCATGCAAACCCATTCTGCCAGCAAATAGGAAAGGGCAGCAACCTTTGGCAAAGAAGCACTGAAGAGCATCTGGATCAACACCCCTTCCATTGGCTCAGCTGGACCTGCAAAAGGGCATATGTCCAGGGCCTCACTGCTTTCTGAGTAAGCTGCCTCACACAAAGGCAGTCAGGGCATTAACTGATGTGCTGTCAGTTTACACACTGGTTTACTTGCTACTAATTGTTTACAGCGGCTTTGAACCAACCTTTCTCTTCTCTTCCCTCTCTCCCCAGAACAGCAACTTTACTATGAGTAATTTGGCCAATATAGTATCTCCAGGGAACATGAACATACAGAAGTGCCTCTGCAAACCCCAGCCACTATTCTGCTGTTCATTACAGTAACACATGGCAGTGTTTGAGCCAGCAGAGAAACCTGAAAGAAAACAGAGCTTAGCAGCCCTGTCAGACTCAATCAACAAATGTACAGCAAGTTTGTCATTTTATAGAGCTGCACCTCTCCTCTGTTATATCTGAGCCTCTCTGGGAGACTCAAAATACCAAATCCCATGCTGGTATGTGTTGGTCTGACCCCTCTGTGGTCAGTTCTGGTTTACACAACCCACAAGTCTTAAAAATGTTCAACCCCAAAATGTCACCTGAAAACTTGACAAAAGCATGTTCCATCATCTTCTTTGGGTCACTCGTAAAGGTCATAAAACAGACCACAGAACAGACCTTGGAGAACGGCACGTGTTACATGTGCACTTTTAGTGTGATGAGGATCAATGAGCCCAATCATCCAACCGTTTTTTATCTATTGAGTCATCCAGAATGTAATGTCCCACACTAGGCAGAGGAGTATCTAGGATACTGTTGAAAGCCTTGCTAAATTCAAACTAAATCACAGACTCATAATTAGGGTTGGAAAGGACCTTAAGATAATCTAGTTCCAACCCACCTGCCATGGGCAGGGACACCCCACACTAGACCAGGTTGCTCAGGGCCCTGTTCAACCCAGCCTTGAACATTACCAGGGACGGAGCATTCACAATTTCCTTGGACAACCTGTCCAGCCCTTTGCCACTTTCACAGTAAAGAATCACAATGAGGAATAAGTAAACAACAGGGAGGTTCTTCCCTCATCAACAAATCCTATTGTTCTATCATTGAAGGTAATGAGGTTGGTCAGGCTTGTTTACTTTTGGTCAACCTGTGCTGATTGCTCCCTATGACCTTCTCCTCCTTGTGCTCACAAGTGGAACAGTTAGTTGATGCAAAAGCTATGGAAAATTCAGCTGTCATTGGATATTCCTATTCGGCAGCATCAACCACAACCAAGTTTAGCAGTATCTATAGTCAAAGCATCTTTGTTTCAAAGATGGATGTTATGTAGCAGACATGGGTTGGCTGGCCATGGGTTGGCTAGTGCCAAAGTGAGCACTCTCCTAGCTAAGCAGGACCTACCAACTAAAATGGTTCAGTCGTAAGACTTCCAACTGAAAATCAGACTTGAAAATAGTTCATGCTTTGCACTAAGAACTTAGTAGTTTTAGGCAATGCATGCATTTAACCAAGAACTTCAAGAAGAGACTTGCAAAAAATCGTTCTTTGGAAATCTCCATGCTAGCCAAGGAATTGCTGTCTCTTATACAACATCCCAAATTTTGATGTATACTGTGGCACGTTCATGGTGCTGCATAATTTTTAAAGCAGATGGGGCTTGTTTAGTTCCAAAGCTCCCGAGAATGCCATTTTTAAATACAAATCTGGAAAATCTCCACCTAATTTATGCCGCAAAGTTAGCATGAATTCACAGCAGCTGGATATGTTTCCCTAACTCACATACTCTGCGAACACAGCCTGCACCTACATACACATATCTATCTTCAAGAGACATACAGAACCATGGAATGCAAATGTTTCATCATTGTGCATTTGGGACAGCATTGTTACTTGCCTGAGAGTTTACTTGGGGTTTCAAGGCAGGCTCTGGCATTAAGGATTCACATTCACTTCTTTATGCTGCACATGCCACACTTTTGAAACTGGTATAGATTTTTTCTGAGAATTTACTTTCTTATTTTAAGCGAGGCAATTTTTTATATTCCTTTCGCATTACAACCCAGTGCCTTGGTACCATCTGTCAAATTACTCACATAGAGCCATGAAAGCATTCTGAAATAATCTAATATGGGTGAGTGCTGCAATTTAAAATACTCCTAATTCAGGTTTGACATGGCTACTAATCAGGGCTCAAGATCAGAGGACAAAGAAGTATTTTCTCTTTCTAATGATATGCAGCACTGTAACTTTCAAAAACTGCAATGTATATATTACCAGCCCAGCACTCTCACAAGTCATGAAGTTTTGGAGCATGACATTGCATTGTTTGGATGTGGGGGAGCCTACAGAGCCACAGCCACAACATTTTAAATGTGATATATTTTTTAGCCTAGAAATGCGGGAGATATATGTAGCTATATATTTTTTAAAATTGCTTCCTTTCTCCTGAAAGGGAAGAAAGATTGTTAAGTGGTTTTATTGTGGCACAGAGGGAATCACACTGGCTCCGAGAGGAAATAACATTGCAATCAAAAAGCCTTCAAGAGTGCATCAAGGATCCAGTAAGCTGCACTGAAACTACGCCTCGGCTTCCCTCTTTGGATTTGAGGGGGATGAGCTTTGGTGCTCTGGAGGAGTCAGAGATGCCATGAGGGAATGGAGGAAAACAAGGGTCCTCACATTCCAACCCCTCAGTCAGTTTGCCTGCAAACCCACAAAATGTTCTGAAAGCTAAAGCACTGATAACTATAGTTTACACTGTTCTCCCCTCTCAAATAACTTAATGTAGCATTTAATGTCAGGTTCACTGTCTCAGCCTTAAAGACACTGCCACAAAGGCAGTCTGACAAGAAAATAAGTAAGTGGCTTCAGCTTAGGTGGCTTAAGAGGAAAATGCACATAATATGGCTTTTTCTAGCAAAACTGTGCCAAGGGTGCCTGGGGCATTTTCAGAAGCCCAGAGAGCAGCCAAGGCCATGGGTACTACTGAAAGCCAAATAAGCAGGAGGGGTCCTGCTAGCAACAATCCTACCTCTGCTTTTGAAAGTCATCCTTCTAAGTTCCCACTTATCAAGATGGCTTCTATGCAGCGAGTAACCTACGACTGCATCACTGCCACAATTTCACTTCTCTTTAATGTACTTCTGCAATTCTTTGTCCTTGTTTGGACTTTGAGAACACTGCAGGTTTGCCAGTAGTTTAGGACAAGCAGCACAGATCACAAACCTCTACAGATGTACAGTAAACATATGTGCAGCCAAACCTTTTTAAGCATATGATAAAGTGCATGTTTCACCTATCTCTGACTACTCCATAAGCACCACAGATGAACTGCCCCAGTCTCTGTTCTAACATTTAATGGAACGCAGAGATTTTTCTGCCATGCTGTAAATTACAAGGACCTTTAAGAAAGAATATGAATTTCCAGTTTTCCATATACTCTGTGCAAAGCCTCCATTAAAAGTAGTTACCTTAGGTCCCTCTGTCTCTTGTCCCTGGCTAACTCAGCTATGCTACTGCCTCAGAAACCTGCAAGAGAGATATGATGGATATAGACATTGCAGAAGGAAATGGCAGCTGAGTAAAGCATTTCACTTCAAAATCTACCTCATTGCACAGGAAACTACTGTGTGCACAATCCTTAGTCGTTGTTTAAACCTACATTAGGGTTTCTATACACTTCTTCCTCACTCCTTCATATCTACTTCCTTTCCTAGCCCAAACCAGACAATGTTCACAAATTAAACACATCACTGTAGTAATATAATTTCTAAAACATCTTTCTTGTGTGGTTCAGACAAAACTAGATTTTCAGAACTCAAATGACAGGAGACTGGTGGTCAGTCAGCAAGTCAAAACACGGGCAGCGAAGAGGATAAAACAGGTATTCTGAACAGCAAGCTGCTGAGCCACAGAGAGGAACCACATCACCTTGTGAGGCACATATCAAAAAGAAGCAGTGGCTCCTAGCCTCTGGCTACTTTGTCTGTTGTCTCATCTGAGCCAGGAACTGCAACCTGCAGCCTCCACAGGGGCAAGACGCTATGATGAACAGCGTGTTGCCTATTGATTGGAAACATCTCCCACTTATACCAGGTTTCTACTAACATGCCCAGAGTCCAATTTGAAAAAAAATATATACATATTCTGAAAGACTGACATGTTTCCAGCTCTTGGGCTAAGGGATGCAATCCAGAAATCCAGAGTTGCTGGGCTCTGTGAGGCTTGCTTTCTCTCACACACACATGCAAAAGTATTCTCTTAGGAGTAGAAGGTTCCTGCCGAAACTGTATCTGTTATGGAAACTTGCTGTTGCTCCTAAGGGTGCTGCCTTACAGAGAGCCACAACACAGATCAGTTCGTGGCCAGGTCACTTCATGCAGGGATACATGCGCCACGTGCAAATGATGCTGATGGGAGCTGACTACAGATTGCTGCCCTGGAAGAGAGACCTGCCTGTTTCCCAGTCCATTTAATAGGACTGAGCCCTGGGCTCTATGTCTAAAAGGATCTGCCTGTGCTATTTAAACCACAAGAGTAATCCCAGCAGTTAAAACATAGGAGTGTGTTTCGCCCTTGTGTTAAGAGGATGGCATGGGCTGGGCTACGTCACCTTGCCTTACACTAGACAGGACATTTCATAGGCAAGATGAACTCCGATTTAACAAGGACAGGTTGCAAAGCCCTCCCCTATTTGTTATCTAGAAGTTTCCCACACTCCATACATTAAACAAAGATGAGATTTTCCATTGTTTGAAACCAAGTTTGAAGTCAGAAAGTTGCTCCTCCAGCCTAAATCTCTGCCTATTTCCAGCACACCACCAACTTTTATTTTCAAGCTTGAAATGGTGTGAGTTCTGTGTGCCATTGCAGTTCTGTTCTCCAGTGGGAACCTGGGAAGTGGAAGTGCTGCTGAGAAGTGTTTCCTCGCAGGGGTTTCAGCCCAGGTTTGAAGACCTGTGACATTCAAATGGATGAGAGAAGTTTTCTAAAAGTGCCTGGACTTTGGGCTACTCTTTTGAACTGCACTCAGACACCAGCCCTGGAGGTGT
Source organism: Lathamus discolor (assembly GCF_037157495.1). Lineage (NCBI taxonomy): Eukaryota > Metazoa > Chordata > Aves > Psittaciformes > Psittacidae > Lathamus > Lathamus discolor. The sequence continues at coordinate 85,011,928 of NC_088889.1, read as the reverse complement.
TCACCCATCATTTTTAGAACCTCATTAACTAGAGCTTAAGGGAAATAGCTATAGATTTTATTCAGCAGGGACATTCTGCTGTGTGGAGCAATGCTTTCTGCATTCATTTCCTTTTCTGCAGTGTTTCAGCACTGCACATTATTTAGGCATCAGATCTGAACACAAATAATTGTACAATAAAAAACAGTGACTCAACAGGTTATTGCCACAATAACTCCTACATCTCCGCTGTGTGCAGAGTTGGCTTCGTTGCTCACTCCACTTAGGAAATGGATGTAGGTAGTACTGTTCCTAGTCACTGTGCAGCATTTATCATTCGCAAGACAGAAGTACACATCACTCAGTGCATTATTGAGAACATAGGGAATACTCTGAAGGAGGGAAGAGGGAAAGCAGACCCCTGGTTACAACTATTAGCAAATCCTTCATACACCTCTCAGACGTTGCTTCTCTCATTCTTCAATAGGAAATTAAATGCAGAGTGTATGCACCAAGGTAGAGCAGGAGGAAGCACTTCCATCCTGTCCCTCTTCACTGTTGTGTTTCCTCCACCAATGCTCTCTTCCATTTGACTTTGCATCTCACAGCCAGAGGGATGGGTGCATAATCTCCTAATTTTCCTTACTAACTTCTGGCAGATTCATGCACTAAAAAGGAGAAAATGGAGAAGGAAACCATGGATTCATTGATGCAAACACTCACATTATACCTACACGTTTGCTACAATACACATGGGAGAACGCAGACCCCAAACTGAACGAAGAGATTGTGCATTTAAAAGCTTGCAGATTCATGCAACATGATGGAAAATCCCCTATCTCTGCAGTACAGCTTCAGCTATGTCTACAGCAGACTGGAAAAGACTGATGTAAGACTAGGAAATAACCCAACAGCTTTTCAGTACAGCACATTCACCTAACTCTCCTCTTCTGTTTTAGTACCAAAGTCTCTGCAGTTCACATTTAAAGACAAGGAAGGAAAAAACAGTGAGCTGGGGAGGTGGCCAGCACGCAGAGCAAACCTATATGGTGCAGCAATTCTCCTTCTCTCTTCAGACACCTCAGCAGTCCCCTCTAAGCCCCAGGGAATTACACAGCCATGGAAAGGAGCAGGACTGGATGCGCCACATGTACAGGCAGCACTGAAATCACTCTGCACACAGCTATTTCTGTTCATTTGACTTTTTAGCACTTGTGACTCCCTGTACAGGAACTCATTACAGCTCATTGCAACAGCAGCCGCTCACCCTGTCACATCTCATCGCACACCAGAGGAGGCTGCCCTTTCATCTCTGTGTTTTTTAAGCCAAGCTTTAGCACATCAGGGGGAATATCTTTGAAATCCTCACTGATACCCACTGGAAATTGTGCCAGGAGAAAGAGCCATTTCTTTCCCCAGGGCCACAGGCAAGCTCAGCTCAGCCCTGCTCACAGTGTCATCTAGAAGCAAAAGAAGCCGAAACCCCAGCTCTCCCTCTCTCCATCAGTGTTTTCTGGCTCTGTCCAGAGCCAGAAAACTCTCCCAATCCAGCCCCAGCTGAAGGCATGGTAATGGCAGAGGGTGGCAGCCAAGCTACCAAGGCAGCTCTGACAGCTTTTTGAAGCTTGTTTAGTCTTGGATTGGACATTTTAGCCCAAATTCTATGCCAGGTCTGGGGAGCAGAGGCTTATGGTTTGGTGCTTTGGCCTGGAGCACCCCTGGAGTGGGGCAACTAATGTTGCACTGCTTGTTTCTGGGACACACCAGGCCCCGGTGCTGGAACAAGTCTTCCCCATGCCCATCATCTTGGTACTTTTGTTTTGAAGCAGCATTGGGAAGAAGTATTTAGGTACAGAGATAAGTCTTGTCTCATTATGTGTGTGGCCTTTTTGATGAATTATACAGAGCTCATGCTGCTTGCTAAGCATGTTACAGATGCCCTGCCACAGGCAGAGTTTTTTCTTTTGTATTTTTGTTTTAAGTGAAAGAAATATTTTCCAGAGGTTTGCTGTAAATTATAGAATGATCTTTGTGCAATATGGAGACTGAATGCTCTTGCCAGCTTGGAAACACTTGTACAGCACTCATGCCAAGCATGTACTCTGGATTTTGGTTTACTGGATGCATGATCATCCTGTATATCACATCTACATATCCTCATTTTATTTTGTTTCACAATCTTTAATTTCTCCTCAAAACATCCCTGTGAGACATTTTATGATACCCTTTTTTCTAAGAGAAACTTTAAGATTTGTATGGATCACAAAGAGATTTAGGTACTTAAGTAGAAAGTGGAAGCCTAAATCCCAGTGAAATGAACTGGAGATAAGCCCTCAATAGGACTGAAATACTTTAATACTTCACTAAATTTCTGCCTAAGTGATTTGCCCAAGGTCATGCAGGACATTTGGAAAACCAGCTCCAAACAGCTTGCGCAACAGTTACTCTCCCTTTTAAAGATGGAATTTAAGCAGTTTTGCAAGGTCATTTGGGAAAACAAGACACACCTATTGTGTTAGCTAACCCCTATGGGCGGCAGGTATCTTTGCCTGGACATAAGGTATCAATGCAACTATTCTGCTTCTGGGCTTGTTTGGAGGTAGCCTGGAAACCTCAGCACAGGACTGCACTGTACCCAGCCAGCATCACCTAGAGCAGGGCAGAGACTGGAGCCAAAATCCCATGAGTTCCACGCAGTTCCTTAACCACAAGGGCAGTTCTCCCCACGTCATCCCTCTTCCCTTTGGAGGGGGGAGTCAGGATGAATGAACAGTGCCTTTTCAAACACCACAGGGCGTGTTTGATGTGGTGGGGCCTGAATTGACTCTTTCAGAGCCTCTGAGCCTCTTCCATGCTCATAGAAAAAGTCTTCAGATTTTTTGTTTTAAATTCAGATCTGGTTACCGCTGAGCTCTGGAAGCAGCAGGTACACACAGGAAGCTTTATACCTCCCTTACTGGTGTCAGGCAGAAAGTAAATTATTTATGAAAGCTTTTCATGTGCTATTTTATTTGAGATTTAAAGAGGCAGGAGTGATGGGAAGGATAGTAAAAAAATAAAATTAAATTAAAAATACATTCAAACCCGAGTCTTTCAGCTTTGCTCAGGATCCACTCCCTGCTAAAAGTGGTTCTCCAGAAGTATAAATATGATCTCATCTCTGTTAACATGGATAATCCCATTCACTTCAGTGGAGTTGCTCCTAACTGCCACTGATTTATCCAGGATAAGAATCAGGATTTGTCAAAAACCATCTCTGGTGCCAGTGCTTCAGGGCTGAGTGGGTGTTTGCAAACGCAAACCCTCTTTTCCTCCCACAGTCTGATCCACTTGTAGCTTTTCATTTTCCATGCACAACATTCCTCAATCCATTTCTTAAATCAGCAGTAGCCAGACAGCTCCAATCAGCCACTGCTACACAAACCAAAACTGCCTGAAGTACTGTGCTGCTGCAGAAGGACTAAGATCCCAAATAGTGGAATGAAGCTGATGGTAATATCCCAAAGTTCGCCAGGTGTCATTTCAAATCAAATATTTCTAAGGCTTAGAACAAAGCCCAAACCATCACCAAAGGCTCAACCAGTAAAGACAGGTTTTTGAAAAGGACAGAGCAGAAGTTATTCCTTGAGATCAAGCCCTCTACCTGCTTGGTACTTGCATATAAAGTAAATCTGGCTGGAATATCACAGAGTTAAATGATAAAACACCTCAACAGCTTTTAGCACTGAGGCCAAGGCAGAAGCATAAGCTTCACATGATACATGATATGAAGTTGTACATCAACCTGTCCACAAGTTCACAAGACCACTCCGTGGAGCTGACTCCAGTTTGCCTCTCTCCTGACTGACATGAAAAATCTATATTTCAAACCTGGGTTTAGATCCTTAAACCATGTGTTTTTGCAGGATGCTCCCCCAGGTCCATGGTTAAGCAGTAGGACTGTGCTCACACTGACCACAGAGTTACAGCCGCCCTTAATTCTCACGAGATTATTGTGTCTTCAGTAACATCTTCGTTTCCTTCATTGACCTAATCCAACAATACTATTAAAATGTAAGGAAAGAAAAGAAGTTGAACTGTATGTCATGATATATCCCGCTAAACATGGCAGGCTTTACGCACATACAGCATCAGTGCAAGTGATACACAGCCTGGAGACAAGTGTTTCATCTGGGCCCAAACTCTGGAGTAATCCAAGATTGGTAATACCCACATAAAGGTTCCTGAGTTGGTATCACATGTAACATTTGGACTGGTCCATTTGGGTTTTAAACCTGAGTCTGTGATGTTTCACCTTGTTCAGACACAAAGGTTTGCTTCCAGGCTTTTCTGCATAATCAATATAGAATTATTCAAGTGTCCTGGGGAAAACCTAAGAGACTGGCACCTTCTTTTGGTCATGAGCATAATCATCAGCAATCACTGTGCTAAAAAGAGCTCCTGCCCTTGACCTGGGTTTGACTTTTGTTTCAGAATGAGTGGAGCAAACCACTGTGCAGAGCTTGCAATGTACGCAGAAGTTATTCCTTTTATTACAAAGCTTCGCCAACCTCATATAGAAAACCAGCTCTATATTTCTCAAGCTACATTGATAACTGAACTGGTGCTAAATTTCTCCCAACTCCAGAGGATGTACACAAGCACAAATTCTACCTCACAGCAAATAAATGAACTACTGGCCGGGTAAGGATCATTTCAACCCTAAAAAGAGATGAGCTGCTGTAGTATCTGTCTATCCATGATGGACAATACAGCCGTATTCTGAAGACACTGTCAAAACAACCCATATTCCTGCCCATTTGCTTCTTTGTGTTGACCTATACTATCAATCACTATGACTCTTCCTTGTCCTGATCATTTATGCCCTAGAACTGAACAAGAAAACTCTTCCCCCCTTAAGAAAGCCTGCAATAAACTTTTATTAACTTTAATTTTTAATTTCCACACTTAGATGAGTTTAAGGTCCTTTCCAAACTTAACTATTCTGCAATTCTATGTCCTTTAGTGTCCACTGTGATAAACGAACTGAGACTTCTACACTCAGAGGTCCAGGGCTTACTTTCTCTCTGTGTTTTGTGTGGTCATGCAGACATTCGCACTTTTGATAATTTAGGGCCATTTATTCCATCAAGGTGGATATGACACTTGGGGCCAAACCAACTCCAGAGTGGGCAGACAGAGCATTCACCGCCTCCTCCTTGACAACTTATCCAGCTACAATAAAGCAGATTAGGCCATGCTGGCAGAAATATAAAATTTCTACTGTAAAGGCAATTTTTTTGTAAGTCAATAGCAGCTATAACTGTAGAATTATTACATGAATTCAGTAAGGAATAATATTTTGATTTTTGAAATTACTAGCATTTGAAATAAGATTCCTCCAGTTGTTGTGCATAGATTTTTTGTTCCTAGTTTCTTAATTTATTTCAGAAAGCTGGTGTTTATTTCTGCTGCAGTGCCTACATCCTGAATATGTAGATTTTTATATGCTTGCTCCTTTCTCTCTTTTTACACTGCATAACGAATATTACTGACATGTTGATGCCACCATCTCTGCAATAAGGCCACATGATTTCATGTCAGCATAAAAACAAAAACGGGAAAAGTAGAGATAAACTTTCCTGTACCATCTCAGCAGCTGTTACCATAGTAATAATTCCTTTCACCAAGCCACCAAACATCATTTCAAGGATTTTTCCAAATGCCCATAGAAGAAGTAGCAGCCATCAATAACCTTTTTCTATAAAGCCTCCCCAAATTGTCACAGACCTTTCTTTCTCTTCTGTTATTTGCGGAAAGCAGAAACAAAACAATGAGGGCTAGAAATGACATCTCTCTTAAGATGGATGGATGTGAGGAGAGGTAGACATGAAAAAAAAGTGCTGCATCTTTGTGTGCCCAGGGCCGAAGCTTCCCAAACAGCCAATGACGCGATTGTCAACTCGAGGCATGTCAGCACTGAGGCATCCAGGATCCTAAACAGGAAAAGCTTTGTAGATCAAAGCCAGCTCTTTTAATTGTCTGAGGAGTGTCACTCCGGGCAGTATTTTGTAAAACCAAGCAATGCAATAATAGCATTTTTCACTGCTGGAAGCTTCTGGGCAGGTTTTGAGGCACATTGCTATGCAGAGCACAGCATGAAGGAGATCTGCCTCTCACCTTGCTTTTTAGTGCTGCAGAGGTACAGATGCAATTGGAAATAGAAACATAGTCCTGGTGGCAGATGGACTGAGATCCACTCATACTATTGACCCACAGCCATAGAAAACTAAATCATCTACCCAGTGTTTTTTCCTTAATTTCATTGGGATTGCAGGGTTAGAGAAACAGGGGGGTGGCCAGCAGGAGTATCCACAGCACCCAACAATACTTGTGGAATACATAAGTAAAAATCCTTCCCAGTTCTGAGCATGGTAATTGTATGTCTGCAAGAATGACCATAGTTTATGTCCTGTCTCTCCAGCACACCAAGAACCATCACTGAAGTCTCAGCATCTAAGTCTGGGTTTCCTGAACCCCTGTAATACAGTTTCTGTAAGCTCCCCCTGGGAAAAAGTATTACAAAGGGGAGTTGCACCTCCTCAGTTAAGAAAAAAAATGCCATCCATGAACATTCCTTCTCAAATATTGGTTTTCTAATGTTCAGAAAAATTGTTTTCCCATAAAAGTTGACTTCATGCAAGTTCCAGGGCAGAGATACATAGAGTTAAGTACGCTTCGAATACATTCCTCAGATACAAAGCATTCTCATTTTTCTCTGTGTTCAAGCACCACCAGCAAAATAGAACCTGGACTACAGAGTTCATAGCAACTAGCAAGATACAAATAATAAACAGAAATATTCAGCAAAGCTCTGACCTTAACAAGAACTTAAACATGCTTAAGGAACAACACTGCAGAATCCAAGCCATGCTCAGAACCGATATCCTTCTGCCCTGTTGTCAGAAAGTATTTTGCTACCACAGGAATTTGTATTCTGGAGCTTGCAGCATTAGTCATTTTTCTACATCATCTGAGGCACAGCTTACAGCAAGCTGTCTCAGTGATCTTCATCAGACTGCCCAAGTCTCCTTTTTCATCACTTCACACTCACCCTTCTGAAAGTGTGGGAGCGCAGCAGCTCAGTCACCGAGGCTGTGCACGCAGAGAAGGTCAGCAGTATGAGCAAATAGCTAATTCCACCATATGTGCCTGGAGTCACCTGCTGGGAATGAGCAATCCTGGAAACCAAACACACAATTAGACCTCCTGTTGCACGTCAGCCTCTGCTAAAAATCTGTAATTAAACTGATACAATGATAATGAACGGGAGATTTTAAAAAGCAGATTCAGGAACTGGAGAGACATAGATATGTGCTTTATTATATGAGTTTTCCCACTGGGTATTACAAAGCAGCTTCCACTGGTTTTGCCTAAAATGACAGAGCTGAGAAGGCTTCCAAACCTGCACAGTGGGGGTTTGTCCTGGCCACAACCCAGCCTCCTAGTATGGGACCAGACTCTGATGCCTCCCTACCCTGAGCCTTGCTCTGTACAGAAAGGAAAAGCAGGCTTCTGTGGGCTCTTTGGGAGCCAGTGCAGCCATAATAAACCCTAAGTTTGTGCGTAATTTTCTGTGGGATCAGGGGTTTACTGTGTTCTGCATCCTCACAGTGGGGCTGCTTGCATGGTCAAAATCTGAACAGCAAAAGGGATCATGAAAACAGCCAATGAAACAGAAAAACCAGATAATTTCATTTTAGTTAGTTGTGCAATTTACAGTAAAACATATCTTTGCATCTGGGCACGTTTTACATTGTCACAAGAGTGCATTGACTTAACTTTCTAAAAGAAAGCATGATTTCAAAACAGGAAACAAAAATGTTTCGCTTAAAGACACATCAAAAGCACTCCTTTCTCAGGCACAGTTCGGAGGCTGAATTTGTTTCAAACAAGTTTTCAGTCAACCCAAAACTTCATTTTTCTGTCAAATAAATTATTAGCAAAAACAATTATTGCCCAGGTAATTAAATTCTGTCAAGAGTCTCTAAAACTACAAGCATAACAAGCAACAGCCAGGCTGTGCCAGTGCAGGCTGCAACAGACTCAGGAGCTCTGCAGAAAACGCAGAAAGGAAACTTAAAAATCTATTTCAACCAGTGGGTCACACATACATCCAGCACTAAATCAAGCATAATTTAACCATTCACAAGCACTCTAGTGTCCATATAGTATTAATACTGTGAGATATCACTGATTTTGTGTTAAAAATAACACATTAGACAACAAAAACCAGTATTTGTAAACGTCAAGGCAGCTTGTATGCAATACTATTCTATCAAAGGATCTTTTCCCATGACATAGAATCATAAAATAGCTAGGGTTGGAAAGGACCTCAAGATCATCCAGTTCCAATCCCCTGCCATGGGCAGGGACACCTCACACTAAACCATGCCACACAAGGCTTCGTCCAACCTGGCCTTGAACACCGCCAGGGATGGAGCATTCACAACCTCCCTGGGCAACCGATTCCAGTGCCTCACCACCCTAACAGGAAAGAATTTCCTCCTTATATCCAATCTAAACTTCCCCTGTTTAAGTTTTAACCCGTTATCCCTTGTCCTGTCACTACAGTCCCTGATGAAGAGTCCCCCCCCAGCATCCCTATAGGCCCCCTTCAGGTACTGGAAGGCTGCTATGAGGTCCCCACGCAGCCTTCTCTTCTCCAGGCTGAACAGCCTCAATTTTCTCAGCCTATCTTCATACGGGAGGTGCTCCAGTCCCCTGATCATCCTCGTGGCCCTCCTCTGGACTTGTTCCAGCAGTTCCATGTCCTTTTTATGTTGAGGACACCAGAACTGCACACAATACTCCAGGTGAGGTCTCACAAGAGCAGAGTAGAGGGGCAGGATCACCTCCTTCGACCTGCTGGTCACGCTCCTTTTGATGCAGCCCAGGATACGGTTGGCTTTCTGGGCTGCGAGCGCACACTGCCGGCTCATGTTCATTTTCTCATTGACCAGCACCCCCAAGTCCTTCTCTGCAGGGCCTCTCTGAATCTCTTCACTGCCCAGTCTGTAGCTGTGCCTGGGATTGCTCCGACCCAGCTGTAGGACCTTGCACTTATCATGATTAAACTTCATAAGTTTAATCATTAAAAGTTTAGCGTGTCAAGGGCCCTCTGGATGGCATCCCTTCCCTCCAGCGTATCAACCGGACCACACAGCTTGGTGTCATCGGCAAACTTGCTGAGGGTGCACTCAATCCCACTGTCCATGTCAGCGACAAAGATGTGTCAATCATACAATGTCAGGATAAGGATAAGAAAGGTTTTTACAAATTCACTGATTAGTGCTTAGCTTTATTTGAAAAATGCATCCTTCACAATGTGTCATGTTAATATGCCATAGTATTTTGAACATTATTTGGTTTATGCTTATCAGGCATATCCTGCTAGAAGAAAGCATTTTAAATTAGATTAAATCTTATACATGTTTAATGCCGTGTTCTCACCATTTAAAATGCTACTATATTAAAACAGCAGAGAGAGAAATTGACTCACAGAATAAGAATGTGAAAATAATAGATCATGAGTGAAATGAATAATAGATTAACTGAATAATCGTATTACTACCTATATAAAGAGTATAAATCACAGCAATCTAATGCTGTCGCAGCAGAAAAAGAGAGATCAGGCTTTCCAGTACATAACTCTGTTCATTACCTAATATGAAAATTAAGAGATGTGATTAGCATTAATGAGAGGCCATTTCATTGCAGCTGATGCCAGGTATCAATCCCAAAGCATACTGGACAAGAATGCTCTTCTGGAGATCTCTTTCCAGTCTGTGGAAAGTCATTCCACCCTCATTCATCCTTAAAGAGCCCTGGCTCTGCTCCCCAGCAAGACTGAAAGAACAATCTCATGCATCTTACTGCACCACTAACAGACATTAACTTTCAGTACCATCATTAAGAAGAGCATCCACCAGAATTTGACAGCTCTGAACTGTTCATAAGAAGACATACTCTGTATAACTTCCAGTAAAGGAGTAAAGAAGCCAAACTAAAGGCTACTGACAGCAGTGGAAAGATTCCCAGTAAACCAAAAGGGATTAGTTTCAAATTGTAAGTATCCATATACATCTTCACAATACACTTTTAAATCACCATATTTATTAATTCACTTATATAATTGCCATGACTGCATATCTGAATCCATGCCTGCAGCACTAGGTTACAGATTACAGTGGTAATTAGATGGGAAGAGCCAACATTCAAGTCACGGTAAAGCAGGACTCTTACTCCAGACTAATATCCAAAACCAGTAGACCAGGTTGTTCATTTTACTTACTCTGCAGGACACACAACTTTTAGGTATTTAGCAGAGTTAGAGACCCTAGCAAACTTCAGTGGTCCTTAGCCAGCAGGGAATTAGTGGAGAATGCTGAAGGTACAGTACCAGAAAACTGGAATTACAGGATCTGGAATCAGGACTCCTCCACACGCAAGAAGTTTCCATTTAACAGCACAGCTCTGGACCATCTGCAACCTGTGCATGATGCCATCCATCCATCCATCCCCATGTCCCCTGCTCTGCCACCTCATCTCTTCCTCCTTGAAGGGCAGAGGACACGGTCACTTGGAAAATGAGATTCAAGTACAAATTGGTATAAAACCATACAGAGCTAAACAATGTGTGCAGAGACCTGCTGGCTCTTACACCATTCACCACTCTAGCATTACCAGATAACCAAATATGAAGCTTACAGAGAGAGAGCTGATTAAAATGGCAACTGGCATATACAAAACAGGAGTTGCCACCCAACGGGCTGTCTGTTAATGAGAAAGTAACATTTGTTAGAAGTTTCTAAACGTGACCTTGTCAACATCAGAGTGAAAGAAGAGGATAAAAAAACAGGAATAGCTGCTGGCATTGGAAACTGATTGTCAGCTGAATTCAGCATCAGAAGGATTTGTAGTCAATCTGCTTCATGCTCACTTGGTAGGATGTGTTCAGATATCTAGGGACATGCGTTTTGAGAGAGGGAAGAAAGCAGAGAAAGAGATTGCACAAATGCTGAGTAAAAGACAACATCCACACAGCCAAGTAGGGCCATATTCTGCCTTTCCAGCTGTGGCTGCATGGTGGGAAAGGGGGAGAAGGTCAACGGCAGCAGACCTTAATCAGGGACGTTCATTAAGTGTGGGGCTGTAAGAAGATTTCTGTGGAATTAAAAGCTCTTCAAATCACTGAAAACCACATTGTGAATGCTCTGTAAGCCTGAGTGGCTGCTGTCAGCCTCACAGACTGTTTGTGCTTCAGGATCCCCTGTGGGTAGGTTTATACCTCATGCAACACAGCACAAAGACCTCACATCTTGGGAGCTACCAGATGTCCTCTGTCACATGAAAAATGGTGGCCTCTCAAATCCTAGAGAAGATGCTCAAAATAGACACATCTGGCGGACTGCTGCAGAAAATTATGATCATGGTTTTCAGTCTGGCTACACTCAGCCACTAAAGCATTCCTTCATGATGCAGGGCCAAGGGCACTATGGATGAAGTGAGGTTGTGTCTGTATAGTCCGGTTTGACTTGAAGAACCTTCCCTGACTCCAGGTGACTGACTGGGATCATTAACCATGCCCCTGCGCAAGGCTTGACATTCATGGCACAAAACAAACATCTTCATCAAATCAGCGCAGTGGTTCAGAGCCATGACAAAGGCAAAGGGACTCAGTAAGAGACTGATTGGGAATGCAAACTCAAATTGCCATGTTCTTGCAAAACAGTGAATTTTTAGCTTTACAGCTTGCTGCATAGCTTGCTGGACACCCATGCAATAAGAACAAGATCATTCTGGCAGCTTGAGCTGCCAAATGCTACCCAGAATTGCTGCCACAGCCGGAGCCAATTATTTCATGGCAATTGGTGCAGCAGTGGCTTTGGTAGTACATCTATGAGCATAAGCTGGTGTTAAGCCAGCTCCCAGGATCTTGTAGCAACAGGTCTCGTAACTCAGCACCCCAAACAAGAAGTTTTATCCCTGTTATAGTCTCTTCAACATATAAAAATACCATTGCAGAAGCATATTCCTACTGTCAGGAGGCCTTGTTTAGTATAGCCTCCTAAAAAGGATTACAACCAAATCCTATTTTCCAACAGTGCAGCTGTGGGTGTCTAAGGATGCAAGCAAGGTTTGTAGAGGAGCAATATCCTTTATTATGCTAATTAAAGTATGTAGAAAAAACCCTGCAAATATAGGCTGAAGAACATGGGTACTTCTTCAGGGTTGAAATGGAAGCAACAAACAGAACAAATTGCTTAGAGTTCATTGAGTTAACTGAGAAAAGGATAGAACAGAAAGCAGTCTCTGCAAAGACTCTGGAACACAAAGACATAGGATATGATTTTTCAAGTGCTATTCAGACTGTTACTGATCCAGATATTTTGCTGTTTAATATCATACTATGCAAAATATAATTTTAAAAAAGGGTATTAAAAATGAGGACAGAACAGAAAGGAGAACAGTAAATATGACAAATGCAATTTCATACCTGAGGCTCCAAAAGGATGACTGCCCAAAATCTCTAGAACAGAATATGCCCCAAAACTGGCTGAAAAGAAGTAGACAGGATGAGAACTAGGAGTTCTTGCGGGAAAAAATCATGAGATGGCCAAGAGCCACAATACCAGAGTTATAAAAAAGAACAAGTTTTGGCTAAAAGCACGTTCTCATTTGGTGCAAAGTCAAGGTGGCAATTAGGAATAAAAATCCAATATAAAGTGACTGAAAAGGAGGAAATCAATAGGAATTACTGTAAGCAAAGTTAGAAAAGATGAAATACTTGTTAAGAAAGCTAAAAGAGAAAAACCCATCACAAGCCTGGCTGAGGGCAAGGAGTTAAAACACAGCAAGAGAACCTCAGCAGCACAGCAGCTAAACAGCTCATCAAGTTTTCAATGATAATGCAAAAGAGGTAAAATTGTTCAATACATATTTCTATTCCATATATGAAAAGGGCAGTAGAAAATTAAATGTCTTCTAATCCTTGAGTAACTAAAGAGGATGTTAAAGATCTAGGAATAAACATTTTATGGCAGTTAAGGAGAGCTTGCACAGAGAAGCTGGAGCAGAGTTATATGAGATTACAAGATATAAATTTTTAATAAACCTTGGTACCTCAGGAAAATCCATTAATTTTCACCAGGTTCATTTAAAGCCAAATGTGTGGTTATATATCTAGGAATAAGAAGCATACCAAGGCACAGCTACAGAATAAAGGACTCTAAGCTGAAAAATGATCCTTAGATGTGTAAACAAATAAACAACAAATAGGGATGTAAATTTGCATCCATTTGCAGCACTTGTGAGAATGATGATGAAACATTCTACAATCTCCTGGTACCCCAAGTTCAAAAAAATCATTTCAAAAAACAGGAAAAGTACAAAACCACAGAATTTCTTAGATGATCAGAGAACATGCCTGGCTCTGTAAGACAAAATGCTCAGAGCCCAAGAGTTGCCTGGTTTACAACGTACAGAGACCTTGGAGAAGGAGGGAAAGGCAGAAGGGGAACAGTTGTTAATAAAAGGTTCCTTAGTCTAGATGAGACCATGCAAAATCAAAATGGTACCCTGCAAGATATGTAATGTAAAGCATGAATAAATGTTTGAGCAAACACCAGGGATGCAGTAGATTGTTTCAGGATGATACAATATCCTTCCTTCAGTGATAGAGAGGTGCTGAGGCACGGGGTGTCAATCAGAGAACAGCACAAATCCTGCGGCAGGGCATGCTGCCCCTCACAACTGCTCCCTGTAGCCTTGTGTGAGTGGAGGAGGAGATGAGACCTGCAGGGCTAAAACAAAATGAGCTGCTGGTCTATTGCCATGACAGTTGCCTGAGTATGAGAGTGCCTTTGGGCAATCATTTTCTGAGTCAAACAGTCTCATTTTAACTGTTAAGGAGATTTTGTCAAGGGCAGTGCTGAAACAGGACGAAGTCCATTGATACCTTTGTACTTTCAATCACCAACGTGCCTCTAAACAAAATGAAACCTGGATCCCCCTAAGTCCCAAATTGCCTTTTGGTTTTGTGTTTGCAGAGAGCAGGGAATCTTGGCCCATGACAGTGGCTTTGCTATCACAAATGCCCAAACCAAAAACTAAAGGGAGGAGAATTACAGATGTTCTCTAGAAGATGATGAACCATGAGTCCATTTGAGCACCTCTGTCAAACTCAACCCAAGAAAATGACTGGAGGCTGATGAGTTGAATCAAGGAAAACAAATCAAAATGATTCCAAGCCACAAAAATACCCATTTGCTATCTCCTAAACAGTAACTTAGCAGAGCAAGACACAAAGAACTAACTCTTCCCTAGAGTGCTAGTGCAGCAGTGTGCTGCTCATTTATTAATTTTCTGGCACTGGGCCACAATATTGCTCTTTCTTACAGCTATGTCACATTGAAACACCTGCATTAAGTCTAGTGCCACTTTCTGTGAGACACAGGTAATAAAAAAATACCCGAGTTACACAAGCTTAACAATGTGTGGTATTGGTTACAGGAAGGCAAAGCTGCCTGATCGTTTGCTCTTACAAATGGGAAAACAACTAGGCTTGTCTGAGTTTCTCAGCTTAACATATAAGCACTTGATTCAGTGAAGAGTATATGCAGCCTGATGGCATAATGATCAAGCCCAGGCATCACCATCAAGTATTGGCCTTCTTTCATGACGCAACAAAAAGCAAGTAGAAAGCATGTCCTTTGTGCATTTAAAATTGTATTTATAAAATCATAGATTGATTTGAGTTGGAAGGGACCTTCAAGCTCATCTAGTTCCAACCCCTGCCACGGGCAGGGACAACTTCTACTTGACCAGGCTGCTCAAAGCCCCATACAGCCTGGCCTTGAACAATCCTGTCTCTCTTGTCATTCTGGATGGCATCCTTTCCCTCCAGCATGTTGACCACAGTACACAGCTGGGTGTCCTTGGCAAACTTGCTGAGGGTGCATTCAATCCCACTGTCCATGTCACCAACAAAGATGTTCACATTCCATTAGGTATAGCAAAACTTTCTCACATCCTGGCAAATCTGCAGGGCGTTTCTTAGTGCATTTTGCATGAGTTGGCAGGGTTCTGCTGTATTAACTGTGATACAATTACCCTTACACGGACATCTCCCCAACAAACTCTGTCTAAGGATGAAAGACACAGCAGCTTTCAAATGTTCTACCTTGTAAAATTAAAGTTATTAGAAAATGTAATCACCCTCTGTCTAGCCTGTCTACTGGATATATTTACACTCCCAAGAGGGGTTAAAACAATATTTTTAGCAGCTGCCTCAAAACGCAAATCAAATCTTTGTGAGATGCTACATTGATTTGCATATTATTAAGCATGATCCTTCTCCTCCACTGCAGTTTTGCTTCATAGTTCTGTTCCTGTGTGAAGGTTGCCACTAGCTGCACGTATGACACTTTCCCCTGTGGCTGCCTACCACTCGCAGGAACAACGGTGGCACCATGCTAATGAGTCCCAGGGAGACAGTAATACAGCTAGAGTTGCCATTCTAGCTTTAGCAGAAAGGGGAAGCATTAAAATGCTTCTGGCAACTTTTGGATTTAGTCAGCTGGAGAGTGTTTACACAATGTTAACATTGAACTGGGTGATTTCTGCCCCAAACATGTTACAATTTTATTTAATCAGTTTCGCAGCATACAGCACCCAACAAAGCCTCGCAGTGGGCCAGGTTTTAGGTGTTTGCTAAGTAGGGCACTGAGCACTTTGTCTACATCCTCCTCCTTCCCACCATTTTGCGGAGAGATTCTGCAGTATTTACCCATAAAACTCAAATGGGTCCAAATTATACCAGCATAACCCTTGGACGTCAGATTGCAGCTTGGCCTGTTGGACAGAGCATTCAACCTTAGGCGGAGAGGCTCTGGACAAGGACATGTGTCAGCACAGGATTCCAGTTACAAGCTAGGGGCATTTTTTCCTCCTGCTAGGAAACTAAGAGCGCGGAAGGGAGAACATGAAGGGCTGACAGGCTGCACACAGACTGCTAACAATTCACCAGTGTGTGAATGAAATGAAAGCTCACACCGGAGCACAGGGCACACGGCTGCTGCTTGGCAAGCTTTGCAGAGAGCAAGCCCATACAACTTGTTGTTGCTGCAGCTGAGGTACAAGGTTATGCTTCTGGAACAAGTAAAAGCTTTGTGTAAGTGGGAACAAGAGCTGTTATGCATATCAAAAGCTGGATTCTAGTGTCATTTGGGGGGAAATCCAAAATAATTCCCTGGCAGACAGAACACTGTGCTATTTCAGTCTATGGAGCATTTATGTTACCACAGTTAGCTTTCCTGCTGTAATAATAGCAGAGGTCCCAGCTGTGCTGTAGGTCCCAATCTGCTAGCACAAAAGGTCATGAGGAAATTGAAGACTGGCTCTCCCAAATGCCAATCTGCTCCCAGACACTGGGATACCCACCCAACAGGCCCCTCTGACACTAATACCCTTCCACAGGAGAGGCATCCCTGCGCCTTAGCTGAAACGTCTGTTAATACTATTCATCTACCATACAAAGCTGTTGTAAAGCTTAATTAACATTTGTACCACAAAATGCTTCAGGACTCTCAGATGCCAGACACCACAGCAAGCAAAGTGTTCCTATCACAGACAGCATGGCTTTGCTTGGCAAGCTGCACTGCTGCAGACTGAACGTTGACTCCTACAGTTTTGTTGCAAGGAGGAACAACAAGATACGTAGTTTATATGAACATATTACAGGACTGTAAGCTCAATTTTTCTTTGCTGCTTGCAGGCTGGTGCCTTGTCCTTTGTACCTCTTCAAGTACTTTTATGATATGGCTTCCTAAAAGATTACTTTTAGTCCCTGCACTACACAGCACAAAGACTTGGAGCCTGTTGAATGCTGTATAGCTGGAGCCTTCTCCTGCCTGTAACTCCCAAGACTGTAACAGCAACCTAAGTTAAAAGCTGCTTAATGGAGACTGGACCATCACAAAATTGATTCAGAGTTGGGAAAGTGTACTGTTCACCCCTTCCATTACAGCAAAGGATGGCATCCAACTTTGAAAAGTACCTCTAGAAGCCATTTAAGTGCCCAGTATAAACCACTACTGAAACAACCTCTCAGAGCACAGAAATGGAGACTTCACACAGATTTCTCTTTATTTTCCCATCAAACTAGCAAAGGGAAGCACTTTCAACAGGAGTCCCTTCTATGCCATCACATAACATTTTGCCTGATAAAAGCAAGCATTAGCATAGGCCCAAACCTGGAATCTCTGCACAAAGCTGACATGTTTACAGTTCAAACAAAAAGCCAGCTTAGAAACACAGAGATGGATCCATCTGTACACAGCATTGATGTGGAAACTTGTACTTTTTTTATGTTGAGCTTTTTATCTTGGGTTTTTCTTTTTTCCTATCAGTCTTTTGAGAGGAAAAATAAGGAGCTGAGAGAGAGAAATGCGATTCATTTTTACTAGAGTGAGGCAATAAAGCTCTTGCAAAGTGCGCTCCATTTCAATAGCAGCAGTAACACCTACCCTGCTGCTCCTGCTGCCGTGCTTTTACCCTTCACATGCTAAGCTGCTTATTTCTAATCACAGGTTCCTATTGCATTTATAAGGCCATGGAAATTGTTTTTTTTCTTTTTTTTTCTTTTTTTTTTTTTTTTGTGATCACTTGCTATGATAAAGTGAAAAGCATTCAGTGAGTCACTGATAGATCATTGTCTCTTCCATATGCAATAGGAAGCTGACGCTGGGAGATGTACCCCTGCAGGAACAGCAGTCCATCAGTTCTGCTTTGGAAAGCCAATTGCACGATTCTCTTTCTCCTATCAACTTCTCATTTGCAGTACATAAAAAGGAAGCATTATAACAATCCAATCCTTATATAAGTCAGTGATAATGTTGTTTCAGTGCTGCAGGTTATGTACAGCAGTGATAAATAACTGCAGTACGCCACTGCACCAGGTTCCATCCTGCTTTACCTACACCTGAGTCCTTGTCCTGATCCAGCTGCCAAACCAAAGTCAAACAAATAGAGGGCTCTGACCATGGGCTCGCTGCCAGGCAGCCCCTTTTGGCACAGGTGCCTAGGGGAATGGCAAGTCTCTCTCCACCACAGTCAAGCGCCTACAGGTTACTTTCACTACAGGGTTTAGCCACATCTCATTCTGTAAGAGCTGACAAGGACAAGATGTAGGCTTAAAGACTCTTCTAAATCGCTGCATCTGCTCCACCTACACACATCACCACTGGAAACTGGCCCTAGCAACCCCAAATCGCTCCAGATCCGCAGCAGCAGCTGGCTATACAACTCTGTTACTCTTGCTGGAAACCAGAGATACACCAAGTCCAATCTCAGCAACACTGCTAGAAGTGGGAGAAATGTAGGAGAACCCGGAGCTTGAAAATAGTTTTATCCTTTCTCTTTGCCTTCCTCTCCAGCATTTCAGGCAGAGACATCACTTCCCTCTCCAGAGCTGTTCATCAAAGCATCTGAAATATTTCTGTGGATAACACTGATGTTCCAAGGTGCTATATGGCTCCTCTGTAAAATCCCTTTCTCAGTGTTACTCAAGCTCATACAGTCTGGCTTTACACACACTTTGTGATAACCATTGTGCAAAAGTTTAAAGCCTCGAGCTGATGTATTTTGAGCAAGTGCCTGGAGGAAAGGCAGTGGTTATGGGAAGAAAGATGAGTTTCACGTCTAGAAAGCATGCTGTTTTTCAAGCCATGGGGCATCAAACAACCATTCTGTATCTGTGGTTTCAAAGCCACTGCACTTTTGTTTTAATTCCTCAGATGACTTTACATACTTATCTATTCTGTCTTTAAGCTCTTGAAAGACAAGTAATTACACTATCAGAAAAATCTCAGTATTGTGAAAATTTTCAATTACATCTTGTTTTACGAGTATGAATCACTAATGATAACATGATCTGATTTCTGGTAATAAAAATGAACTTTTGAAAGGTAATTACCATGGCTTTATATAGCGTCTACTTTGTTTCTGTTAAATCAGTCCATCCACTGGTTCACAAGCCTGAGAAACTCAGTAATTCACATTTTCCCTTGCAAAACCGGTGATCCTCAAAGCAGATGGAATTGATCAAACAGCCTTAAATTTATTCTCCCATTATTCCCTCACAGCCTGTATCTTATGGGGAAAAATATCTTTGCTTCTTCAGCTATGGCATACAGACTTCACCACAATACACATACTACAGACTTACCTCAGGCTCCCTCTTGTGTTAATGCATGCTACAGTAACTCAGACTTGGCAGGCTCTCACCTAGCTCAGATACAGACCCTGCTTTCTCCCTCACTGACCACAGGACTTTGTACACTTGGAAATCCACTGAGAACTTTAAAGAATGACTGCTGACCAACTGCATTTAATTTTAACCTTGAACTCTGCATTTATTCTATTGCTACCCAAAGATTTGTCTTCTGAGATGGAAAGAGATTCAGTTACACCTATGCAACCACAAACACACATATCCATAACCAGGAAGGTGACGAAGCTCCTCCAATGCCTCCCCACCACAAATACTCTTCATTGCTTTCACTGTGTTGAGTTTCCTTTGTTGGGAGGTGTTTAGTTGCAGTCATGGGAGAACATTAGGGGTTTAAAGTTACATTTCTGGGGATTCTTTGTGAACACACAGAAGAGAAAGTGTATTTCTTATTTCCATTGGTTTACATTATATTGTAGTTTCTTCTTTTTTAATCTTAGCTAATCAATTTCTTACATAACTGATATTTATGCATTTTCCAACCACCTCTAGCTCGTTGTATCCTGCTAACAATTCTACACGATCCTGAAGAGATTTCCTCCCCACTGTCACCACCACCTGTCCTCTCCAATTAGTGTCAATTGCAGTGAAAAAATCTTTGTGATATTGAAACTATATAAAGACACATGTACATCTGTTTAGAAAGGAGGATTTTCTTTCCACAGGAAAAGCTGCAATTTCAAAATATGCTTTTCTGTTGAATTGGAACATAAAGTCAAAATTGTTATTTACCTGCAGAATGAGAATTCTGATAGAGCAATGTTAGCAACTAGAAACATTTCAAAAGTGTCAAAACTTTAGAAAATAACTACTATTAAATGTTCACAGTATATATTATTTAAAATGTATATGGGGATAAAATGCATGAAATCAAAATAAAATTGACTTACATTTATTCTGGTTTATCCTTAACAGACTTCTTGGTCAAATATCAACCTGTTCAATTAATATCTAATCCCATTCCCACCCCTTAAGCTGTACTTTAAAGAGGAAAAACTGTTCCACTAAAACAGTTTCAACTAGCTCTAGTTCGTGTATCCTGTTATCACGTCCTTGCCTTTTCCACTCTCCTCATTACAACCTCTAACAAAAGACAAGCTGTATTTCATAACTTTCAGAAAAGTTATAAAAACTAAAGATTAGAATAAAAAAAACTAAGGAATTCATTAGATTCTAGTTACGGCCAGTGTGAGTTAGACCCTGCTCTTTGTACAACCATGAACTCATAATTATCTGGATACCTCCAGAGTTTTTTCTTTTGAGGAGAATAGCTGAACCATAGTCAGCTGCTTTTCATGTTATCTACTCTGAAACATTCCTTGGTTTCAAAACAGTAATGAAGCTGCTAATATATCTGAAAGCAGAAACAATGGAAACACTTTGACAGAACTAGAACAGAAACAGTTGAGATTCTCCTTAAATAGTGGATAAAACACCTAAGTGATTTATAGATCTGTGATGACATAGTCACTATATTCTAAGCAGTTTCGTTCAGCTATAGTTTGTACATAAACTAAAGCATTTTCATTCACCTATGGTCCTCTACAACATCTATAGATACTCCATTCACTTGAATACGTAGGCAACATGTAGTAATACCTGTAGGATCTCTTAGTAACTTACTAAGTACAATGTAACTTCTATGAAAAGTTAATAGAAACATGACAAAATGATCTTCAGGTAAACTCTTTGGTAAATCATCTTAGGTTTGATTCCAGTGATCAGGAATGAATTTAATTCTTCAAGGTCTGAACTGGCAAGCTACTTAATGATCTAAGGAACAGACATCACAGCACTTTCAATTATAAACAATGTTTCATATTTCACTCTTCTGAAGAGCAAGAAATCCTGCACATCACACGCTACATCACCCATTTTCCTAATCACAATTAACTTGCAGAAGAAACAGAGTGGCCATTAATATTTCATATTGTTTTCTGGATTTTCTACAGATTTTTTAGCACCCCAAAACTCAGGTGAATGAATTCCTGCCTGTTGAGATTTATTCCTTCACAAAGAAATTGAAGTTATGCAATTAAAGAAAGTGTGAAAGCTTTTTAAAAATGGTTAATTGAAAAGCTAGTTACTACCACAAGGAATTGCCTAATTAAAATATTACCATGCACAGAACTAAACAAATCAGCTCATGCCAGCCTACAAAGTACTTTCATCTTTGATAGCTATTTCTGCAAAGAAGGAAGAGACTGCCACTATTATCGATGTGACATGAGAAGCATAAATCTCTTATTAAAAGCAGTAAGCATGGGGAAGCCTTTGTTCTCATACACAAATTCCTACCTATGTATCCCCAAGTTAATATTTAGACCATGTCCATATTCTGTCAATCATCTTCTTCGTCTGCATAAACAACTAATTTAAGGTATTATTTTCAGTAATACATTTCTTAAGGGCCCTGCAAGGAACTGGTTATTCAGTAATGGGAAATCTGATCAACAGGCTACTCCAGGAATATCTGCTACCCATGCAAATTAATGTAATGTGAAATCTCCAGTTAGCTTAGTGGTACCATGGGACACACACATCCTACCGATATTATTGAGGTGGGGTTTTTGCTTTTCAGAATCAGAACAACCACAGGAGTAACCTGGAGCTCAGAAACAGAACTGAAAACTTTTCTCGTCTTCAAAATGGTCATGCATTGCTTGGATTTTGGATCTCATATTTCAGACACAAGCGTTTTAAATACCTGCCACTTAATTTCAGCTTCCTATTTAGGAAAATGGGAAGAAATAAATATTACTTTATAGTTAATTTTTTCCTTTTATTTCCTCCTCTTATTTAAGCCAGATGTTACCTATACACCAAAGAAGAAGTGGTCCGGAGCTGGTTTACTAGAAGATATCTCTATTCATAAGTGTATATCAGAGCAGAAAAATACTAGAGTTTTCTACTGGATACTACATATATCATGCAACCAGCTGTTTTATGTCCCCTGCTCTTTCCTCCCAAATCCAAGCAAGGCTTACAGCTGTTACCACGCACTCACTCCTTTCCCACCACCAAACAGACTTAAAACTCTTGATGAGTATTGCAAAGAATACTGGAAAATGTAATTTATCATTTGTATTACCCACAAGGAAAGTTAAACTGTAAAAAGAAAAAAGGAGGAAAAAACAACCACACACAAAAAAAACCCAACATTAAAACCATGCAGTATGCTCAGATTCAGCCCGTTGTTTAAGTCTCACTATCAAAGGAGTCTCAAGCAAAGAAACCATGTCAGTAAGTCAGCTTGTAATTAAACATGTTAAATGCTACAGCAGTCATGCTTTGATTTGCTCCAGCCTGTGTTAATTTTTCTTTTATATGCATCTGCCCTATTTTACAATTTTATGCAGCCTCCTGTGATTTTCTCTGTTGTTCACTCAATGCTTATTCTTACAGACACAGTGTCAGGGGAAGAATAGATCCAGCACAGCTTTTTAGCATTTGTTTCTTGACTTTTATAGTCAGAATTAGCAGATTATCTAAACTGCCTGAACTGTACCACTGAAATCATTGCTTTCAGCAGCAGAGTTACTGATCAGGGGCTGAACTTGGTCTGGGGCAGCTCTAGGTGCTTCCAGCCAACAGCCAGGGTCTCTCCACTCCTGCTGATGTCTACTCACGCAATATTTACTTCTTTCTGGTTATTAACAGTTTTTCTAAGCTTGGACCCACCATCAAGCTAAAGTGCTTCTAAATGACAAAGTGTCTGTTCTGAACACTTACTTGCTTGAAAAGAACTAGATAAAAGCAGTGCTAAAAGGATGACACACAGAGACTATGCGACTAGAATTAAACTGCAGAACATGTATTTTGAAAAGGATAAATAGAAAGAAAATAGACATACAACAAGGGAGAGAATACCTTTCTTAAAGGAGAACACTTCTGCAGCTGAATAATGCACATAAATCCCTAAAACTTCATCCCTTATAGATCTCAGGAAATAAGATCAGACTGAAAATTATGTTGCAACGCAGCAGAGACTTGCATCCACAAACGAGCTTGTAAACCAATAACAGGAACCATCAGCTGGTCTTGGCCTTCCAGTGCACACTACTTGGAAAGCATCACTGCACTGTACCTCAAACACAGGTCACATCTTTCACATAAAAGATCACCAGTCTTTCAGCGCCCAGAGATTCCAATTATCACCTACCATTCTATTGCACAGCAATATGACAGAAGGAAATTACTGACCCCACTATTCTGAAGTGATAGAAAATCCTTATTCTCAGTGCTGATGACTGCAGACCTGCTGTGCAAACTGGTGTAGTGTCCATATTATTCTTGCACTAGCCAAGAAGTCAACATCTCAGCTGTTAGATGAATCTCTGCCAAGTACTTCATCCAATCTCCTGCAGTAATTCATGAATATGCAGCAGCCAAATCTCTTTTTCCTTTGACATTATGAGGTGACAGAAAAGGAAAACAAGGGTTTGCTCTTATCATAAGACTCTTCACAGAAAAATAGAACAAAACTAGAGATGTCCTTGGACAGGGTTGAAAATTTCTCTTCATTTCTATTGCCATTCAGTTACGACTAAATGTAGAAGAAAGTAAAAAATAGGCTACACTTCCGTAAAAATGGAATTAAAAATATTTGTGTGATGTGTACAAAGACATGCAGAAAAAGAATGATCTTATGGTGAAGGCACTAGACTGCATCTGCAGAAAACAGAGTTAATTCCCTGCCCTGTAGAATACCACATATAACATGCTTGCTCCAATCCAGAAACCTTTGAGAATAGAAGGAGCCTACATATCTAGCAGGAAAGAATATAACTTTGGATTTGACCATTCCTCCTCTTCTTGTCCTGGTGCAAAGTTTTTTATTAGGAGGAAAAAAAAAGGACTAAAATC
Organism: Lathamus discolor; assembly: GCF_037157495.1. NCBI lineage: Eukaryota > Metazoa > Chordata > Aves > Psittaciformes > Psittacidae > Lathamus > Lathamus discolor. The sequence goes on along the minus strand of NC_088889.1, from coordinate 84,987,753 downwards.
TTAATAAAAATACAGTACAAATAAAGTTATGCTTTTCTTCTTTCCCTAAGCAATTCTAAGTAAACGATGAGATCATTTTCACTTGCTAATTGCTTTTAAAAAAAACCTAATTACAATGGACCCTCACTAATTCACTAATGTTTAAGATAACCATTACAAATTACTTGCTCATTTACAAAATCCAGCAAGGAAACTCACAGAGAAAACCATCAGAAAATGAACTTGCTTCATTTAGATTGTCAACTGTAATTTATGGTTTCTTCAATTATTTACAGTGTGATAATGCTTCCTATTATACAAAATAATGTATCACGTTACATTTTGCAAGAATAATGAAATCTTAATTTTGTAAGAGATTTCTGCTAGAAAGGCACTGTTAATAGGGAAAAGAAAAAGGACTGTGTGTCTATCACAGAGATTATGGGTGGGTATCATGTAGCACATCTTCAAATGGGAATTGGAAGAACAAATTCAGACCCTAGCGCAACAGCCAAATTCCCAGGTATCCTTATGCAAAAAAGAGGTTGCTGGTTCTTGTACAGGCTTATTTTCGCTACGTGAAAAAATGACTAAATCCAAGTAAAAATTATGAGATCAAACAAAGGGGAGCTTTAGGTCATAGTTTGAAGTTCAAAGATATATCTTATTTACCTTGAGGATTTTTAGGAGGTTTTTTTGTAAGCGGAATGCATTTGTAGAGACTCATCATCCAAGACATGCCAGGAAATCAGACTTGAACATGGGATATTTAATTATTGGGCAGTAGGAGAAGCACAAGACTCTGGAGAGAGTCATTAAACTCTCAATCTACTCTGGCCGAGAGGCTGATGGGAACTTTGGGGTTTTCTTTACACTGTACTCTTCTTACACACAAAAACCTCCCCAAAAACTAGGAAAGACCCAGTGGAGACTGAAATTGTTCATATTCAAGTTGCTTAGAAACCTCATTCATCCTGAGAACTAATTATACAAGTATAGTTGGGACCATCAAGGCAAATTAAATCTCTAAACACTAATGGACATATTCCCTTTAGAATAGCCCCATGAAAATTAGCCAGAGCAAACTCAAGATAAAGAAGCGTTTTATGCACCTGAGGGCTAAAGATACGTTATTCATTTCAGCTACTCCACGGTTTTCACACACATTTCACTGGAGACAATTCTTTCAGAGCTAACTCCTCACACCTCTAATCACTTGTTTACCCAGAAGGAAATAAAACCAGTATTTTGAAATATCAAAAGAAAACATTTTGACTTTTCTCCTCTTTTTGTCTGGCAAAATATATATCCAAATAATTTTAGTAACCCAGATTCTGAGTTTTGCAGGAAAAACAAAAGTAGCTGACATTTCATCCAAAAGGCTTCCAAAGTTATTTCATATTCACCTCCTCTACTAACGATGTGAGGGCAATGAAGATGGGAAAGCCAGGCACTTCTTGGCCACCGCAGTGGTGCAGTGATGGTACCAAAACACAGACAGAAAACAGGACCCAACTTTGTTGTTATTACAACGGTTAGGACATGAAAATGAAAATTATGCAAACCAGCAGAACTATATTTCCTTCAATTTCTAAGCCTTCATTTGCATTAGGCGATAACAGCTTGTGAAATGCACACAGCAAATGTCTCACTAACTGCACTTAACCAGTGAGCAACAGTTCGATGGCTTAGTAAGAAAAGACTTAACTAAAAGTTATGGCAGAGCTGAATTGCCATTTGCTTCCCTGGAGTGAAGAACAGAGAATTTCAAATCTATAATATTAGAATGAAAATAACAGACCAGACAAAAACACAGAGCTGATTTACTACGTCAGGACTGGTTTGTTTCTCTTATTACTTCGGTGCAGTCCAACATACAGACAGTTATTTTGGAATATGAGTGGTTAGCTTTTAATTTATATCAGTACAAGGCTGCATTAGTTAAATCTGACTATATAACCTTTGCTCTGAAAATACATACACACAGCTCGCACCAGAACAACAACAGAAAACCTTCTGAAACTGCTTTGGTGCAAACACATCTAGGCACAAGTTTTGGAGGACTGTGCTGAACCTGAAAGACTGATCAGCCCCCAGAGGGAAGCATGGAAATACAGATTTGTAGTGGAGCCCAAGTCAAATGAATGAGTCTCCAGACGGTCAAGAATCGGTCGAGTTAAATGCAGTTTCAGCACAGTCGAGAGCAACTCCTAAAGGTGAGCACCGTACCTCCCTCTATGACCTTCCTCCCTCACTGAAGACCCTCCTTGGGTCACAGTGTTTACAGAGCCTTGGAACAAGGAGTAAACCCATCCCTGGTGACCCCACTGCTGGTGGGGGATTTTGAGGTGAGGGGATTAATAAATCAAAACGGAGAGGAGTCACCAAGGGCTCATCAGGTTAGGATTCAGCTGTGGTGCCTGGACCGTGGAACCAGACCCAGTCTAAATCATGAGGAAAATGGAGACCGTTCTCTTTCATTCAAGTCAGAGCATCTGACTTCATAGGTTTGGCAACAGAGTTGGGGAGAAACACAGCACTCCAACAGCCTGCACATTAATGAGGGATGGCAGCACTTCACATGGAAGAACTCGACCGAGAGGAAGAAAACAGTTTATCTCCCAACAGCTGGCTTTTCAGTCTACTGCTCCTTCCTGATAAGGCTTACTCATTTCTACCGATTCCAGACAGCAGCTGAAACAAAAGCTGATATTGCATAATTGACAGTGACTGGCACATACAGACAGCACCCTGCTGGGTCACTGTGGGGATGCTACAGCCCTCTAGGCTTGAAGCAAAGGCACATGCCTGCCTGAGTCTTCTACCTGTAGGTGCTTTTTTCTGGAAGTCACCACAGCTAAGAAACTCAAAGGTAAAGGCTAGCAGAGGTTGATTAGATGCCTATTTAAAGAAGAGAGGGCAAAGGGTTCATCTAAAAGTACCTCTAATTTGATTTCTGTCCCAATTTATTTCAGTATTGTCATTTTCTTTTGACGTAAATGTGTCATAAAAAATTAAATAACCTATATAAGGGCCAAATTAAGAGCAGGCTGTGCACAGATATCTGGGGTACTCCTATAAGGTAACTATACTTTAGAGTACTTCCTACAAGACACTTCTGCCTACAAGTCCTGCAGTGCCTATGTCCTCAACCCGTCACAACAATCTTACCATTGAAGCACTTATCTACCAACCTGCCCTTATTATAGCAAGTAATCACCTATCACTTATTCATCATCACAGACACCTACAACAGACAAGGAAAACTGTTCCTATCTTTAAGAGCTAAAAGGGACAGAGGAAACCTCAGATACTGAAGTACTTACACACACACGTTTCTTTATAAATCAGAAAATAGGAAAGGTTCAGAAGTGTACACAAGCAGATAGGTAGGAGCCTTGTGTCTGGAGGTACGACTGCCAACTCAATATTGCATGGACACAGCAATGACTGAACCAGGCACTGCACAACTATAAGGTTTCCACATGGGGGCCATGAATACTCCTTCATTGCCCTTCACATTGCCTTTCAGTTCCCCATACCTATCCCTCCCCTAAGCTTTTGTAAAGTTGAGTGAAACCAATGCTCAGCTTTCACCAAACTTTTTTACTTTCGGGTACTTCACTGTTGCAAGTTTGCAGCATGTTTCTTACTCTTTTCTTCTCTCATATAAATCTTTCAGAAACAGCAGAAGACTGTTGAGAGTGTGACAAATATTACTCTCCAGTCGCTTTGTTCTTTGTGGATTTTTTTTTTTATCACTTATTTCATTTTGCTGCAAACAGCACCTTTGTACCTTGGAAAAATTCAATAACCATGACTCAATCTAAGCCCATACTGAGCTGTCTTCTGTTTCATCTTGCCTATTAAAATCAGCACATAGCATTTGATGAGTAGAGTGGGGCCTGATTCCAGCTACAGAAACCCTAACCAAGTGGAGGGAGGCGCAAGAGCTGTGAAAGAGCCTCTGTGTCACATAGGGCTGCACACGTCAGTCCCTGTGCCTTTCAATATGAGCACTTCCTTTGTCACTCTTTCCAGGTCTGGTCTCTGAGAAGCCTCTTTCAGTAATTATGCATCCCCTTTAACTTTTCTTTCATCAGTTGGGAAGGATGACTCTTCTTGCCTGGTGCTTTCACAGCCTGCTGTCCCCCAGCACCAGTCATATCACTCCTGTCACTTAGGCAAGTGACATTTCATTATGGCACAGGTCCTGTTCTATGTATTAAATGTCAGCAGTGGGGTAGCAACTGGAAGGGGGAAAAAGCGCTATGGTTTTTATTACCCAAAGCCGTCATCCTTTCAACAATAATCAAAGAGGGACCTGAGAGCTCTCATTTTCATGGAGGTGATTATTTCTGCTGGAATCAGTCCTAGACCCTTCTTTTTCCTTTGGCAGGGGTCACACACCGCAGCCCAAACTGTGCAGATGCTGGAGAAAAGCCCTGCCCACAGACCTGGGCAGGCACTCGCAAAGAGATGATAATGCCACACATGCACATTCTCAGCAAATACCACCAGATCTTTCCACAAGCAATTCTTTGCAGGCACCCATCCCTGTGTTGCAGTTCAGCATTTTTAATCACATGGAAACTAGCAGATCTTGCAGTGCTTTTCCAGAACTTTCCCTGAACTTCCCCCTTAGTTCCTGTTTCCCATCTCAGGGTCCCAGGAGGCTGTGGCGAGGGTCATACAGCTGTGGAGCTAACAGACACTGACTGACATGTACTACTCAGCCATGTGGTTGCACACAAAGCACCATGGAAGGAGACCATTTGTGAGCAGAGTCCTTGGTGGATGAGGTGCAGCAGCCCAGATCCAGTGCCCACAAGATGCACATTTACAGTTGGACACAACAGCACTACCCATCACAGTACTGAGGTAGCTAACTCCCAAGTTTCAGCAGCAATTACACAGTCACATACCCCATATCTTAGGCTGATGCCAATACAGTTAATTTAAATTGGTTAGTCATCCTTCCTGTTTAAAATAGCACAATTTAATCTTCAGTATTTACAAAGACTAACAGGAAAAAAATAGATTTTTTTTTGTAAAGATAATAAAGCAAGTCTAAACTTTACATCAGTTCCATCTGCAAGTAACACCTTTACATTTAAAGCCCACAGAAGATTTATATATGAAAAGATGTAGTATTAGAGCACCATAGAGAAGCTGAAAGCACACTGTTGAAGGAAGCTGCATTTAAATGAACACCAGCGGTGTGACCCTACTAAAACTTTCCATCTAAAGAACAGACATAACGGATGAGTTCAGGTGTTTGGAGTCTCTGGCTGGGCAGGGAGAGGTGAGACTTCAAAAAGAAAGTAAGTCTTCAAAACCTGAATCACAAGCAGGTAAATATCGTTTCATTATACCCTCATCAATATTTCACCTTAGGTGAAAGAGATTTTCATTATTACAAAGGAGTATCAAATGAGTTTCAATAGGATTTCTGCATTGACTCCTAATACCACTTTCAATGGCTAGATAAATGGTGCATTCAGCTTTAAAAAACAATTGATCATTTTGAGAAACACAAAATCTCTCATCACAGGCAGTTCAACACAAAAACAGTACTACCTTCAATTCTCAGCAGCCCTCGAGGATGTAGAGACTTTCTGCTGTTCACAGTTATACGGCATTTGGTTCTACAATTGACAATAACCAAATAATCCAGATGGTGTCAATAGGGGGAGAGAACTGTTGAGAGCACGTGGCTGTGTTCAGGAGTGAAAAATGTGATGGTTTAACTTCCAACAACCTTCGGCTTGGACAGGAGAAAGGTAAAGCAAGGGCCGCCTGCCTGCTAGAACAGTGAGCTGTGCCGCGCCAGTCCTTCTGAAATCACAGGTGACACAAGAGACTTGGTGTTACTCTGAGCACCCTGTTACCCTACCATTACATTTGGAGAGAGAACTTTTAACATGTATACATATACAGCATCAATTATTTCTGTCGTATTAACATTGCAGCTTTGTGGCCTTACAGTGCTCATTATAAAAAGAAAATGATGGTGATAGACAACATCTGAAGAAGCTTTTTCAAGCACAGCAGTAATGAAAGGATAAAAAGAGTAAAAAATTGGACAAAACCCCCCAAACTGACAAAAAACCTCCCCCAAATCCCAGACCAAAATAAATGTTTTCAAATATCTCCTAATCAGTGAAATCTCAAAAAAAAAAAAAAAAAATACAAGATAGGCCTACTAGCCAGGACTTATTTTTTAGGTAAGCCTAATATATATTCAGCTATAATAGGTATCTCTCTTGAATTATAAATGTTTACTGTTCAAACGCATACTGTTTAAGGAATCCAGGGAAGTGTATGTCCTTTAATGGCCTAGCAATTTATTGTTATAGTACCATAAGCATTACAGTGTTACATATTTCATGAAAGAGTAATCAAAGGCTAGTTGATCTTCTGATTATCATTCCTTTTTAATTATTATTCCTTTAAATAATTATTATTAATTATTATTATTATTAATATAATGTTAATGTATTAAGAGTTTAAAGCAGACTACAGTTAAAGCTCCAGCTGGAGTATTTCTACAGTTCTGCAAAGACTCTGAGTCCTTTCAAGAGGCATCAGAAAACATACAATTTACTCATCTAATTTCTAAGGGTGCATCCAAGAACTGCTGCAGCATGTAAAGAAGAGAGAAAAAAGACAAAGGCGCAGCTAACAAGACACAAAGTGAAACAAGAAAACGGGGTATATTAGTAGGAAGGGGAAGGTCACAGAAAGTCAGTCTGCTGCTCAACAGGAAAGAATCTCTCAATAAATGATGCTGAGCACACCAAAGCATTTACTCCCTCTTCTGCATCAGTCCTCACTAAAAAGGTTAATTGTGATCAGATGGATAGAAAATTGATGCTAGCTCAAAGAGATTAGTGTATGAAGTGCGGCAAAAATCAGAGGAGAGCCAAGAATACTTGCCTAAGTTGGAGAGTTATATATCTGTTCATCAGAAAATAAACGAAAATCAAAGGAGTACTGAGGGAACTAGTTGTACAGTTTGGGGAGCAGAAGTGAGATATGTGAGAATCCAGATTGCTAGAAAATAAGCAACGAAGGATCCAGGGATTTATACATCACTCAGCAGGCAGAGAAATACTGAAATAAATAACCTGTAGGAAACCAGAAGGTGATGTGAAGATGAGTAATAGCCAACATGGATTTGCGAAGAACAAATATGTGAAGTGAATGTAATTTCATTTCTCTGACACTTCTTAATGTTGTTTTACTTGACAGTTCATAGGTAACCCTGGGAAATATAGTCTAGATAGACTTACTGTAGCCTGGTCAAGAAAACATATTGTGAACAATATACAATTGAACTGGGAGGATACACTGGGAAGCTCTTCAGCAGATGCTGCCATTCAGGGATTTTGTTGCAGATGGATACCTTGGAGCACAAAAAACTTCCCAATATAGATTCTTTGTCAGCACTCAAGAACTAAGGAACACTTCATTAACTGGTAAATGTGCTTTCAGATTAATTGGCTGTCTTATTTTAGTTGTTTGGCTTCTCTGAAGACCTGCATTTATGTCTTCATTTGTGAGTTTATTAGGCACATGGGGAAGAGATACAGGAAGATCTCTAAGTACAGAAGGCTCCAGTTCATACAGGGAGATAATGTTCATCATCTTAAAAAAACCATGCAGTGTTTGAAAGTCATGTTTTCAAACATGTGATTTCACACGATGTCATCTGTTTTGATGTAGGTTTCCTAACTGTAGTCGTTAGGGGATGCAGAGCTGTCGGTGAAAGCCAGAAAGCTACTACAGAGGTTTGCAATGTAGCCACTCCTCCAGAACAAGTTAATCTGATAGACTTCTGGGGTTATCAAGTACCCTCACAGTTCCTAACAAATTTAGTATCAGCTGAGGACACTTGGCAGCTCCCAGACCTCGGAGTATGTGGCTCGTAAGACGTCAAATGAGTTTTCCAGTTCAGCAACTGCATTAATACTTTCTGTGCTGGTGAGTTAGCTGCAAGGTGTATCGTCCTACTTGAAACATTGTGTAAAAATGAGACTAAGCATGCCACGGCTTGATGTGGTTGCTAGCGTTTTATAAAACATGTTCACTTGAAGGTCTATGCTGACAGCCATGTGCCATGTGGGCTTGCCACTCCAGAGGATGCAGACCTGCTCCTGGCATCAGCAACCCGGTCTTCCATTAACATTCCATAAGCGAGGAGGCAGTGCTGCAAGTCTCCTTAAACCCCACTCTTAAAGATCTCTGCAGGCTGCCCTCTGGAAATACTGGGTAAAAACCTTGAATGTTAAGCTCCATTTATTTTTTTGATTAGATATTCAGGCTTACCAAAGCTTTACAAGCTTTCCAAAAATCTGATCCTCTAGTTACACTTTTCATAGCGGAAACCGCTCATCTCTCAGACTTGGCTATTTCTGCTGTTTGCTTTTTTTCTAATCCGACTTCTTAGATGAAACAGCATTTCCTCCATTAACAAAATTAATTGACTACGTTTTAAAAGGAATTTAGAACATCCATACTTCAGTTTCCCTATAGCGTACATGCCCATAACTTAGCCACCCTCTAGACCCATTTTAGAAAGCTTTTCTATTCACTGTGTAATATTTTACAGTACCCAATTCATTTTCTGTTGTTATACTGGTACTCAATGTTTTTTTCACCTGAGAAGGAAAATGATGATTCTGGGTGTCTTTTCAACACTTCACTGGAGCTTTTCGAGGCTAAACACACTCCACTCTTTCAGCTTGTATTTGAAAACTCTACCCTAGCCATGTTCTTCCAGACTGATGCAACTGCTCTTCCTGAACTTCTGAGGACCAATTCCATCTATCCTCAAAGCCTCAGACTCCTTTTCTTTTTCACAGATTTTCACATAAAATTACTCAGAAACATGGAACGAACAGAACTTTCAGGTTTCATTACAACACCTTACAAAATATGAACAGGTTGCCGCTAAAACATTACTAGGAACAGAGAAACAACTCAAGACTACAAGACAAATGAAGTTTTACAGCTGGTAAAAGTAGCCTGTAATGGTTACCTAGCAGTTTGAAAGCAAAAAGTGTTTTCTATACATATTGAAATAATTTCAAGCATGTTTCTGAATACTGATCCCTTTCATTAGTAGTAGGACATGCAGAAACCATTTCTATTTTATTACACAGCAAGGATTTTCACATAATTAGATTAGCTTTTTTCTGTATTCAAGCTTCCTACTAATTGGTACTGCTGGATATTCCTCAATGAATAGCATCAATTTTCTTTGTATTTATCAGGACACGATCACATGTTTTATGTCGGGAACATTCCTTTTGCAAAATAAATGAAGTCCCAGGCACAGGTTAATGGAAGCTTCGCCACTAACTTCAAAGGAGCCAGAATTTTACCCACAGATCTAACACAACATTCTCAGAAGTTAATGAGAATCATTTCTCTGACATCAGTGTGGTTTGAACAAGGGTAAGAGTTGCTCTAATTCACTACTTTAGGTCCTGATGAAACACTTAAGCATTCCTCTAAGTGTATGCTTCAATGTTTTCTTAATTTGGCCCATATTTATTAGTGATAGAGAAAACCAGACATTTTCTTTCAACGATCTTTACTTTGCTCTGTGGGCTGAGTATGACAATAGATTCTGGTTATATTACATTTCTGTAAGGTTTGTTAAGAAAACGTCGGGGAACTTTCATTCATAAGTGCTTTAATCTTATAAGAAATTCCTCTCAATTTAGTTATCTAGCTGCTATCATCCTAATTCTTGGAATGCACCATTACATATGCTAAAATAATAATTTATCCCTTGATTATTTCTTAAGAAGGAATTCTTGCATAAATGTCAAGGCCGTGTAAGAATTAGCATTAATTACCCTGAGGCATGTCAGACCAACACTCGTTAAGCAGACCTATTAAAACCAATGATGAGTTTTGAGTAAAACCTATGAGACTTAACCATGACCAATAAAGTATAGAAGTTTTAAATTCCTCTTCTGTCCACTCCCATCCAGCCCCAAATGAATAGAATGTTTTCAAGATGTTAGTAGGACAGCACTGACTAGGAAACATTATCATACTTATGATTAGCATGCGAAAAAGCAGAACTGAACCCCAAAATGTTTCCTTATGAAAATTACATTTGGGATTTCATTATAGCCATGCAAGAAGAACTGCCATCCTGTTACTTATTTGTAGGGCAGTAGCATCTGGAAGTCCCAGTCACGATTACATACTTAAGTCCATGTTTTATCATTTATGATCTATATAAACAAGATAAAGGATAATTACCTGTTTTCTACAAAGGCAGACCAAGCCATAGAGAGATCAAGTGACCTTCTGTAGTTTGCACAGGAAGACCCTGGCTAAATGAGAAAGCAAATCTTCAGACCTAGCCTTAAACCCTCTTAATCATAGCACTGTCCATCCTCAACCTTTTTTTTCCCAAAAGCTTGCGAGGAGCAGCCTGCCCATTAGCTGCAGAAGACCGAATATTTGAAACACTGCTGAAGGATCAGAGCCAAATCATGAAACAGAGAATGGTGCCACTCACTCTCCAGGGTAGCAGCAGTGTTTGCTCTGATGGTAGGCTCAATCTCTTCCTAGAATTTATATTTATTTATAAGTTCCAGGTACCCCTTGCAAGCACTTTGTTTGGACACATCAGATCATCGACACAGTTGATTAAAAACATAGAAGTGGGAAGCTTTGCAAAAGCAATATGGCACACAATGTTTATTCTTTCCCAAACCAAGGCAGTAGGTGCGCTGGGAGAAACTCAGCAGGAGATGCAGCTCCTGTGAATTAAAAGCCTCTGTTCAGCTGGGCAATGATATTTGGTCCCAGTGCAAGGCAACATCACCCAGCTCCAGCTGAGTGCAGAAACAACCAGAGATGGTGCTTTTCTGAAGACAACAAGGCCCAATTTCTGCCCTGCTATTCAAACCCTTCCCACATGCTACCTGCCAGTGACTGCTGAATCCTGAGACAGCATTGTCCTGCCAGTGACACAGCAGTGTCATTGCCATTGTTCTTTAGTTCCCAGCAGCAAAAGGATTTAAATGGCAGCAGTGAAGATCTCCATATAGAGCATTCCTAAAGCATGAGACTTCTCAAGGTAAGACTAGAGCAAAGAAATGTCAGTAAAGAGAAAAATAATGCAACAATTTTACTGTAAGCATCATCCTTGGCATCTCTCTGGTTCTGCTATCCAGTGCGGCAGGCAAGGCACCAGCAGCCATTGGAAGACTTTTGCTACTACAGAAGATGAGAGACTCCCACCCTAGGCAACAGCAGCATGTACTGAAAACTCAACATTGAGTTTCAAGAAGAGTTGTGATGTCAGGTCTCCATCTTACAGGGTCACGTCTCATGTGCACTGAGACACCTGATCTTTGAAGGGAGCTTCTAGACAAGCCCAAACACAGAGAAAGAAATGCAAGTCATAGTCAGCAGCTGCACAATATAGTGAAGTCAATGAAGCAGCTACTCTCCACTGACATATCGTATAAGTCATTTGGGTTGCATTGCATTAGTCACGCTCCTGAGTTGTTTTTGTTTTAATTTAGAAAAACTATCACACTTATTCCGTTGAGCAGGAGGGGGAAGCATTTCTGCCCTACTCTAACCTTATATAGTGATAAGCAAAAAACACAGCCATATGTCTGGGGGAGGCAGTTGGTAGCATGTGGGCTGTGCTGAGTGAGTATTTGACTGGATTTGTGAAGTCCTTGGGACACTAGGCTCTTTGGGCCCCATCCAGTAAGAAATAATTGGAGAACAACTCAAGTGCAGATCAGAAACTAATGTTTCTGAGCTTTGGTGGTACAGAAGTGATGTTTGGGATTTTTATTAATTTCTCTAGATCCCGGTCTTTACAAGGATCTGTGCAATATTCCAAAGGACTTGAAGACAAACAGTTCAAAATGCTAGAACATGACAACCCAGTTTCTAAATATAATGCCAATTATGATAAATGTAGCAACATTTGGAACAGAGATATGGTCACAGAATCATTTTCCAGAAGCTAGAGAAAATGCAAGCTTCAGAGTAGTGGTATTTATCTCTGTGCAACCAGAAAATAATTTTTCACAGTTATTGGCCGCCAGCTAGAAATGAGATAGTTCGGAGAATCTGGGCCTGAGCTTAAGTAAGGCCTAAGGTATACGGTGTCACAGGGTTCCCTGTGCATGCCACCATGACTACTACTGCACCAGCCTCTTTGCACAGCATCCTAAGAGGCACATGCACCAAGTGAGATGCTGCTGCATAGACACTGCTGGTGGTTCCCAAACAAACTGAGCTGGGAAGCCCAGATGTAGGAAATTAAACACTGAGTATTCCACACATTGGCAGAAGAGAGCTACTCAGCATGCCAATAAACACATTTCCATTTTGAACCACTGGGATTTTTTGCTTTGCAAGCACCGATTACACATATGGGGAAAGCATTATTCTTCTGTTCAAAGTTATTTTTCAATAATTAAGGAATAAAGTTAAATTCTCTGTGAAGAATGAAGTGCAAGTGTCATTTAAGCAGACAGCTAATTGTTTCATGGTGTCGCTAGCCAGTTCTTCTTTGTACACATCACGTCCTGATTGCAGGTATATTTTCTGATCATTCCATTTGTTTATCTTTCTGATAATACAGCTCTGCAAAGATTTACATAATAGCATGAACGTTTGCTGGTAACATGCCCTGCGCTTCACTGCAATACCTCAAGCAATTTGCTGACAATATTTTTCTGCAAAATTAGATATGGAATTTGGAGCAAAAAAGCTGCTGCCTTGACTGACACGAATTCCCTTGTTACTGAACAAAGGGTTCCTCTTTTTTTCATGGCAATAATGAACCAAGAAGCTTTAAGGGAGGGAAATAACGTTGGAAGATTAACGATGACGAACTGATCTGGAAGAACTCCAGCAGGACTGAAGCTTCCTTCCCCCTGCTCCCCAGCCCCTTCCAGTATTATCAACACAAAACAAAATGAGGAAAAAAAGACATCTATGGAAAAAGGCTAAGAACTCCCTGAGGAAGATCTGAAACAATGAGACAAAAACAAAGGATGTGAGGATGCACAGCTCTGAGCAGGGGGAAAACACCCAGGTGGATTTCAAGGCTGAGAACGATCTTCATACAGCCAGAGAGAATGTTTCAAGCAGACGAGGCAGATACCTCTGCTGGAAGAGCTCAATGGGTCACAAAAGTGCCTTTGCTTCATCTGGTAGACCTGGAGGATCCATGCAAAGGTGGTGAAGAACAATGGGGACATGGGAGCCCAGCCCAAATCTCTGGAGTACTGGAGCTGCTACTTATAAAAATGGGAGTTAAAAACATTCATAAAAATCCCACACCAAACTGGTCAATATTGTCCTTTTGAAGTGGAAATATGCCCGCACAATATTCAATTCAAACTCACTGTAAAGAAGCAAAGGTGATTGTTTGTTTTATATAAGGCACAAAATTACCTTAACAATTATGTTCACAGAAATATATACAAGATACACAGAAACATAATTGCCACACCTAAGAGTGACGCTATTGCACCAAAATCTGAACAGGAGGGATGGCAGAAGAGAGCCATGGCTGTGAAAATGCATGACAGACCTATCCCTTTCCCCCTGTGCACATCCCGCAGGAAAATAAATTACCATAAAGAGGTTCACTACAAGGAAAACCATAGCACAACCTTACTCTCTTCTATTTTCCCTCCACATTATATACTTTCCTGTGATTTACAGTTTTCTTTCAGCCCTTTTGTCCTCTCTGACCTCTCCCACAGCCTAGTGATTCCTGTGCCTCCCTCTGAGCAAAGTCTTCTCCTTCTGACAGACCCTCTGACCGCATCAAGCAGTTTCACAATGAATCCTTTCTTACCTGTGAAATTAATTTGAGGCCCGTTTTCCTCCTCAGAGATGCCTTTTAACAGAATCAAAGTTATTTCATATCTTCAGGATAGGAAGCAGGCTTAACCTCTTCAAGCCAGAATTCAATGCTATTTCAAAGCAAGCCTGTTCAGTTTGGATCATTTTCTCCCCTCAGAAAGCATGTCAAAGCAGTTAAACTCATGAAGAAATCCTGCACCCTGAGTTTCAATGAAATGGTGTTTTTCCAGCCAGTGCTGCTTCCAGGACTATACTTACTCCAATCACATGCTCCTAATAATAAAGTAATTGAGCCTTCTGGAACAGACACTTGTTCCACATGAAATCTCAGATCAGACCTTTTAAACATACCCTGTCCAAATCTCCTCTCCTTACACCTGTAACACTCTCAGAGTTTTCTCATCAGGTAATGGGGAGAGGGAAATCACAAGGTCAGGCAGGTTTGGATATAGACAAAATGTCATTCAAGGTTCTCGCCCATCTGCGCCCACTCTCACTCATACCTTCAACATGTCTCTCTAAAGAACAAAAGCTGGAATCACTGTCCCTTCATTAGCAATACTAGGAAAGCTCATATGTTTTTATGAGCTTTCCAAAACACAGATGCAGAAACTGCTTGCATCCAAGGATACCTTCAAAGGAAATGTGAGATAAAAGACAGAGGGGAAAAAAAGCATAATCTTTTCAAGATGTCTCCATAGACTGTCATCACTGTATCGCTCTTCCATTGCCAGAATCAGACATTTACTTTTCCAGATGCTGTTTCTATACATGGTGATACCTGAAGGAAATATGTTCTAATATTGGAGGGGGCTACTGCATCACCCGAGTACCCTCCTGGTACTCTATGTTTCTATTTTTGGTTGCACCATGATCATTTACTTATTCGTGACTTTAGCAAATGTACTTGCCTTGTGTGGGGATATTAAAAATATCTGAAGCATATGATAACGGAACAGTTTCTATTACCAGAGATTTTCTCGTGAACATATGTTATAAACTGCAAGTATTTATTGCATTTGCTGTAAAATGCATTAGCTAAAAAGAACAAATAGACCAATTATTACACAAAATTTTCACTGCAAAATCAACTACGATGCTATTAATGTTAACGAAGCTAGATTGTTCTGTGTAATTCCAAGAAGATTCTTTCACCCAGAGGTAACATCCTAATACTCTTATTTAACTGTTTATTACTGTTGCTCATGGTCATGGATATTTAAATGAGATTATATAATTACAAGGGTATATTCACTTTCATTAATTGTGACCAGGCACATATTACAGCTGTTACAGATATCAAGATAGGTAGCCAACTAGCCAAAGTTTAATTAGACACTTGCTATCTTATCATGTAACTCTTGGGGAATAAGAAGTTGAATACTGCAGAGCATTTTGATGACCACACAATTGAAAGCAAAAGCTACATAAACATGAAAAACACAGGATAAAACAACAAATTAATCCCACAGAGGATTGCATGCATCCATCACATAGATGTGCGTAGAATTCAGAAGAATGCCCAAGCCAATTGTTTACTAGAAAACAATGAGAAAAACAAGAAAGTGAAGTAAATGAGGACCTGTCCCAAGCATGCAGAAACTCTGAAAGAGCATCAGAAAAGAGAAAGGACAATTTTCTGTTCTCTTTTTTTTTTTTTTTTTTTTGCCATTCATATTTCAAAGCCTCTCTTCCTTCTATGCTGTTCAGGGGATCAGGGAAAAGAAAACATGCAGGGATGCAAATATCACAAAATACACAGGTCATCAGTTTTGGTTGTCAGGGAAGCCTCAAAATAGTAGCAGAGAAGGATTAAGATAGTGAAAGGCTTGGCATAAACCACAACTAATCAGAAACGTGCCAGGGAGAGCTGGTCAGACGTAATTAACTTGCTGAAAGTCATAGTGCCACAGTGCTACGAGCTGGGAGCCACGTCCTACAGCCCTTCAGTTTACACTAAACTGAGCATGAGGGTATTATCCTACTACAGCTGCTTTCTCTCCTTGCAAGAGAGGAACTGCAGAAAGTCAAGCTGAATCAGATCCTGTGAGAGACTTTAAAACAAGTAACTAGAAGCCTTCTAGCATGCAGGTTAAAAGGTGAAAAAAGAAAACCCCAAACCTGCCACCAGTGATGAAGTTTGTCTCAGGAACAACGTGTTCTGTGCAAGGCTGCCAGCCTAAGAACAGCTCTCTGAGTGGTGTTACCCACCCAAATTAACCACAAGAGAAGCTGGAAGAACTGTAAAAAAAGGTTGACATATTTGAGAGGCATAGAGATAGCAAAAGATTTCAAATTGTGACAATTCGGGGCAAAGACAAGGATGAATGAAAATTGCACTCCGAAATTCCAGCTCTCAACAGGTGAATTTTTTTCCCACATCTTCCACAACTTTTCCCCAATCTTGAAAGCTCAGCTTGAGCTTTTAGACTTTGTTCTTGTCCCACCTCCTGTTGAGTTCTTTGGATTAAGAGAGCACTTCCAAATTCCCTACTGAATAATCACATTTAAAAAGAAAAAGCATTTCAGGAGCAGCATAGTCCACACATTGAACAGGATAAAGAGAATCAGCCAAAGATGATAACGCCTTACAGGAGGTCAAGAGGCATACAGATACACAAGAAAACTGCAAAAAGTCAAGCTGCATCAGATCTTGCGAGGGACTTTAAAACAAGTAAACTAGAAGTGTTCTGGCATGCCGGTTAAATGGGGAAAATAAATAATTAAAGAAACCACCCCCACAAGAAAAACAAACCGCCCAAGGACATTGAGGCAGCACAGATTGAGATGGGACATAACCCACTGACAGCCACTCAGTCCCTCCTCCTGCCTGGCTTGGCTGCTGAGAAGGCATGTGGACGTCTGCGTTGTTTTGCCCAGCCCAAGCGACCACAGTGTGCCACTGGGCTGCTTCCCACTGACCTGACTCACACTGGGCTGAACCAGAGTAAGTTCCACTGTAAGTTCTCTGGAAAGTGAAAAACACCTCAGATTTGAGGGCAGCTTACGCAAATGCAGAACAAGCAGTGTGGTTGCTTGCACAAGCAGCACACACAGCTCACTTACCCAGGAGTCTTTTCCAGCCTTGAGCTCCCAACTTCAACAAGCAATGCCTACAGTGAAGGCAAAGAAACTGAACCTCTGGGCAGCTGAAGCTTTATCTATACACACAATTACTGGTGTGCTTTATTTACTTAATGCAGGTACAAGCCTACCATGTGTCAGGAGACCAGTTCAATGTGACAGATGCTTCCCTGGACTAGAAGTACAAGCTTCTCATGCCTATATTGGTAAAAGACAAGCTGGCATTGACCATTCATATCTCAGCGCAGTTCACACACACAGACTTGCACTGTACTGACTACATAATGTCAGAGTGTCTCCAGTCTTCTGTGCAAAAAAGAGTTTCTGAATTATGCCTGGCTAAAGGCAAGGCAAAAGCAATTTCAAATTCTCTGTTATGTGCTGCCTTTAATTCTAGTCCTTCAGCAAATTTTCTTTAGTCACATTCACTATAAAATGCATGGCATGTTCCTGAGAGTCTTTCAGCTCAGCTGTGCTGGCTCCTACTGCATCAAAAATAGAACCTGAAGTAGCAGAACCTAAAAAGATATAAACCTCCTTTATTGTGTCTACTTGACTATATTAGCAGATGGCCATGCCTAAGACTATAAAATGCATAACAAGTATTCTCTTGACAAGGGGGAGGAGTGCCTTTCAAGATCCACAGCATTAATACAAGCAGCTTCAGCGTACCACCAGCACAGCACCTTTAGTAGTAACATTATCTCTGAGAGCTCTGAAGTGGCTGACTTCCCTGTGCTCCCCTCCTATCCCAGCCCACTGCATCGGCAGCTCAGCTATATCCTAGAACATCATTTAACTTGTCATAGAAGGAACTAGTTCTCCCATGCAGGCATGCACATGAGCTGCAGGCACGTGTGAGGAAGGAGACATGTGGCTCTCTTTGCCTGTGAAAGCTGCATCCCCACCTCATGTATACACACACTCATGCTGGAGACTGACCCTGCAATGTTGATGCTGGCGGCTAAGCTCCCAGCAGGAGGGACGGGACCTCTCTGGGACACAAGCTGGGAGTTTGCTTTCAACCGCTGTTCAGTTTATCACCAGGTCTCACTGCTGGCTGTGCAGGATAGGCCCCCTGAAGGGTAAAAGGGGCAGCTGCTTGTGCATGGAAGCATGTTCCAAATCAGACAAAAAAATAAGTGTTGATAAAAATAGTACAGACATCACTTAGCCTACACCAGGCAGAGGCAGGATCCTCCTGGGACAGCCTTCAGTTTCAATGCCCATAGCATCACATCTCCAGGCAATACCGGTAGCAGGTACAAAGTCTGAAACCATTATAAGGAATGAGATGCTTTTTTAGCAAAGGCCAAAGCAAGGCTGAGCACTGCTGGCAGCAGCAGAGGGGACGGGGAGAGTGGGGAGAGCAGCACAGCCTGGAAATAAATTCACCTTTCTTAATAATGGCTTAGGGTGAGATAAGTGTAAATTGGGTTCCTCTTTCCCCAGCTACATACAAAACACCACTGAAAAACCATTTCATCTACAGCAGCTACACAATCATTTGGGTTGTCAGAAATAAATTAATTTAGGAGTACCATTACTGCATTTACTAGCTGTACTTTGAGCTTAACTCATTAACGCTACCATAAATTTTCCTGTAGGTGCAGTCTCTGGCTGTATCTCCCCCTGTCCACCCCATTTCCATCAGCTGGAGAGAAAGCATGCAAAGGAAACACCAGGATGGGGCAGGGCTGTAAAAAACAACCAAAATCTTAGCTGCAAGTTCTTTGAGGGATTTCGGAGTTTTGATGAAGTACTCTGAGAGTTAGAGTATCACAGGTTGGAAGGGACCCATAAGAATCATCAAGTCAGGTCCCTGAGCCTTGCAGAGCTAACAAAAACTAAACCGTATGACTAAAAGCAGCACCCAGCTTGAATTCTGACAGGCTCTGACAGTCACCTGTGAGCTTTGATTTTTATTTATTTATTTCTTTAAATATTTATTTATATCAAAACACAACAGCCTCTTTTTCCCAGGGGAACAAACGAAAACCCACAAGCATTTTTAAACACGGAACAAACCCATTTCTCAGGAAAAACTACAACAACTACATGATCTTACAGACACCAGGAGAGACAAGACCAGACCACCTCAACCCCTCAAAGCAGACAATCCACCAGTAAATTTTTATCTACCAGGTTCTTCAGCACCAAGTTTATTTAACTATCAAAACCATCGATACCCGCATTGATAGATTATTTCAAACAGATATTAATGCCTACAGACCTGTCTGTATATTGGCACTTTGCAAGAGCACAGCTTCCTCATGCAGCCGAGTAAGCCCTCAGGGCTATTATATTATGAGTTGACCTTTAAGTGCCATGAGAAATGTTACCATCATCCTTTCCAGGGGTGTTTGTTTTTTTCCAGAGGGGAGCAAAGGAGAGAGAAAAATCCATTCTGAAGCAGTAAGCTATTTTCACACTGTAAATGCATCTTGATGAATGGAATTTTCATTACAAATGTGTCTGACCTTTAGTAAATAGACCTGCTCCTTTAAAAGCCTGCTCTGATATCTATTAAAGACAAGGGAAAGACTTGCAGAGATTTCAGCTGCAGATGCATCAGACACAAAAAAATGTAGATAGCACTGGCTCCTCAGCTTGCTACACAGGACATTTTCATAAAATTTTAATATATTCTTAAACTTTAATATTATACAATCAGTATGTAGTAATTCAAGGTCTTTGAAAAAATTAAGTGTCAATAAAACCTATAGTAGGCAGATAATTTCCCAGATTAATTTTGTGCTTATCTTTTTCATAAGACTTTATTAAACTGTATTCCTCTCTTTGTTAGCTATTTTTATGGTAAGTGGGCAAAAAGAGAACAGAGATACAAATCAGTATATGTAACTCTTGCCATGCTGCAGACCCAAAATCTTTGCAGAAACACTTTCTTTTTTATCTGAGGTGTTTGCATGCAGAATGGATTTGTGCTTGTGAATCCTCTAGGCAGCTGTCAGTCAGTAGGAAGGAAATGGGATCTTTTGCGAAGACATTTGTAATTGTAATTGTCAGATTTGACAAATAAGGAAAGTTGAGAATCATCTCATCTCCACATTATATATGAGAGCAAGATTAGTAGTCGCTGTCTGGGTTTTATTCAGTTTGTGCGTGCACAAATTCAGTCCCTTTAGCTGGAATTAAATGTACTGAAGAAACACTGAACCCCTAAATGCTTAATCTCAATAACCAGATATTCATAATTGACGTGCCAATTTTCTAGACAAATTCTTTGTCACTACTGAAGTATCATTAACTAACACATTTTGCTCCCTCCCAAAGCACAGATTTGGCGGATGAGTAATTCTACCACTTTATGGCATCCACAGATTTTGCTCAAAACATTGACAGCTTTCACATAGTCATTCCCACTGAACTGCAATGTATTGCTCTTTAAACACCATTTCCTCGCCACTGAGAAATATTCACGAAGATATGCTAGCTACATCAATATTTAAGTTGGAATTTTATGTCTCCATCCCTGTATTAACCAACAGAAAAAAAGCTGGCCATAAATTATAACTGTAAGAAGCACTAAAGGTACCTGAAATCCTGGATCAACCTGCTATTGCTGACAATCAACCTCTACTTATAAAGTGGTGAGGTGCTGGCATCACTTTTCATTATAAATCCCAAACCAGCAGAAGTAAACAAGTAGCTAATATACATTTTATGTAGGAATAACAAACCACAGATGGCAGAAAGTTTCTGATGAGGTTCTTTACCTCCATTAGATACGTCAACTTGGTAAATTTTTTCAGTAGGACTGACTGCAGTTTTTATAAATCTCCATTAAAATCTTTATTTC
Organism: Lathamus discolor; assembly: GCF_037157495.1. Taxonomy (NCBI): domain Eukaryota; kingdom Metazoa; phylum Chordata; class Aves; order Psittaciformes; family Psittacidae; genus Lathamus; species Lathamus discolor. The sequence goes on along the minus strand of NC_088889.1, from coordinate 84,966,992 downwards.
AACCTGGATGAGTCACTAATTCTAAGTGGGATGGGGAAGTCTAAGCAACCAAACCTGCAATAATAAATAGGCTTGAACACTGGAGAGGGGCAAGGCATGGACTTAGACCAGGGTGTCTGAGCCTCACACTGGCATTTTCCTTCTCAGCATTGCCTCTCCCTTCTTCCACCACCCTCTAACACTCCCCACTGCTCCCAGAAAAGCTCTTTAAGAGGTCTAATCAAAGAAGGATATTGAGAGAGGGCTGGAAATCACAATGAGGTTCTGGGACAGAAAAACCCTTTCCTGCTCAACTCCATAGTAACCTCTTGAGATTAAGCACTGCATCCATAAACCGTGCCATAGGTGGTAATAATTATGCTATTTGAGAATATAGAATTATTCTGCCAGACTTGAAGCAAATCCAATTTAATTCCACTAAACTCAGCTTGAGTTGTTGCAGATCTAAGACAGTGAAGTGCGAGTTTCACAGACCACATGGCACCAGCAGACCGCGTACCAAGCACAACAGACCTAAGGCTGATTCAGCAGGCGGGGATCACGGCAGAGTAGCCCATGGAGCAACGTGTGCTCTCCCAGCATTGCTGCCTCCCTGGGGTAACCGGGCTTCTGTGTTAAAAGCAGTAAAACAAGAAAAAAAAACCCACAAAACAACCTGCCAACTGTCAAAGCTGCTTCTTTACCTCTGCACAAACACTTTGCCTACACACTGGGGCTAGGAACCATACATTGCTTGAGAAGAGGAGACGTTGCTGGACCTTTTCTACCTCCTATTTCCCAAGTCTCCAGATGCACTTTACTAGGAATAGGACTGCAGGCGAGCCTGGTTTCAATACTGGCTCATCTGAGGAGCAACAGCCTATTTATTGTTGACCTGTTACATGACACCTGAGAGAAGCATTTCATCCTAGAGACTGCAGTCACTCCCTGTGTAAACCAATCAGCTCACCTCCTTAAAGCCATGCTGCCTGCAGAAGAGGAAAAATACCCAGCTTCTCCTGCCAGAGCTCTAACTGTATCAGTTCAAAAGCCACTGGGAAATTTTCCAAGCCCTTAAAACTTTATCTTGGTCTTCAACAATATAGTTTCCTTCTGAGTTTGTTCTGGCTTGCCTGCTCCAGTCAAGCACCCACACAGAATGTTGATAAGGGAGCACAAAGAGGAGAGCACAGAACAGTGACAAGTCTGTCCTAGCCTGGAAGGAGTGAGGAATGAACCTTGTCAACTGTACTCAAGCTGGATGTCACAGGCACAACTTCCCTCGTAACTTGTTTTACCCTGTTTGCCATGCGAGATGATAAAATTCTGCACCAAATCCCCTCTTCAGTCATGAATATCCAGTGACTCTCTGTGCTAGTGGATATAATGCAGATATTCCTTTGTCAAACAAGGACTTGTTTTCTGTGCAAACTGAAGCAGAGTGTATCATGGAAACAGCTCAGATATTTTTAGATGTGAAAATGCATCAATACAGTAAACTGGGACACAGAAAAGAAAACATAGCCAGTGTCCAGCAGCATTGCATTTTGAATGCAGTGATTAAGGGATTGTATTAACTGAAGAGCTATTAAGTCTGCTGTAGCTGACAGTGGTAGAGGTATTCCTGACAAGGCTCATCCTCTTTACAAAGGCTTGTTGGTCCCACTATGCATCAGGCAGCCGCCTCAGGAAAGGCAGCCTAGCTTAATTCAAATAAAAGGCACAACTCTAGAAAAAATGGTGCCTATAAAAGTTGATTTTACTCCAGAGCAAAACCTGAGCTGCTTGAGTGTCAAAACAGACCAAGGTCACCCTCAAAATGGCACAGCAAAGGACAACAATCAATCACCAAAGCACTTTTATTTTTAAAGTGTACTTTTTCAGTGTATAGGAAAAAAGCACTTATTGGCAAAGTCTGCATTTACTGCACTGATTTTAACCAAACTGATTACCGTATAGGGCAGCACTGGTATTTATTTGGATGCAATTAAGTTTTGGCAAAGGGCTGTTAAACACATTACAGATTTCGTTAAGCACAACCCAGCAGACTCTACAAGCTGCACCTGAGGGTTAGTGACATGCTCTGACATTAATTTGGCTCTAGACACAAGGACTTCATTCAGCTCCTACAAAACTCAATGTGATGGGAGTTGGAGCCCACTGGGATAAGGATGGTCTTGCAATGAACAAATCCTCAAGACAGACAGGAAAATACCTGAAATTCAGCTTTCAGAGACACTAAATACTCATTAATGTAGCATCAGCTTTTACTGACATGGCTGAGTTTGGTCAGAGCCACCAGTATTAATAATTAGAGGTTTAGCTGATGTGCAAGATCCCAAAGGGCTGGGGCTCCTTGTTTCAAGGGATCTCCGTAGCCCATAAATTGTCACTAATCTAGGGAAAAGCAGAATGCTGATGGGATGAATAGCTGCTGATACAGCTTTCCCCTGGTGAAATGAAATGCTGGGCCACTGAACTCCATGAGGACCTTGGTTGGATTTTAATGCTGACAAGGTTTTACCTTAGGGCCACTGTACAAGCACATTTGACTACAGATAGCCAGACACACAGGAGATTCCCAATGTACAAGTAGTACCAAAATAAGTACATCGCTCATTTTAATTATGCCAAGTACAGCATGAATGGAGCAGGAAGAAACAAGCACAATACTATGCTATTAAAATATACAAAGGATAAACAAATAGAGAGAATCAAAAAGGAGCAACAGTGAAACAACCCAAACATCAGCCTTTTTGCGAAAACTTATTTTTATACCTTTCTAAATTAAAAAGAAAACAGAGACCTTTCCCCATCTCCGTGTCACTTGCACTACAGGAACCCTGAAATCTCACCTCAGATTGAACTGGTATTTCTACTAAAAGAATATAGAGTGCAATATGATCACCCAGGAACAAGGCATTCAATATCTTCTGTTCATTTTCCAAATATACAAATTTTGCCCCCACTCATTCTTTTCAACCACTAAAAAACAGTATTTGGATGAGAGGGGTTTTCCCTAATAGCTTTTAAAGCAATAGTATCTTTAAAAAGATCAGAATTGCTTTGATTGTAAATCCTCTCCTCTAAATTCCCCCAAACTGCCTTCTAGTCTTGAAACATCATTAAATCACTTGGGGATAGACCAATTTGACAACGATTTCATTGACTGTGACAGTCATTTCACCAAGGAATTGTAACAACTGAGATATTCCTAATCACAGAGTGGGAAATCAAGATGAGGAGATGCCCTCGTCTCTTCCAGGTCTCTTTTCTGCACTTTGTTGGGAGTGGGACCAGCAGGAGCCGCAGTGGCGCATCCCTGGTGCTAGGTTCCTGCCAGCCAAGGTCAACAGTTTGCTCTGGGAAGCAGCTGTGCAATGCTACTTAAATTAAGAGCTGTGCAATTTCCTCCGCGAAACGTCTTTCAAGTCTGTGGCTTTCAACCCTATCTCAGACATACACATAAAACTGAAATGTGAAATTCCACTGAAATAAAACCTGGGGAGTTGGCCAGGCTTATCTAGGAGCTTTACAGCCAGCTAGGATGTCCTTGAAGCCCAGCAGCTCATTTTTGTCTGGAAGCTCAGGAATAAGCACTTCAGTTACTCCAGGTGGCAGCTCTGGATTTCTCTGGGGCCAACACAAGCTCAGATCCTGTAGAAGTAACAAGCTTTCACCTGGTTTACCAGCAGTGCAGGGTTCAGATATGTCTGCCCAACGTTCTCTGGTGCATGTCCCATTCACCTCAACTATAGTCCCCAGCCCCAGTGTAAGTGCCATGGTGGGTTGGCTGCAGCAGGTGCTCACGAGGGCTCTCCACAGGAAGCATCAGCTCCCATCCACACCTCCTCTACCTCCTTGGTGGAAATCACAAAGTGGACAATACCCATTTCCTATGCACATATCTGCAATACACAGGAAATATTACAGAGCTTCCTATCTGTATTCTCATGAAGACCATGCCTAGAATTTATTCAAACTGAGTTTCAGTTTAAACTCTACTATGTCTATAGATACCTCCTAGAGGCAGGCAAAGACAACTACTTGTATGTTCTCACAGCACATTTTTCTCTAGCTTGGTCATGTAGAATATCATTTCAGATGTTGCTGTTTCTCTTTTTCCCCAACTGTAAATATTTGGTTGCATTTTCATTGCTTCTTGTCCCTTTAATATCATATAAATAGAAACCTGCACAGTTTCTCCATTTACAAATACATCAAGATTAATGTGCATGCTGAAAGCTTGAATCAAATATTTTAAACCGGACATGGATAAAATCCATAAAAATCCACTGCTGGGCTGAATTCCAAACAAATAAATAAAATAGATTTCACATGAAAGGAATAAACAATAGCAACGCTAATTACTCATTAGAATTCCTGCTCTGCCAACATGAATGACAAATACCTTATAAAAGCTATGAAAACAGCAACAAAACTTTCAAACCCCCAAACTATCATTACTATTCAAACTTTCCTCCTTGTCTAGACTATATTGGTGCGTATTTCACAAATACTAAAGCTCTCCAATGCACTTAGGGGTTAGAGTTTATTTGAATACTGAAACTGGCCTATGTGATGAGAAAGAAATCAAAGCATTTCCATTTAATTCCTAATTCACCTGTAAAACAGCAAAATGCTATGGCTCATTCTTTTCCTGAGCCCCCAGTGGTATTGTTTTTAAACAATGGTATTGGTTTTGTCGGTCTGCTGCAAATACCTACCTTACTGTAGGGATACACCATGAGATTTTAAGTGCTGCCCTAAGCAAGCTATTAACAACCCAAGAGTCACCATGACTCACACACATCCCCACGTCTGAGTCACAGCTACTCCTCTGCTCTACTACTCCCTTCCAAGATCCGGGGGAGGCAATTCACTCTCTAACAGTAATTACGCCTGCCCGGAAAACAGAAAGGCTTAGTATTGCCAATCTGTAGTATTCAAATACTATGAGTCAGCCCTGTCCCCTCTAAAGTCATGTGGCTGACTTAGAAAGTCACGTAGTTTTAAAAATATTAAGTTTGTGGGAATTTTTTAATTCACTTTCTTATTGTTATTTTTAGCTGGTTTAAAAGCATGTTTTTCTCTCCTATCTCCTCTCTTCTCTGCGCTCCTACAAAACGAAATGCAAGATTCTCACATATTGACTCGATTTTATGCTTCAGAAAAGACATTTCATAATACACCAGCCTGGTTCAGACCACATGAGGTCTGAACCAGTGGGAGCACAGGGCCACCTTCCATGGTCTGAACAGACACAGTTCAAACTACGATGCCAGAAATTCACTCCAAATTTTACATCTTTGTGGGTCATCCCTCTCAATGCTCTGCTGAAGGAATAATATTTAGCTGTCATAGCGGGGAGTATCTCTATTTATATCAGGCTTTTGCAGAGGATGGGAGAAATTGTTTCAAGCCCCCCAAAGCAGGAATATGTACCGAGCAACGGCTGTTACCTGAAAAATCTCACTCAAATCTTAGGGCTTCCACAGGTACAAATTAACTTTTCTGCAACAATTACTCCCCTGTGCTTTCTGCTCGGGACGGCCATCACACAGCCAAAACACATTCAATCTGGTTGACCCCAGAAGCCCCACATCCTCCTGCACAGGCACTTACACCCCTGAGTGATGCCATTAAACCACAACTACACAAGCAGAGATCAGGATCTGCTCTGCTTCCAGCCAGCAGATCCTCATGGATCAGCCTTGCCAGCTCCTCACCGCAGCCCAGCAAGGGCCGAGTGGCCATATGGAATTTTTGGCCTACAGCCTCAACTTTTTCTCCAGTATACTGAAGTCAGACCTAAATATTATACACTGGGGGGTGAGAGAGCTGTGTGTATACAGAATTTATGTGTACAAGGGGAACAAGTACCCAAAAGAGCATCTCTGCAGTAGGTGACTGCCTTTTTGAGTGCCTGCCTTCAGGGCTTTTCTTCATGAAGACATGCATAAGGCTTCTTGTAGCTTCATAATGAAAATCCCTTTCCTTGCTGTTGTGTAATATCTCCCTACACGGCAGAGCTCAAAGCAAACCAGCACTGCCCTGGGCTTCATGAATACCATAGCCTTGATCTCCTCTCAGGTCAATGCATGTGTCAGAGAGGCTGTATGCTAGTGTGAGGATCCATCCCTACTGCCTGCAGGTTTGGGACACACATGCTGGCTGTAGGGTTCATAGAGCGGAGCTGTGGCATCACTTCAGACAGAAAATAAAGGCAAATGCAAGCACAGAAAAGAAGGCAAGACAGGCTGATGTTTCCATTGTAATGGAAAAAATCCAATAGTCTCCTGAAGTATAGTACTTGTTTGCTTTTTAAACAAAGCAAGCAACTACAGAATCACCACTCTTTTTCTCCTAGCTCCCACCAGTATCCTGAATCACTTTGTCATGAAATCCTGTTGTGATGGTGAATTGAAGCTTTTGGTCAGGTTATCTTTCAGTATTTAAACAAACAGTACATACAAGGTCTATGTAAGCTGCTTAGCAGCAGTTCCTTTTCCTTGCCATTCACAAGAAGGGTACAAAGAAGCACACAGAAATGTTGCCCTATTCTACAAACCCCTGCTGCTAGGAAAGGGGCCAAATCTTTGAATATAACACAGTTTTCCTTATTCTGAACAAAAAATCTTTACCAACTGTCAGATGACTGCAGCTCTTTATATGCTTCATAATTGGATCACAAGACAGTGTATTCTTCTGAGAGTTTTACCCCCAGGTTTAGGCATCTCTGGCTTGGTCATCCTGAAGTTTGGGATGAACCTTCCATTATTACTGAAGAGAAATCACATAAATAGAAACCAATATAAATCAAACAAATAAGAAGGGAAAAGTTCCCATAATGTTCAAAATACCTTTACACTGTCACAACTGAACTGAGCACCCATATATGTTCATACAACAAATACACCAGTCAAGACAGACCACTCCATAGAAAAAGCCAAATATTATATACATCTAAACAACAATTTTCCCCACAAATGACATTTTGAAAGGAACAAACCAGAACAGCCTAACACTCACAAATGCTTAACACTCATAACAATGACAGCTATAACAAATAAATAGAAAAGAAAATCCTGTTGTGACATGTATATCAATAGATAAAGCCATCAGCTTTTCCAACTGGACTTCCATAGTCATTGTACCGGGACACATCTGTGACTAAGTTGCAGTGAACAAGATGTTCTCAAACCCATGAGTGAAGAAAATCTTACAATAGGGTAAACATTAAACCTATTTGGTGGGCAGTGATGTGTTGCTGTCTGAAAACGAATACTGTTCTCCTGTATTTAATCCCCAATGACTCACACACTCCAGTATTCTTCAAGAAAGAGTATGTTGGCAATTTTTAGCCCACCTCCCCGAGGCATTATCTTGCTGTCAGGAGGTTACCATAAATCCCAAGTGTCCAACTAGCTTTCATCAGTGTCAGAAAAAGTCCTTTGAGACTTTTTTCCCCTGCAGGGAACCATTCACATCCTCACCCTAGTAATCCTTGCATGAATCTTTCAGCAGCATCAGTAAAATAATAACTGAAATGCTATAGTACATCATTTTTAACGCACATACCAAGCCCTACGTAAATCCAAGCCACCAGCTGCACTTAGGCTCACAGTGCATCGGCGTTGCTTGTAACTACCACAAATAGTCTAATCACATAGCTTTGTTTGTAAGACTTTAAATCCAACCATAAACACCCTCACCTTTGATGATCCTTCCTGATTCCCACTATGCCTACCCACAGAAATCTGGTCTAGGTTGTGACATGCGGAAATAAAAACCATTTCATGTTTCAGTATGTTGTTGCTTCTTTTTCTCTCCAAGGGGTTACACAAGGAGGACGCAGGTCAAGCTAGCGGACTTGCTTCCCAATGGGAAAAATAAATAAAACGGATAAACAACCCTGCTTCCTCAACACATATATCCATTTTCTGTTCAGAAGCCCAAGACTGACATCCCAGTAAGTCCTGCTCCTACGAGAAGTCCTCACTCTTGGCTTTCTTCTAAGTTAAGCACTGCCTCTCTCCCTTTCTGCAGTGCTGCTCCTTAATTTCTACTTTTCAAGATTACGGAAGGATACAGCATGAACCAGACAAACCAGAGTTTGCAATTAATCTGCAGGAAAACCCCTGTCCATTCAGCTCATTTGCTCATTAGTTTTGCGCAGCTCATTGCCTTGGGTATCAACTTGCTGTTGTTTCATCTATCACCACACAAAGGAGCACTTAATTGGTCTTTCTAGTCACTGTAAATGAAAGAGGTTAGTATATCCATCAACTTTAACCAGTGTGGCAAATAAAAAATACACGTTCCACAACAGTGCCCATTAATACTGTTAAGCAAAGCAATATTTTAAGCCCTTTGAAAGCGTTAACAACACAATCACTAATTTTTAGTTGTTTCAGTCCCACAAGACTTACAAGGGGTGTGAGGTTTTACAGCAGTTATGCATACACCTAAGATCTTGGAGGGACCTGAAGACAGTACACCAGAAGCAATACCACAATTATTATGCTGCACAGCACTTCAGAATTATAATCCAAATGTCAGTTGACTACTTAGCTTTGTGTATGACACTTTTAAAAACCTAAATATTCAGGAACATGCAATTTGTTTTACTGGAAAAATACGCCACAAAATCTGTGCATGGTAATTTCAGGGGATTGTGTTTGTCCTTTTAAGCATTTAAGAATTACTGGATTCTCCAGGCCTATAATCACAAATGCATGAATGTAATTGCCTTTATTCAGATGTCTAAAGAAAAGTGTACCTGAGTTTGCATATTCTGGACTCTTCTGGCAAATTCCTAGCTGAAGATAAATTGCCTTCATCCACTTTCCTGTTTGCAAACCTCTGGCACTTGGTCAGTCTGTTTGTTCCCATCCAGCTAGCAAAAGGAAAGCTTGATTTTTCAGGAACAAATTTTCAGCAATTGTAGCCTTACAACAAGCAAATGCTCCATTCCTATTTTAAGAAGAAACTGGGTAATAAATCATTCACCCAGTTTTCTGGACACAATACGTGTGACGGCAATGGCTAACTTGATCTTCTGTCCAAACTATGTACAGCAAGTCAAGTTTGAAGTGCCTTGAAAGGCTGGTGGCAAAATTTAGCTTGGTTCAAATTCTGGCCTCAGTCAGACTTGGAATATGTTCGGGACTCCAGCAGGGAAGCAATGGAGTAACACAGACCAGAGCCTGGTCTGATGCCAGCCTCTAGGCTTGTTCCTCCATTATATTGTGCCACATGTCTTCACTTATCTCAGTTAAATATGGATGCAAAACATCACCATTTACGCTCTCAGTGTAAAATTACCAAGCAAAAAAAAAAAAAAAAAAACAGCATTTTAAATCTCTCACTTGCTCAAAGACATCAACTTTCCCCCACCCCCTTTTTTAAGAAGGAAAATACATTTTAAAAAAATTGAAAACTGTAACATAATTGAGAAACAAAGCAGGTGGAAAAATCAGAACAGTAACAGGATCTCCTTGGAAGAAAGCAGGTAAGATCAGGAAAGCCACAGGGACGGGGTCAGCTTTTTAAACCCTTAACAGAACTAAGCTTAATCTACCACCCTTCCACCTCTGATCTCAGTCCCTCGTTACTCTCAGTGACAGCCACTGCAAGAAAGTGTCATGAAGACACAAAACATGAACTGATATTGATTTTTCCTTTCAATACCAAGAGTATTCTCTCTGGGAGAAGGTACAGAATGACACATGTAACACCAATAATAAGTTATCCAGAATTTAAATAAGAGGCACAAAAACTGAAGGCCAGATCTTCAGCTGTCAAAAAGAAAGCCAATATATCCATGCTGATTTGCAGCAGCCATCAACCTAACTGTATGCAATTAGCCCCTGCAGGGTCTTTATAAATATTGATTTTTAATTGAATAGACCTATACTTTGTATTCCAGCTTCATGCAGAGACATACATATACAATGGAATATTTTTTTTCTTTAGCTGTTCTCAGTTTTCCAAAGCAGATTTCTTAGAATTATTATATAAGAAATATTTCTGGTTAAAGAGAAATTTTTAAGGCCAAAGCTCCAAGTGGATTCATTTGTCAGTGCAAAATAACAATAAATCAAAGCTCAGCTATCATGGCAGCACTGATTTCAAGAAAGTTTCCTTTTAGCTTCAGGTTCTATTCTTTCTTTATGCTTGTGGCACAGAAACTTGTCAGTTAAATTACTGGCCTCCACATTGCCTGTTCTAAAGTTTGTATGACTTTATGGACGACTTCCTGAGCAACAAATTCCCTCTTCCATGACAAGAAGAAAAATCTGGTGTTTTGCTTTACTGTGCATATCATTCACAGCTTATTTTTCTTCATTCAGTAGATTACTTTAGGAAAAAAGAAAGGCTTGGAAAATGCCTTTTCAGGGAAGACAATTTCAACTAACGCCTCCTCAGCTTTTCCTTTACAAGAGAGACATTAGTACTATGTCATATTTAACAAAGCACTTTGTAAGCATCCATTAATCATGTAGTGCTCCTGAGAGGCACATTATGTAATGTTTAATCTGCTCAGCTGAGGCTGTAAGTACAAGAAACCTCTCAAAATTTTATCAGCTTTATAATAAGAGGGGACGTATTTTAAGTATGACCAGCGCAAGCAAGCAAGCAGTCGCTCCCCGTCCTCCAGGTCCCTTCATCAACAGCAAGTTTTCCCCATTGATTGTAACAGAGCTATGTCTATGTCCACAAAAAGCACACGCTTTTTGCTTCCGAAAGCCACTGCATATTTTTTTACATGCAATTTCTGGGTGCCCAAGGGATGATTTGCAAAGATACTGATGGTTTCCTTCACCAGCCACGTATTTCCTAATGCCACAGCACTTGGATGGGTTGAAGTGGAGCCTCTGAGCAGCGTAGTCCTCCCCCAGCATAAGCCCAGCTTGAAGATCACCAGCTCAGCACCAGTGTTGTTCTGTATCCCCTTCAGTGGGTATTTCATGAGAAATAAGACCTCTGTGCAGAAAAGGGACACCAGTCACAGCTACCCATGAGCTGCCTCTTTCCACACTGCCAGTACAAGCATCTTTTATAACTAACATCCCCTAAACTCTGCAGAAATCTCTTCTTCCTCTCTTATCCTTATGCAGGATGAGCCAGTCCTGACTCTGCACCAGTGTCAGTGCTAGCTTTGAAGAAAAATCCATCCTCCTGAAAGATTAAATGGGAAAAGAAAGCAGCTGTGAGCCCCAAAGGCTTTGCATTGCCTGTGTCAAATAGGGTCCAACAAACATTGCATGCATTAATATTCTCCTTTAAAGTATTGTTTCTTAATATTCATATATAGTGACCAAACCAATAAAGGCAGAGGAAGAGAATTCACCAAACAATTCATAGGAAAGGTGTCCTTTGTATTTTTTGGTTTATATCTTTCCTTTAAATCTGCATTACCATTACAGGAAACACTTTATACAGTGGTATAGCTATTGATATTTTTTATCAAGGTAATATTGATATTCACAACGATTGATAATTTGGGCATGAAAGCCTCTTTCTTTTTCCTCCTTACAATCAATAGAAAAATTCTAAATTCACAAAATCCTTGCTTCCATCACAGCCAGCAGATACTTTGAAATCACCTTGACAGAGGAATATAATGATATCTGTGTATGAACCTGAAGGAAGTTGGTCTGACAGCACCTCTGGAGATGAGTCACTTGAACCACCATGGCCACCTGCGTCCACTGGCCTAAGACACACAGAGCTGTTACCAGTGTCATTTAGATGCAGCCCTTCTCTCCTGAGACCAAGGCAGTAAATGAACAAATAAAGACAGATCACCTTTGTAACTCACATTGCTACTGAAGCCTAAAAACATGAGCATTTTCTAGTGCATAGGCCAGCTCTAATCAGTTCCATCAGTAGATAATGAGTGAGGGTTCAGCTTTGAAGTCCACAGTAAATTCAGTAGAACTACTCCACATCAAGCTGGTATCCAGCTAGATTTTTCTTTTCTGGGAAGAACCAGCAAGCAGCAGCAGCTTGCTCAATGGTGTCCTTCAATACATGTTAATTTGCCAGCAGCCACTGAGGAACGAACACAAGCAGCAGTTGAGAAGGAAGGTGAAAGTGAAGCATAGAGGTAGTGGGACAGGTTCAGCAGTAATGGAAGCGGTGCTGCAAGGAATGGGGCAACTCATTTGCATGGACATGCCAGAAAACCTAAAGGGCTCAGTAAGTTATCAGAGCTCCCTGCAAAGCTCTCTGGTCCTGCTGAAGGCAAGAGTAGGGAAGGAACCTGAGCCAGAACCTGGCACCAGCAGAACAAAGAGCACCAAAGCAGCAGAGCTGCCCTCATGGACTCATGGAGATGAAAGAGAGAGCTGCTGCAGCTTCTGCAGTGGGGACAGGACTGCAACAGGGTGGGAAGCACTAAAGGGAAGTTACAGCCAGTTCCCTCCCTCCATCCATACACTTAGCTACTGTTTTCTGCCAAAAAAAAAAAAAAAAGAAAAGAAAAAAAAGCAGAATATATAATATAATTGTCTATAATGGAGAATATCTCTCTATATATATATCTCCATTCTATATATAGGAACATACATACAGAATCATAGAATAGTTAGAGTTGAAATGGACCTTAAAGACCATCTAGTTCCAAACCCCTTCCCATGGGCAGGGACACCTTCCACTAAACCAGGCAGATCAAACACACATACATACATACATGTGTGTTTCAGGATCAGAGGATCCTTTTAGTTACTCTCTTTTTCCAGTCATTAATAGAGAGATACTGATCTGCCTTTTGATACAAACAGGTCAAGTTTAAATCATTCCTGATTTAAAAGTGGACAACTGCCCTCATTCTGTAGTGCATATAGCTTTCTAGGAAAGAAATTACCATTTTTAGGCATTCTTCTAAATTCTTATATTCCCCTCCCATCTCCCAGTTACCAAAATTTCAGTTCCACTGCATGAAAAGTTTCTTTGCTACTTGTGTTTTCTCTACTGCCATGGATCCCTGCGCAGTTTTTAAAACTTCCATTTTAACCAGTTCTCTATTTCAACATGTCTTGCTTTGTAGAATACAAAGCTTTTCTAAACATTCATTTTGTAGGTATGGACCTGCTTCCTGTATTGCTTTTATTATTAGCTGGCACATTCAGGCAAAAGCCGAACAATAGAATTACGCTATCAAGAAAACAGGACTGTATATTTAAAGCATGCTATCTGTCCTACCAGCCTAGGAAAAAAAAACCAGCAGGTTCACACTTGTGAGCTAGTTATAAGGGTTTCTGCAGCTCTCCTTGAAAGGATCTATTTAAATGTTGTATGACATCTATTTTCTCTCTGGGAATATCTTTGTAGTGTTTCATCTTTCTTTGCCATCAAAAAAAGAGCTGGCTATACTGCAGCCCACTGAGGATTGAATATTCTCAGGCTCCCTGGAAGCTGCTGCCTGGTTTCTCGTTTTCTGACATCACTGAATCTAACACCTCTTTTTATCATTATTCAACGAAAAGTTCAGGGAAATAGCTTAGTTTTTGCTAGGTTTCTTGATTTCTTATTGTTCATCCATCACTGCACAAATGCGTCCTAACATGCACACAGTATCAGGGAGCTGTTGGCAATTAGCAAGAGCAGGAAATGAGGACACCTGAGCTCTATTCTCAGCCCTGACACTGGCACGCAGTAGTGGCACATTCTCTGGGGCAGGTCTGGGAAGTGTTTCTACAGTGCCAAGGAACTAGTTGATAATGTTGTTTAAAAGAAAAACAGGGAAAGTGGGGAGAAGATGGAGAAAATTGCTTTAAAAGTCACAGGAACACTGGCAAAACATGGCTGGAGTGTCCTTTTTTTAGGGCATGTCATGTGAGGTCGCTGGGACCAGACATCACAGCGCTGACTCACAATTACGTCACCTTTTCAGAGTGAATAAAAACGTGGCAATGAACATAAATAACTCTGTAAATTCTAGAGGATGCGTGACTGGCATCTATTCCTTGAGCATAAACAGCATTTGCCTACATTACCGTTCAAGCTGCCTTCTTGTTTAAATAATTTATAATAAGCCTGAAACACAAGATGACTTGGGGAATGGAGGTTAACCCAAGTTTAAAGCAAGATATGATTCTTTAATGCTGAATAGTGGAGAAGTGGAGTACTTCTGCCCAAATGCATAATGTCAGACCACAGGGCACAGCTACAAACACCCAGTTCAGTATCTCTGAGCAAGTTCTGCACTGGGGAGAAGTACCTGTCTAGAGGGGCTATAGGATGAGACTGTAGAAAACAGCTACTGCCCTTCTTCCTCCTCTTTTTCTGTGTTCAGACACAGATGCAGAGAGGAAAACAATATCCCAGGGAAGCATCTCTGTACCCATCAGGTCACGATGACCAGATCTCTCACCCTGCTCTGAATTCACCCCCATTCTTCACATGCTTAAGCGCCAGTGCGAATCAGAAATGTAACCCACTTGAAGCCTAAGGCATTGTGCTAGCAGGAGTACGATGCAGCAGGAGATCATGCCATGCAGGAGAGGAAAAGCCTGTGGCTGCACTGCCCGGCAGGGTGAGCCCAAGGGCTCTGATCCAGATGGGCAGGGCCAGACCCCACTTCAGATACTGGTGGCAGAGAGCCCCAGCAGTGGTGTCAGCCATTCATTTCCATGATCACTGTTTTTTCATTTGAGAAACACTTTTTCCCCAAAGCTCTACGCAGCAATATTTTATAAATTGGAGCTCTGGGACTAGGGGATCTCTTTGGTCATAGTAACAGTGCCAGAATACAAATGCATCAGCTTCCCTGAGAGCAATTCAGGTACCAGCAAAGGAAAAATTCTGCTTGTGTGTGTCTGCTTATTTATTCCCCTTCCATCCTCCTTTCTTTTTGGTGTTGTTTGCACAACAGAACAGAGTGCTGTTGAACAGAATGATATTATATACTATAATGTGCTACAATAAGCAGTCTGCAAAGAAAAGCATTTGCTTTAAAAGATCACTTCCAAATTGTAGAAGATGTAGCAGCGAATGTGCAGGAGCAGATTAGCCACTGGGAGAGAAAACCAACCCATTTCACTTCTAAACTCAATTTACAAATATACCTTTCACCATTTCATCTGATGTTTGTATATACACACGCAAAAGCCTTACAGTATGCAAACCCTTCTATTAAAGATACCAGCACTCAGAAAATTCTATTTCAGGCCATGGAACAAAGGAGAAAAAAAAAAACCAGCAACTAGAATGAGGATAAACAAGCCCAAAGCCTGCCTCACTCCAGCCTTCCCCAAGAGCATCAGGCACAAAATGCATCTCCAGGTCTGACAACTTGCTGAGCTCAGCAAGGCTGTTTGGGGAACACTGCTGACCTGATTTGGGTGACATCAGTCACAGAGAAAATAGTTAAGTGTTGTCATGGGCACTACAGTCAGGTTGGTCTGCAACAGCAAAGGGAAAACATCCCATTACCAGCCACAGCAATTAGAGCAGGGCTAGGCAGGAGCCAGCAACCAGTTCCCAGTTGTACAAGACACCAAAACTGAAGGGGGTGAAGTTGAGCAAATGTGGACTGCAAACACACAGGGAACCCTGCAGAGGTTGTGAGTCTGCTAATGGGCAGCACCAGGGATTTGTTGTTCATTCTCATCCTGAATTTCTAACCCCACCTCAAGAGAGTTTGCTCTTACATTACAAACTCTGTGTGCGTGCTGAAGGCAACCAGGCCTCCAGGTAATTGAGCATTAGCATGGCACTCCTTGGAATTAATACAGCTGAACAAGGGTTTTATTGAAATGAGGAAGCCTAAAAGAGGTTTGCTCAGATCAAGATTTAAGCTTTGTCAGACATGTTCTCCAGTGGTCAGAGCTGTCTAGACAAATTGCAGGTACCTGTGGTGATTAGAGAGACAGAAGGGGACAGGGGGGACACCAAAAAGACTACCAAAGAAGGAGGAGGAAAAAACCAAACAGGAATTTAAAAGTGAGAGCCTCACACTGGTGTTGTGTTCATACCAAGTATCTCATGCAGCACAGGACATCTGTCCCCACTTTGCCCAGGCCCACCCACTGAAAGCGCCTCTTGCCATGCCTCAGTGACAAAGTCCCCAGGACACTGCCAAAGCAAGAGGAGGATGTATGGATTTCACCCACAGCCATCTCTGGTTGCAGGTCTCACCTTTCTAGCAGCCAGGAAGGGGGCTCAGTGACCCAGCTTTGCAATATTGCCTGCATTTCCAGAGCATATCTTCTGTCTCAAGTGAGGATGAGCTGCAGGACACAGTCTTCAGCTTCACATCAAAATAATACTAGTGACAGCTTCCCATAGGTAAGCTGAAGGTCCAAAGCAAGAACACTCTTGAACACAGAACCTCACCACCAATCCCATGACTCTGCCCAAGCAATTTTTAGGAAAACATTCTTCTGGTCTACTCCCAGCAGCGCTAAATTTATAACACTGATAGATCTGATAGTGAAAGAACGCAGCTCCTCCTGAAGCCATTGCAGAGGATCCAGCCTGGCGTTCTCACCAGATTTCCCCATCCCAAGGCTCATTTTAGCTGCTTCCCAGTTTGAGTCCCCCATCCTCCTGGTCTGAACAGGCAGTAGAAACTCCCAACAGGGCAGGGAAGTGACACACAGAGACATGAGGCAGTCTATAGGCAGGCCGAGTATCCCCTGCAGGATAACAAGCAGAACAGGAAGGGGTGCCTTGTTTGCCTCTCAACTCTGTCATTGTGATCAACCACTCTCACATCAGCCTTCCAAACCGCCCGCTTAGGAGCCCAGTTGCTGCCTCATACAAGGCCCCGCAGTGTGCCAGCTTGAAGAGGACCCCTCCTCGTTAGTAATGCTGCACATGGAGCACACTATACCTGTAATGGCTTAAACCTCAGAAGACTACTTTTTAATTATGGCTGTGCTAGAACAGAACCAGAAGCCTGATCAAGCTTAAATGAAATTATTTTCATGCTAGCATTCCCAGAATATGCATTTTATACAGATCTCCAGTATTTTTTTCAGAACAAAACCAGCAAAGTAACACTCCAGGAAGGAAGGTAAATAAATTAACACCACTTTTCTGAATTACCATCTTCCCTGCTGCCTAGGCTGCCGTGCACTTGGAGCTCTCAGAATGAAATATATAAAGAGCCTTCAAAACCTGTCAACCAAATTACAGTGTGCATTTCCAGCATGAACACAAATGGAAGGATTCTTTTATTAACAACAGCCTACAGGTAATATTTACTTTGTTTGCAAGGTTAGAGCTCCAGAGGCAGACTTGCTGCAGCAGCTGTGCTAGGTAGTCCAAAAATAGTTAAAGCTTGTGAAAGCCACTATCTAAATGAAAGAATGACAATGGTAGTAGCCAGGTATTCTGCTCAGCACCATGAGCTGCTTTCAAGGTCATGCCCTCACCTGTGCACTGATCAGTACCCCCAGCAAACAGCTGATCTGGAGCCAAACAATAAGCAGGTATGCAAATCCCACTGATTTCTAGTGAATTTTAGGAAGGATCATCGGAAAGTTAATCAAGCTGACTTGGAATTTTGGTTACATAGGCACAGGCTTCAGAAAATATTTAAGGGACTGAATTAAGCCGGTGCTTCAGGTTATGCATAGGTAGTGCTTTACAAGGCTGGGTATTTCACATCTCTGTGTAAATCTCTGCTTGTCTTTGTTCCAGCTTACCTGTCTAATAAACCAGTATGATAGCACTTACTGGGCTGTTATGAAGCATAATTAATATTGTTTAACACTTCAGATCCCACAATAAAAGGTGATATGAGCACAGAGTATCACTGTATCAACATAGCATTATACTGCAGAAGTAATAAGTATCATTAGAGTTATACATAGGAATTTTATTTCAATGCTGTATAGTGTTCTACCAAGTCCATTAACAATCAGCCATTATAGTAACAATAAATTACCTTCCACAGTGCTCAAGTTTTCCATGTTATAAGCAGCTGTCAAAATTTAACAGAAGCGACAGGTTGAATTCCCAATGACACTTGAATTTTGTACATCAGCCACTTTTGACAAGCGGCAGCACAGAAAAGAAGAAATCAATGTAGTAAAGCTTTCACTGGAAACAGAATAATCTTATTTCAGTTATCCATCATAACGCCCACTGAAATCATTAAGAATGAGGGGAGCAGAGAAATCTGTAACTGGATCTTGGCAAAAGCACAAGGGGATACTTTCTCTAAGCCCTTAAAGCTACATAGCCCTTTCTGAAGCATTCTTAGTGTTGATGCCAATCAAAGTCCATTGTCTGTGATTGAAGGTCTGGGTCCAAAGCTATATTTTCTCCTAATGGACCATATCATTAGTCAGTCCATTGTTGAATTCTTTTAAATGTTTTGAGTTGGTTTCAGATAAGAATGATTCAGATTTTTAAGATCTTCCCTTAAACAAAACCCACACACATAGATGACAGATGGCGTTAGACCCGGAATACATAGCATGTAATAGTATATGGTGTATATATATCTATATCTATATATATATATCTCATAGAACAGTTTGAGTTGAAAGGGACCTTAGAGATCATCTAGCTGCAAGCCCCCAGCTATGGGCAAGGATATCCCTTATCTGTGTATAGTTTTGTGGATAAGAACAGGTTGCACCACTTGTATGGTCAGTCACAAGCCCGGCAGGGGACCTGAAAGCTACAGAAAACTTGAACGAACAGCTCACAAGCATCTGGTGTCAAGAGACTCCCAGGCACCAGAGGTTTGCATCTGGCTTGCTTCGTTTATATCCCAAGCTTTTGGAAACTGGTTTCAACCAAGTCACAGTGATAATTCATAGTTATGATGCAACTGCCAGCTGAAAGTCTCTAAGCAAAATGGGTTACTGTTAGAGAGAAGCTGGGAGAAATGCCTGGTTTCAGTGCTTCATTTAGATCAACCTAATGCCCTAAGCATGCAATCTCCTGATCAACACTTATCCTTAGTTTTTCCTTGAAAGCCTCCAGGACACGTACAGACTAAGCCCAGTACCTGAGACCACATTCTGAATGAAGTTGTGAGACAGAGTAAACAGGACATGAATTTGGTTAAGGGAGCAAAGATCCCAAACTCCCTGTAAACAGAAGCAGCTGAAATCACATCTTGACTCATTGTCACTGTCAATAGATAAATAATGCACGTTTTTGAAGACTGACATGTGTATTTCCCTTTCAGCTTTGTCATTTGTCTGAAAAAAAAACAGTAATATTAAAAGACGTTGTTCCACAGAGCAGGAAGTTAGGCTATACCACCTCCCATGTGGATTTGGTTCTTCATAATTGGATAAATTTGGCCTGCTTTTAAAAACCTGCTTGCAGGTTTGCAGATTCCATAAAGGTTGTTCAAATAAAAAAAGGAATGTGATAGCCCTGGGTAACTGGAGCACTGGGGACAAGGGGTGCAGAAGGATGACTCCATTATTCATAAACTAAGAGAAGTAGTCACTCATGAAAAAGGGACGTTCACTAATGTAGTGCATCTAAGCTTCCGGACAGCTGGTAAACACCTAAAGGAAATTCAGAATTTAATAGTAAATCAGATTGCTATTCCCAGAGTAAACAACAGATAAGTCTTAGAGCATTGGAAAACCCATTCCAACCTTTTGCAACTGTGTCCTTTGATATGAGCAAACAACAAATACACTAGGACAAATCTCTCATAGTGTACCTCTACTGGCATCAGAGATCAGTGTGGCCTATCGTATTTAAGTGAGGGTTATCCTAATAAAAAGTCACTCACAAGCCTGATTCCAATCCAGTCTTGAGGAAGACATAGGCTGAAGCAAATGTTACTGACATTAGCATCAGGCTCAGTAACTGAGTCATTACATTTGATACAGGATCTACTTATATCCCAGCTAAGATTAACTGGAACATGTAGTTACCTGTCAGACAGATTTTGCTACACAAATTAGAATCATGCCTTCCATGCCACCGCCATCATATGTAGAAGTCAGATTGACAGCTGCAGCATTAGAATTAGCATTAAAATCAGCATTAGATGAACACAAAGTCTAAAATGCACTCCTCTACTTGTTCTCTAACAAAAGCCTGTGCACAGCAGCGTTCGAGAGAGATCTGCCAATTGCATGTCCAAATGGTGTTCATTTTAGTGC
This sequence comes from Lathamus discolor, assembly GCF_037157495.1. Classification (NCBI taxonomy): domain Eukaryota; kingdom Metazoa; phylum Chordata; class Aves; order Psittaciformes; family Psittacidae; genus Lathamus; species Lathamus discolor. Next base: position 84,946,911 of record NC_088889.1, on the reverse strand, counting down.
CAGTGGTACACTGCTATATTGCTGCTGTACACTACAGATGCTTCATACTAGTAGAACAAAGTTGTCTCTTGGTTTACTAGTTAAAGTTGAAGTTACAACCCTAATCAGCATGTTTTCCCCTCCATATACAGAGTGCAGGCTACTCTACTGCTTTGTTTCTTGTTGTTTTCCTCTTTTCTTGAATCATCTCAACTCCTGCACCTTACACAGGATGATTCAGTAAGCAATTTCCAGAGTCCCTGACCTGCACAGCTGCACCAGCTAAAGCCAGTGCAACAAAAATCATTTGTGCGTGGTCTTCAAGTGAATCCAATGCGCAGATTTGCAGATATAGAGGTATTCCTGGGAACACTGTTGGAATAGTAGAGAAGCATTCCCATTTTGGTAAAGTACTCCCACCTACACATGGCCTTGCAATATAAGAACACTTGGAAGGAAAACCATTGCTAAATATAATGAAGCTTCAGGGGATTGGATTTAAATATGTGAAAAAGGATTCTGACTATCAGACTAAAATATCTAGTAGGTAGTAGGGTACTTTCACTATTGAGACTTCCTTTAGTAAACCTCCATGTGTTTGTCAGACACATGTTATCAAGAAACCATGCACAGAAATTGCCAAGAATATTTCCCAATATTTGTCTGGACTAAAGAATCAGATCTTGTCTGTACAATCCAGTGACAGTCTTCAAATATTGGAAACACAGGAAACTTTTTAGAGATGTTAAAACCAGGCTAAATAGGATGTTGGTAAATACATGGAGCTGTTTTACAATCAATTCAACCAAGACCACAGTTTCCATTCCTATGCAGTATTTTGGTGGACAGTTTAGCTGTCTGTGTCCTGAGCTAGAGCTTTGCTCTACCCTGCATGTCCAAATGTCTTCGCAAGATCCTTATGAAAGGCATTTTCACTTTTACCTGTGCAAGGCTGTTCATTAGGTACTTGCATCCCAGTGAAACCACACTGTGCTGGTGAATCATTTTGTTAGCCTGCTAAGACCCAGGCAGTCACATCCCATGATAGCAAGTGATGCAAGTCACTTGGCAATGAACCTAATCTCCTTTCTGCTGAAGGGACGGAGTGAGTAAGGCACTGAAGCCTCTGAAATGTAATTAAAAACATGTTTTCTTCCAAATGACTGCATGATCTTGGAATGGTTCTGGGAGCATTTAAAATAAGTTGTGCCCCATAAGAACAAGACCACAAACTACAACAAACTTGAAAAACATTAATGAGGTGCTGTCTAATTAAAGGTAATTTGTCTGGATTAATTAGTGGACTGTTAGATATTTGTAAAGCTTTGTAGATAAGAGACATCTTCATTACTGAGTATGGTTCATTCAGCTACTACTGAGATTTACCCAAAATGCTTAGCAAGAACTCGAGCTCAACAGGCACTTGTGGATATATAAAAATCTCTTTTTGAATTTCCTCTAAAGAAAAATGAGTTTCCAGCTGGGCAGAGGCCTCAGATAATAGCCAATGCTGGAAAACCTGAAGGAAGAGACACCGTAAAATTGCTATTTGTATAATGTAGGTATTTGCATTTTAAACAAAATTTGTGATTTCCTTAGAGTACCTAATACCAAGAACAGAAAACCCATATATAATCCAAAAGTATTCAACAATTTTGAATTCTTTTTTCTACAGGTACTAAAAGATGTTACAAAAAGGTACTAAAGACTAAAGGATACATGCCAGAACCACAGACCTCTGGACACAGATTTTTTTGCAGTGCATACGGTTTTTCTCATATAACACTTTGGATTAGATATTAGTATATGGAGCATAGAAAGGGATTGTCCCATGCTAGATCCTGCATAAAACATATCTCTCCATAAACCTAATTATTTGACTGGAGGACTCAAACTTTTATTGCATTAAAGAGAACACAGATTTGCCTCCACCGCAATACTGCAATGCTACTTTGGAGCAGACAGGCATGACACAGAGATCACCCTTGAATGCCATCATTCTCACTTCTTTAGTCCACACTGGTTTAATAATATTAGAAGATGTTTTATTCATATTCATAATAAAGCTTTAGAAGAATGCACATTTCAACTGTGTTACTGGCTAAGTGACTGTATTAAGTATCCTGGTTTTCAATGTCAGCCCAATTGGTAGAACCTGAATTTGAGGAAACAAATTCAGAAGGGTTTCCAATCGAATGACTCAGTTTTACAGGGGAAAAACCTTCATCAATATACCCTTAACTTAGGTTCTTTAATCACTAAGACAACAGAATGGCTAAATTTGACCCCAGTGAAGGAACTTCCCAACACAAGAGGTAAAAAAGCAACTGAAATTCTCTGCCTTGAAACTCTCCAAGTACAGGACTCCTTTCACAGCACAGAGGAAGAAGAATATGCTTTAAGTGCTACTCTGCTTCAAAAGTCCCAGAGCTGCCACAACAGCCTCTCTGGGATCCTTTCCCCAGGAAAAAAAACCAAGCAGACAGATCAACACTATGTTACTCCTCTGGATTACATTGACACTTGGCAGCCTACAAAGTTGAGAGAGATTAGTCCACACTGTTCTGTGTGGGATGCAAACATGGTAAGTGAAGGTGTGCTTGTCTAATTGAATAAATGAGTGTGAGCAAACGGTTGCACCGTACCCTACAGGCAATAATTCAGACTATCCAACGTGCTTTTCAGATTTTGAAGTTGTGAAATACATACAAAACCACTTGGAAACTGATGCTAACGTGGCCCCCAGTACATTTCTAAGAGGCACCAGGAGGTATTCACAGTAACAGAGATTGGTCACAAAGAATTTTTTCTCCTTGTCACGTAACCTGTGGAAGAGTGCTTAGTTTCACCTGTAAGTTAGAGGAACCTGAACAAGAGCCCAGCTTCCAGGGACATGTCCAGTGGGACAAGGAAGAAATAAATTCGAAATATCTGTTCCACATAGCTTCTCAATGGAACATGATCAGTCTAGGATGAAAACAGAGGCATAATTCTAGGTTTAGTATCTCCAATCTGGTTCAACATGTGCAATTAGAACATTCACCACAGTACCTCAAATTTTGTTAATCTTACAAATACTACTTTCAAGGAAATAGCCTTGCCTACTGCACCAGAATATGGGCCATGCTGGAAAGAGCACTTCCACTTCCCACACCCTTTGGCACTGCAGGGATAAATCCAGAACTTGCTGCTTCCTGGTGACCTGTTGCTTTTCATAGAATCATAGAATAGTTAGGGTTGGAAAGGACCTCAAGATCATCCAGTTCCAACCCCCCTGCCATGGGCAGGGACACCTCACAGTAAACCATCCCACCCAGGGCTTCATCCAACCTGGCCTTGAACACTGCCAGGGATGGAGCACTCACAACCTCCCTGGGCAACCCATTCCAGTGCCTCACCACCCTAACAGGAAAGAATTTCCTCCTTATAGCCAATCTAAACTTCCCCTGTTTAAGTTTTAACCCGTTACCCCTAGTCCTGTCACTACAGTCCCTGATGAAGAGTCCCTCCCAAGAAAGCAAAAGCATAGCAATTGTTCATCTCAATGCACTTACTGGTAGCTTTCCTTTCCATTACATTTAATACTAAATGCTTCAAAAGTTTCTGCAAAAAGAAGCTATCAGCATCCTATCAAATGTTCAGAACCAGGCACTCTTTGCCCCAAATATTCATCTTTTGCTCATTCAGGTTTTCTTCCTCAATCCCAAATGAAGTCTCACAAACTTTGAAAATGCTGCTCCTTTAGCCCAGGAGAGCTTGTCAGACTCCTGTCCACCCCGTGAGAGATACTTCTAAAAAGCAGCATCTTAGGCACAAAGACACATACCATGTAGCTACACTTCGATTCTTTGCTCAGCCCCTGAAAAATTCCTGTACACCATCCCCTGCCTTCCAGTCATTATAAAAGCCCTTTCATTTGATTTTCAGCGAGAAGCTGGTACGTGAGCTAATCGATGTTATGTTCAAGGTAAAAGCATCAGAGATCTAATCTATAGAACCTATTGAAAACAGCACAAGAACTGCCCAACATTGCTGGCAGGGAGCTGTTGGGATATCACATGAGAGTAGGTGAGGGAAAACAAAAACAAAACAACCCACAAATCATCAAACCTTAATGTTAAGTCTGTCCTGTGACAAGGCAATCATCTCCGAATAGGAAGCCTGGCCACCACTCATAGGAAAGGTTCAAGTCACCAGGGTGACAGAGAGTAGTACAGGCTGTCCTTCCCAAAATAGTGCACTTGAGCAGATGTTTGAGAGGTGTTTGGTAGCGCATGTTTGGGAGAACAGAATGCAAACATCTGTCCTGCTAGAAATACACACCCCCCATAACCACCCCCTGTCACTCTGTAGCTTGGTGTTGATCCACCCTCAATGCCTGCAGCACATGGACAGACTCTGGGAACAACCTGAAACCCACGACACAGCAACCAGCTCCACACTGGATTTCGGGTAACACATAGCACTGGGCACAGCCCAGTATCAGTAACACAAAACCAGGCTGGCATCCATTCTATGGGATCTAAGCACAATGGGCTTGGGGTTAGCTGGATATCCTAGCTATGTTTACCAAGAGGACTTCTGCAAGTAACAGGAGATAAATCACTTGACCGTATGATGCCACGTGCACTTGTGAACTGTGTGTACATATGATTCTGCTCAATTGCTTGCGACATGCAATAAAGCTGAACAAGTACAAGAAGTCATGGGAGCAGCAGAAGGAAAATCCTAGCTGTTACTTTAACTGGAAGTGTGCTCGTTTGCTGTGATCTCTGCTGGCAGCATGAGCATTTGAAATAAAACGTGACCAGTAATTTATTTAGCAAAAGCAAGTCTTTGAAAAGTTCTTTAGCATAGCTCTTACTAATATATGCCACACAAGATTCCACATGCCATCCTGCTCCACATGTCCACGTGCTTGAAGCGACTGGGGGCAAGACCCACAGTAAATATTACTCTAAAATACAACATTTGGGTACTTTTCTAGCTCTGTTCCAGCCATTTGACTGCCTCAGAGCTTCAGAAATACACAATCCAGCCAAGGATTCACCCCCTTGTTCCCAAGATATAGTTTGATTCTTATCCCAGTCAATGCTTTTTCTCGAGGAATATACATTATTCCTTCTACATGTTCAGGTGCTAATCGGGTGGCTGTAGTGCATAGACACCACTAAGCAAACAGTACACATCTGAAATAAGGTGAGGGATTTTATGCTGCATCCATGAAGTATTTACACAAAGTACATGCCAGTATCAGATAACCCACCACAAGACAGGACATTGTTGCTGTGGTTACTTGGAAGCATTCCTGCGAAGTTTAACCACCGCTCTGTGGGTGGGTTTGTGTTTCCAGAGTGGCTTGAAGTGGATATGGAATCTTGGTTTCAGTCGCTCCCTTTTCCCACATATCTGGGGAAGAATGTGCATATTTGTATGCACACAAACAATTTTATACATGGCTGAAAGTCAGAACTGCCACCAAGAAGAGCTCTTCAAGACTCGGACTTGCCCCCCCATGTCAGTGCAGGCCATGGCACTCATGCCAAGAAAAGCAGCCTTGAAGATACTTAAATTTTAGTCAGAATCCAAATTGGGTAGAGAACTGTAAAGAACAAGAATAAATCCACTGAGCTCTACATCTTATTGCAAGTAGACCATCTCATATACGTCCTCCTCTTTTGATGGGAAAAATCAATTTTTTAAACTGATTTCAAAGGAGTATACATCTCATCAAAATGAGTTTTCTTCTATAAACACTCTAAACTTTCCAAGCTTCATGTAAAAGGTACATAGTTACGATCACCGCATTTATTCTTAACCATGCCCTTTCAGATACTTCTCTTACATGAGCAGAGAGGCAGTTTGGGTACAAATATAGCACAACTGATTGCTGCTACAAGTCATTTCAGTACAAGGTAGTGTAACTGGAGGAAAATCAGGTCTGGGGATGTGCAAGCAAACCATCAAATACAGAAAGACCAGCTGGTGAGAACAGCATGTGAATACCTTCTTGAACATTATGAAAGTTTTAAATTATCATTAAGAAATTAATTATACTTAAAACCAATTTGATAACCAAAGGCAGTGTGAGTTTTCACAATCACGTAAACAAAGATCTCGCTCAAATCAAGTCTTCATGAAACCAAGAGGCAATTTTAGAACACAAACTGACTAAAAACAAAGCCTACTTCTCACTGCAGGGGTGTCTTTGAGTTTCCCACTGCACAACTGAAAGCTGTACAGCCAGCTAGCTGAGAATGCATCAGACAAGTATGTCAGTGACACAAGGTCATGGTCCGTGATGAAACACACAAAAATAGAACAGCACTGTTTGGCACGGGTTGTGGGAACATAACCTTTAAAATCGGGGAGTTAACACCACTGTTAGCAAAAGGGAGTCTTATATCAGTTGCAAGACACATGAGATAATGGTCCATGGTGGCTCCTGCAAGAAAATTCCCTATAAGTCCCGCAGTCCACTTTGGAAATCCTGGAACAGAGACCCTTTTGTACCAACTGCACAGTCATACCAAATAGCCGTAACTGGCCACTCCTGATGTAGGCTGTCCCCCTGCTTCGGAATGAGTGCGACCTTTCGCCAGCATAAAAGCCTAAACCTCATGCAATGCAGGAGGCAGAATCTCAAACCACCCCAGGCCAATGTTGCCTCCGCGGGGACGCCTGCTAGGGTTGAGCCTGCCACCTCGCACTGCGATGTCTCTCAGAGCTCGTTTCCTGATCATCATCACACGGTCTTTGGGGTTGGTAAGATAAACACTCACCAAAAATATCCGTCACCGTTTCTTTTACCCTGTGCCAGCTCTTCCTCCCTCTTTTCCTATAATAATAAGCTACCTGGGTTTTTTATCTATTGTGTCTTGCCTCTCTCTCAACCTGGAATCCCCAAACTCCAGAACAAGAAGTCAGCTCTTGACAAAGAGAAGTTGCTAACAAGCCAGCTCAGACAGGCGCTTAATCACCGAATGCACGACAACAGCTTGAATTGAGGCTGTTCTTGGAAAGCTTCCCTCATCTCCCCCATCTGCAGAGACATTAAGCCCCTCTCACTCTTCAGCACCCACTGGACAACACCTACATGTGTCCAACAGCTTAATAGCTCTGATCACACTTTCAGATCTGACCGTGTGTGCTACTGCAACATCATTTCTAAACAGGACAGGCAGTGCTGAGCCATGGTGAAATACATTTTCAGCCAGTTGCACATGCTTATTAGCCCAGGTGTCAGTGTGAAACATTATTTGTCCTGAAAAAAAAACCTTTTATTAGCTAACACAAGCATGCTAAATATTTAAGTCACAGCTACATGATCTATCCCTTAATGTAAAGTGCACGGAGGAAGCAGTACACTAATCTGTTGAACATAAAGCTTCATTCAGCTTAAAGGATCATTGAATAACAATAAAGATCCAGCAGCGCTGGGCACTGGTTATTCCACACCACAGCAGAGATCATATTTAACAATAATGAAACAACAAGGAGACCCATCATTTTTGTGGCTTCAATTTTATTGTCTTCAATAGCTATTTACAGGGTAGCGGTTGTGGAGAACAGGGTTCAGCTGTACTTGAAAGAAGTTGTGCAAAGCCTGGTTTAGGAAAGATTAAATTTCATTGTAATCTCCCCAGCCTAGCCAGCATAAAACTAGCACAGAGATCAGCAGCAAGGACCACATTTAGAAATTATGATGGGAAGAAGAAAAAAGAAAAACTTCATCCATCTCTTCTGAAGAGTCTGTTTGTAAAATCAGGTGGTTTTTACATTGTAGAACAAGTTGTTATCAACTCAAAACACTATATTTAAAATGCAGTGTTATTTTAGACATATTTTGTTTGTGAAGTTGGTGGGGATTGAATAAGGCAGAAATTCTTGGATCTGTACCTCCCCCAGGCATTTGAGTACCCAAAATATACACTACTTTCTGTTATTTGATTCCATGGCAGCAACCATTCCTTTTCCACAGCTACTCTGATCACTGGCAGCAAAATCCCTTGGTTCCCTCCAAGTATCCAGCCCCCACCCTTGTACCACTGATACCCAGAAAACAAAATGACTTTTTTGTGCCCATATTGATTTTGTAGAACTAGAACATCTTTGGGAAACAGTCTACAACTCGAATAAAGATGATCTGATTAACTCTGCAATTGTACTCATCGTTACTAGGCCCCTTTTTTCATCTGAACTGGATTATTGATTTAGAGTTTATAGCAACTTAAACGTAACAACAAGACATGCTGTGCTAAGAGACAAAGCAAAGAACTAAACATTGACTTTTAACGATGAGGACAAAATAATACTTCTCTGAGCATATAAATGAAGATAGCACAGCTGTTAAAATAATTAATTTGTCAAGTGTTTTCCTGGAAAACCCAGGGATGCATAATGCTTGGTGTTGGTCCAAGGGATAGAGAGCAGCTTTCACCTGATACAGCAGCACTTCCCTCCCTGAACATGCTCCTGTCTTCCCCAAGGTGGGTGGCTTGTCCTACTTAGCTGGAGCCACAGAGAAAAGCCTAATAGGGAGAAAGGACACAAGAACTGCCTGTGGGCTAGGGGTGAGGGCCTTAGTTTGGACAGCAGAGTCCTCCTGATTTACACTAGCACAGGAGCACAGGTCAAGCACATTATATACTTTAAATGAGATCTGCAGAAAATCTGAAACTCAAACAAATGCGTATGTAAGAAAAACATACCCATATTTACCAGTCAACATTATTATTATTGACCCCTGGATTTTTATTATTTAAATAAATATACACAATAGCACTTTAACACAACTGCCTCTGAAGTAAGCAACAACAACCAGACAGGACACATTATGAAGATACGAAAAGCAGCAGGAAACCACAAGTTACCCTCCTTAGTGGCGATACTAAGTGCAGTATAGTTGTTCTGTATAGATCTCTCATTGTTTTACAAAGCAAAACCCCAGAACAACAAAAAGCCAGCATTACACTGGACTTGACTCACTTTCTTCTCCCCCTCGTACTGCTATGACTCATGAAGGAAGGAAAAATAATAAGACCCCCATAAAAAAAACTACAAGTCTCCATTTCAATTCTATAGTTAAGGACATGCTGAAGTGTCTCCTCGAATTACGCTGGGGCTATTTACTAGAGATGCAAAGCAGTCCTTCTACTTCAACTCCCCTGAAAGGCAAAGTTAACATATATATCACAAGAGTTTGGAATAAAAACGGATAGAACAGTTCAGAGACGTATTAAAAAGGAATCTAACGGTGAAATTCGAGCTTGTTGGAGAAGTCTCAACAGAATTTTAATGTCAAGAACTACCCATTTGTAGGGAAACAGCATACGCTCTATTGAACAGTCTAAGAAATCTAATCCCTAAATTGGGGGGGAGGCAGGGGGAGAACAGAAAAGCGAGCAGGTATTGATCAGCTCTAGAGGAAATGCTGGGAGGAAAGACCACACACAATTAGGCAGCTAAAGACTACTGGGATTTCAATTTTAAGATATTTATTGCACCATTTTGTAGTTTCAATTAAAGTCCATGCTAAACGAATTAAGAGTGGGGGAAGTGATGGATCTCCAGAAGTAGATGTCTACAGGAAAATATCAGTAAATGTCTGTATGGCCCACATGGATTCATACCACGCCTTACATACTGCCATTTATTATATTGAAATAAATACATATTCTACTAGCAGTGAACTTACAGACCAAACAAAGGACAACACAGTAGTAAATAATGGTGGAAAGAGGCCAATAGAGTGGCCTGGATAGATTAATAGATTGGGCTATTTCCAACAAAATAGGCTTCAATAGAGCCAAGACACAAAGCTACATGTCTAGGAACAACAAGCATTCAGCATGAGAAACTGCATCCTAGAAAGCAGAGTCAAGAACAAGCAATTTGTTAGGCACTCCCAGTGGCAAAGCTATCTTGTATCATCCCTGAATATAAGAATGTAAGAACAGCATCTGGGAGCAGGGATGGTATTTGACTTCTCTACAGGGCATTGGCAATAACCGATTCCTGTTTCAGACCTCATGTTGATGAAAGACTCATGATAGCAGAGAAAAAAGCCACAAAAGCATTAAGGGCTGCAAGAAATACCCCAAATTGCTCCCAGTTATTCATGCAACAAGTAGAAGATGTCCACAGTTGATTTGTAAGGAGGGAAGATGCCTAAAAGTTAATCGTGACAATCGTGACAAGTGAAACCAAATTAGGAAAGAAAGGCATATCATCTTAACCCTGAGAGAACTGACTGGAACACACTGCAAAGGCAAATGTGGATTCAGTGCCTGCTGACATCTTCAGACCCTTTCTAGGAAACCCACTTCATAGAGCAGATTACAGGCTCAGTAGAAAAATAACTGAGACCTGCAAGAATCTACAGAGCTTGTTATTTGGAAGATGTTTCAAGCTGAGAATTGCAATTTGCTGTTATCTGATAACTGTCAGGAGTATGGAGTTCTTATATTCCTGTGTGGCAGTTTTCAGGGGTACACTGTGCAGTAAGCAACTTAGCCCTTCAAACTCCTTCCTCTGCCTATAACGGCTCAAGTGCAGTCCACATAATGTTAGGCACCCAAGTCAGGAACATCTTCAGAACTGCCAGTCTTGGGAAAAGAAAGAAATTTCTGGTTTACTTCAAATCTTAAGGGCATCTCTAGCACATCTCTCTCACACCCATTTAGGAAAGTTTCTAACTTAGATCCTTCAAGAAGTGGTTCTAACGCTCACTACTTGCAGGGGACTAAGGAGGCTTCACCGTGCCCCAGGCCACTGGGCCACACTTGGACCAAGCTGGTGACTGCGCTAAGATTTCTGCAGCTGCAACTTCCAAATATGTCTGTTAACTAAAGTCAGATACTTCAGTTTCATTTTTAACCCTTGTGTAATGGCATTTTTTCCTCCACAGCTCACCCCTCCGCATTATTCATTTCAACACAAGACAGCGTCTGCTGTTAAAAATTTCACCATAAATATTATTGCCAAGTGCTGACAAGCAGATGTTAAGCAGCATTTAAAGATTATAGGACCAAGGTAGGTCAAGTTATTTTAGTTCTCTCTGGAATCTAGAAAGCTCTTTTAAGCTGATTTTATGACGAACCCGATTGCCTGCTTTCATTACTAGAAATTCCCCATATCTAATCCCCTTGTTTCATGTAGCAGAGTGTGCTGAGTGACACGCGAGTGTTTCTCTTCCTTCAGTTTAATCAACCAGCTGCATTCAATCACTTTTACTGGAGAATGAGCCTTCACTCACTCTGGCTTCATCTAGAGAATAAATTGGTACACACAAGGAGAACAGGCCTGCCGATGATCGTGCTACAGCGTCGATTCAGACCTATAACAACAGTCTGTTTGCATCAGTGACCTTGGATACACGTCAACAGTTTCTCTAAGCCCAGAAATATTAGGCAATAATGTAAACTAATTCAGCTTGAAGCTGAACAGAGCAGTACACTGTCTGAATGCCACTTTCTTTGGTGGAGCCATCTGATTAAAGCTCTTAAGAACTCCCTTTAACTTTATGAGCCTCTTTGTCCTGTCAGTAGTCAGAGGGCAGAGAGGGGGCACCCTCTAAAGGACAACTGAGCAAAGCAGCCAACAAAGTCACTGGCTATAGCTCTCTGGAGGATGTCCAGAACACACAACCTTTTGGTTTGGAAGATGACTGTTGTGACCTGCACCAGAAATCTCAGTTTCAGGGTGGATGTCCATGTTTGGAGCATGTCCTGCTCAAGGACTCTTACTGACTTCCTCCTTCCTACAGTTAAGTCTGAGTGTAGCTTCCTCCTAGTTTAAGTTCATACCACCTGCTGTGGTTAAAGACTTTAATGACACAATTAGCTTAAATAGGGAGGGAAAGAAAAAGCAGACACATGCATTGCTATCATGATTTTTCTATCATTAGGAAGTACTGGGGTAACAATACCTTTGTATTTTATATATTTAATATATTTGTGTATATATATATTTTGTGTAACAATTACTGTTTGTAAACTGGGGTAACAACTGGGGTGCCTCTTTTAGGAAGCACAAAACCTTTGGACAGACCAATCCAAGCAGCTGCTACACTGAGACTTGGAAACCTCTCTCTCTTGCTCTAATGGAAGAAATCAATAGTCACAATGAAGTTTCCTTTTTCTCACCCTCTATGTGTTTTAGAGGAAGACAGACATCAAACCCAAATTGCGTGCATTAAAGTACAACGTCTGCAGCAATTATGACAGCAAAATAAAGAGCAAACCAGAGCTTAATAGCTCTATAGTCAAATATTGGTTTATCTCTTAAGGGGCTATTTCAGAAATGGAGCTGAACTCAGAGATACGGGCTTTGATTTCTTTCCCCCACCCTTCCCTTTCACAAAATGATTTAAATTCCACAAGTGCCAAGTTGACCTTGCATTCTCCTCTGCTGGCCTGCTAATTACAATTTAACAAATGGTGCTTCCAGCCCTTCCTAGCACATCCAGAACAGAAAGCGATGCAAATGTGAACTGATGGGATCAGAGAGCTTTACCCTACCATCAATTTCTACATAAACCCAGATGGGACATCAACAGGAATTTTGCAGACAGGGGATGGCCCAAAGCCAAGACAAAAGCAGCACTAATAAATCTTATTGTGGTCATGTTGTTCTGTTACACTTCTGTCCTTTTTGAGGTTTAAAATATTACAGCAATTCCCACATGGGGTAAGGCCCAGAATGTAATTGTATTCTCTTCTAACGTTTTCAGCTGACAAGACTGTCAACAGGCAAATTTTAGTCAGTGAAACCAACGCAGCTTCAGTGAGCCAGGAACACTTCCATCTTCACAGATAAACTATGCATTAGCAAATACAATATACCTTAGCAGAGCTCTTAATTAAATCAAGTTACAGTTGTCACTTAGGCACTGACAGTGCAACATATTACAGTGATTTCTCTAGGAAGAAAATCTCCCACCAGTCTAGATTTTCTGTTCCAGCTGGATTTTCAAAGCCTTATTTGGAATTCACCCTCCTTCATACACCATATCCATGTAGACTGTTCTTAGAGGTATAATTTGATTAAACAAAGCCAAAGGGCTTTTGTTCTGAATTTGTGTTTTTCAAAGCCAAAAAGCATACAGAAATGTTTCAATAATGTCTGAAATGCTGCTCAGAATACAGTCAAACAATGAAGAGCTCACGTAACTAGATTTGTGCCATGCACTATTATAACAACATTGCTAATGCAAGAAGATGCAGAAGTATCAAAGGGATGCTGAGGAAGCACCATAGCCATGTTCAGAATGAAGTAGCGTGGCAGCTGTTCGAGACACACAAGTTACATACAATTGTCACCAACAGCCTTTTATTCTTAGGAGGAAAGGAGAAAGCAGTGCTGTAGAAGAGTTTTTTGTGAGGCTTTTCCCCCCACGCCAACATGCCCCTGTCAGTTTAAAAAACCTGGGATGCACTATGTTACATACTGCATAAGCTCCAGGGAACAAGAGCAATACATCCAAAGTCTACTAAAGCTGATGGATGGTTCCCAAAGCTTTAGCAGATTCCTGAGCAGCCCATCGTACAGTCAGTTCCCTGCCCTTCTGAAGTGTAGCACACACCTTCTCTAGTCCCAGCTCCTTTTTAAGAGTAAAGAATCATTTCACAATACCACTAAAAAAATAAAATAGCTGAAGAATCCTTATTGCTAGCATAGTCCCAGAAGTGCACAAGAACTATCTGCAGTCTGATGTGGTTTCTACATCAACCTGCTTTCACCTTGGATTTAATTCAGACGGCTCTCGAGCACTCCTGTATGCATCTGAGAAAAGAAATGATTGTATTTCCAGTAATGAAAGGGGGTTTGACAACACAACCCCCACACACAGGACAGTAGGATGAAAATGAGCATGTCTGTAGCTAGTTGACGCAGCGCAGCCTCCCAGAATACAAACCTGACTTCCAGGCAAAGTCCGAGGAGAAGACGGTTCTTTCCCCACCTACCATAATCACAACAAATAGACATTACTTCCAACTTCTGCTGCTGAATTCGAAGACAACTTTCCCCTTACCATACATACTGTGATGGTCACAGATTCTTTCTCACTTCATGCCTCAGGTGGTTTATGCTGTTCCACCCTTATCCCTACCCTCGTCAAAGTGCAAGAAGTCTGATACAATGAACAGGGAAAAATAACTGCATAAAGAGAACTGCCACTTCTTAGCTCAATGAATGCCACTGAAATCTGCACCCTTCAACTGAAAAACAAGCATATGAATGATCAGCCTTTGAATTCAAGCACTGAATAGAAAACAAGGATGCAATACAAGAGACGTTAGCAAGATTCTGCTATTGCTTACTACAATGAAGGTAGATTATTTTTAGTGCCAATCCTCAGCTGCAGGGAACTTTCCCCCAAGGGCTGGAGCAGGGGGAAGGAAAGAATGAGGAGACACAGAAACCCCCAGCACAAGCCATTCAAAGAGATTACCCCAAGATTTACTAAGCAAATGCCAAGCATCATCCAGTTTCCCATAGAAACAATCAAGGAGGGAATCAAAGTTGATATTTTAATAAAACTAATAAATCAACCACATTCTCTTGCTTTCTGAAATGGCTTGATAAAAATTCTCACATAAAATATTTCTGCTGTATCAGAAAAGGGACCTGCTCATTTGGCATCGACAGTTACTGTGCCCAACAAATGCTCATTCCCCTCCTTTAACACATATAACCCATATCTAAAGACTTGTCTTTGCACTGTATCCTCAAAATTACTCAGTAAAAATAAGAAAAATAAAATAAGGACAAACCAGACTCCAGTGATTCAGAGTAACCCACTCCAGCTTGTGCTTTTAAAAATAGCTTGAAAGTCACACCAGATTTTTTTGTTTCATTTTTACCAGCATGCTCAGACTTGTCTCAAACAGCTTCCTGTTCTTCTCCCATTCAAGTCTATGGAAATTTTGCTTTCAGTGTAATCAGAGGAGGAAATTAATTCCTCCAGGGTGAAGTAACCAGAAAGGTATTAAAGGGCATAGCCTAGTGTGGGCACCACTATGTGTCTGTAAAGTCACTTTACAGCAATCCTTTCTCAAGCTCTGCTCATTCGGCAGTAGAGAACAGACCCCACTATACTTCTGGGACCTAAACATCACCCCATGACCGTTCAGCTCAAAGATGCAATCAGGATCAGAAGATTAAAATCTGGGCTAAAGCCCTGAACAGGTCATTCATGCAGCACCCTGTGTCTTCATCACCCCAAAGATTCCAGCCCCAGTCTCCAGAAGGCAGCAGCTCACGTCTTACCCCAACCGTCAGGGGGCAGACTGAGGTGCAAGAATCATCCCTTCCCACTTCCCAAGGGATGTAAAATTTGTCCCTTGAGTGTTTGCACAAGTTTCACACTGTGGTGGTGATCTGCAGTAAGGCCCACTCGCATCAGCAGAGCTATGCTTGATCTGCTCTGATGCAGCTGAGGAAGCCTGTACTCTTCAATAGGTTGCTCTGTTTTGTACATCCTACTTTCACTTGCACGCACAAAGCCCAGCCGGCCTTCAGGCAATTCCCAGCACAAATAGGCTAGTTTCTATTTTCAGCAGGAGCCACTGTCATTGCTTGGATTCACGTCAAGACAATATTTTTCTTATGTTCTTTCCAAATCCCACATGTAGGGTTAAAAAAGAAAGACATTATCCTCTATGTAATCTGTTCAAACTGATGTGCCAGGTTTTACATTAACAAGCAAAAGCTGCATTCAGTCCCAAATACTTTGTTTAAAGCTCTTCCAGGTTGACCTGTGCAGTCAGTGGTGCCTGAGTAACCATAGCAGCATATTTGAACAATGCCAAATACTTGTGAAGAGACACACAAAAAATCAAGAGGTGGGATGCACAAAGCCTGGATCTCAGTAAAAAG
Organism: Lathamus discolor; assembly: GCF_037157495.1. Taxonomy (NCBI): domain Eukaryota; kingdom Metazoa; phylum Chordata; class Aves; order Psittaciformes; family Psittacidae; genus Lathamus; species Lathamus discolor. Next base: position 84,931,050 of record NC_088889.1, on the reverse strand, counting down.
CAGAACTGCCACTAGAAAAAAGCCCTGGTGCTGCTGATGAACACAAGAGCGGAGAGTTAGAGCTGCTGCTTACCAAGACCAGAATGAGAGGCACAATGGGTGAGTGAGGGTGCTAGGACAGCCTTAGAATTCAGATGACAGCACAGGTCTACACAAGTAAAAGTGGTGGCCAAACCAGCTTTGGAAGCATCCTGAATTGTCTACATGTCTATGGCCACCACAGTTACTCAAGTAGTAAGTTCTCACCACTCCCTTGTAAAAGCCTCATAGGTGCTAATTTTCCACTTGACAAGAGCCTCCAACAGGCCAGAAGTCTGAAGCACACATCAACGGCTATTCCCTGTTAAATTATACTTACTGCAGAGAGGTATTTACCTACTGCAATTATCCCTGGAGCTGGAAGTATCCACAAGACCTTAGAAACCTTGAAAAAGCTAATTAATGCACTGCCATAAATAATCTGATCTCTTAGGAGGATATTTACTCTCTATGTAGTAACTAACAGCTTGCTTTAATGGAAAAAAGGGTGATTTGCCAATGCATATCTGTATTTTATTACAGGTGTTTATCAACCATTTAAAATTTGCCATAAAGGAAGCAGAAAAGAAAAAGAAAGAGAAACCCTAGCATACACCACAGCACATTCCTGCAAGTTACACCATCCCTGGAAAGCAAATCTAGGTCTGTCCTGTTTTGTCAGACACAAATATCTCCCGCAGGGAAGCCTCATGTGAAATTAAGAGTCAGTGCAGATCATTTGTCCCAGATCCTTTCACAGTTGCAGAGATAGAAGGTTACTGCACAGGACAATCTCTTCCCAGCTCTGCACCAGAGAGGAGGCAGCTGCCTGCTCTGTGCCCTCTGAAATGTGAGGAAAACCAATTGCTCCCTGTTGGAGATAAAACAGCTATGTCTGGGACACTGTCACATCTGGTTTACCAACGCACATCATCAGCAAACACCAACTATAGTAACAAACAAAGGAAGGCTATAATCACCTGCTTCGCTAGTGTTGCTACCCAGAAGGTTTTGCCATATTCTTTTTAACACATGAGGTTATCCATTAAATAGGTTTTCTTTTGCCCAGTGAGGTCAGGAGAGCAATCTTTTGTTGTGGAGGTAAGCCTAGGTGATGAAGTCCGCTGCAGTAGTGTATGGATTTGAAATTAGTCATAAGCTAGTTTAAGTGTTTTGAAAGATGCAAGTATCTAATACCTTATAAACCACCTAAACCATCCTAAGAAATACCATTCAGTTACCACTCTGAACGCTTAATAAGCACTCCTGAACCACTGATGGGAATAGCTTAGTTATCTAAAACCCAGGGCAAGTATCTTGCAAACGTCTTTTAGCACAGAAGAAAAGCACGCGCCACACCACAGACACTCAACACCGCCCTTTGAGAGGCAAGCTCTGCTCCCTGTGATTCTGTACGAGCTGACAGGCAGCAAGGGAACAAGTGGTACTGCAAAGGTAACTGCTTGGCAGCCTTCACGTGTCAGGAGCACCTTGGAACAGCACTGTCAGGAGCTAAATTGCCTTGGCAAACATGTGCTGGGAGCCACCTTGGGTCAAACAGCAAAGCGTCTTTAATAAACAAACCAATTTCTCTCAGTGGCTGGGTTTGGAGCTTTGCCAAAACACCAGCCCAGCCCTCCCGTGGAGAAAGAGCTGGACCTCTGAACCTCTTCTGTAAATTTATACTTTTGTAAGTGCAGCCTTTTAAAAACAGTTATAGCCAGGGGTGCAATCAATTCCATTCTTTCCAGAAGACTTTCAGCTCTGTAAAACTCATGTATTATTTAAGCCTCACAGCTAAACCATGAATATTATGAAGGTCCAGCTTCTTCTGTGTATAAAAAGAAAAGAAAATGACATTTTGGTGAAAGATCTGTGGAATAGTCCTGCAACACTTTCAAAACGGCCAGATTCCCCAGCTACCAAGAGAGACTTTTTGGTTTTTCAGCGAGTACCTGACTCAATAGACCAACAGATCTCTGTTTCAGCAGGGTCCTTGCTGTGCCTAGCCTCAGATTCCTACTGTGGTATCAAGGGAACATCCTCTGTCATAAAAGCCTCAGCCAGGCCACTTTATCCTGCATCTGCACCCCTACCAAGATTCAGGTCCCCCCAAGGATTGTGCAGTAGAAGGCACCTGGTATTCCCTCCCAGCCTGGATAACTGAAATCAGCTGGACACAGAATCCTTATACACAGACACAGGTGTCATTAGCAGACAATAAATATCTGGTCTGCAGTTACACACATTTTTTTTACCACAGTTATCCCAATTGAGAAAGTGCCAGCTTTGAGCACCTAATACAACATCAGCTTCGCTACCAGCTGCATTTTGCCTTTAGGAAAGGCCTGAGGGAAACCAGGTCTCTGGAGCAAAACAGAATCAGCTTCTCCCTGGCAGTCTCCCATGTTTGAACACTGGGGAAGCGTGTGTGAAAACGAAGGTAGAGCTTTACTGGCAAGAATTTCTGTGGTCTTCCTTGTATTTGAGACTTAAACTAACAGTTTAATGAGCAAGTGCTGCCCAGCAGAAAGTCACCTGCATGAGGGAATCTGTCTCCCATTCACACTGGGATTACAGATGCACAGAGGCAATCTTCCCCCTCTCAGCAACATTCTGCTCTAGCTGGGCAGCAAGCATATAGCTAAGGCCTGCAAGCAAATACCATAGGTATGATATAACCTACATTTTCTAATTGCCAGCCAATTAGTCAAAAAAACTTGTCTTTGAAGAAGTACAACCTGGATTTAAACACACCAAATGGTAGCTCCTTTGTTGCTCAACAGCCACTAAGTGCAACAAGTATAGACAAAGCCAACACTGCAGTACAGAAACTGAACAGCATTCCCACCCAAGAGATCATGTGGAGACCCAGCCAGTCTTGCGAGTTCACAGCTCGCAAGTGATCCCAGTAATCTGACTTGTTCTGATCATGGACACTGCTTTTAGGAGCCCTCGCTCTGCCTGGCTTTAAACAGAAACAGATTTTCTAGAAATCTGCATTGCTGCATGTTCCAAGTGCTGTAGCTGTCAGTCAGCTTTCCCTAGTTATTACTTCTGTGTATTCAGAGCAGTTTGGGAACTGAAGGTTGTCTTGTCACTTCCACGCTCCATAAACAGTATAGACGCTGGAATATGGTAATATTTACTCCTGTTTTGCCATCTGCTTATATATGCACATAAACCATGTGACTTCCAGAATGTGGAGCAGCAGAGGAACAGCCGTAGCTTTTCATCGCAAGATAAAGGCACAAAAATCAATACACATCTTTCCTTTCTAATGAAAAAGGTACTACTGCACAAAAGGAAGGACATGTATAGTGAAAAATAAAAACAAACACCACACTTTTCAGCAGAATATACAGTCCTCGGCTTTGGCTTTTCCTGAATAGCCAGTGTCTAAAAAAATAAAAGCCCCAAACCTTCCCACTAAATCCCTACCATCTTGGTTACATAACCAGTGAAAAACCAAACAAACCCACATATAGAAGACTAAGTTGTTTACCTTTAGATGAAAAGGTCCACCTCTGCTCCAGCCAGGTTGCAACAGGATGAATGTCCCCAAACACCATCGCACCTGAGCACGTTGACATACCTTAGAAAAACCCAACTTCTAGCACTGATTTCCACAATGAAGAGAAGCTCCGTTGCTCTTTCACACAACCAAGCAAAGCCCGAGGAAGGAAGCAAGCAGACATTCAGCCACATCAGCATAACAATAGCCCCTAAACCAAGTGCTCTTCCTCTGCTCCAAACCAACGATTACAGCCCCCACCCCAATCACCTCCCCATGCAGGTGGGGCTTCTCACTCAGGTGTTTATAGTTAAAGGCAGTGCTAAAGACAGACCTAAGATTGGGACTGTGGTTAAATAACTCTACATGGCCAAAGGAAGTGTAAAAAGCCTTTTGCTTCCCTCACTACCAAGTAAAATCCAAACACTCAGGCAGTGTTTCAAACAGTAGACCACAGCCACACACAGGCTTCTAGCCACACAGAGAAGCATCCAAGACAACTTCACCATTGCACCTTTTAACAATAGAGTAAAACAGGCAAGAGCTGAAAGGGGAGACCTCAGCACAGACAACCCCAGACTTCAGTTCCTCCAGTGTATTTTGGAAAATGATGATGAAGAAAGGTGAATTGGCTAGAGGGCTGATGCCTCTGCTAGTATCTAACCCATGACATGAGAATTTTACACTCTCAGTTTAAGACACAGATTGTTTGGATATTGATGTGGTTTTTTTCTTAGGGCATGAGAAGTACCATTATGGGGCAGGGTAGTGGTGTACGGTTTAAGGCAACCAGAAAAACCATGTCTGAAATCAAGTTGTGTGATGCTTCATAGGAACCTCAAATTCTCCGTGGCCAGAGGATGTCAGAACTGGACAAGCATTTCTGCCCCAGCTGGCTGTTCTCTTACAGAAAGCACTATCAAACTGTTAGTTTACCAAGCAGAGCAGTTGGTGTACTGTCAGACCCAATGGACACTGAACAACTTACACCACTGTAGTGCCCCTGCTATCACATTTCAACAAGTCATCTCTGTGTTGGAAGAGTTTTTACACACTGGTGTGGGACATTTCTGTTGCCTGCAACTCATCCTTCACGCAGGAGGATTCAATTTATCTCAGCTATAAAAATGGGTATGTACATAGGCTCTGCATCCCATCCCACTGCCATGAAACCACTGCATCTCAGGCCAAACCACAGATGCAGAGGTAAAAAGCAGATCTCAGCCTGAGCTTTAAACATTTTGCATCCATATGGGAAAAACTCTCCCCAGTTAAGGTTACATGCAGACCTAAGCCCCTTTTAGTTCAAGATTGTGATTTAAGACATTTGGGGAATAAAGACAACTTCTTACAGGACTGTACTTCAACCAGGGCAGAGAGACAGCAGCCGAACTGATACCAGCTATGAAAGAGAACATTCAGTGTCTGGCGTGATTTTAAAGGAATTAAAAGACTCATTTTACAGTGCATTTTAATTAAAAGTTCATTATAAGAATTTTCTTTTAAGAACAGCATACTACATATTAATGGAAATATGTAACTTTATCCTACAAATGGGACTGTCACCATATTATTCTTACAATTCAAACATATGAAAAATAAATATGATATTTAGCTTTATAAATTCCCCCCCCTTTAAATCCTTTTTCTTTTAAATAACAAAAGTATTAACTCTTTCCCGTTACAGTGCATTTGCTATCCGCGAGCCACAAACCAAGTAGTCACACCAATGCCAAGGAAACAGCAACACTGCAAAATATTCAGAGAAAGTGATAAAAAAATATAGTAGTCAGCCCAGTGCTTACAGAAGAGACAATCAACAAGAATTGAAAAACCAGCACATTTTCATATTACATAAGACCATTATAATAACATAGAAAACAGTGCAGAAGACTTATGCTGGAAAAATATATAGCAATTCTCAGCAAGCAGGAACTGAACTTTGGCACTTGCTCATAAAAAGGCCTTTCAAAGCAACCCAAAATGGAAATTCACTTAGTCACAGCTTGTATATTTAAAAAAAAAAAATAAAGACATTGACTAAAGCAAGAGAAACAATAGAGAAAAGTTTACAGGCCAGGTCACTACAAATTCAGTACATTCATCCTACAGAAAATAGTCTTTCATCCATCCATCTGTGCTGGGATCCTGGCTAGCAAAAGACAGGCTTTGGGATAGAACCTTACCGGAAGCATCTCTGTTTCAGTGGGGCTATGCTGATTGTACAGACCTCTCTTTAAACTGAACTAGAATAGCATGTCTCAGATACATTGCCTCCTTATCATAAAACAAGTATTTCTAATCTGCAAATTAAAAAGCAAGACCCTTGCACTCAGACAGTGGCTGTTCTGCTCTACCCACAGTTGCACCATAACCACTGTAGTGTAAGGATGAAGTGATTTCTTTAAAAAGGGCTAAAAAAGAATGGCTTCCGTTCAAAGGGGAGATGATAGACTGGAAGGGAAGATTCACATGTAGCGTGTTCATCTCAACACTTTGCCAGCACTGCACACGATCAAAGGGAGTACTGTAGTTAACATGTGCATGGCTGTTTCCCTCCCTGCCAGAACAGCTGATGTACTAAACTCAGGCCTAACCAAAAGGCTGCTGCAGGCCAAAGCCTATTTTTGGATCAGGCCATAAAAAAAACAAGGGCTGTGCTAGCCAAGAAGTGCTTCTTTCAGTGTAAGGCTCAATGCCCCCAACTAGCAGCTATCTTTGCACTGAGGCAGTTTACTCAATTTTTTTTTTTACTTTTTTGAGGAATTAAGACTGGGGAAGGACAGAGAGAAAAATAAGTGCTTTAGATTGCACAGAAGATTGTCCTACTAAAGGGGGCACTTGAATAGGAAATAATTGCAGCTATAAATCTAGCAGACGCTCTTCACATGTCTCCACAGGCCATTTAGTAGCACCTCCAAACACATCAACGTTGTTATCAACCCAGGGTATGATGTTGCCAGGCATGTTGGTAGAGCAGTTAGCAATATTCATGATGTCTTCAGTTTTTAAGACCCTGTCCCATATATTGAACTGGCTCATCTCTCCAACGAAGGCTTGAGTTGCATCAAATCTTCCTCCTACTGTGTCCTTTAGGCACACAAGAGTTATGATTAGATGAGAAGGTTATTTCAGCATTTTCTTCTTCCCAACTTGAAGACCCTCCCCCCAAGCCATACTGCTAGAATGAGGTGCAGAGCTAGGTTACTGAGACAAACAACTTCAAGGTTCTAAAAGGACTACTTTGAACAAGATATTCTGAGGAACAGTTAAAAGATTCAATCTGAAATTTGTCAAAACAATTCAAAGCAAATAGTGCTTTGTGCATACCATCACACAAAGCACATATAACTAACCCTACCCCCAAGCAGTAAAGGAGGAAGACAGCTTTCAATATTGAGGCTAATTTAGGAGACATTTTGCAAGGTTGGCACAGGATGACTTCAGCAAGAACGGCATAGATATGCAAGATCACTGCAAAAGCTTTATGGCTAAGGATTAAACTGTAACCGCAGTCCTTGACCAACTGTCTGCAGGGTCTCCAAGAGGCAATCTTTACTTCCAGATACATAGGCTTCTTCTGGTTGTACCAAATGACTAACTCAGACTGCTACTGCATATGCCTAAAAACATTTGCTCCATCCACTGCTCAAGGACAGAAATCACACATTTTGTGTGATCACACTCACATGAAACTGCTAGCATAGGACAGAACCAAGCATAGTACAGACAAACAGCATGAGTTACAGAAAGCCTGCCAGCCACTTAACAGTAAGCTGGAGCATCTGCTATCACTAGAAGAGAGATACTGAGTTGCTGGAGAGGGTCCAGAGAAGGGTAACAAACCTGGTGAAGGGTCTGGAGCACAAGTCTTACAAGGAGTGGCTGAGGGAACTGGGGAGCTTTAGCCTGGAGAAATGAAGGCTCAGGGGGACCTTATCACTCTCTACAGCTACTTGAAAAGAGGTTGTAATGAGGTGGGCATCAGTCTCTTCTCCCAAGTAACAAGTGATAGGACAAAAGGTAACAGCCTCAAGCTGCACCAGGGGAGGTTTAGATTAGATATTAGGAAATATTTCTTCACCAAGAGGGTTGCCAAGCATTGGAACAGGATGCCCAGAGAAGTGGTGGAATCACCATTCCTGGAAGTGTTCAAGAACTGTGTAAATGAGGCCCTCAGTGACATGGTTTCGTGGTAGATGTGGCATTGCTGGGTAAAGGTTGGACTTTACAATCTTAAAGGCCTTTTCCAACAGGACCAAGTGTTTAACAAAATTTTCCTCACTGCTGCTGTTTGTTTGGGGAGTTTTGAGTTTATTTTCTTAAACCCTGGAACACATTGTCATTCACTCACCTGTTCCTGACCCAGGATCAAGACACCTCCAGGTTTAATTGGGTGCCAAGGAGCAAGATTCTCCCCAGTCCCAAGCTTCTCACCATCTTGAAAAGCCTCCCACATTCCATCTCTGGTTGTCCATGTTATACAGACATGGTGCCATTTCCCATCACTAATGAAGAGAGGGAGCTGGGCAACCTACAAAAACCCAAAGAATAATGCATGTTGTAAACCAAGCCTACCAGCTCAAGCACAACAGTTAGAAAGAGACAGTATTTACTCTGTCCTCAGAAGCAAAAACTTCACAGGCAGAAGTTAGTCCACATCTTTCTACTTTGTTCCAACTCTCCTGTATTCAGAAACACAGCCACACTTTTTATTCTAGAGGTGAGCCTTTGTTTCATCTAGAATCAAGTGACACAAATACCAGAGTCTAAGCTACTATCAACCCACTGATCCTGCATATTAATGTGGCATCTGTTGTTTAAATCTGTGGTTAGTCTTTTCTTTACATCCAGTGCTCATGTAAAGTTTCTCTTAAAATCTGGGGTTTGCCAGCACCATTGGCAGTAACAACTTTAACAAACGAATCTGCCTGCTTCCAGTAAGACTTATGGGAAATGTTACATAGGATCCCAAATAAGGAGGAACTATGCTCCTTTAGGAATTGGACCTAAAAACTTATTCAAGGCAACTTAAAGACACAAATGCAGTGGGGTGTGGAACGGCAGTGACGTGGGAGAAGAAAAGCCTCACAGAACATTAATAGTACTGACAAAATGTTGAAGAGAGTAAGTTATTGCTATAAAGATAAGCAACCTGAGGTTTCCTTCTTTTCCACAACCCATTAGAAATAATTGGCTTTTCACTTTTATTGATTTTGGAGGATGATAAGGCCTTTAAAAGCGCTTAACTAGCCACATGACTGAACCACCCTGAGCTGTAGATCTGTAAACACCTGATCCCTCAGAGAGAAGTGAGTTACTAGGAAACCCAACTGAGGGTGGGGAGGAAGTGATTTGTTTTAATGCCAAGTTTCAATGGGTCTTGTTTTCCTCAAGCCTTATTCTGAATCTTGTCAGAAACCATCAGTGGCATGAAATAGTGTCAGACAATTGTGCTTTTTGTAATTTAAGCCTGATAAAAATTGTATTAAAAGAGATATTCAGTCACTAAGCACAAAACCCCAGGCACAACTACATGCCTTTTGCTTTACATCTTTGGCAAGATTCCTCTTAACATATCTGAACTTCTAGGATTAGAAAGATAGAAATACTGCAACTGGCTTAGACATCACAGGTGTTGCAGTAGTGTGGCATCAAATATTGCTTTAGTTTCATAAAAGAATAAGATGGGCTTGTAAATTCAGAGGACATGTATAAGTGCGTGCACATCTACATGTCTCACCACTTTGTCTAAGCACACAAATATATGTACCGTTTAACTTTGCTTCAAGTACCTTCATGAACTTGCAACAGACAGACAACAACATTACCATCTCAAAGGCCCAGAACTGACTTCTCTCAGAGAACAAAAGAGTTACTAGAGAGGTATCAAGGGGTTGGACTTTATTCTGATTATGCAGACAATAAAGAAGAGTTAATCAATTCTCACCTTATCATTGATTAGCAGTTCAATTGGATTATTCCCCCACTCTATAAGGACAATTTCATTAGCCTGCCCAGGAACAGCATATGAGAATGGAGTGCCAATTCCAGGAGACGCACTTGATCTCAACCACAAGCATACAGTAAATGCATAAAGCTCTGGCAGAGTCTTCTTGATCTTCCCATACAAGTAGTTAGTGCGAAGAGGAAGGGAGACTTTGAATTCATCAGGTGACTTAAATGCACTGTTACCTAGAATTACATTGAGGAAAAAAAACCTTTAATATTAAGCAAAACAGTGTATTCATAATTCAGGCTAAGAAATGATTTAATTGATAATGAGAATCTTTGGAATTTCAATCACTTTAGAGAGGTACACAAGAAAATTATATTGAAGTAGTATTACTGAATGCTGATTTTGCAGCACAGAAAAACACAGCTAGATGCAACACATCGTGCTAATTTTTTATTCTTCCTGCTCATTTAGAGCAAAAGACAACTAACAAGAAGCTGTTAAATATTTTCTTTCTTCATCACTTAGTTCATGGCTAGAGGCCTGCCTATTTCAAACAATTCTAACTGCTTTAAGAGATACGCACTGTTACTAGACATGGATTCTCTGGTATGCTCATTATTAAAGCATCACAGTGCTTCAAAACCAGTATTTCTTTTCCTACTCCTGCTACACAGGGAGTTAGCAGCAGCATCTCCATTTCACAGATAGCAGGCTGAGAAACAGGTCGATGCTCCCATTTTGGGTAGCCAATCTGAAACAAGAAAAAGCTGCCATAGTCCAGAAAGCAAAGTTAAATTCAGCAGAACCAGTTTCTGTCCCACAGACAAATCAGGAGGAGATCTGAACAAAAACATACAGCTGAAGTTGGAAATTACCTGAATTAAAAAATGCAATATGAACTTAGGAACTACTAAAACATTAGACATTCAAATATAAAAGCAGAAATTCTTAGTTAGCTTCTTCTAAAAAACGTAAAAGTGAGATGTTCCAGAGATGTTTATGAAACTGAGAACCCTTAAGACGAAAGCTTTTTAAATCTGCAATACTCTGTATTACACAGTTTGTGTATACTTCTGATGTAGTTGCTTCAAGTAATTTTCCAGAATTAAATGTTAAGAGAAATCCCACATTGTGCCACAAAATAAAACCCCACGGTTCTGTAGTAGAGTGTCACCCTCAACTTTTTAGCAACCTGTTCTTCTGAGTCCCACTCACTTCATTTACTCACATTCCTGAAACAAATTCAATCCCCTCGCAGAACTTCATGCTCCAATCCAAATGAAGAGCTGTTGTCACAAAAGGTTGCCACAATCCCCATATGTAATTTTTAAACTGTTGGCATTCTCTCAGTTCCCATTCTCAGAAGCAACTGAAGTGTTTTGACTGCATTTTTCACAGAATGAGGGGGTGGAAGAAGAAAAAGCTTATCTGATGTTACATCTGTCTTTAGGAACATACAGACCAGAAAATGAGATATTCTAAACTCTAGGCAAAAGAACCCCAGGATCTTAAGACTAATGTTAAGCAACCTCCACTAGGCTGGTACAACCAATCTCACATCCATAAAAGAAACATAGCCCGTTAAGAGTATTAGTCACTCGGAAAGAATTTAAGGAAGCAACAATGGGTTGGAAAAGAACAAACAATATTCATCTTTTTTATATTTTTCAGTTTGTTCTCATGGCTTGAAAACATCCACAACTCCAAATGATAACAAGATCCTCCGGAGCAATGTGCACATGCACAGGATAAGACAATCCCTTTCCTACATAATGTGAATTTTTGGACAAGATGAGCAAGAAATAGTTATTCCCTTTCAAAGATGAAGAAAACAGGTTTTGACATAAGAAGTGACCTGTTCATGTCTCTAGCAAAGCTAGAAATCACATTTAAGTCCAGGCACTATTAGTTACAGGATTATTTCTCCACCCAGTCCTGCTTTTTAATATATCATTTACTGCTGCCAACGGAGACAAATAGTGAAGGAATTACGAGAGACTTTGGGAATTACAATAACTGTACAAACTTCAAACTCTTCTGCCCCACTGTTAACTAACAGCAGCTGCCTCAACTACAGATAAAAAAAACACCAAACCCCAAAGTTCAGAGTGTCACCTTATAAAGTTAGGTTTTTCCTCCATTTATTTGGTCTTAGGACAATGAAGAGTTTATGACACTCTAGTTAGCTGTCAGGAAGAAATGTGAAACAATCTGGCACGTAAAATAAAAGCACAATAGAAATACTTTTTTCAAAATAGGTCAGATCACTTCAAATATTATCTGTATTTAACCTACAAAATCAGTAAGTTCTATAGTTATTGCCCTCACTTTGATTTGACAGAGAACCCAAACGAACAGAGCAGCTAAAACATGGTGAAAGAGAGCAAATTACACAACTAAAAGCCTGTGTCTTGGTTCCTGGCCCAAGTTCTTCTCTTCCCTCAAGACTTAAGACAGCCCACTCTCCCCACACAAAAAATAAAGGTGGGAACAGGCTATTTTTACCCTAGATTACACATTCTTGTTCTCCCACCACTCACTGTCTCCTTCTGATGACTTGCTGATATGAGTCACATCTTTCAGAGACAAGGACTAGCAATACTTGCCACATAAGACATCAACATGCCATGAATTCTCCATATCTTTATTTGTGGTTTAGGTTTTATCTTGGCTCTCAGGAAATACTTTATGACAGAGCCAGAGGAAGAGCTCTTCTTCCTCTTTTCCTTTTCCCCTCCTTCACATTTTGGAAGTGAAAAAATGGATACAATATTACACAAATGGATCCATTAGGCTGCATTTTAAAATTCATGATACTTATGTTTGCACCATTGTGAAAGCATGCCCATTAAGCTGCTTTTAAGCAGAGAGACTATTCACCTTGGAAAAATAATTTAAAGATTGGGCAGTGGTATTTACTGGTACTCCAGTCCTATAGGAGTATTTCTCTGTAGAAATATATAGTCAATACAGAGAGATAGTTCTGTTCTTTAGCTCACTTCCATGAGCATTTGTAATTCAAATAAACAGACTCTACTCAAGCATAGAGATCTCTAATAATTAATCTAAGTATCTGAATAAATGACTAGGATTAAGAGAGCATCCCCCAGTGGTACCACGTGTAATCTACTGTAAACTCTGAAGGCTATACACTTGGGATATGACACAGTTCAAATATCTGCAGTTACCCAAAGTCATAACCAGCAACGAAAGGAAAGACCAACAGTAATACTTCCAAAGCAGCAGGAAATGGTTCTGGTATAAAATGCCATTTGTTACATCAAAGGCAACTGTGCTAATTAACTTTTGCCCATCTGATTTTCCATCCAAATAAAGGCAGCTCTACTTAGATATGGACTTGACATTATTTAGATCTTTACCTGACACCAATGTCATACTTTCTTCCTATTTCCACTTGCCTCCTTATAGAGCTTTCTGTCGCACAAACAGTAAAGAGCTTCATCCTAACCACCTACATATGCCAAATTAAGAGACAGAAAGCTGAAGCCATGCAGAGGTCTGTCAGGCAGGAAGCCTGTGACAAAAGGAAAAAGGGAATCCAAGTATTTGCACTGTTACCTACTATTTAGTCCAGCACCTGAACTGTCTTGCCCTCAAAGCCCACATTTAGACTACTATGCTAGAAGGAGTAAACAAAATTAATCAGCACAGGGAAGCTTTTAGATTATGGACAGGTTACCTTTTTCTAATTCAGACACTCTTTCTAGCAGTGCATTCAAGGCTGTTTCAGTCTTCTGCCGATGGGCTGATGTCTCATTATGAAGCAAAGACTTTTCATCCTCAAGCTCAGCCACTTTGCTCAGGAGTTGGCGTTCCAGGTCTCCCAGCCTTCGCTGAAGCATCTCTCGAAGGTCATTAGGCAGTGCTGCATAGGACACATTGGCTCGGAGCTGGTGCTTTAGTGGAAATAATAAGAAAAAAAATTTGCCATTTCTAAACCAGAAACTGTGAAATAAAGATATGCTCTTGAGTCAAAGGGGAGAAAGCAAGATCTCAGAGTTCTTCAGCAAGTACAAAAGAGGCATTGCTTTCCAGCACTTGTAACATTCAGTGCTTTTATCAGCAGTGTAGCTAAACAGGTCCTGAAACAAAAGGGCACTTTTGTTAGAGATTTTCAGGGTTTCATATAAAGGAGTCTTCACACATTTAAGTTCAGTAAAAAATAATGTAGGGAGCCAGGTCTAATGCACTCCCATTAGTATGTACATGTGGCACATTAGCCAATTTTTGGTTTACTTAATGGAAGTAACATTGGTGGCCTAAGTTAACAGAAAAGAACTATTATTTCTTTTTAAATAAGAATTTAAGCTACTTCAAAAGCAAATCTATCAAATGAAAGTTTCCTTAGTTTTGATTTGCAGAATAAGGAAATCAGATGCTCTTTAGGTCAACTGTAAGTTTTAGCCACTCAAAAAAAATCACCAACCCTCGAAACCCCAAAGAAACAAAACCCACCCCTCACTCTCTCAGATAACACTGGTGTCGTTAATGATGCTAAGAAACCAATGATTCCACCTACCATATTATTCTAGTAGAGTTGCTCTTCTACAGCCCTAAACCAAAGATGCCTCACAAAGACAGCAACAGTAATAAAAGGGTGTCACACTACCAGATTGCTCAAAACTGTACTTGAAAGATAGCCCAGAGTGTTCAGACTTCACAGAACAACCTTTAGGAAGTTACTTGCCACCCTCACATCATTGCCAACTGCTTGGAGGGCAGCGTGAGGACACACATGTGTCCTCACACGACTTAGAGTGTGGAAAGCAAAACAACATCTAGCAAGATTCCTGTGGGAATACTCTCTATAAAATATTTCCATGAGTTCCACTCAACTACAGGCACTGTTCAAAGGCTTGTGGAAATCATTTATTGGCAGGCTTGGACCAAACACCTTTCTATTCAGAGACAATGAGAATTAGGTTGCTTTTATTCTATGTCAGCTCTAAATACATCATCTGATCTTCACAATCTGCCCAACGCAATCTCCTCATCACCAGTGGAATGTTCAGCACCATATGCCAAGGTCTTACTGCCCAAGACGTCAGCTGTATAGCTCAAACCCCATGAAGTCACATTCCCAGAAAGAGAGATTTAGACATATTAATACAGAAACTAAGCTGGTGACAAGGAGGAAGACCATAATCCCACCCCACACATAGTCGGAGAACACAGTTACAGAGGGGCCCTTTGAGAATTTTAACCACTGAAGCAAGCAGATACACAGTCAAGAAAACAAGACAAGACCAACCATGCAACTTGTTCCCAGAACTTGGCCAGTTGGGATTTGCCTCTATCACGATTAAGCACAGTAGCTGTGTCCATCGGCTGCCCAAAGCCACACCTAACTCGTTTCAAGTCCCTATGCGGTGGGCAGGGGTGTCCCGCCCCGGCCCTACCTCTAGGCTCTCCAGCCGGTCCTTCAGGGTCTGCATTGTACGGCTCAGCTGGTCGATGACCTGCGCCGGGTCCCGCGGCAGGTCGCCCATCGTGTCCTTGCCCTTCCCCAGCTCGCTCCTCCACGTCCCCGTAGCGGACTTGCCGTCGGCGCTCTCGCACCGGCTCAGCTTGCCGGTAAGCTCCCGGATGGCCTCCCGCTGGCTTCCGATGGTCTCCTTCTGCTGCAGGACGGTCTCCCGCAGCTGCAGCACCGTGGCTTTCAGCTCCTCCTCGGGGGACAGCGCGCCACCCTGCATGGGCACCGGGGGCAGCGGGCAGCCCGCGCTGGTCGCCTCCAGCGGCAGCGAGGTGCACACGAACCGACTACCGGGTGGGCTCTCCTGGGTGCCCGACGCCGAGCCCCGGGCGCCCGCCGCGACGGCGAGCAGGAGCCCGGCGACTAGAGGCAGCATCCCGGCTGGCGAGCGGGGTGACGGCGCGGAGGGGACGCCGCGCTGACGGGGGAAGTGAAGCCGGTCCCGCCGCCCCGTCCCGTGCCCACTCCACACGCCACTCCCGCGCCCGCCGCCGTCCCACGGCCTTTATAGCCTGGGCGCGCGCGTGGAGGGGGCGGGGCCCGGCTCGCGCCGCGTGCGCTGGTTGGCTGCAGGTGGCGGTGACGCCACGCGGCCCCCGGGGCCGAGACGCCGCTGTGGGGACCCGGCCGGCGGGGAGCGGAGCGGGAGGCGGCGGCACGGCCGGACCCGGACCCCTGTCCCAGCGCTTTGTCCAGCCGGGTCCTGGCAACCGCCCGGGCGGGAAGCTGCAGAGCCCAGCCGGCAGTCTGTGTCTCTGGCCCAAGGGCCACACAGGGAAAACGCTGCTCCACATGTCCAGTTTGAGCCTCTCCTGCTTTAGTTTATACCCGTTGTCCCTTGCTCTCACACCATATACCGCAGCGCAGAGCTGCGGGCTCCATCCCGATGATCTCCTCTGATGGACTCGCTCCAGCACGTCAAGGTCCTTGTAGTAGGGGTCAAAACCGGACACGGTAGCTCCCATGTGATCCAGGCAGGAACAAGTACAGGAACAGCATTAACCATCAAACCACTTCAAACACAGCCTGGGTTCTGCTGGCCTGGGCCAGTGAGCTAGTTAAGCTAAAAGATGTCATTACAAAAACGAGATACAGTTCAAGTGATAGGTCAGTATTCAAATTTATCATGGAGGGAAAGGGACATTTTGAGAAGCTTCAGAAATTTTTGTAGAGTACCATAAGACTGTTGTTGGACCATAAGGTCTTTATCGGGGTAGCTACATTGTTTGTGCTATCCAGTATTTTTAACACTGATAGAGTTACTATAAATTTATCATCTCTGAGTGCTTGTATCTTTTCCCAAATGCCCTACAAGCACCAACTTGAACAGTTCTTGCAAACTTCTTATGGATATGCAATGAGAACTGTTACCTCTACTAGGAAAATAGAGAAACAATTTCCTCATGCATCAGCAGAGGCTGCTCTTAGGACTCTAAAACCCTGGAGTAGAATTTTAAATTTTTAGAAAGTTTGTCTATGGAAATTGAAGCCATTTTACCATAGGGTCAGTAGCTCTTACTATGAAATATGTAACTTTTTTAATAATAATAAAAATAGTAAAGAATACATAATTGGAAAGATTTTTAGCTTTTTTTTGGTCACCATGTGAACTGCTTTGTTACAGAATGAGTTAGCAAGTTTGAAGGAGTATGTATCGCAGTGATAGTTAAATCTGATTGCTTTGTGAAGTCCAGTTTATCTGTTCAGCTCCTCCAGCAATGTCCTGTTTGAAAGTCACATTAATCAAAGCTGACTGCAGACACAGATACTCTTTGGCCATGCAAGTGAGAGATGCAGCTCATATTGCTTAAGCAAGGAGAGAGAATATAGAGGATGGAGGGAGCTCAATAAGCGACTGGAAGCTCCAATTTCTGTCTGAACTCCTTTTGTCTGGAAACCAGGTCTTAAGAGACTGCTCTGCTTCCTGGTTGAATGGAACTGAAGTATGCAGTCAAATACAGAGGCTCTGACTAATTCCTGGTTAGACATTTAACTCCCATTGAAATCAACAGAGCATCATTGCTTAATCATTTTGCTGATTAAAATTCTGGATGCTGCAATGAGGAAGA
Source organism: Lathamus discolor (assembly GCF_037157495.1). Lineage (NCBI taxonomy): Eukaryota > Metazoa > Chordata > Aves > Psittaciformes > Psittacidae > Lathamus > Lathamus discolor. The sequence goes on along the minus strand of NC_088889.1, from coordinate 84,913,993 downwards.
CCATGAAAGTATACTGGGGATATCTCATCTGTCATCACAGTGTCTTTCCAGTCCACATAAGTCCAAGAAATATTAAAGTCTGTATGCAATAATGTACCAAAATCTTTGCTCGACATATCAGAGTATTCAGTCACATCTGTATAGGTCATTTCTCCTGAATATCATGGGAAGCAGAATGAAAAAACTTGGTACAATCATTGTAAAATGGTGGCTTTGCTTATCCTTAAGGCCTGTCACCCTACTGTAGGACAACAGTAGTCTGGTGCTTTTATACAGCTTGATTCCATGCTCTATAATAGGAATTGTGATGGTATCCTATAAAAAGAACCTCATACTACCTAAAAAAACTGATCCTGATTTTAAAACCAACTTTACAATTCAGAGCTGTACCCAAACAGATTTTGACTCAGTGCATGACAGTGATAAAGGTATTGCTTCTTTTTAAATTCAAGCAATGTGTAGCTTGAAGGTTTTGCTTAATTATAGATAGATTTTTGTCATAGTCTCTTATTCAGGCAAGCTGAGAAGTAACACAAGCAGCAGAAAGCAATAAACATCTGCCTTCTGAAGTTCTGTAAGGTATGCAGTGGTAAATTGCTCATGACATCAAAAGTATTGTCCTTTATTACTATACTGTTTCTTTTTGACAGGGGAGGTGAGTAGAACAGGAAAGAATCTCAACAAAGACACTCAGAAATGTCAGTTACCACACAGTGCGGGCATAAATGCTGAGGAAGGGTGGACAAACATGGAGACAGGCAGGAATTATCCATTGTTCTTAGAATCACAGAATCACAGAATGGTTTGGGTTGGAAAGGACCTTAAGGCCATCTAGTTCCGAACTCCCTTGCCATGGGCAGGGACACCTCTTAACATCCTTATTATTTTCTGTGGTACTTCAGTGCTTTCAGAAAAAAACACCAACCAAACACCACAAATTACCCCACTTCACCCCACTTCCAGATTGTGAGACCTAAATCTAATGCATGTAATAATTTATCAAAATGCTGTTTGTGACTGCAGCCAGTGGTTTTTTTCATGTTGAAGGCATATCAATCTTCATTTAGAGACTAGCATGCAGCAGTACATTATCATAAATAGTAAGTCATAAATTATTAAATATTTGAGAAAGTCTATAATTTATACACCCATATATTACCTGTTAAGGCATAAGCAAGCTGAATAGTTGATAATTTGAGATGTCTAAAAAAAGGAATATTTTTTTCCCTTGTGACCAAGATGAGCAGTTCATAGGCACAGTGATTATATTTCACTGTGGCATAAAACTCAATTGGGGTAGAGGGGGAAGCCCAGCGAGTACAGATAACTTACTAGTGTATTTGAGAGGCTGTTAAACTTCTGGCTCTGTGGCTGTCAGGCAGACTCACATCTCTGCAGCCCACAGAATGGATTTTTAATTTTTAATTCAACTTCGACAGTTTCTACCGCCTTCAAAAGGGCTTTATTCTCTTTGGAAGCAGCATTTGCATGCTAGCTGCTATCTGTCTTTATCTTTGATGCGTAACTGTAATATCTAATACTGGAACTTCAATATGTATGGAAAATGCATTTGGATTCTCAACATATATAAAATTTTTGTATTTAGGATGAAGGACTGGAACTCAGGAGATCCAACAGAGAACTTTGCCAACTCACTTCTGGCTGGCCACCATCACTAACACAATCTTGCAAAACTTCTAAATAAATTAGGAGACTGTGCCTCATTTTTAAAGTGTAGCCTAAGTACATGAAAGGCAGTGTACAACAAACTTTAGATTAAAGAGAGGCTTCTTATTTTGTTGATACTTTGGGTTTGTTCCATTCATTATTATTCAGATGTAAAACACTGGCCTAATTATCTGAAAGGCTCAACTTAGCCTAGACCTGCAGATCCAGATTTAGATCCTTTTTATAGGTGATTTAAAAATTCAGTTCTTCTTGCAATGGAAGTTAAGCATTTAACCGCCTAGTGAAATTGTCAAAACAGCTAACTGCCCATCTTTCTCAGATGTATGTAAATGTTACAGCCTGGCCCTAGGGACGTTTGAAAAACAATCTTTAATTCCTCTGCACCTCATTTCTCTGTAACACGAACATATTATTCCCTTTTCCCCTCCAGCCTTTCTCAGCTTTTAAACTCTCACCAGAAAGAAACTGTCTATTCCTGTATGTCTGTGAATCGCAATGGGATGTGGTCTCACCTGATGCTTATTACTTGTATCAGAGCTAGATTATTTGTATTATTTGTATATGAGCTAGATTATACTAGTTTATTTAATCCATTTGCTTCTAAGAAACTGCTACTTGGGCTGCCATTTACAACTGCCAGAAGCTTAAACAAATAAATGAATAAATGACTAATTCCTTAAGCATGAATCACTTTGTCAAAAAAAGATTAATTTCACTTGTATCATACAAGTCTAGCAAAACTATAGAACTACTCACCAGCAATAAAGCTTGAAATGCTGAATTTTATTCAGTATTCTTAACATGTTTGCTGAAGTAATTGGATATGAACAGGCTCTTTCTTAATCTTTAATACTTGCTTCTGAATGCATGAAAGTCTCCTGGCTACTGATTAGAGATGTGCCACAAACTGAACTCCAACATTTTAAAGCATGTTTCAAGAAACTTGGTATCTGGCAAGTATTGGGCAGGGGAGAAGAGAAGCAATCAACCACTTACAGGAAAAGAAATAAGAAACTTGCCTAAAGAGGTTAAAAGACACAGCATCCAGGGATATTGCAGCATGAGGATTTTGTTCAACATACTTTAGATGTTCTTAATATTCCCATCTCATATAGCTTTTATGTGCAAAATACAGATAGAATATTAGAAGAAACCAATCGTTAAGAGACATACTCCCTTTTTTCTTTCCATATCCTAGGCTGGTTTATGAAAATCATAAATGAAAAATATATTCCCTTTGAGTCAACAGGATTTCTGCCATTGATTCTGAATAAATTCAGGATTTCTCTAGATCATCTAAATGATACATTACTTTTCTGAGAATCTTTAATTAGGATGATCTTCCTTCTAGCAGAAGGAAAACAGAACTTACTGCAGAAGCACTCACTGCGAAAACTAACTTAGAGAGATCCACTGCAGGAAGTTTCAAAGAACATCAGATACTTAAAAGAGAACTTACTGCCTCCAGCAATCCCATATGCTGCTGGTGACTAAAGGACAGGAATAGGAGACTTTTCCAGGAATACACAAGAGCTGCCTGTTGCCCCGATACTAATACCAACCAGTGAAACTGCAGGTCAGCTGCTGCAGGACCTATTATCTTCCTGGTACTCTACAGACTTTTAGCCTAAAATGCCAAGCTTAGAAATACATCCAGATGTGAAATAGGTTAGTTGCATGGAGAACAAACTCTGAGACCTTTACTTTTATTACTCAGCTCTTATTAATGCATATATCCCCGAAGTTAGAAGAATTTTGCCCAATTCCAAGTGCAGTACAAAACACAGAGTATGGCTAGAAATATGTGTCAATATATTTTGAAGTCTGCATGTATATATAATACATTGCAATGCATCAAATCCTCTTACAGATTCAGAACTGGATATTTATTGCTCAAACTTCCTTTCAAAAGTCTTAGTCCACTTAAATTTGGTGTTTTTGCAAAATAAGATGCTGCTGTGAAACGACCTAATATTGCACTTCTTTCTGTAGCACAAGATGCATTTCCTCTCTGCTAACTCCATTAGCAGCACTTCCTGCACAGACTATAGCTTTCAGTGCACTAGCTGTGATACACAGTCATTAAACTCCATGGCAGGTGTCTCAGTGCTTTGCACAGGAGCAGGATAAATTATCTCCTGTTACGTCTCCAAATACTGCAGTATGGGTAATTATTACAGTCCATATTTAGGCCTGCTTTGATGGTTTTCTAAAGTCAATAAGCTAATGGGAATCCCTTGAAATCCTTTCAGTCATACAAACTTTAAAGTCCAGTAAGAGATGAATATTCTCCCTCTTGCTGGCCAGGAAATAGTATCTTTTGACCAGCTGGTTCACTGTCATTACAGTACTGGAAAGTTCTGTTTTCTTTCTATGATAAAGTTACATAAACCACAAATACACATTTCTAGCAGTCATTTAAATTACGTGCGTACTTGATGCATACACACACACATATATATATTTAATTAAATACATTTTTGAAGTCACCATGCCAGAAATACACCCTTGGATTTAGGACTAGAATTCACAGAATAGAATGTAATGTACCCACTTTGTGACAAAGAAAGAAAAGAATACATGAGAGATTAGAAATCCAGGACAAAAGCAGAACAACTTTCAGTGCCTTTCCATTAGAGAACATTACGATAGAAGAAGCTCAGTCTTTCATGTCACTGAGTTAGTTTTTCAATTCTGTCAGAAGTGCAGTGACAACCTTGAGTTCGCCCTATGGGGATTTCCCTCCTCCTTTCACTATTTTTGTGTTTCATTCTGTGGCTGACAATTAGAAATGCTATTATGTCTTGACCCATATGACATGTGAAATGCCATATGAAATGCTGGTGCTCTGAGATGATGTTAAGTCACCTCAATAGGTTTCATCTCAAGTTCTAATGAGTGTGACAAAGTAACAATCCATGGAGAGGCTCCATAGGGTTCTGGTAGGACAGTGAAAAAAAAAAGTCATTGTCTGTGGAAATGGTTTTTGCAAGAAACCAAAATGCACATAGATGGAAGAAGATTGACACAAGAAAATTACAAAATGAAAGGTTATGTGGTTTTACCTGCAATTCTGCACCAAGACAAAACACCCAGGGCCAGGCTGCAGATTTCACAGTTAATCTGGAGACTAGTTTGTGTACACCGCCAGTTAGACTGTGAAGTATTTTGTCTTTAATCAACAGCAGGTCCGCTATTGGCCTGCATAGGGTATTTCATGCCCTGGTTATCTGCACTAAGAGGTACTTGTATGTGAGAAGAATTAAGCAGCCCAAATCTTTTCACATTATAATTGCCAAAAATGCATTTACTTGTGATTGAACAGACTCTACTTGGCCAGGCTGCAAGCATATTTTCAGAAGGATAGAGCTAAATATACTTTTTTGATTTTAATGTTCATAACAGATTTACCTTACCCATCCTGCCACTTGCCCAGTTTCATTTTGATTGAACCTGTTACCTTTCCAGCACTCAAGATGACAAGATCTTTGGGAAAGTGACTGTCCATTTTCTATGTGTTCTATAGTACCCAGCCAACTCCCCACTGACATCAGATATGAATACTCAGTACTGTAATGGTATTATCCCCATATATTTTCTTTAAGATCTAAATTCACCGGTAATTTTATGTTTAATTGCTTTGTTCAGTATCTTTCACACAGTATTCCACCCTGAAATGATATGATGGACTATCTTTCTTTTTATACCAATGGATGTTCAGTGGAAAACATATACCAAAATAGCAGTAATTCAATGTAAAAAATTTCAATACTTTGCATTTAAATGGCTGTCAAGTTCTATGAAATGAACTGCATTAAGGTAATTAATTCGTGAAACAGATCCTCCTTCAATATTTTAATTTTATAATGTATGTCACAAATTTGCAGTTGCAAATTACACAGATTTCATTTTCAAGTAAAATGGGAAATATTTTGCCCATAAATCCTTAATCTTCAAGCTGTGAAAACCAGCCCAGTCTATGAAAGAACAAGTTCTACATCCTTGCTGTGTCTGAACCAGTCTGAACAAAGGTCTACTGAGGTTGTGAATAGGGTGAAAAAATCACTGATTGTCTGATGAGCTGACTGCGGGGCAGGAAAAAATCCTATTCATCTAAGTCTGACTGAAACTTCAGTTAAACATAAGTTCCCACACAAACCGGAAAAATAAGATTAAAGGCCGAAGAGATATTAACAGTAGACATGTTGTACATCTGCTTTGACAGCTGATTTTCACACTTCACAGGTTTAACTAAAGATCACTTTCGCAGCAGTTCTTACGAAGCTAAACTCCTTCTAAATGACGTGATTAAAAAGCAGCTAATCAAAATCAAAGCTCTCCCAAAACTATAAAAGACATTAATAGTGATGATAAACAAAGATAAAGAAGAGCACTTACAAATTTTCAAAATAATTAGATGTCTGCGCATCAAAATCCAATCAATCTGTTTGTACAATGTTGAGAGCCTTAGTCATCTCTTTATTTCAATAACTGTATGAATCATTAAGCATATACCACACTAATTTTTATCTGTGTTTCTGGAAGTACAATATGATTTCATAGACTGTTAAAATTCTAAGGATGAGACTAAGAGAATCACTTTAGCTTCTTCCTGCTTGTAAAATGACTGTAACCAGATATCTTCCAAAAATTATGACTTGAAGTTATCCGCACATGCGAGCTTATGTATGACGCTATTTTAGTCTGGCTCAATGGCAAATAATTCAATACAGAGCCATTGAGCTACCACAGTCAAATAAATCAAAGAATTTCTTTTCTATTGCTTGATCTGATAAAGGGCTTAGTGTCAGAACTGTTGAAGGAAATGCTACAAATCCAAAAACGTAAGTTCAAATCCTGATCCTGGGTTGTGTGCCAGAGACTGCACTCACTCAGAGCACAGGTGAAAGAGTACTTGGCTGTTTGAGCCGGGAAGTCAAAGGCAGCAGGCACAGTAGTGTGCCGCAAGTTACAGATGTGCCTAGTATGATGCGCCACCACCACGCTGAGAAAAGGTGAGTGAAATGCTTAAGGCTAGGAGATTTTAGAACCTCTTCCCTCATATGTGAATAACTGACTGATACTTATTTTTCTGCAGGAATATTTTAACCTTTTACAGAGTGCCAGAAACTTCAGGCTGCAGTGTTACTAATTTGCATCCACATTTCATTTTTAGTGTCATCCTATCATACTTCTGTAAAATATTGTTTACGAATGAAAGCCTCTAAAGGGAATATTCTTAAAATAGAGAAAAAAGTAAAGGGAATATCCTTAAAATCTTGTCTGACTTACTTGCCACTGCTATAACTCAGAGTTGTGCTTTATAACATACTGCGTTGGGCTCAATCACCAAGTCTGTTCCTCCATTTTTGAAGCTGGAAGATAGAGTTAATGCAACAGTGATGAAACTAAATTGCTGGGAAAACTAAACATCTTCTCTTCTGATGATTAAGGAACTCTTGTTAGAGGTTGTAATATTTCCCCTTAGTCAAAAAGACAGTTCAAGTGTGGAATTAGTTATTTGTAAATGGTTTATTCTTTTTCTCCTAGATAGATTTGATACAAGCTCTTGATGCTTAGGATCTACAAAGTAAACCAGAGTAAGAATAAATGTTAAGCACTGCTCCAGAGCAAGACAAAGGGAGGCAGCTCTTACGAATAAGGTTCATTCCAAAATCAGATTCTCTCCATACTTTCCCTCCTTCCCTGCAGTAAAGGCAAGATTTGTATATCATTGCTGGCTGCAGCACTGGGATTTTTGAATAAATGGCTTGATCTTCATAGTAAGTGTAACTTTGATTGCTGAGCAGCAAGCATAGGGCTCCAGATTATGACAAGTAGATTACTGCAGTAAGAACCACTTAAAAAGCAACTGCCACCAAGACATTTTATCTACAGCACAGTTCTTTGTGGTTGCTAAGAAGGTTGGGCAAAATTTATGATATATTTAGTAATATAGATGAAATATCACAGCTCAAAATTAGAGCCTTAGCAGGTGTACATTTCAACATTATGGACCTGAGCCACAGCTTTCATTATTGCAGATGTTTATTTTCAATTGCTCAAAGATTACAGGTACCAATAATGGGATACTAACATCCAAAGGAACAGTGTAAAAATGAGAGGTGTACTATCTCTGAACTGTACTCAAACTCAGTGAATAATCACATGAGTCCCTGAGTTAGTATGCCATAAGACACCACCCCACAGGACAAAGCTGCCTAGTCTTAAGGCCAACTCAGCAAATCCTTTTGCCTAAGTTGCAGTCTTAGCTTAGATCTTTTAGTAGGATACATCTGTTTATAAAATGGTTTATTTAGCTGGAGCTATTCATTCAGAAGCACTCCAGTCTTCTAAAAATAACTGAGTATATTACATACATTTCTCAACAGACGCTGAATGAATTTAAAAATGCATCATAAAAAAAGTAAGGTAGCTCCAAGCTCAGTTGGGCAAGAGAAAGAGTCCCTAATTTGTCTAACTCCTAGCCTAGAGTATCTGGAAGCATTTGCTCAGGGAGGTTTAAAAATTCAAGTACTATTTAAAAATCAGACACGAGAAAATTATTTTGGAGTGATCTGTTTCACAGGATACAAACTGATGCATCCTAGGTGCATTACTGAACTGTCAGAAAGCACTGAATGTTCTGCAGTGGCAGCCTCTAATTAATCCATTGAGTACCATTAATCTAACTGCCAATGTGAGTGTATTGCTTGCATAACAAACACTTTGGAAACAGTACCTTGCATGGGAGTATAATGATGTGACTCCATGAGATCCCTGGTGTAATTTTAATAGGGCATGTTTATATTCAAAAGCCAATACATATCATATTAAGGGGGCATATATTTTGCACATTAGCTTTCTGGAGAACTATTTTCCATGTTTAATTCCTTTTAATTAATTCCGTTTAATTCCATGTTAATCCCTTCATATTTCTGTTAATTTGCTAACTCTTCTTAACAGTCTTACCTGGAACTCATGCTCTCCTCGTGATTTCTTTCTTCCTGACTTTTTACTGGTCCTATGCAGTATGATTTATCTGTCAGCTCTCCTCATCCCCACTGACTTACTCACTGGGTCATTTTTAGAATTTTCTTCAAGTTTTTAGCATCTCAAATTTGACTCATCTGACTTAATTCTTCACAGGTATGTTTTCTTTTTCTTGTCAACAGGATGAAATTTGTAACATCAAATCTTCCATGTGGATACTGTACCTTATGGAGAATAGTGTCGTGCTTACAAAAGTTATGTTGTGATTATTTTGGTGAACATTACCATTCATAAATCCTGTTGTCTAGAAGATTTATAGAAAGCAAATGCAAGAAGCTAAAATAAATTCAACTCAGTGTTCAAAGAGTCACAAAATACATTTGTTTAAAGTCTACTCAGTTGCATGTGAGATTTCTGAAGCATGTTGAATTTCTTTATAGTGAAGTCACTACACTTCATTGTTCAAGTCACTTACAAGTTTTAATTATTTCTCTTGTTAAAGCTGTATTTCAATAACCTAACCAGTCCAAGTTTGTCCCTGGTTAAACCTGCATCAGTAACATCTCTGTGTGCTATGTCTGAATAATGTAAGCATATTAAGACATTAATTTATGTGGTATTTGTAATATATTATGCATATAGATGAAAGTGGCAAAGGTTTTAGCCTCATCAATGAAGCCCCAAAGGAGCAGTTATGGTATAACTGCATGGTCTCTACCAGATGTAATTCTTTGAGCTAAAAGATAAAAAATCCCACAATGTATTCTCAAGCCTATTGCTGAAGAGTTCAAGTGCACCCAGGAAATGATTTCCTGAACCAGAAGTAAAGGGCTGCAAATAAGATCAAGTAGTCCTTGTTTTGATGCAAAAATACATTTTATCCTTCAACTTCAATTAAAATTATTCCCTTAAGAGCTCCAGTTTAAGAAGGTGATTCAGGATAGCAGATACTTGTTGTTTCCAAAAATCAGTTTTGCAAGTGAAGAAAATAAAATGCTTGAAAAATAAGCTAGCACAAGAAGGAATGTTATTTACAGGAGACAAGATCCTTTCATCACTTACACTTGTGTCAGGATGAGGAATTCTGCTTTGTCACCTGCTTTATATCAGTACTGAAGAAGCCCAAAGTGAAACTAAACACACTAAATTTCAGTATAAAAACAAAACCCTCTTTGCCTTGAACACTATTTTGATTCTACATTATCTGCAGTATTTTGTAGTTGGATGAATTTAACTGTACGTAACAACTCTTGACATAAGAAGGCATTCTGACTTACTGCTTTAGCTTTCAGTAAATATAGCTCTATTTACTTCAGTTTCAGGAATCAGTTCACTAGCATTCCTCTGTTTATGGAGGGATGCTTTTATTTGGGTTGGTTTAGTCTGCAGAGCTAAATAATCAGTTTCTTATACCCCTGTGGCTAAAATCAAAGTCCTCTCTAGTCAACAAGAACGTGGTTAGGGCTTTGAGCATACACATAAGCTTATTACCGCAGACATGGATTCTGTTCCCAGTAACAGTTGTAGAATCTGCTCATGCACTTATAGCACTTGATAGGTGTTCATCTGATCTGCTGCCAGGGACTGAAGCCAAATGTAGATCAGACATTTCCTATTATTTAAAACTTTAAGTACATATTAGTAATCTAATTACTGTCTACTTCATGGCAGAGGGACAGCCTATTAGTCTACGCAGGTGTCTGTATAGAATGAAATCTAACAGTTTTCATTTGAAAATATTTAAATACAGTAAATGGTTCCATTGCCAAATATGGCCCATCTCCAAAGGTCAGTAAGGGTCCTGAGTCTGCCCCAGCTCTGTACTGCATTAATAATGTCTTCTTGCAGCTCTGGCCTAGGAAAGCTGCTCCACAGTTATCCTTCCGTAGACTCGCTTTGATAGCTTCCAAAACCACTTACAGTTTTATGTATTAAATAAAAGCAGAGACAGACAAAAGAAAACATGCAGAAAAACTCTCCTTGATAGTGCCTATCTTTCAAGGATTGAAGAGTATGTACAATAAACATTACACACAGAACTACAGAGTTAGCAACTGAAACACACCAGACCGTATTTTAGAAATACTCAGAGAGTGTGAAGAAAATCCAAAAAGAGGAAGTGAAAAAAATGGAGAATGAGCATACAAGCACATCTCAGAAAGCAGTCAACTAACACCTACTTTTGAATGGTCAAAAGCTGGCTCTTCACAGAGAGCCAGGAAGTAACTCAGTTACCTGGAGAAGTAGTCTTCATGTAGAGACGTATGTGCTATCCTGAAGGCAAACTGGGAGGTGACTCCACTACACTCTTCTGCTATTAGTTTTTCATTCTCTAACTGCAGGAAATATGATAAAAAAACTAGGATGTTCAGATTACTGACCTCACAATAAGGAACACCCATGTAGTAGCAGCACAAAAGCTGCCACAGTCTATTAAGTCTGTTGATCAGAGAAGTATATTCCCTAATCCACACCAATTTTCTAGCTGTTTGGGCTGCGCAGGACAGCCTGTTAAACATGCCCTGTACAGTCACTGTATGACTAAACAATATCTGTCTTAACATTCACATTTTTCAGTTAAATTCCCACAACTATAAGCACTCAGTCATTTGTATATTGCTGATATGAATCCAGATTTATAGGTCTTATTTTCCATTTCCAAATATGCCTCTGAGATATCCTTGTAGCATTTAAAAGGTGTTTTTTTCATGGTACACGTATTAGCATATTATGAAAGAAATAATTAGCATATCAAATGCTGGAGATCAATTAGCTGCCAAAGCACCAGTCTAGACACAAGCGCCTGACACTTGTAATAAAATCAAAGCCAAGCTGGCCAAACGCTGCTGCTAACTCAGTATGTCTCCTCAGCACAGAAGCAGTACATGTTCATTCAATACCCTGTGCACCAGCAGTGAAGAAGCTGATTATCATCTGCTTCCATTTACTGCTGTTGTTGAGCCAAATCCTAAATGAGTTCACAGATTCAGTGACTATTCTTTTATTGTCTAGATCTATTGACTGCATGTTTTTATTCCACAACTGCCACTTGGTTCCAGTAAACTCCTGCACTTACTCTTCAGCTCTCTTCAGACATGGTCTGGGAGCTGTCTACTTGTCCAGATCTCCCCATGCTGGAAACAGAAAGCTCCTGTAGAGAGCAAGGGATGCACTCCTGGTGCACAATACAGCTCAGCTGCAAAAGTTCTGCAGTGTCAAGACTCTTCGAGGATTTGAAGGAGTCTGAAGAGAATTTAACTCATGATGATGAAACAGGACCAGAGCACTGCATTGCACAAAGTAGAGATCAAATACATTTGCCCTCAAAAGAAGCATAAGAAATTGTGAGAGCTGTAATGCCTTGGTGAGCTGGGAATGAACAGCCTGAGGCAATACATGTCCAGAGAGCAGAAAATACAGCAAAAGAGCAGCTAAGCACCTCATTCTGCTGTCTAAGTATGACCAATTTCTCATGAGAATTTCCTATATCTAAAAAAGAGAGAAGGAAGCCTTTTCTTTTAAAGGAAATTTAATCAAATCAGAGATCAAATCTCTGCTCTGAATTCACCATACTGTTGTATATCAAATGCCTTCTAACAGCTAAGACTCTTCATTGCTGAAGCTTTGCCTTCTTTGAAAAACTTCTTGCACTTGCCTTAATCACACTTCCAGTGATACAGATGGCTCAAATACCCATTTACCTCCACTGGACAATCATCTTTAATATGCCATTACCAAATTTCTATCTGCATATATATTTAATTCAGAGTCATATTATATGACCACACCTTCAGGAAATGAAGGCAACTACCTCTGACTGGAATTTCATCCGTGCGTTAAACCAGAGACAATTCAGGAAAGAAATTGCCGACAGTGGTTTAGCAATAGATTTATTCACATTAAAAAGGGAAAACCATGCAAAATCTAAAGCACGGTATAACTTGGTTACTTTACAACTCCTACAAAATATTCTTCAACACAGCATTTTTCTCTTGCCTCTTTTCATTTCGTCCAAAGAATAAACAGCAGTTCAGCACAGAAACTTATCTTTGGTTTTACATGCTTTGTTTTGAACTGTTATCTCAGCAGGGTGCTGACAGACAATAAATACTAGTTTCTAGTCCTCATCTGGCACTTCTTTTTGAAAGACTAGTCATACAAATTGACTGCTTTTGAAAACAATTCTGGTTTCACCTTTATTAAAATGTGTAATGCCCATGTTTTTATTCTTATATGTTGCAGACCCCCTATACCATCTCACCTGAATGCCCTGTATCTATATTCAGTATTATATACTGATACCACAACTACGAAACATAAAGCTGAATTACCTCCACCACTGACCAACTCGCAGATTTATGCAAAGAAAGTATACAAGAGTTGCCAAAAAAGTCAAAAGTTAACTCAGTCTTTGCTCCTAAGGTTTCACTTCGTGGTTTTCTGATAGGCATTATCTTTTACACTGTTAGAAAAGTCAGTGTTTGCCTCCTAAGTGATAGCTGGAAGCTTATAAAGATTCATAGTGTGATTTTCAAAGGAACTTTTGAAGAATAGCTAATTTATGCTTTTCTCTTCCACTTAAGATATACTAACATGAACCTTAGACCTTAAGGAAACCAAACTGGAGGGGATAAAGGACTCCCAAAGGGATGAAGCCAGCGCCACAACACATCTTCAATTGTATGGTTAGAAATGTGTTGAGCAGGGGATGAAAGAAGGGATGCATTTTGATTTCACTTATTGCTGTCATTAGTGTGGATTTAATGTAGTAATTATAATTCAGGTATGATAAATTCACAAACATTATCCTAGTAAGAAAACACATAAATATGTTCCTAATTCAGACATTTCGAACAAAATCATCTATTACTTGTCAAGAAGTGAGAAACTCCTAAACATCTGCACCGAGCTCATACAAAAGACTACAAATTGCCAAGAATTCCCTGAATATTCATTTCATTTACTCGTGTTTAATTAGCAGCATATGATGTTTTTTGCTAGCAATTATATAAAATCAACACTTATGAACACAGATAAAGACCTTTGCAGAGTCTAGCAGAAAGCATAGTAATATGTAACAATGTAATCCAAATGTAATCCATTCAAAAGCAAACCAAAAATAATAGTGGCATCATTTCAAAAACATAAAGTGCTTTGTACAGCTGGAAAAAGCATTTATTATTTATACTCTGGATGCTTTTCATTCACATCTACCACCATGTTTACCATTTGGAATAAAAATGAATTAGCAAGGCAACAGCCAAAGATGATTTTTTTCTCCTTCATTAAACTTCAGATCCAGTAATATTCAGGCTAGCCGTTCACATTCTTCCTCTCTAGAGACTGACAGAGATGTGAGAGGCGTATTAAGATATGCTTGGATCAGACTAGTAGATGCTGTGTTATTCTGGGTTTGGATATATATCTCAGGTTAAATGCTAGGAATACATTTAAGTATGCCAAGGCAGGTTGGTGTCATGAATAATGTATAGTCTTCTACAACAGAGAAGCCACTATAAAGCCTTTTACTTCTATCCATCTATCCATTTAATTGCTGGTCCTACATACAGACCATGGATTTTACACACAAAAACCTATCTGGATTTTTGGCCATGGACACATGGCAAGTGACTGTTCAGAGCACCATTCTGTCTAAGTCAACAGTATAAAACATTATCAAACTTGCAAAAAACCACACAGTTGTTTTAAAATCTGCCTGCATAATTTGTATTATGTTATACTTTTATCAGACACAGCAATAAAATAAATGGACTGCAACTATGGATGTACTCAGATGCACAGAAAATAACATTTCAACGAACTGTTGAGAACCATTCAACTATCTCTGAGTGCAGATAATGGAAAGTTCTTGTCATATAAATTAGTTACTCTTCACCTTATTTCACACTATAAAAATGCAGATTTTCCTGTGACCCTTAACACAGCACTAGAATACCCCACCTTCTATAAAAGATGTTTATACTATTTGGAAGAGTTTCTGCATATACATCTCAAACAAGAACCAAAACAACATTGCCACAGTTGCTCAGTGATAAGCCTCTGCTTCCCAGACCTTAAAGCTCCCTCAACACTTAATGCTTCTCCTGTGTGCATATCTTGAATTACCCACTCATGCAACTCTGTATCTAGTTTCCCGAGGGTCTTATTTCAGGGTATGTGCAACACATCCTGTGGCCAGGTAAGTTTTTCTTCTAAGATAGGCTTATGTTAATATGTGTATTTTAGTAAGAGCCTGCAGATCAGAAAATTCTTCCAAGTGGTGGGAGACCTAGATTAAATTTCCTCTTTAGCCTGAGAGGCCGCAAACCACATTCCCCACCTTCGCAGGGAAAGCTTTTAGTCTGTGACTGTTCTGGAGAGCAGGCAGCCTCCTTTCCTGTACAACCACTGCTCTGCTGCACAGAAAGGATGCAGGATTCACAGATGAAAGTGAAATAGCAAACATAATGCTAATTATTCGTGTAAATTATTGAATAGAAATCTAAAACTATTTTACCATTGGCTATTTATCACGCACAGCCAAACTACATACCAGTTACTACCAGCTGGAGGAACAAACTAACTCACAACTCACAAAACTAGTAACACTGCCAGAGTCAATACTCGGTCCCACCATCAGCTGATACTGTATGATCAAATTCCCATCACTAGATACTAATAAAGAGATCCTACTAAGGGTGTTGAAGCTTCTAACTTGACAGCAATCTGCCTCCACACAACCAAAATGCATACACAAAACATGATGAGTGGGTATGAGAAAGCATCTGTTTACTGATTACTACTGAATAAATTAAAAAGTCACTGCCTTGTCATGTTCTAGTTTTGATGAACTTGAGAAAAAAATTTCAACCTTCAGGCAGGGGAAATAAAACCACTAATAAGGTGTGGTGTCCCTGAATCCCATAAACACAGTTCCAAAGCATCTTTTAAGAGAAGTCAGAGCCTGTACTTTACAGATAGCTATGCTCCTAGCAAAATCCCAAATTCTACATAGCTGGAAAGCAAAATCTACACTGGGCATCAGGGACTGACTTAAAGATGTAACTGAAATACTTCCTTAGGAAAAGAAAATAAAAGTGTTATAAAGAGAGAAAACTCTGTGTTCGGCTTCATTAGTGCTCAGAAACAGTTACCCCTCCATCACATGAACAGTAGATGAAAAAGACTGCCTTCAAAAACAGTGTGCTGTCAGAAAGTGTCAGTAGCACACACTGTCTATCAAAAAGGGCTCAAGGTGCAGGAAGAGGGAGCTCCTTCCTCAGTCATTGTTCTGTCACTGATGCAGTCAAGGAAGAAATAGCTCAAGGGAAGAGAGTTGATGGACCTTGATCCAACAGCAAACCATTACCAGCAGATAAGCTACAACGAAGGACTGAACTGTAGCACTAAATAGGCCCAGTGCAGATTGGTTTGCTCTGCAGAAAGCAGCGAGCTAGAAAAGAACTGCAACTGGGAGAGGTAAGCTTGCACATTCAACCTGATTCTGGCATAGCAAATCTGCAAGCAGCATCATGCCTCAGAGCTGGCCTCATCTGGTGTACCGATCTTACTCCCCTTCATGCACATGGATTCCTTACTACGTCTGTGTATATACAAAGGCAGATTTTCAGAGATGGAAAATGGGTTAGAATGGTTTGGGAGCAGCTTGTAATGGCATCGCATGCAATGTAACGTTGAGCTGCACTCCCTAAAATACTGCTGAGCCTTTGGACATACTTTACAGACTTTCAGCATTTGCTCAAAGTATATAATAAAAATATCAAATTATTTTAAAATAAGAATTGTAATAGATGAGACTGCCTTCCAAATTGTGTATAAATACTGACCTTAAAACCAGATGGATCAACTCAGTAAAAACCACACAGAGTATGACTTCTGATCTCAAAAAACGAAGCAGGATCATCCTTAAAAAGTTCATAGATGTGTAGAACACCACAGAAATAAAAAAACCCACAGGGCTGTAAACTGGCTGTTGTCAATGAAGCTTTCCCCTCTACCAGATCCACACCAGTCACTGGCTGAACCAGTTATCTTTCAAACTGCACATCGAGTTGTTATAAATACCACAGGACCTTTTACTGAACCAGAAACTAGCAAACTGTGTTATGCTCATTATCTCAATACAGTTCTTAGGTGAGTTGTTAGGGGAAAGCACATGGACATACAGATCTGTGTATGTGTGAAGACAAGCTTCTTTTGCTACTAAATAAACTGGGGTAAAAAGGGGGGGTGGGGGGGGTGGTGGTGTCAGAATCAGCTTTGGCATTGAATTGGATTCCTTACTCTCTAGCCTAGCAAGTATAAAGACAAAGCACTGAATATTCTGGACATCTTCAAGTATAAAAGAAAGGTGTATGCTCACATTAGGGTGGATGTAAGCATTTTGATTTGTATATACAGATGCTGAATGACTAATACACATCAATATACAGCTGGGTCCCAAGGGTGGAGATAAGGAGATAGCATGAAGCTGGCTAACTGTGGGGCCATTAGGAATTAACATCTAACCTGGGGAGTAACTCATGAGCCAAGGTTTTCTAAAATATAGACAACAGAGGTTAGAAGACTAAAGACAATTTAAGGTAAGAATGGTTATAATTGGAAATAACTACATAAAACCAGAAAGAAGTCAGAACATGGACAGCACCTTCTTTAAGTAACGTTGAAAAGAGATCAGACCTTAATAAAGCTGAAAACAGTAAACAACAAATAAGAATCAATTTAAATTTCTCTATCTGATTTAAGTAATACTACTGCAAGTTCTTTATACTGCATTATGCAAACTTCTTTCCATTGATCTGACAAATCTGATTAAATGTTTCTAAGAACTCCCCAAGCTGAAACTCAGGTCATGCACAAGATTATTCTCTACAACTGACTCTTGAATTACAATAAGTTTAAGCAAAATGCAGTGTGGGTATAAACAAGGATATGTATTCACTGATGCTGGATCAAAACATTAATGTTAGGATGGATGCTGACTGCGCCTTTCCAACAGTCCAATATATGATACCTTTGTGAAAAACACTGTGCCTCAAAACTTAGTAAAACTTTCTATGGTATAAAGCCAAAAGCTGACCCAAGGAGGCCTTTTCAGAAGATTTCTTCAATATTAGATGCCTCCTGCCTTTTGCTGAACATGGAATAGAGAGCTGAGAAAAGTATTCCCAAACTCTGCAATCCCTATGTGGGACTTCTGACACAAGTACAAGTTATATTAGGCTTCTTGTCAGGGGACAAAAGGTTCAACACTGGAATATACCTTTAGGATCACAGGTTGTGACTGTAATTTAAAGCTTTGTCTGTACCCTCTCAGGGGTGCTGAGCTGAGTTCACAGATCAATCCATTAAGAGTCCCACTAGAGCTATGCTCCAGTCTGGCATGATAATAGATGCCAAGGTTTTAGCAGCTCTATCTATAGTATTTCTCACCACTGAAAAAAGGTAGTTGGTTTTCCAGCTCAAGGATTTTTTACTCATCTATACAAAGCATACAGTACATAAAGAACCTTTTTTTGTTATTGTTGTTTTGCACACTAAAAAGAAAAAGAGGACATAGGAAATGTAGGGAAGCTGCAAAATCTAGGGAAGCTGCAAAATCTAGGGAAGCCAGCAATGACTGACATTTATAGGGAGGTCTATACCAATGCATGTTTAAAACTCTGGATTCAACCACTGTTGACAATCCAGAAGCACAAGTATATAATGGCAGGCTTCTCCCCCTTCTTCTCCAGATTTTGTTTTCATTGCCTATAAAAAGGCATCCTGACAATTAAGATTACAACAACATAAACCTCCAACATTAGTACTGAAAAATCTATTCAAAAGCGAGAGAAACAGCTCACACTGCTCTGAGAGCCCAGGTGCATTGCGAAAAAGTCACAAGACTGTTACAGCACCTCCAAGGAAACCATAGGTTCCAAGTACTAGAGCACTACTGGTGAACCCCCACAAATAATCCTTTTCTAGTCAGACTTACTAATGCCAAATCCAATTCAATTCTCTCTGCTGTTGCAGAATGCCATCAGGAGACAAACAGCATCTTAGACATGTCTCAAGATATATTTTTTCCTGTTTATTCAATTTCAGAAAACAGATATACTTCCCTTAGAATAAATCTATCGTGGAAAAATCCATAAGACTAAAAGAATTTCATTGTTTTGCCAATATTTCAAAAGAGTAAACAGTGTGACTTATACTGCTGTGAGTCATCTACCTCAATATTGATTTCAAGGAACATCATGCAATATGTGATTAAAGATTATTAGTTATTCTTAAAGGATTAATTAAATTTTATAGACCTCAACAGATTTTCAGGGAAGATACGTCTTCTCAGATCAAATATTCCCACTAACAAATGACAAAAACTGTTAACATATTTCTGAACACGTTCTAAGCTTTGAACTCAATAGCACGAGTTTCTGACTCTGAGAAACAAGAATACTCAGAAGTTAAGTGGCAATATCAAATCAGAAAATACTTTCTCAATACTATATTTCTTAATAAGTAATCATCAATTATTTAGGGTGAAAAGCTATCTACAGGACTGATTCTCAGCCCATGCCATAATATATTATTTTACTACAAATACAGAATTAAAGCCAATAATGTTTACAAAAGGACTAAGGATGGACAGAATGGAAAAGAGTGGACAATAACAGAGCAATACATTTTGCTTGGTAAACTGGAGTTGAATTGCTCTTCCAAATTGCCAAATACAAGGCTTGTAGTGTCAAAATTAAACACTGTAATCCATGACTCTTAAAAGGACTTACAAAATTGTCAACAGTAAATATCTGAATACAAGCTACCAATTCACAAGTTGAACCAATAGCTGAAATTTATGGTCTGTGGTTTTGTAAAGAAGCATATTAGATGGCCATTATTCTAAATGTTACCACTTGTAAAATCTATAAGTAACAAGTGCTACAGAAATCATTTGTGCTGAGTTTTCCTCATGTAATCTTATACTGTATTACATCAATCATAATGCTGTTGCTGCCATTATTGACAGGTCTGTAAATTGGAGTTCGTTCTTTAACGCTTTTGCAATTCTAACTTTGATACCTGGAGCATCTCAAGAAAAAAAAATCTATAGCAGAGAGCTACAGGCTTGTCAAATTTCTCACATTTGATTTAAAACAAAGCTGCAATGGGTTTGATCAATGACGCACTGTGCTGATCCTAGACACAATTATTAACATCACTAGCATTTATATAAAATAAACTTTCACAATTTTCCAAGTAAAATTGCAAACCTGTAATAACAGAAAGTTACAGAAGCAAAGTGAATGTCAGCTTACTTCACTGTAGTTTATGGCTACCCAGAACTCATATATCACTTCTTTGTAAATGCTCTGCTGGCCTTGATGCAGTGTGGCTTCTCATAGGATAAAAATAAAAACCTTTTAATCACAATGGGAGGCAGAAGTAAAGAAAAACAACGACATTCCTTAAACCCTCCCTAATTAATTTTTACAGTTTTTTTCCCCAGTGAAGTACAACATAAAAGCTAACTCTAACTATCAGTATTATTCAGTTTTAAGAATACCAAAAAATAAAATGTTGCAGAATTTGTATCAGACTGAAGAAAGGATGTAGGACTATTTTCTGACACACTTATAAATAGAAACACAGATTTAAAAGATCAAGCTCTGCAATTTGCTATTGTAAAACAGAGATGGGTTGAAGAATGAGAGAAAAAAAAGAAAGCCTTTTCAAACCCTGAATGTTGGGGCTTGAAAGCATCTTTCTTATCACATTTTATAGCATAGCACATATTTGGAACAATGACACAAAGCAAGTCTGTTCTTTTTCCTGGACACAGGATCCAATGTACAGTGCTAGTGTTTAAAACACAGATCAGAGTATTCTCATCACCATAGGAGAAGGTTAAAGGCCTTTATATGCCTCCAATGGCATGTCTGTTTCTTCTAATTCCTTTAACCGAGCTCTGCCAGAAATAGCATATAACATAAGCTCACTTACGAGGCGTAAACATTAGTCTTTGAAATAATGCAGCATATACAATGTGCCAGGTATTTTCTAAGCATTTTCCCAGGCACATCACCTCTACCCAAATCCACCTCACCTTTTTTCTGGTGCTGTATGTTTCTCAGGATGAAAGCAAACTGACTATTTTCTGAACTATACACAAAACTGTTCACTTAGGAGCATTGCCAAAAGTTATAAAAGAGAATCTTCATTAAGTAGAAAACCAAACAGACTATTCAGTTCTTGTCTTTTCTCTGTATCTGGATTGTAATGGTTAATTGTGCTAAGAGCTGATTTCTAAATAGTAGGATTATTGCTGTTATGTGATGAACAAGGATGGTGCAAGGCACAGTGGATGGGACAGTATACTGTCAGTAGGGCTCAGTCTACTCTGTAGAGCTTGGGAACATGAGTAATAGTTGAGTAATGCTTCCTTAGTAACGTTTTCTTAGACCAGAGTAAAAAGCATATCCCAAAACCTAGAATCACTGAAGTTTTGCAGCGTGTTTCACACACCCACTTCTACTGAAGGATATGTAAGCAATACTCCTGCTAAGTTCCAAAAATAAATAGCTTTAATTCTGAGTTTACAGCAAAAGGTTTTACAAAGAGTACCACAGCACACTTCATACTGATATCAATAGCAAATGTTTAAATCCCATCGAATTCCAGAAAATACTGAAGCATTTCTTTCATTTGAGTAACTTAAATGAATATATAAAAGTCATGTAAAAAGCATATCAGAGAAGATTCTTGTATGGTTTCCTGAGAAAGGAAATTATCTTCAACTCGATATAAAAACTAAATTCCAGAACAGTTATAATTACAGCTGGAATGTGACAGTTTAACCTCAAAGCAAAACCATTTCCCATCTGTAAACAGAAAATTGATCCAATCCAATTGCAAAGCACTGAAGACAATAAGCAATCCAAAGCTTAAAAAGACAAAATGATCACAAGAACCATTTGTCTCATGCAAGAAGCAGCAATTTTTAAACTAGATAAATAACAACAGGATGAGGTTTTATTAGAACAAGTATGTTGAACACTAACTCCTAGCAACAAAATCATAGAACAGCATCCTGTAACACTTTTATTTTTGCCAGGATCAGTTGGGATTTTCAAGCAGCTTTGTATTGCTACCCTTATTTCACTTGGTAAACTAAACCACAGAAAATGAGGTGAAATTCCAAACCACTCAGGACAGCCAGGACTAGTGACCTCTGGTTTAGTTTAGTAGCCAAACCCTTAATTATGCTGCCTTTCAACATCTCCTACAAAGCAGTAACAAAGGGCTTTACGAGGCGTCTGATTTTCTGTCTCTCTGAACAGAGTTCATTAACAATAGCCTTTATTTTTACAAGTATGAACATCTGATAATAGGCTTAAAGTACAAAGTATCACACAAAACTACTGTATTTTTATTGCATGTTGGTAACCAGTGCTAACATTCCTTCTTTACATATTACTTTTTCTCCTTGTGTTTTCATTTCTTCATTATGACAGTGTACCATATTTCTAGAAAGCATTGATTCCTATAGTTAAAACAGTGCTATAAAATAAACCTAATAAAAAGTCCCTGGCAACTGAATGAAAACTGAGGTTTTAAGACCTACACTAAAATTATTATGGAACAACTTTATTCCTAAAAACAATAACCCTAAGAATACATTTTTCATTCCAAAATCCTGTAATTAGATTACATTCAGTCAATGACTGATTGATAGGGAGACTGAAACCCATTAAAACATTAATCTCATGAACTAAAAAAAAGGAAGAGAAAACTATATGGCATTAATCTCATGAAGAGATTCTAAATTATACATTTTATTATACTACGGAGATTTATTCTCCCATTATCTCATACACCCACATAAGATAAAGCTAGTGTAAATCTGTCTTTCTCCATACAGGGAATTTCTTAATGCTGTATTAGAGATGATTATTCTATCCTCACATTTCATAACAACCAGAAGCTCTCGTTTAATATTAAGACAGATGCTTTGACTGAGAATGACTATGGATATGTGCTGAAATTAAAAAATGAAAAACCCATGTGAATAAATATCGAAATGTACATTCATCATGGAATCATAGAATAGTTAGGGTTGGAAAGGACCTTAAGATCATCCAGTTCCAACCCCCCTGCCATGGGCAGGGATGCCTCACACTAGACCATGTTGCCCAAGACTCTGTCCAACCTGGACTTGCACACTGCCAGGGATGGAGCATTTACCACTTCTCTGGGCAGCTTATTTCAGTGCCTCACCACCCTCACGGTAAAGAACTTCTTCCTTATATCTAACCTGAACTTCCACTGTTTAAGTCAGAACCCGTTCCCCCTTGTCCTATCACTACAGGTCCTGATGAAGAGTCCCTCTCCAGCATCTTTGCAGGCCCCCTTCGGAGAGTGGAAGGCTGCTATATGAGGTCACCACACAGCTTCTCTTCTCCAGGCTGAACAGGCTTATTTCTAAGGGTGATCTTCCACCACCAAGTAAGATGCTTGGCCAAGATTCCCTCTAAATGTTTACAGCAGCTGAAGAGATTTCATTTTCACAAAACTTTTATAAATTACAAAACACTCAATTCTTTCTTCTTCTGTTAATTGTACATAGGGTAGGATCATCACATCTGCGCCAATTTACACTCACATAAACAACAGAAGAACAGGCTGATTGCATCTAAATTTAGGCACAGTTTTTAACAATGCAAATGGTACAAGCAGAAATTTTTGTAAATATGTCAAATTTGTGTTTGATACATTTTCCTATCATCCCACAATATGACATACATCATCAATTCAGCTGTAATAGGTTTCTGACTGAAAAGTTAGCTGCCATCCATTCATACGGTAACTACTTGCTCAAACTATTCACAAAATTTCAGCTGTTCATGATCTTCCCTGGAGAAGAAGTGGTGCCTCGGGCAGGCACAGTCAAGACTTCGGGGTGATTATAGTTTAAAGTTGTATTGCAACTTAGAAATCTAATGGGTAAACCAGTTTAACCATTAGGAAATAATATGAAGAACTCCTAAATTATTGCTATTGGAAATAGTTGTAGGAATATTACAGTAAAACAGCAGTATTCATAATTTCAAACATCCTAGGTTTCTTTCAATAGCACTAATAGGACATTGTTTTGTAACACTTGTTAAATTTGCAGATTGCATAGTAACTGAACAGTTATTAATGGAAGGGTACCACAACATGGTTATACGTGCCATTTTGTAAATGCACATTACAGGTGTTTGTATGAACTAACATTTTCACGCAAGAGAGCAGAGTTTAATGAATTGCAAAACTGTGTACTTGAAGCAGCAGTAACACACCTTAGAGAATACTCTCATCTTGATGCTTGAGAAGGTTTGCATACAAAACAGCATTCCTCAAATGAAAATATAAAACTCTGGCTTCTCAAGTAAAAATTCTAATTCACAGACTGAACTTTGCATTGAAGCTGAGATGCACCCTGCACAGCTGGGAAAAGACAGGCACATTCTCTCTTCTATCCACTAATCCCACAGCCATTTCACAGTGCCATGAAGGACAGCTTTAGGGGTGCTCTGTTATGCCAGCCCCCCAGGTCATTCAAGCAGTTTACTTGTGCCCATCAATACTCTAGCCAAATGCTTTTCAGTACCTCCCCAACCCAGTTCCCCTATTCTAGTTCTATGTCTCCCTAAGAGAGTCTTCCATAGGGAAATCCCTAACCATCTGGTTAGCTCAGCTTTCAACTAGCTTTGATGCAACAAAGTGGCTCAAAGCAGGAAGCAGAAAAAAAAAAATAGAAATAGATATGCCTCTTAGTACTTTGCATAAATTGAACCAGATTCTGAGCCTCGTTCTGTTAATGTAAATCCAGAAGGACTTCCCCAAGGACATGAGATACAGGTCAGGGAACATTATTTTGCTGTTCTGTCCAATATTAAGCACAGATTTTTTTTTTTTTAAGTAAACAGAGAAAATACCACCACTGCGCAAAAACCATTCAGCTCCTATAAATCAGTGCAGCTTCACTGAAGTCAAATGAGTTATGAAAATTTACATCATCCCCAGATTTTGTGCAGTGTGCAATGAACAGTGTTCTGTTTGCTCCCTTGCGGCTCAGCTCAGTCTCTATATGAACACAATGGGATTTTTTTTCTCTGAAATGAGTAGCAACACATTTTCTCCTGAGTTACATATTTTTAGCTTCCACACACTGCACATTACCAAGATGACTAAAAAAGGTTTTAAAAAGTAATTAGATGTTTTTTCAATAAAACACATCAATTACATTATTTTCTTATACAACTTGAAAACTCACCTCATTTTATTGCAATTTATTGGTACAGAATGCCAAAGAAGCAATTTGCTGTAGAAAACATATTTCAAGATAACACAGTACTGAGTAATATGAAAAAGGAAACTCCGAAACAGAACAAACAGCACCTCTGAAGATGCCACCCGAAATGATGTGGTATGACTGATTTTAGCCAGGAATTATAAGGAGCAAGTTACTAAAAATGTTAGGAAGAACAAATAAAGAGTCTGAAGAAACTAACTGTAATCTTAGAATGAAAGTTGTTTTTACACTCATTTTATAGATTGAAATTTGCATACAAATATTTGTATTTTAGAAGATAAAGCAGACTAAGATCTCCTACATTAAAAACAGGACACACTACATCACGGAGTCCTGAAGCTAGAAGCCTATTTTTCAAACAAAGTAAAGGTCATATCTGGGTGTAAAAAAAAAAAAAAAAAAAAAAATCACATTATTATGTTTCCACAGGGAAATTTAGCATTTATATTTTCAAAGCAATACATAATTTGCAAATTTCAGGAAAAAGTATACAATTTCACAAGACCAGACACTTCTGTGTATATTATTGCATTGTTTCATGGAAAAAAAAACCAACAACCAAACAACTTCTAAGCAAAGAAAGGCACCTATTCAATTCCAGATAATGTACATATTGTCTTGAAAAGTATTAGAGTTGTAAAGCCAAGTATGCATAAGTTAGAAAGCATCAAAATTAGATCTGTTTGTGCTTAATCAATCTAGCAAATCCTTGTGTATATGGTAAAACACCGGCTTGTTCCCTTGCTTTCACATGATCTCTTCTTTTAGTGCACAAAAGAGCCATTTCTCTTTGTTAGGCTTGTTGCAACAATACGAAGAGTATCCTTTTAACACAGAAAATATTTGATTCTTAAAGACTAATTTCTGCTGCACTGAAGCCATACCAAATGTCAGTCAAATCCAGTGGGATCATGATTAGTCATAGTAAATCCTGCTTGAAAGTCTGCAGATCTTTGTGGCTTACTAACACTGCTTACAAAAGCAGAGTGGTCAGTGAGGAGGGAAAACCATACCTTATTCCTAGTAAAGTCATCTGCAAGCCCATTAATACGCACTACATGAGTCACAGAGTGACATAGCTAAAAAGCCTCAGTAGACCTGAAGACTGAAAGACAAGCTAAAAAACCAGGAAGTTATCAGCTCCACTAGATAGGTGAAAATGATGTGTTAGATTTTCAACTAACTCTAACCAGCTATGATTTCATCAGAAAGTATAAAATATAAATGCAGTTTCTGATAATGCCATAGCAAGAACCAGCACTGTCTAGAAGAAACAGACTTCGTGAAGTTAAGATTTATAATGGCAGATCTAGGAATTCATCAAGAAGCAGGATACCATTCACAGAAATAAACTGAACAGTTTCATGTATAGTCAAGAAGTACAAGAAAAATAATGTCTTTTTCCCTTTCCCCCCCCTTTTTTTAATAACTTAAATCTGAGTAAGAACTTTACTTAATGCAAAGTTAAAGCCCTTCCTCTAATTTTGCTTTTGGTACAATTTAAATAAACAGATTATGAGAAGTATTGCAGCAGGCACCATCACACTCTTTAAATGCAGAACACTAGGAATTCCAATGTAGAAAATTTGGGCCAAACTACCTTCATTTGTATTGGTAAAAATATACAATAACTCAATTCATTTCAAAAAACAACACTGGAATTACAGTGGTATCAACTAAAATAGGAAAAAACAGGATCAATGTGGTTAACAGTGTGATGTTGCCGGAAGCAAACAATAAAACTAGAAGTTCACAGCAGAAGTTTTCTCAGAATACTTACCACATTCTGGTTGGAAACTATAGTGGGTATGTCTGTTTTCTTCAGGAAACTAGGAACAGCTGAAGGCAAAGCAGGCAGTACCACACTTGACTAGAGAACTGGCCCAGACCTCTGAATTCACTGGGTTTCCTTCCAGCTGTATCATTAGCTTTCCAGGTGACCTTGGATAAATTGCTTCTTTTCTCTCAGTCTCAATCTTTTCATCTGCAAATGTGTACAACAATCCATTGTAAAGCCCCTTTTTAAATCCACAGACAGAAAGCACTGTAAGAGTTATCCTTTCCCACCACTAATAACAAGTGTTCACAACAGAATGGAGCCTGCAAGGTCACCTAAGCAATGTTTTCATGCACTTAATTTATGTTTAAGTTTCTTAATGCGTTTCTGACCTACAATCATGTGTGCTACTTTAAATGTTACATAACAACAATTTATGGTAGTTAAGGATAAAGGAACACTAATATGGTTCTGTAAAACCATGCACAACATACCTCAGTGCCCCCTGGTACACCTGGGTCTCCGTATTTGATTGCAAAATAAGCAATTAAACCCCATTAAATAGCTAAAGCAGAATGGCAGTTATCAAATAAACCATCTACATAAATATCTAGAATATATACCACAACCACAAGGGCATTTCTTTTTACCTCTTCCAACATACAATGGTCAAATGTACATCATTTTAACTAACAAGCATTAAATTTTGCTAAAATTACCCAAACATATTCATGGATTTGAAAATCTACATTAAAATGGCAAATTGCAGGGGGGAAAAAACCAACCAACCAAACAAAAAAAACCCCAGAAAGTACAAAGTGCAGAACCTAGCCTATAAATATGGATGTTTAAATACAATATACAAATACTGGAGATGGAGAGCAGTGCACTGCTGTGCTTTTCATGCAGTCTCTAGGCAGGCTGGATTCAGAGAGGGGAATGCTCAGTCAGAACTGGCTGTGGGGTGGCTGCACACCTGTTCTGCTCATGTATGTGTAACCTGTGGTCAGGAAATCAAGCTGGGGCTCCCTTGAAGTTTCCATACTAGTAGAGTTGGGCATGTGAGGGTCATCCCATGTAATGCTCACTGCCATCTTCATCCTCTGAAAATCAAGTCTACAATACCATTTAAAATGCATTTATTCTTAATATTGATATTTCTCCCCACTTTTAATTATTCTGAGAAAGAAATGGATGCAGGAAGAAATACCCTCTAAAGTACCCAAAGCTCTAAAATGATTCTGTATGATGTCTTACACTTCACTGACAATAAACTGAAACAAGAGATACTACCCCCAAAAAACCCAACACATGAAGAAGAGTTTTTTAAGCACCCAGCAGGCTGTAGCAACAGAAGTGTTTAAAGCTGTTACATATCTCATGAGATTCTTAAAATCCAAAAATAAGAATATCTCCCATCAGCATAGGCAGGTAAAAAAATATTCCACTCTTTAATGATTTGGCAGTTGGTGCAAAGTAATTATCAACCCGTGAGATTAGGAGATAGAGTAAAAAAACAGATTACTGTCCGATATGCCATTTTCAGTGCTTTGTTTCAAAAACTATAATGTAATGGTATTTTCAATTTCAAAACTAAAAATGCATCGCATTAGACCTAAAGTAAACAAGACTTTATCAATATACCCATTCTGAAGTTTGGGGAAGTCTTGATGCTGCTTTCAGCCACTCTAATTACTCCATTTGTTCTACATTTCTCCAGAACTAGAGTCTACATCATTAATTTCAGTTCTGTGTTTATGATTTTGAATCCTGCATAGCGTATCTTCATGAAAAGACAGACCTAAAAGACCTTCAAGCTTGCTGCAATTGCTTAAGACCCAGGAAATCAGGTTTGTAACTCACAATAAGAACCAAAATTAATACTAGGTTTTGTAGAAATAGAGAGGACGTAAGGTCAGAAACAGCCCAATAGGATTTGGAAGAGATAATGGGATCATTTTCTTGGGTGAACTGATATTGTTGAGCATTTATATCAGCACTATTTATGCTGTGCTCTTTTTTGCTTGGAAGTCCAACTATAGAGGATGCTGATGATTTGTAAAGTCTAGGCAGAAAGTTACAGACTGTTTCTGGCACAGAAGCACTGAATGCGGAACACACTCTGACCCACATTTCTTCATTTTTCTCTTTCCAGAACAAAGCCCATTTCCTCCCCAGAATTTTGTATGAAATGGATTTGGAGTGGAGGCCAAAGTCGTGATAGCTGATGGCAGTTAACTCATCTTACTGCACTTGTTAAAAATAGGGTTGAAGTATATCTGTTCTCACAACTAACAGTTGTCAATCTGACATAACACATTTTATGATTAGTCCTCACAAATTTGCGCAAAACTTCATTTTTAATGTGTACACAATCAAGAGGCACTTTAATTTCTTCTTGAAAAGGATGAAAAGTTTAATTATTTCTAAAAAACAATATGAAGTAATTTTATTATCTTTTAAAAGTGCTTTCAAAAAGGGTGTTAACAGCTGATTTATTTTATTCCTCCCACATTCATCTGTTTGTCTTCATCATTACACTTGAAGGAAAAGCTGTTCCACTGTTTTAACTTGTGGGCTGGGTTTTTTTTTTTTTAGACTGACTAGCGTTGTCACAGCCAGTTTCTCTGTAAATCACTCCATGAGGCTCTGCACCTTGCATGAGTTTTACTTCTGCTGCTGATGCTATCTGTAAAGTCTGCATCAGAACAATGACTCTGCTTGTATCATTTAAACTGTTGTACCATATGTCAGTGATATGGTTCCAAAATACATTTTAAGCTTTGCATTCTAGATAAATATTCTCACATGTGTTCATTCACAGCAGTAGCAGCTTCAAAATTTACTGTTACGTTGGGCACCTAGAAGTATTCAGTCTTAGACAGAAGTGCCGGTGATACATATGTATTTCCCACTTACTTGATGTGAAATTTGCTGTCACATCTACCACCCATCAGCAGGTAAACTGAGCAGTTTTAAAACATCCATTTCCACATGCTTCCTTCTGGTATGTGGGATTGCCTCCATGAGGAAGTATTATTAGCCTTCTGTTAGGCAAAAGAAAACAAAGGATTCAGGAGAGCTGCTTTGCCTGGAAATGGAAGTAATTAAATTGAATGGCAAAGCCCAAAGCAGCCATTCATTTATGAGAGTATCTTTTCAGTGATACATTGTCTGAATCAAGTTAAAGAAAAAAATCAGATTTTAGGATGTTTTACAAGTACACTGGTGTTGCTGTGAAGAGCATCATACGTAAAGTGCAGGTTTTATTGTGTTACTTCTTTTGATTCAGTTCTGCTTTTGAAATAAGAAATGTTGCCTACATGGACTTTTATCACAAATATGTCAATGATTTTACCACCTCTAAGCATTAAAGAAGCTGTTTTCTAAGTAGGATGGAAGGCGCTGTCAGGAATTAATAATCTGGATTCTCTTCCTTGCCCTAACATAAAAACTATGCTATAGTCAAGTCATATGACTTCTCTTTGCCTTAGTTTTCAACCTGTGAAAGAAACAGGAAGTTTCTGCACTTACTACATAGTACTACAGTAAGTACTATCTACTATGTAAGTATCTACAACTGGTCACATTCATTCTAGTGAAAATTCCCAGGTGGATTTCTATTGCTCTTTCTGCAGGACATAGGAATTTTTTTATTAAGAAACAGCAGTTGCTGTCCCCCTTCAATACTCTTTATAATGAAAAGTACATTAGCTACTTGAGAGCTCCAGAAATAAAATTATGTTCTCCTCTATTTGTATTTCTTCTCTGCCCTTCTTAAAGGGGAAAATAAACCACCTTACAACTAAGTTAGTTGAAGCCATTGCAGCAGGAACAAAAATTCTCCTTTCAGCACTATACTTACAAACATATACAAGTTCCCTTTTCTTTTTCCTTTATCCTGAGGGTTCCGATATGTAGAAACCTGCTGCCCAAAATGAAACTTATACATTTAATAAGAATTCAAGGCTGTCTGAAGAGAATTGGATCTTTTATTAACTACATAAGTCTGAAACTCAGTTAGACACTGTTCAGAGTTCTGTAAATGTAAGTCTGTATTTCACCATGGACACGTTCAGTGACTTAACAGCAATATAAACAGGGTAGTTCCCAAAGGAACATGGCATCTTTTTCTCAGCAGTCATATCCATCCCACTTACTAGGTATGTTACTATGCTTTATTTCTTACAATGTTCGCGTGGTTTGGGGGGGTGTGGGGTTTTTTACAGGAAAAGAAACTCACAAAGAATAAGCAGCATGTGAATAGCAAAGTTATTGCTCATGTTTTCATACAACATCCAAAATTACAATTACTATGTAGACAGCATTGGTACAACACATTGTTTTGGTTATGAATACAGCTCCATTTCTGTGCTACCTAAAAAAAACAAACTGAAAGAGCCTGCAAGAGGAAAGAAATTCCCTCCCTGCCCACATTGCAGGGGTAGAATAGCTCCGTAACAAGGTATCATGTGCATGCTGTAACTTACTGCAGCAGCCCCATCTGCATTGAAAAAAACATAAAAAATAAATCACAAATATAAAAGAGAAACTTTTTAAGCCTCATGCTTCAGATAACTGCTGCCATTGCCAAAAGCTTTATGGCTACAAATGTTGAACAATTCTAAAACCTAAAAACCCCTCACAAAGTTCACCTCAGAAACTCAGGGAAAACCTCATTTTTTTTTTTTATCGAGACACACTGAACTGGCAATACTGCCCTACAGAAAAACTCCGAATTTGCAAAAGATGCAACACCCTGACCCACAGTCACAGAGGCTGTGAATGTGGAGGACTGAGCATGTGGAAGCAATGCATTGGAAAGATAAACATGCAACCACTGGCACAAGTGCTGTAGCAGGTTCTGGATACTTCTGCAGCCTCCTTGAACTCCTTGATCCTCACTGGCCAGCCTTATAGATCCACTGGCAATTTCAAACTGCAATGCCAATGGGAAGAGGCAGCACCTCCCAGTCCCAAGTACCCCTTTCCATCCCTGCGCCTTTAATCTCTCCTCGAGTTGACACAAATACCTGTAGCAATAAAATGCAGTACATGACAAATTATGGCTGATTAGCTGAGCCTGCTCCACCTGAGCACCTGAACATCATACCCTTCCAATGAGGAGAAGGTGTGATTGCACAGCAGAACAGAAGTTAATGCAGATCTGTAGCCTTCAGTAGTAAGAGTGGTTTAATTTGCACAGAGCTAGAACTGGACACCAGAGTTTGCAAGGAAAGGAACTGAGTGCAAGACTGCAGATTCTAAAGATTAAAAGCATTATGAACCCCATGCACAAATAAAAAGGGCATAAACATGGACCACACAACATGGAAAACTTCTGTGGGCCATGAGATGCACAATGTTGAAGGACAAAGACTGTAGAAACTGTAAGAACATATGTTTCTTACTGAGTATGTGTAAATAACTGCAAAATGCAGACTGCCCTAAAGAGTGATATGAAAGGATTTCAATTAAAGATAGAAAGGATTTACTGCTTCCATATTTTTACGTCAGTCATCGAAGCCAGTGTATAAGGGCTGAAACTATAAAACATTTTAATGCTTCTGAAAACAGATAAGAGAAAACCTTTGTTTCCCAAATAGTATTAAAATATATAAGCAGACTATATTAATCTTCTATGTTGTAAAGCAAGCTGATCATGTATTATTTGAGAGCAAATGACAGATTTAGCTGTACTGGTGAAACAAAGTACAAAAGCAAAGAATTCCATCAAAATTATGTGAAAAGGCAACCAATGTCATTTCAGATGGCATCAAATCCTTTCTTCAAAACTGTTCCCAATTTTTTCAAATATAAAAAGACAACCGAAAATAGAGACTGATTTTAGTCATTATAAGGCTCTGGAGCCATAGCCAAAATTAACTGCAGTGACTAAGCACACTTCTCCTGCCAGCAATGCAAAAAAAAACCCTAAATTGGGACATCCTTTATCCATGATGATTTGACAATAGTTATTATTAACACAGAACTCAAGTGATCAATGTCCTCTCTCTAAAACACAGAATTTTTCATATTAACAGGTGATAAGTATGACAAGGTAAGTAATCTCACTGGAGCCCAAGCATAAATGGATACTGAAGGGGAATATTTCAGTCTGAATGAGAAGTGCAAGGACAACATGAAGATTGCAGAAGTCCTCTCCTAGACTTTTACACTGTAGGCAGGGACTGATAAAGCAACACAGAAAATGCCAATTATATCATAATCATCAACAAACATAAGAAAACGTCTTCAGTGGCAGCAAACCAACAGGCTGTGTGATTTAAGGGCTCTTGCTTAAAGGACTGGGAATTTTGGAATGCATTGTTTTAACAGAATCACATGAACATACAGGGAATTTCCTGGTATTTATTTGTAATTGTATATTTTGGCTTTCCTTTTTAAAACCATCATCATCATGGGATTGTTTCCTTCTTCATTTTGATTAATTTCTTAGGTATAGATAAAACACAATTGCTTAAAACATATAAAATCACAGCTACCAAATAAAATATCAACAGATAAAATCCATTATAATTTTCTACAAAACTGTAACATACTCCATCTTACATTTATCATTTCAACTATATATGGCCTCCATGGGAGGGGGGGTTGGAACTAGATGATCTTAAGGTCCTTTCCAACCCTAACCATTCTATGATTCTGTGACTTACTCTTAAGACTTTGAAAAACATGTGTCATGTCTACAGACCAGCCTGAATCAGATACTGATTCTGAAAAGTGTTTTCCTGAATTTAAATCCAACCTCTGCAACTTCTGATGTAAACTAGGCCAAAATGCTCAGCTTTTATATAAGATTACAAAATTAAATTCAACATGCAGCTCCATCTCCACATTGTCACTAATCTGTCTGGTGAAATTCAGTTTTAAAAATTAAAACATAAATAGCCTCAAACAATTTTTAAATCTTATGTTTTATCTTAAGCCAATCCTATGGGTGTTTGGGAGGCTGGTCTTGCTTCAGAATGCTGAGACTGCCAGTACTATACTTGGACCTTGCCTTAGTGCTTTGATGATAAACATTACCAGCATAAGCACTATGTATTATCCAGCAATATTGCATCAGATGGAAAAACTGAGCTGGCAGTTAAATTCTATGCTTAGTGCCAGAAAAGAGTTGTAGCTTCTGTCCTAGATATTGCAAACATAAGACTGTAATTTCTCTTCAACCAAATATCTATAAATGTTTAGAAATTTCTTTCTGACTGTATGATTTTGCATGAGTATTTTTTTAAATGGTCATTATTTCTTTCATTGTAGGAACACCAAAATCTGTTCCTCCCTTTTGGAGCTGTTGTTTTTGCAAGATTATGTTCAAAAGTACTGTTGTTATTTCTATTAATTGTCTCTGCTCCCTTATGTTATCTGTTGATGAATCAGGTCAGCAGTACAGCTTCTTCCCATTCTACTTACAAATGGGAAATATCTTCTTTCCCTGGAGTTTGGGATTTGAAGGATCAAACGAAAGAAACTACTTTTTCAAATTACTCAGATTTTCATCAGCAGTATGAAATAGAGACTTTTTGATACAAATATCTTCAAAGACCTGACGACAACCAAAAATTTATTTTTCTACACTGCAGATTTGCAATGTTAATTCACAAAGTAAAGATCTTTTAACTTCCTTTATCACGGCTTTTTTTTTTTCCTGTTTTGTCACTGTGATACGAGCTCTGCTTTATTTCTATAGACTGTTTGATATTAGTAGATTAAATATGATAAATACTAAAGCCTAGAAAAACACAGGCAGTAATATCAAATCTCCATACTTTGCACTTTTTAGGTTTACCGTGAATTATTTTCATATAAATAAAGTGGTAGGGAGGAAAACCTAGAAGGGATCTGTATCAGAAAGCCAACTGTATGCTGCGCTGAAAAGACACATGGCCCGCAGGCTGAGCGTGGCAATTCTGCCCTGTACTCCACTCCCCACCCCACCTGGAGTACTGCATCCAGCTCTGGGGGCTATAACATAAGAAAGATGTGGACCTGTTGGAGCAAGTCCAGAGGAGACCACAAAGATGCTCCAAGGGCTGGAGCACCTCTGCTATGGAGACAGGCTGAGAGAACTGGGCTTGTTCCTAGAGCCTTCTCTTCTCCAGGCTGGAGACCTTAGAGCAGCTTCCAGTGCCTAAAGGGAGCCCACAGGAAAAATGGAGACAGACTTCCCAGTAGGGCCTGTTACAATAGGATAAGAGGTAATGGTTTTAAACAAAAAAAGGGGAGATTTAGACTAGATACAAGGAATGTTTTTTATGATGAGGTGGTGGAACACTCACACAGGTTGCCCAGGGAGGTGGCAGATGCCCCATCCTTGGAAACATACAGGGTTGGGTTGGGTGGGGCTCTGAGCAACCTGATCTGGTTGAATATGTTCCTGCTCATGGCAGGGAGGCTGGAGGAGATGACCTTTAAAGGTCCCTTCCAACCCAAACTATTCTATGATTCTACAACTGCAAACAAGAAATCAAAGGGAATACAGAAGTCTGATTTTATTTTATTTTTTAAAAAAAATTGTATAATTTCATTATTTATGTTTGCTGTAGTAATTTTCCAATTCTGAGACTTTTGCTCCTTTTTAAGGATATTTTTAAAAGCTGGAAAGAGCCAAATGGCAAATAACCATATATAAAATGTCTATGTGTATATAAAACTGAAATTCCCTTTGGAAACCTGCAGAACATAATAATCCACTCAAATGTATGTTTTGGTTCAGTTAAAAACACTTTCCTCATATAAATATGTAATATTGCAAGCAGCAGTATTCATCGTAAGTGAGTAAGCTCAAGGCTAAATACTATCTAAATCTCTTTATACAGTGGGTTTTTTAAAGAAAAGATCAGTCCACAGACAAGATTTAAAATCGAATGTGCCTTTGCTGTCTAGAGGAGCTACGCTATATCCTCAGAGATAACTCAAAAAAAGACTTTGGGTCAAATCTGTGACTATTTAGTTGTAAGCGGTCTTACTGCAGACACTTGATAGAAGCCACAATACACAGATTAGATCAGAATTTTTATTGCAACACACAGGTCTCTGAATCTTGCAGGTGATACCCTGTGCTTACCAGCTGCAGCAGTTTCCAGTGGTTTCAGGAAAGCATAGAATTAAACAAGGCTGAAAATACTGATTTTCATTAGCTGGGCTGAAATTTCCCAGTCTTGATTTCAGTTTAGAGCTGTTATTTTTAAGCATGGAGAGATATGAATTCAACCACCTTTTCATTATGGAAAGTGAAAAATGATGCTTACAGTATTACCACGTACTTGTAAGGCTACACCCTGCTCATGCAGCTTGACATTTTGGAACTCGCACATCTTTATGGAAATAGCCTCCCCAAGCTTGGTGAAATCCAATCCAATACTTAAAAAATATAGGCACCTAAATATCATCAACACCCATGTTTTGAACACCAAAACTCAGGCAGGTTCAGAAACATTTTAATGCCTATTCCTAGCTAATTACAATTCAGAAACAATATATCAAGATGCTACCAGTCTGCCTAGGTCTCTGCAGAAGCCACATACAGCAGGAGTCCCCTTCATACTGAAACTCAGATAGGAAGGGAAAGACGTTGGTTGCACCCCCAGATCCCTAGATTATTTGTGCTTCCTGACCAGTGAATTCCCTGCCCACAAAGCTCTCAAATAAATAAACTGCAGAATCAAGTGTTTCTATTTATGCTTTCCTTCTGGACCCATGTTGCACTGTGGGCCAGCCTCAGCAGAACCCTCTGGCTGCCCACAGCCTGTGATGGCAACATCCTGCATACGCATCTAAATTTTGCTGATTTGGGAGCTGTGAAGCAGCCCATTACTATAACTAGTCTACATAATAGAAAACCATAAATATAACTTTCAGAACAGACCTATTTTGCTTGGTTCAATGATTACAACAATCTGGGTATTTAAAGCTTTTACCAGTGAGGATGTATACTTTCTGTTTATCTTTGGAAGTCTACAGACTGAAAGGTCTAATGTTGCTCCTCACACTCAGGACCCAAGAACTAAGCCCATGTCTGAAAGAAGAGACTTCCCTGAATTTCACTAGTCTGGGGTGAGAACAGTGAGGTTTGGAAAATCCCCTCTTCAGGGGAAAAAAGACTTTACACTATTGTCTGAACCTTTACTTCTATCTACAAGCCAGATACCAGCTCACCGAGCTGCCCAATGCGAATGGAACTGCAGTATTTGTGCCATGCCAGTCAAATCTGGCACACTTTATAGAAGCACTGTCATCAGTGATCAATAATTAAGATGTGCAAGAATACAGCTCATAGCATTTTAAAACATTTATGCCCTTATTACACTTTTTACTATAATTTTTACTTAATCAAAACATTGTTTCTCAAATAATCCAATAAAATATCATGCACTTTTCTTAGGGACTAATTTAGAGCTGTGCACGATAAAGTGATTTATATTTTAATTCCCATGCACTCATCTAAATTGAATTTAATCTGACATCTTATTACCAAGTCCTATTACATTCTCCTGGAGCTTTCAGTAATCTTTTCTAATATTGCCTAATTAAAATAAATTTATGACATAACCATGTATTGACATCCTGCTTGTCACCATTACTCCAGGCAGATTCATAGTAATGCATCATTTGGTGTACAAAACCCCAAATAACCCCAGTGTTTGACTTCTTTCTAATCCCTCCCAGGCAGAGATCTTGCTCTTTATGTTTCCTACCTCTTCATGCATTTTGCATGAGTAGTAAAACTTTCCCCTTGCCTTATTTGCTCCAGTTTTTTTACTAATTTTGTATGAGTTACTTTAGCACAAACCTATATTACAGCTCTCAGTTCTCTTATTCTATGTTTCATTAAATCCTCCAAGAATTTGTAGCAGTTGAAAAGACATCATTTAACTTTATAGAAGCTATGCAGGTTTGTCCTTTGAATTACTTTATATAATATCACTCATAAATACATATATCATAGAATTTTGTTACATTTTATGATCTTCTCAACTGCTTTTCTGGCTCTGAACAACAGTTCTTCATATTCTTCTAAGACAAACTGTTATCTTTTAAAAGGATGAGTACAAACCTGAGTACCTGTCTATCCCTGGTACAGACACAACTGGTAATAGGAAATTATGGTCTTGCTGTAACAGTTACTCTGAAAAGTTCTGCAAGATTGACACCAAAACTTCCACTAGATATTTACCATGATGCACATTTGAAGCCTCATTTCTTCACTTTTTCTCTCCTTTCTCTTTTCTCAATATTTTTTTAAATGAAACTCCAAATAAACATGGCAAGAGAAAACAGGGTGCCTGCAGCACAGATAAGATTCTTCTGTAACATAGGACAGATGCCTGCACATGATGGTTAGCTCTGAAAAACACATTTACTTGGCTTTAAACACTACAAAAACCCATTACAGGAATGATTCCTCAGAACACAAATATGACAGATGCTATATTCATTATTCTGAGTAAGTAGAAAGTATAAAAGGTTTCCCTTCTACAAATACGGTACTACAATAAAGGAAAAAGGATAGTCTACAATAAAGGAAAAACGATGCAATAAAAGACTCAAGAATGTAAAACCCAAGCACAGCTAGCTTTTAGGAGTGACCTATGTCCTACATGAAAAACAGAGGGAAAATTAAACCTGTCTATACAGCATGCAGGGCAGCAATATGCTAAGCAAAGAGATGCCCAAAGTCAACACTAGAAGCAGTTGTCTAGAACAAAACACTAGGATCCGTAAGAATGGGTGCAATCTCTGTCTAAATAAACAGGCTGCAAAACACTACAACTGCAACCATACTTACAATAGGAACATGATATTACGTGGTATTAATGAAAAACAGGTATAGAGGTTAGAGATACTGAGGTACTTCTCATACTTTCAAAGAACTGCCATCACCTCAGTGTTGCTGGTTCTCTTTAAAAAAAAAAAAAACACTTTTATATATATATATATTTTATATATATTATATATATCTTTTTATATATATAAATAAATATATTGTATATTTATTTTTATATATATTATATATATTTATATATATTATATTTTATATATATTATATAACATAAAAATATATAAGTATATATCATATATTACATCTATTATATAATATATATCTATATATTATATATAAAGTATATATAATGCATATTTTATATGTATACATAAAAGGGGGGGGAGGGCTACACACATTCTTCCAAAAAAAGCTGGAAACACTGTGCTCATTTCACCTTCAATTTTACAGCTCTAACCCAATGTAAAACACACCCAAGCTCAAGTCCTGCCTCAAGGTGAAGTAACTCAAAGCTAAAGTTGGTATCTCTCATGAGAAAATTACTATGCTCAATTAGAATATCAACTGCTCCTACATGTCATGCAAAATAGCTACCTGAGAAGCAATAAGTAACTAGACAAAATATATAAACATCACTAGTAATAAGGTCTAAATTCAGAGGCTCACAACTGACTTTATGTATATTCACTAGAATATCCTTATGATCAGTTAGAATAACTCTGAAGTATTTTTCATAGATTGACCAAAAGAACTGCAACTTCAGGTGTCCTAAAGTTGACGCCTCAGAAAGTTTTAAGATCACGATTTTAGACAGGAGAGCCTACACTATAGCTAAATTTACTCGGCTTAGAATCTTTTTTGGCTCTGACATTATATTCCTGAATAACTGAAATGAATTATCTGTCATTTTATAACACAATCAAAATAAATGTCATTTTTAGACTTCATATCATTTGAAGACAAGAGCTCGTCAGAGCTAGTGGAAGTTGTGACACTTGGCACTGAAAGACAGCTGGTAAATGGGGGCTCAAACAGCATTTTTTGCCTTCCCTGCTCCCCTCTCTTGAAAACACTCAAGGTCAATGGCAATGCTTGGTTCTTTTGTAAAGACTACAGGTATCTGTAGAGAAATGTTCCCCAAAGAGCTCTCAGAAATTCATAATAAAGAAAATAACAACGAACATTATTTGAATATAAATTCAAAGATGTACTTCAGTTCTGTATGTTAATCAGACTTAAACCTCCATGGGAAACTTACAACACTGTTCTCAGTTTAAACTCTTCCCAACAATTTACAGCTTCATTTGGCAAACTTTTCCTCACACCAAACTCCCCTGAATTTACACCACCCTGAAGGCTATTCATACAACAGCTGAACAAAGCATGTGAAGAAGAGGTTTAATATGCTGATGAGAAACAGTACAGGAAAACGCAGCAGCAGTTCCTGAAGAAGTAAAAGATAGTATATTATTATAGAAAGTATGTTCAGATAGATTAAGTAACACTGAAGTCCCAGTGCCTACTCACTTCTGAAAAGCAGAACCCAGGTAAAGCTCCGAGTAGGTAGCCACCTTAAGTGAACCAGTGGGAGACACAGGTGGGATCAGACCATCTCAGTACAGAATCTTTCAGAAATAAACCACGCAGCAGATATTTACCATGTTATTTTCTTGCACTCACCCTCAAATGCCACCTACACATTGTGATCTACATCATGCCAATACTTTTTCATGTATTTATAGTTACACAAATACTTAACTTTATAATAAAGAGACTGAAAAATAAAACCAAGAGATGCAGTCAGGTTACAGTGTGTGTGGTCTTCTAACCAGGTGTAGGCCTGGGCCCCTTCCTCCTGCTTACCTGTCAAAAAAATGGGAATGTGTAAATCAGGGCTACTGACAGAGAGTACAACAGGCAAATCCCATACCCTGGAAAAAAACTGCCAAACAAAAAAGCTTCCTGAGGAAAGCCTCTGGGTGACTAGGAGCTATAACTTACACCCATCTTTGCCAAAGCAGAAAAATCTTGCCTCTAACTTTAGATTTGATTCTCTATAAAGTGGACTTCACCACATGCACAACCACAAAAGAAAGCATTGCAAAAAGTAGGTGGGCTCAGCAATTAAGGACCTCTTGTTAGCAAACAACGGGAAATAATGTACATATATTATCACAACATGTTTTTGTCATACTGCAATATTTTTCAATGTATAGTCAAAAATACTTACACATCCCTAGCTTATAAAAATAATATTCCTATTTTACACAAATGTTCAAGTTGAATGGTACTTTTAAACTGCAATTTCAGGTGCCAGGAAGGTCTATCCATTTCATTTCTAGAAAAAATCAAAGGTACTCCTTTCTATTCAAATGAAAGATACTTTAGCAATGCATCACTATTTTCTGCATTTCAGATGCGCACTGGCATATCAATTTTCTTCTTACATCTGCACATCTCTCTATGACCAGAAATGTTAACTAGCATTAGGTTTCTCTGACCTAAAACCTATAATTCACATCAAGGTGAGAAAAATATTAGGGAGGGGACAGACAAAATGACACAAAAGCTACTTAACAGATGAACAAAACTTACGTTTCTTGCATTTTGTGTAGATTTTCTAAACTGGGTCGAGCTGTGAAACTGGCATAGCTCAAAAATCTGCTCCAAATCTCTGTTATATGGAGACTAGGTCAAGAGGAAATGTGAAATCAACAATATACTATTGCTTAATCTATTCTTCATTTTCCTCCCTGAGCCAAAGTATACAAATGTATAATACTCGAGTAAAGGCCAACACTGTTAGCTTCAGCACATTTTACTTACTAAGTACAAAGGGGTTTTTTGATCACTATAGGAAGGCAATGCTGCCGATAGATCAGCAAAGCTTTGATGATCGATGTTCCTTCTCAGCAAGCAATACACAGAAACAGAGCCACTATATGCTGAATTCTTACCAGACCCCAAACAAAAAGTTAATTCCAAATGGCAAGTTTTTGCATTTAGATACTGTTTCAGTTCATGTCATTAGCAAAAACTGAATGAAACTCTGAATGCATGCAGTGAAGGAAGTGGGCACCTGCATCACAAAATCTACACCCACACATACTGTCAGAAAACCTTTTCCTCCTCTCCGTGTCTTTCTCACACACAGTCAGTGCTCAGTTCCAGTACAATACAGTTGTTATAGGAATGTCTAAGTAGCTTATACACAACTGCAGCTGATGGCTTTCTTGGCCAAGACAGCAGGAACTTCATGTGCATCCATGATTGCTGAGTGTTACGTGCGGCTCTTCTGGAATTGCATTTTCATGCTAGTTCCTCTAACGAAAGACTGAATTCTATTATCTG
This sequence comes from Lathamus discolor, assembly GCF_037157495.1. Taxonomy (NCBI): domain Eukaryota; kingdom Metazoa; phylum Chordata; class Aves; order Psittaciformes; family Psittacidae; genus Lathamus; species Lathamus discolor. The sequence goes on along the minus strand of NC_088889.1, from coordinate 84,872,014 downwards.
CTTCCTCACTGGCTGCATTTGGTTACTATTTTCATTTTGTTTGCAATAACTGTGCTTAAGCTGAACTAACTTGCCTTCCCCAAGAGCAAATTCTGCTACAAGTCGGTCAATAGATTGTTACTGTCTCATTTTAGAAACCCTGCTTGACAGCACAGTATTTGTAACTGCAGTTCCAAAGTCCGCATTTATATACAGTAGTAACACTACTGCACTGACCTCTGATGGTTAGTTTTAGTTTATATGCAGGTTAGTCCTTTTTCACCTTCTGACCTTGTTTAACAGTATAACAACAGAGCAACCTTGACAAAATTGGAATCAACTCTTAATTAGAATTCCATTTAATGGGGATGAAAGCCAAAGTGTTCTGACTAAGAGGATACTGCACACTGCATTCTGACTAAGAGGATACCACAGTTATTACATTACATTAAGCTATATATAAGTGCATCAAATGGAATATTTAAGCATTTTAACTTGAGCATTTTATGCGTTAGTAATTTGCTTAATTATTTCCTCTAGAGAACAAGGGGTATAATATCATGCTGATGCACGGGGAGTTATATGAATAAATCTTCAGGCATCAGGATAGGATCAGATACCCGAGAGCCTCACTTAAATCAACAAAAGCAGGAGGAAGCAGTGGGAAGGATGCTGCATCTGGCTTATTTCACATTGCTTGTATGTACAGCAGGTACACGAATCATGCTGGAGACCTAGTTGCCTAAACTTATTAAAGATGTAACTCATTTTTTCACACTTTCATAAAGAGCTATGTTACATTCTCATTTAAAGCGTATCTGCTAGCCCTCTTGCTTCATGATAATCATATTCTAATGAATTTGAGCTATTTAGGTCACACTATATTTCCACATAGTCACTACGACTTCAGCAAACAGGTGAGAATGAATCAGTAGGAAGAATGAGAGGCCATAAACAAGAAACTTCACTAACGATTCCCTGTAGATAAATAAATTAATGTGTCACTATTCTTCAACACAGAACCTCATTAAATCAACTAACCCAGCCCCTCTTTAAAGTATTTTCTGCACTGTGGCCTATTTTTATAGCTCTGAATTTGATACAGGAAATATTACATCTGTAACCAATGACTGCAGAGAGTAATTGAGATGGGAAAGAGCCATAAAATGAGCAGGAGAGGCAAGAACAAAGCGAACATAATGTCAGAGATGTGAAAAGGGGAAACGGGACTTCCATTCGTTTGTGTGTATGTGGGGTTTTTTATACATTATTTTCATTGTATTATATTGGAAAATAGCACCTGGAGGTGGGGATGGAAAAACTGAAAAGTAAAGAAATAGAGACTGACTCAAAATTGGCAAAGAAAAGGAGCTCAGAATATGAAGTGTACCTGATCCCAGCTGCATCTGATCCTACAGACTGGGTGGCGGCCAGGGAGCTCCATCTTCAGACCTCAAACTCCACAGCAGCTGTGGTAAAATCTACCTCACACTGTGAGTCAGACCAGCATAACATCAAACAGAATTCAAGCTGCAGGGTTGCCCTAATACATATGCTGCTACCCACTTTTCCTGAAGGACTGTGCTGACAGCTCAGACTAACTCAGAAGTAGAAATAAATTTCCAACTCTTGTTTTGCTCAGGCATTTTAAGAGATTGGACACTGGAGAAAAGTTTACATTAGGCTGCTGTGGTAATTGTCTGTTATCAAGGGATTCCCCTGTAAGTGGAATTCCTAGCTAGCTACCACTTTGTCTGCCTTTTCAATTGTTTTGTGGCGCTGCTGCTTAAGAGATGTGATTTTGGTCCACATTGTCTAGAAACTAAGAAAATATTACACATTTTTACATAGCCCAAACAGCACAAAGAGTTGGCTGTACTTACCAAGCTGAATATTTCAAGAAAAATATCCAGCTGCTAGCTGGTGAATCACCATAACAAAATGTTCATTTCTTTAAAAAGTTATCCATCAATGTAAGCGATGCGTGGTTCTAAATTCCCCATTCCACAGCCCATTTGACTTGGTCATTTTGACGTCATTCCTGACATGGTGTTATGTAGCTGACGTAGTTCTCTTAAGTCGTGGAAAATTCCCCACAATGAAGGAAATCAAAAGAAATTCAATGTCATTTTCGGCTTCTTTGCCTGCAGTTATTGCAGTAACTAGTTTTGCTGTTGCTGTTAATGAAGGTGTTCAAGATCTCCTTGTCAGTTTGCTACAATGCTGCCTATCTTTCACCTTTTTGTTTTCCATGAGTACAGATTTTGGTCCTTGACTCTCAAGGATGCTTTTACTCTTTTTATAATCATTATTTCATTATAAATAGCCAAGTATAATAAACCCAGATTTCAGCCCTCTCCTTAGCAGTCTTTGTCATGTTGTTATTGTTGCACTGTTACAGCTCTTAACTTTATAATTTGCAATACCTTTTTTTGCCTAAAGAGCCATCCACAGCATAGAGACAGACCTAAAATGGTCACACTGTCACAGTAAAGTAATTCTGCTGCTGAAAAGCTACAGGCTTATATAATAAAGTTTGGGGAAAAGAGATTGTAGATACTCTCCCTGTACATTTCCCCTGCAGTGCTGAAATACTACTACTTATACTGATATTTGCATTAGCAGTATTAATTCTATGCACCATCTCATCCCTTAGAAGCTTCCAGGAAAATCAACAACACTTGTTAATATTTGAAGTGTTACTTGAAGTAACAACTTGTAATAACTTGTAACTTGAAGCCAGGAAGTTGAGAATTAAAATGGACTAGAGGTATAGGACTTCTTGAAAGAAAGACGTGTCCCCAGTTTCTCACAGTGTGAATTTTGAAGGATTCAAAAAATTGTAAGAGACAAATAAACCTATCTGTTCTGTCAGCTGGGGGAGGAAGTGGACTTACAATACTGATCTAGAATAGGCTCCCAGTAAAATATTCCATCTTCTCTGGGTACTCCAAAAAAGGGGACAATCATAATTGTCTTTTTTTCATTCATTACTATGTATGATAATACTTTCATTTCAATCTTATGTCTTGATCTGAAAGTGCTATATAGAGAATACCTAAAAGCAGAACCAGGTCACTGAGGACTTGTCACTTAATAGTGTAAAACTTACTTCAGATCCAAACTGGCATCTGAATTTTGCAGCTTAGACCCTTCTCTCTATTGTAAAGAGGAGGTTTGAGTGTTTTTTCATTGTTGTTCTTTTGATTTACTTTTAATTGCTAAGCAGTATTGCAATAGTAACAATGTGGGCAGAGAGGTAAAACTTTATATAAGGCTTTAGCTGCAAAGTATGTATATTCCTTGATAACTAATGTAAAACAGCTTTACAAAGAAATTCCACCTCTGTATACAGCACAACCAACTGATGGATGAAGAGCAGGCAATAAAAACATGGCATATACAACAGCTTTCTCCTGATTTTAAGTCAAAGAAGGAGGAAACAGTATCAAATTATATTTCACAAATCCTATCACTGTAAGTAAGTTTCTGAGGAACTGTTTTCTCTCTTAGAAGTTCACATTACTTGAAAATTAACACAAATCAAGAGAATAAAAATGAAAGCTGGACTTCACTGAAACGAACTGAAAACTCCTGCTTCTAGTTCAATCAAAATTCTCTCCTAAGTTTAACAGAATGACATGAACCTCAGACAGGATTGGACAAAAGAAGATCTAATACACACCTCCTTTCCTAGTTTGGACAAGCAGCATTGTACAGGCTTTCTACATGGAAAAAGAGCTCCTAAATTTAACATATCCATTTAGAAACCCCTGAAGTTAATGAGAATCATTATATTGGATTCAGCGAATTCTAGAGTGGAGTGGCAGTAATATGCAGCATAGAAGCAAATCCATTTACCTCCTGGATCCAGAAGCAAGGTTCTCTGGTTCCAAGACAGTTAGTTCTAAAGATCTCCAGGAATCCCTGAAACTGAAACTGCAGTGCTTATGTGAAAAGGACAAAAGAAATATTAAGATGCTTCTTCCTTGGAAGCCATGCAACTGAGCAGCTGCAATGTCTATACTGTATCACAATCCAAACAATTCTTACACAGTAAGTTATCTATAACTCTAACAATTCACTGGCTTAATATCATGGAAAAGTCGTGTCTTAAAACCTTACTGAAAGTGAGTAGCCCACTGTGCAGCTATCACAAGACATGTGCTTTCTTCTTGCACGTCAGATGAGGACGACAAATAAGCTCCTTAGCTCTCTCTTACATCCCAGTCCCCTCAATCATCTACATAACAAGTGTTACTTTACACGCAGGACCTCTTTTCTGCTACCTTACCTTTAAAATGAAATTTGAATTGCACTCTGAAACAAGCTGATTGCAAGGACCCACCTTAAAGGCCAAACATGTACAACCACATTGGATTTATTTGCCTCCACTCAACACAATACTGTAAGGCTGTGGAACAAAATCCACCCTCAGACTCTCACATCCCTCCTGCCAAGGCAGGCACACACTATCTACCTGCATCATCATTCCATGCATATGCTGCTCACAGAAGCTACAACACAGCTCTCAGATTAGTTCAGACACTTTGAACTGAAAAACACAAACCAAAGTAACAGTTAAGGGTGTACAGCCCAAAGGCTAGAGCAGTGGCCCAAACCACATTGGCCAGCAAGGATGCAGTCAGCATGCCCCAGAGCAAACCCACCAAGAACCAGGTGGACTAGAGCCACCCCACACCACTTTGCCTTGAGGCTAGGAATCTCTTCTTGTGATACAGCCCACAGTTTTTATTTTCAAATGAGAAAGCTGAGCAGAACATCAACTCTTTCAGCAAATACTTAGGTATTGTACTGACTTTCATGAAGAGAGTTAATAAGGAGCAGAAAAGCCACCTGTAATCACTAACATCCCGAACCAAGCTATTTTACTAATCTCAGTGTGGCTGGAGTTGAAGTAGTTTGACCCTGGAGCTACCATCTTTCAGACAACCAGATTAACCATCCTCTCCATCACTATCTCCAAGACTGCCCTTGCCAGGCTAATCTAATAATCATCTTCCCATCTTTGCAGAACAACCTGCTGCCTCCAACCACGACCCTTCTCAGGCGGTTTGCAAGCCAGATACAAGACCTCAGAGACAGTAACTGTCACCATCTGCTATGGACACACTAACGCTTGTGACAGGGATGATTATAAGTACCCATCCTCGGCTGCATGGATCGCTCCCATGATTTGCGATGTTAAGCATCACCCACCACTGCTCGTACATTGTCCAGGAAGTGTTGCTGGTATTGCCACTAGCCAGTGGGTGTCTAGAAACAAGGAGTGGGCAGGCACAGCACTTCTATATTCTACTTCACTGCTTCCTGGAACAGAAACTGAACATAAGAGGAGAAGGCAGGCTCATAAAGAGGCTGTATAAAGAAACTTCAGTAGGATTCAATCCACAAATATCCATGTATGGTTTGGACTCATCATATTTTTATTACCAAAAATAAAAATAGGTTATTTTTTTGTGCTATGAGTACAGCTCCTAAAAAAAATGTTCACAGCTAAATGCCAAGTTACAGGAATAATGTAATGATAGTTTCTCTGAATACTTTAGTATTCATAGAATCTTCCCTGAACATTTTTCTAGTGATTCCCCATTACAGAGAGGGGTTAAGGAGCTACAAGTTTCTTTTCAATATGGAAATACAGTTCTAGGATTTTTAAAGTACACTGAAATTACCAGTATTATGTGCTTGTTCTATCTTTTTCTAACTGCAAAAAGGAAGAGGTAAGGACAGACCAAAATCTATGTTTTAGTTCTTTGAAAATACTCACGGAAATACTACTTTACACCTGGTATATGTACAGTTGCTAGCTCAGCAACAGTATCACATTCCAGTTGAGGTCTTTATGTTCTACCCCACAGCAAACACTGATAATTCTTATTCTGGTTCTAACACACAATCTAGTAGTGATGTAACTAAGATCAGCAATGTGCAGATACTATGTTTACCTGCAGTACTCCACACTCAGCCTCAGGCAAAACCAGTTTATCCATTTGGAACAGAGTACACCTGTTGTTAGCTAATCCCCAGCTGACAAATTACAAAAGGGAGAATAACAAATATGTAGTTATTTAAAACACTGTGGCTTTGGCATGAGTCACCTCATAAACTCCTGAAACCTAAATGGATTAAAAGCTTCTAACAAGAATTTCACCAGGATGTTGGCTTGCTACTAGTGCCCCCTTCCAAAATAAAGTCACAGATCCCAATGCCTATTTAGATTTCAATAACATGAACATCCCAACAGCATTTACACTCTGGAAGAAAAAAAATTCCAAGGCTGTATATGAGCAATATAAAGGCTGTTCCATTTGCTTAACACTAATATCTATCTTGTTACATTATAAAGCACTCTGAGAAAGCTTTGAGCATAAAGGTTATGCAAGTTTATTTTGTTCCATCACGCATAGTTTGCTTGCCATCTAGTGGTCACAGCACATGAATTAAAGTAAGCATCTCTCAGCAAGAAACTCTCAAAAGGTGTGGGTTTAACAGGTTTGAATTAAATATTTCAATTAACAGCACAAAAAGATTAGCACTGCCAACATTGCCAATTGCCTACAAGAGTCCCTTCAATGGTAAATTTAGTCTAAATTCTGGGCGATCTCAAAAAAAAAAAAAAAAAAAAAACCCCGCATTCTTCTACACCATTCTTCACAGTCTCAAAAAATGAACATTAAAAAGAAATCAGATCATAATTCACCTTATAACATTGCCAAGTTATTTGCCCTTTGAGACAGTTAATATACAATATACAAGCATCCAAAGCATTCATCTCCACGACAAAACAATCATCTTTAGTCTGGAGAAAGAAAAGTTCATAAAAAGCCTTTTGCACCTCCTTAATTCCACTCCCAATGTACAATGAATTCATTATATGTTTAAACTAAGCGTTTGATTGATGTCTTCCTTGATCAGAGAGCTCAGTATCTTATCGAATTGACCTGAGTTACAGCTCATTTGCTTTGAAACCAGCTCAGGACAAAAGGAAGAGCAGGGAACAAAATGATTTTGTACTTGCTGGCATCCAGTTTAAACTGGACTAAATCCATGCAACTAACCAGAGCTGAATAAGACCAAAAGATTCAGTAAAGCCTTCAAAAGTTTTCTATAATTCTTTCAAATGACAATTTTTAGTGAGCTTTTGTATTGTCAGCTTGAAGAGGATTAAAATACTCTAAAAAATCCTTTTAAGTGTCAACAGAGGACTAAACATACACACCAATCAGAAAAACAAGCGGGTAGAGTCACTTTAATTTCCTATTCAGAAAATTTTATTCTGACTCTGAATGCTGTTTGATGTCACTAAATAACAAGTTGTGTACATTTATTTTTTTCTTAATCAAGTTAAATGTCTGCTAATGACCACAGGGAATGAGTTAGGCCACAGCTGGCTATATCATGCATATGTGACTGCTGCTTAGCCACAATTTATGTAATTATTTACAGTCATATTAAAACACATGTTAAAGATCTAATGATGAGGTGCATTAATGGGTCATTACAGCATGCTTAAACCATTTCCAAAGAATATCTGAATATGCTGCTGACATGCAAATAGGACACTTACAGAAAACAGTCACATCAAAATATTAGATTTTAAGTGGAATGGTTTTAAACTGGAAGAGGGTAGATTTAGATTAGATATTAGGAAGAAATTATTCATTATGAGGGAGGTGAGGCCCTGGCACAGGTGGCCCAGAGAAGCTGTGGCTGCCCCTTCCCTGGCAGTGTTCAAGGCCTGGTTGGACAGGGCTTTTAGCAACCTGATGTAGTGGAAGGTGTCCCTGCTCATGGCAGGGAGTTGGAATGGAATTAAATTTAAGGTCCCTTCCAAACCAAACCATTCTACGATTCTGTGATGCTTATTCAAAGGAATACTTCTGAATATGGGCTTTTACAAAAGATACATCAACTACACCATTTTATCATTACCATTTCAATTCTATAAAGCTGACAATACATGAGGAAATTTTTCTTGTTGCTACTCACTTTGTTGCCAGTTTGAAATAGAATGCTCAAAACACAGTAAATCTGTTTAAAGGGAGACTTTAATTCTGGAAAGGGTGCTTGGTAGTGAATTATCAAACACACCTACAAGGATCCTTCATCTGATACTTATACACAAAAGTTACAAAGCTTCACCTCACTGATATTATTCCGCCTACCTAATACATATTCCTTGTGATGAATGATCAAAATCCTCTGCGCCTGCCTGGGATATTGTGCTGAGCAAGCAATGTCTTCTACATCACTAAAGCCTAAGTCATCCCTTTAATCTGCTATCATCAAGGGGGTCTGTTGGAGATTATGCATAATTACAGGCCTACCAGTATTGCTGTTTGACATCAGGAAAGTGTAATGTGAGGCAGCAGAATGACAGGCAGTGAGGAAGGAGTTTTGTTTTCTCAACAGGCAATGTGTTACAAGCTAATACCGAAGCTCTAGTCACAACATGGGATGTCTGTTAAGGATAGCCAACTCAGTTGGACAGGTAACATACCTCTGGGGACTGCCCCATATAAAACATAAATACTGTCTCTTGTAACACTGTAGAATATTTTCGTCACTTGCCAAGTTACAGATGTTGCAAATAGAATCATAGAATAGTTAGGGTTGGAAAGGACCTCAAGATCATCCAGTTCCAACCCCCCTGCCATGGACAGGGACACCTCACACTAAACCATCCCACAAAAGGCTTCATCCAGCCTGGCCTTGAACACTGCCAGGGATGGAGCACTCCCAACCCCCCTGGGCAACCGATTCCAGTGCCTCACCACCCTAACAGGAAAGAATTTCCTCCTTAGATCCAATCTAAACTTCCCCTGTTTAAGTTTTAACCCGTTACCCCTTGTCCTGTCACTACAGTCCCTGATGAAGAGTCCCTCCCCAGCATCCCTATAGGCCCCCTTCAGGTACTGGAAGGCTGCTATGAGGTCTCCATGCAGCCTTCTCTTCTCCAGGCTGAACAGCCCCAACTTTCTCAGCCTATCTTCATACGGGAGGTGCTCCAGTCCCCTCATCATCCTCGTGGCCCTCCTCTGGACTTGTTCCAGCAGTTCCATGTCCTTTTTATGTTGAGGACACCAGAACTGCACACAATGCTCCAGGTGAGGTCTCACAAGAGCAGAGTAGAGGGGCAGGATCACCTCCTTCGACCTGCTGGTCACACTCCTTTTGATGCAGCCCAGGATACGGTTGGCTTTCTGGGCTGCGAGCACACACTGAAGACGGCTCATGTTCATTTTCTCATCGACCAACACCCCCAAGTCCTTCTCTGCAGGGCCTCTCTGAATCTCTTCTCTGCCCAGTCTGTAGCTGTGCCTGGGATTGCTCCGACCCAGGTGTAGGACCTTGCACTTGTCATGGTTGAACTTCATAATGTTGGCATCAGCCCACCTCACAAGCGTGTCAAGGTCCCTCTGGATGGCATCCCTTCCCTCCAGCATATCAACCGGACCACACAGCTTGGTGTCATTGGCAAACTTGCTGAGGGCGCACTCAATCCCACTGTCCATGTCACCGAGAAAGATGTTGAACTGGTCCCAACACCGATCCCTGAGGGACACCACTCGTTACTGGTCTCCAGCCAGATATCGAGCCATTGACCACAACTCTTTGTGTGCGGCCATCCAGCCAATTCCTTATCCACCGAGTGATCCATCCATCAAATTGATATCTCTCCAATTTAGAGAGAAGGATGTTGTGCGGGACAGTGTCAAACGCTTTGCACAAGTCCAGGTAGATGACATCAACTGCTTTACCCTTGTCCATCATTTCTGTAGCCCCATTATAGAAGGCCACCAAATTGGTCAGGCAGGATTTCCCCTTAGTGAAGCCATGCTGGCTGTCACCAAGCACCTTGTTGTTTTTCATGTGCCTTAGCATGCTGTCCAGGAGAATGTACTCCAAGATTTTATTAGGCACAGAGGTGAGACTGACTGGTCTGTAGAACTGTTTCAATTCTGTTCCCCAACTTCTGCTTCCTGGGAGCTTTCAAAATTCACCTGGATGAAATCCTGAGCAACCTAATGCTTTAATTAGCCCTACTCTGATGGGAGACCTTACCAAGTTATCTACTAACCTGCCAGGTTCCCTCTAACCTGCATCATTATTGAGATGCAGTTATTGCTTGAGATGCAGTACACAGATAGTCAACAGACATAATTATACCACAGGATGGGCTCATCACCAAAGTAAGAATATTTCCATCTTCATCTTTTCTGTCCAACAAAACAATATATGTTAAAAGTAAGCATATAAAGAGTAATCAGATGGATTTCAGTTCCAAGCAGTTCAGACAGCATATACGATTAGTGTTCACAGCTAGACTCCTGCTCTGAACTCCTTCCAAGAGCAAAGTTAGCAAGTACTCTTTAGAGTCTCTAAGAAACAATTCCCAAATGTACAATCCTGAGTACTCAAACGCTGTTGCACCCAGAATTCAATGCTATTGATGAATACAATAAAACAAATTTCTAAATAAAAATAATATATCTCATGTTAGTGTGTTTATTACAAATGCTTACAGCAGTATGTAGGCAACAGAGCATCAAGATGTATTCATTAAGGTTTCAGTTTTGCAAGCTATTAAATATCCTGTTCTGATCAGGCAAAACACTTTGGTATGATACTAAAAGACTACAGTACATGCATTAAATGTAAGAGCATCTCAGAGTAACTTGCAAAAAATAAGATCTCACTCAACCATTGTAAATTCATGTTGTTTGCACACATCGGGATTAATTCCAACTAAGTCAGTAACGTAACACTAATCTTAACACAATGTAAGATCAAAAATCCCCTATTAAGGGAACAAAATATATGCATTTGTTACAAGCTCAAGCAGACTTGTTTTCTCATTTGAAAATTGATGGTTTATAGCAAAGGTCTGGATACTTGTAAATTAAGAATTGGATTTGCTTGTCCAGTTTCAAGGTTTTCAATCACACAGTAAAACACAGCACTACACCAGAACAAGGCAATGCTACTAATTATTAGTTGATACATAAAGTGTTTCTAACACCACAACAGAAAGAAAATACAGAAAATTTTTCCAAATGCTTAATATACTTGTGACAGTCTCAAGATATGGAAAAAAATATACAAGACTATGGTGACAAAGTAAAACATGAATAAAGCATTAAATATATTTTCCACGCTATCATTTTTGTATCAGCATCTAATTTCAACAATAAAACCGGTTGTTGCTTTTTTCCTTCATACACACACAACCTGATCTCCTAAGGGGTTTGTAAATTATTATTTATAATGCTCACTTCTAAAATTTGAAGAAAACTGTTAATTCTTTCACTTTAATAGAGAAGTCTATCTGCTAACTGCCTCAACTATTTATGAGCATTTTAATCTGTAAGTAGAGGAATTAATAGAGGCAATCATTACCCCATATTAAGGATTGATTCTTCCTTGCTAGCTCCATTTTCCACTTAGGCATTCTTTAAAACTCCTTTTCCTTGCTTCCTTACCCCTATCCATCCACTACTTCACAACTGTATTTTTAATGTCAATATTTATTTTTTTTAAATAATCTACAGAACTAAAAATTTAGGAAAGATTATGTAAAAACTCTAAAAATTGTATATACCTGAAGATTACAGAAATTACCAAAGGTCAAGAAGAACACACAAGAATATGAAGTTCAGTAAACCTTTACAATATTTACATCTGTTTACAAAGTAAAAAGGCTTTTAGAAAAGTATTTTTTGAAATATTAAGCATCCCCACATTAAGCATCATAATATTTTTAAACAATTCTACCTACATTAATTATCCACATTGTTTCTTTCTGGTATGTGTATTTCATTACTACTTACATTGCCATTACTACAACTGAGCTGAATCATGCCAACTGGAAACAAACACTCTGAATCCGAGGTGAGCTGCAAGCGCTCCACATCGTTCAGAGGAAATACAACAAATGCTTTGCCCCTAACAGGAATAATAAACTCCCTGCTATACAATACACTCCCAGCTCCTTTAGCAGGAGCTGGGGAAGGAAAAATCCTTTTCTACCTTCCTTTGAGTACCTGCTCCCACAAATTTGAATGCCTGTTATTGGGGAACATCCTTTTCCTACACTGGTATATGGTAAAACAAAAGCAGTAGTACCCAGAAACAGTGTTTTCAGACTCTTCAGACAAAAAGAGTTGGGAATAAACAGTGCAGTTCTTCATCCCATTCTCAGGCAAGCAGCCATATCACATTCAAGAGGACTGTTTACATAAGCAAACACTGTTTAGTGGGAACATATATTGTAGACTTAGGCCCAAAATAATTCACTAGGTGTATAGAATAACATTATAAATTGGATTATTACAGAAAGGTAATTAATTCCATAAATACCAGAACTCTGTAAAGACTTTACCTGGGAGTATGAAGCCTCAAAAACCTGCCTCTCTGCCCAACATTTTACTTGTATTCAAGATAATGCTCCAACTACACACTTTTCCCAGAAGGTAAATTGTAGTTCTAAAGGCATAAACAGCTCCATGTGCTTGAATGAAAACATTTTTACAGCTATTAAGACTCAGTAACAACCTCCTCCCACACCAGAGTCCAACATCTACGGTACTGTTCCAAGTCCAGTGTTTGTTGTCTGCCTGCCACTACTCTATTGCTGCAATAAAGTGTGGGAATCAGAGGGAGAGATAGTAACCAAGAGAAGGCTGTCCAACGTGTAAGGATGTTGATTATGCCTCATGCACTCAATACCTCGCACTGCGTCTGTTTTAAAATATCCAAGATTATGGAATTCCCACGAAGTCCTTCAAGATAGCGTTGGTATTACATTATCAGAAAGCTATTCCAACTAGCATACTTTAAATTAATCTCACAATCTCTGGACAATCTATGATCCACAAAAATTTATAGCCTATCCCAGCTTTCCTCACCCTGCTCCCCCCATGAAGGCCTCATGAGTCATTTCACACAGTAAAGATGACTGGGGCACTGTTTTATTGGTGTATATTTAAAAGAAATCTTAAACTGAAGCATATAGCGTGAAGCTGGGGTGGTGCACTGGACCAGGACTCAGGGAAAAGGCACTTTAGCCCTTGTCTGAGAGTCCCTGAGGAAACCCCCTCCCTCTCCTTCACGTGGTGCTACTGTGGAAGGAAGAACAGGAACCACCCCAGCCTCACTAGCGCCACTAGGACTACACTAATTAACCCTAACAAGATTAATCAATTAATTCGTATAGAATCCTCACTTAATTGCTATGAGGAAGAATTTACCTCCCACTTCGTTGGGTACCCGCAGCACTGCTGCCTCCTGAAGAGGCTTCCACGGGGCCCCGGCTGCGCTTCGCCTCCGGGGCTCTCCGCGGGCCCACGGCCACCGGGACGGGAGAGGGGAAGGAGGTGGCACCGCAGACGAAGCAGGCGGCGGCGGCGGCAGCACCTCAGGTAGAGGCGGTACGAAGCCGACCGCCCCTCCCGCTGAGGCGAGCCGAGGTGAGGCGATCCCGGCCCCGCCCGCCCAGCCAGTCCTGCCGCGTCAGGCGGCCGCGGCCCCGCAGGCCCCGCCCCGGCGGCCCTGCCCGGCTGGTTCCACAAGTTTTTGACAGTTTCTTAGCGGCGGAGGAAGGAGCTAGGTCTGGTGCGGCCGCCCTGGGCTGGGGCCGAAGCGCTCTCCGGAGGACGAAGCTCTTCCCACCGGCAGCCTCCCCGCAGTCACCATGTCCCGGGACCCCGAGGAGGTGAACAAGTTGACGGAGAGTACCTACAAAGTGAGTACGGGCCGGGGAGGGGCTGCCTGCCGCTGCCTTGGCCGGGGACACGGCGGCCACCTTTGCCCCCGCTGGCCGGCTGCGGTGTCGGCTGAGGCGGGGGCCGGCGGGAGGGTGCAGCGCAGCCTCGGCTCCTCACGCAGGAGCGGAGCGAACTTCTTTCTTTCCTTTCCCTGTGAGCGCTCTCTCCCGCCCCAGTGTGTCAAAGGAGGCTCGGTGCTCGCTCGTAAATATCCCGGAGGGGCCCGGGGCGCAGGCAGAGGGAGACTCGGCCCCCCTCGCCCCGTTTGGTCCTGCCCGCGGCCGCAGAGCCAAGAGAGACAGCTCCGGACAAGGCGGGCTTTCAGGCTGGATTCTCTCTCTCTAGCAGGCTCAGCTCTCCAGCGAGTCATAGTGCCCGCAGTGTGTTTTGATGATAAAGTGGTTTGGAGATCTTGGTGCTTGTGGTCCTCTGCTTGAACCGTTTCTTCGTGCGGGCCAGAGCCTAAAAAACAGCTTAGCGCTGACTTCAGTTGCTTGCCTGGGTCCCGAGCTGGTAATCAGATTTCTGAAGGTACGCCGTAGCACTGCCACACAGCACCGGTGCGTGAGGGTAGTCCAGTTTATGTCAGCGAACACGTAAGCTTTACAAAATGCCTCGCTATTTGTAGGGTTAAAAATATTTTGCATATGGGCAGTAGCTGCTTATTAAACTTTTTATCTCTATAAACTCAGCCCTTCCAAAACACACCAATTCTAATCGGGCAAAGTTCCCTTAAGAACCATCCGTTTGGCAAAGTAGCAATGGCAGTGTTGGATCTGTAATCTTCATTCTGTACTGTGTGTTGTACTAGAGAAAGCACTTAAATTTGCAAATGGCATTTAATCGTGCAAATGAACTTACAGCTGCAGTGCATTCACAGGTTTGAGCCCAAAGGAAAGCTTTCTGGGGGATTGTTCTATTTTACAATTAAGTCTTACTGGTTTACTAATGAATGTTTTCACATTTCTGAAGATGTTGTCATTTAAAGGTCCCTGAAAGCATTTACTGGAGTATTTTCCTGTTAGTTTTGTTGTTCTTTGACACCCTTAAGGTAACTTTACTCCTTCAAGTAGTCCAGTTATATTGGTGTCATGTATTTGCTAGTTACTTTCTTTGGATTTAAATATCAAATTCATGCAAAACTACTGGAAAAAAAGAAAGAGATTACTTGCCTATAAATTTTGTCCTCTGTATTTGATGCAGGTCATCTTAAACGGTCTGGTGATCTGTGGTATCAGTTACATTCATGGCAAGGCCATAAGCAAATACAAACTCATCTTTCTCAGAACAGCAGCCTGTGAATACAAGCTCATAGGAGAGAAATGTGCAAAGTTGACTCTTCAGGGCTGTGCCAACAAAGGAATGTCCTACTCTGTCTATTGACTTCCAGAATGTAGCTAAAACAGCTTTACAGAGGAGAGAAGAGAAAATCTCCTGTGTGATGTAACAGGTATAATATAAAATAGGCTTTAAAGGATGACAGACCTCTAAATAAACAAAACCTTCCTGTTTTTTCAGTACTTATTTCCTGAGAAAGTTTACCCTTTTGTTGTTTTTTTTTTTGGTTTTAACTAATTCAAGCAGATATGTAAAACTGAAATTACCAGCAAAAAACCAGTTATCCAAAGTTAATGTTGACAGTGTGATGAAATGTCTTCCATGTGGGTATTTTGAGCGATCTGGTGCATTGCATCACATAGCTCATACTCACAGGCCTGGAAACCCTCCTGCCCTGCCCTCATTAAAAGTTGAAACTTTATCCAGATAAGGTATAAAGGCTGCTTCATGCAGAGAATGGATTCTCGGTCTACTTTAAAGCAGTTATTTCTGTATCGAAGTTGAAATCTTGAAAATAGCCCTTCACTTCTTAAGGGCAGGGAGCACTACTCTGTGTATTTGGCATTTGCAGTGACTAATCACAGCTCCTTCATCTAAAACAAACGAACACCTCTTTGTGCTGTGCTTTAGCTGCAAGGTGAGTGTGCTCTCCTTTGCTTAATAATGCACATGGAACTTCTGCTCTTACTGTTTGCCATCCTAGCAATCCAGCACTTAAAACACCATGCTGGTAATGATAAAATCGGGAGCAGTGTTTGTGTTTCTCCTGCCAGTAAGAAGGGCTTGGTATGGGGAAACCAATGTGGTGTAGCGATGGCATCTGTGTGCTGCAGGACCAAACACAAGCTTCTGACTTCTCAAAAAAAACAATTAAAAAAAATATTTCGGTGACCTGGAAAAATAATAGAGAATGAAATTGAATGCCATGCTAGTCTGCTTTCCTTTTTTACTTTCTTACAGTGTTAATCCATTGGATTTATTCAATACATAGTAACCCATGTTATGCAAAGCTTCAAAATGTACTTACAGAAGTCATCGGGCAGCTAAGTAATGACCTTGTGTTTTTACCTTGTTCATCCTTTTCATTGGCAACAACATCAGAAAGTGAATACCTCAACACTTTATTATTATTTTTTTATAGTTAACCTGACTAAATAAACAACATAATCCACAAATATATGTGTGTGCACACAAAAATCAAGGCTGAAATTTACTCTTTATGTAATATCTGAAGAATCACTTTAATGCATGATAGGAATGGCACGTGCAAAATGAAGCCGAAGGGTGTGGAGGCCTATGACTAAAGAGGGCCACAGCCTCCCTTTTACCAAGGAACTGCTGAGGGGTTCGCTGGTATGACACTGCCCTGCCCTTGAACTCACTGCAGCCATGTGGTGTGCCCTGGAGGGAGGTTGTATGACCCCCTCATACAATTGGTAACCCCAGGAAAGATGTTACATGTTGGTGTGTCATTGCAGCTCATACAGCTCTTTTTGTCTGCTGTATGTGGGGGAAAACTATTTGGCATCCAACTGTGATACACATAGTGCAGGGGAAAGGGGACAAAACAGGAAAGTACTGAGTTACAGACCTGTCATTCTGTCTCTGCGGTCAAAGGGCTGGGCAGGCAGCTCCCTTATTGCTCCGGTGGTTTGAGGTTTCCGGAGCACTTGATAATAGCGTGATAGCTGTAATTCACTGGTGTTGGTAATCTTGGATTTTAAAGATTTATTTAACTCAGGTAAATCTTACCCTTTTGACAATTTTGATTGTCAACCAAAGTGTAATTAGAAAAAAAACCGGGGTGCATCAAAACAACCTTTATTCGGTGGAATGCAGTGTTCTCCTGAGGGGTACGTGTGATTATTTTGGTAGGCTGTATTGTTTTATCATGAAAATATATCTGATAAATTCATTTTAAAGTCCCAAATTCCATGTCCCAAATCCATGTCCCTGTGTTTTTAAAAAGACTTGAAATGAGATTAAACTACCAGACTTATTTACCAAAATTAAAATTCACTTGTGGTCCTAGCACCTGCTGCAGTAAGACTGTTATTTTGCATCACTGAAATTTAAACCTGACCTTGGGGAAGTGGAGCCTTTGGGAGTTCATGTGTGTATAAAGTCCAGTTCTATCTTAGTGCAAATTATCTCTTGACCTTAGAGTTATTCCTATTTAGACTCTATCCTGGGCTGCGTGTTCATAACCTGAAAAAGTTTGTATTTGAAATGCACTGATGGATGATTAATTGCTGTATTAAGCAAGAAATGTTCTGTCAAGGTGACTAATAATTAGTCATAAGAATCAGTCTTTTTGAATAAACACTGGCATCCTGATCTTTTTTTTTTTTTTCATTCTGTTAAACCTGTTCTAAAACAATATTAAGCTAACTTACAGCTGATATAGCTTAACATGAGGTGTGTTGAGAGCTTAATCGCACCCTTCTGAAAACTGTATTGTGGATTTCAAAAGCTAAAGGAGGAAATGAAATGCAATGATGTATAAAACGCTCCAAGTACAGTACAGCGCAATATGATTTACCTTCTGTATGGCTCTTCAGATCTTCTCAAGTGGGTCTTCAGACATAGACACTGAAGACATTTTCCAAAAACTTAATTTTACTGTTTTCCAAGTTGAGGGATAACAAATTATTAGTAGCTATACAAAAGTTAGCTATAAATATATAAATTGATGATAATATGAGTAATGTTAGACATCAAGATCTACTTTTTCGGTGCCAGTTCTATAGTTTCAGATTTCCACCCAAATACATTGTTATCCACTCTTGCAAAAGTGCCTGCAGGATGTAAACTTGAAGCTACAGGGAGTCTATGCATTGTTTAGTTGTACTCATACCTGCTGAGCTATTGTTCTGTGAGGTGTGTCTTTAAGTAAAAAGCAAAGCTGAGCATTTACAGGAAGGGGCTTTTACAATGGATGTCATTTGTTTTGAAGATTAATGTTGTTTATATCACTATCAGGAACTGCTGAAGATATAATACCTACACACAAGTGGAAATACAAGGCTTCAGTCAGCTCCTTTCTACCATGCTGGTTAACTCACATTGGCTTCATGAGGTGAAAGGCATATAGCAACTGTTATACCGGAATATATTGGGATTTAATGACTCAAATGACCAGAGCAGGTTTATCTTATGAGTTTTCTTGGAAGGTCACTTTTGCCAACTCTGAAATTCTCTACATAAAAAGATGTTTCCTGTTGCCTGTTTTGAAAGTGTTTCCCTTTATTTCCATTCATCCTGAATAATAGAAAGCTGTAGGAGCTGATCATGTGCCTCCTCTTCTCTTCTGGTAAATTATTCTGTTCATGCGAGGTAGTGTGTCACTAGAATATAGGACACTTCATTGACAATTAGGAAGCCGAGTGTGTGTCCCTCACTGAACAGACAAATGATGTCTTGTGAACCATTGTCTCTCCTAGGTTTGTGTTTTTTTTTTGCTTTGTGATGTCTATTTGGATTAAGATAAAAGTTTTATTCCCATGTCCTTGTACAGCGTGGCACATAACAAGACGGTGATATTTTATGAGACTTTTGATAATTTTATATTAGTGGTTGTCTTGATCAGAAGTTCTTTGTTCCTCTGTCTCTGCTTTTTTTGAGATCTGGCTGGAGTGTCTGACTTGCAGTTTTGCACTGGTGTTCAGTCCCACTCATTTTCATTACCTTTTCCTTAGACTGCAAGTAAGAGAAGCTATACTGTAAGATATCATATGAAAAAATAGCTGTACAGATGGATTTGAGTGGCTCTTTTCCCCTATAACTTCTGAAGCTGAACAAATATCACAATCACTTTAATTGATTCGGAATGTCTTGGCAATTATAAAATTTATACCTAGTCCTGAAGAGAGTGTTGCCAGTGACAGTTTTCCTTTTGAAAATGTGCTCTAGATACATGTTCCTGGGCAGTACTTCAAAGGCAGCAGCAATGGTTAACTATATAAAAAGAGCACTAGAAGCACAGCCAGGTTTTTCTTTGCTTTGAGAATCTAGAAAGAAAAAACATATATTATGCTTCTCTATATTGCTGAAGAGAGGAAAATCATCTAAGAATTATTTCATTACACCATCTTGGAGACCCAGCAGGGGTGGGAGTGGGGCAGCTAAGTCTATCAACACAAACTCTTAGTAGGAAAGTAGATGAGCCTTGCACAGTGCTGCGAGGATGAGCTAACCATACACTGCATTAAACCAGGCAAATTCCAAAGGGGAATTTCCATTGCAAAGGTTTTTACTGCTTCTCGGGCGTTCACTGGTGCAGACGCTTCTGCTAACAATCAACCACTGTGGCAGTAATAAAGGCTGAAAACCTTCCAGAGGCTGCTTGGTCTGATGGAGAAAAGATCCGTTAGTTGTGTGCCTTTCAGCTACCAAAGGCAGTGGCCTATAAATTGTTTCTTCAACTTCTGCGCAGTTTTATGTATATGTTGAGCAGATGTGATGACTGGAGCTCTTCATCAGAGTTTGGTGTGTTTCAGTGGACCTGTTGTGTTTCCACAGTGTGATCTATAGCTGCTATACATGAATGCTCAGTAAGTATCAAATCAGCTAGTGAAAGTAAGGAGCTATGTGATCTGGCTTCAGAGAGGGAAGTTTTTTGAAGGCATTTTTGTTGGGTTTTGTTCACTTCCTCGTAAATTAAAACAACTAATGATGGAGATGCAATCCCTGCATTCTGTTTGAAATCTGAATTAGATGGCAAGTAAACTGGAATGTTAACCCCTGAATCCTTAAGACAGTCATTCCAAAATCAGTATTTTGAGACCAATAATTGCCATGTTACCATTAGAATTTTTGGGTAGGAAGCAGGTTTTTAGTCTAAGTCCTTGTTGTGAGGAGCAGGGTAAGTAGGGACAGGAGCTGTCTTTCAAGACAATTATTTTCAGTGTCACCAGGCAATTCAAGGTGACATTGGGATTCTTACCTGCCATGGATACACATGGCTTCTACATCATATACACATTTCTCCCCCTCCATATCCTTGGAACACAGGACTCTATATTCTAACACAATACCCTCATTCACCTTTTTTTCTTTTTTTCTTGATTCACTGGCTCCATGTATGCCAAGAGACATCATCTTTAGTACGCTGCTGGGAAGGAATGGCAAGAAGTTGGAGTAGGAAGAAACACCCCTTGGAACAAAAGCCTCACAGTCGCACTGTCTCAGCTGCAGGGAGAGCAAAAGAGGCACAGCAGCAACATTTACAGTAGTAAATTAAAGAGTTGTGGCAGGAGGAGGGATGTTCCCAGACACCAGAGCTTGAAATTCCATACTGTTGTTAGAATAGCCTTTGGCATTGTTGGCCCAACCTGAAACACACTTTCCCAAATGATTTCTGGATGTGGTTTGTGAGTTAACACAAATCAACGGCCTGGGGACACTAGGTAGTTTGTTTGCAGTGATCGTGTTTGGGTAGGTAAGAGTTTAATGGTAAGACCAGAAATAAATCCCAGTTGCATTTAATTTGTACAAATAAAGAGAGTGGGGCTAGGTATTCTCTTTCTGTGTCTGCTTTTGATGTCATATATATTACACCACCATCAGAACCTAACAGAGTTTTTTGGGGGGGTTTAATAGCTATATTATTTTTACTCAATATGACTGCTAAAGTAGAGTTGGTGAAATCTGGAGCTAATTCTTTTCTTTTTAAATTGACTGGAGTTCAGGTATAGCACTATATTTGAATAATAATAATAAAGTTCTGTCTGAATGACCTTGTCTGAAAATAAGACAAATGTGATGATGATATTTCTGTTCTTTCTGGATCCATGTACATACTAAATAGAAATATTTTCATTCTGTTAGTAGTATAACAGACAAAAACTGGAGACTATTTCACTTGTCTGTGCTTTGTATTTCTTGTAAACAGAAAGCATCTGTTTTGAATTCCTGGAACTTGAAAGTTCTGCTGTGTGAACAGTATCTAGAAACATGTGAGTTGTGTCATAAAAATACTGTCATAAAAATACTGTCATAAAATAGAGTAGCAGAATGGTGTCTTCAGGTATCTCATGACGATAAAATTTTACAGCGTAATGTCACAGGTATAGTTTTGTTAGGAAGATCCTGGAAAAGCAAGGTCTAGAAGCTGCAAAAACATTGAAGTTTTTCCTCTGTGGAAATATAGAGCTTCTGTGAAAAATAAATGTAATTAATACAGAATACTAGTTACCAAATTGTTCCTGAGACTCAGTAGTTGCTGTTAAGTGAAACTGTAGTTTGTATGGAAGAGAGAAAAGAAAGGTTTAGAACATTGCAGTTACTTGACTATTAAATGACCAGGCACACATGGCAAATTCTAGAATATTTGTTCAAGGTAGTTATTTACATACATGCAAAAGGAGGTTTTGTTAAACAAACGTGCTGCGTCTTCAGATAGCAATTCTACCTGAAGAAACCAAGAAACCACCAAGTAAGTGAAGCTCAGAGGGCTCTCCTTCAAACTTACTTAGCGTCGTTCAGAAGTTAATTGCAACATCCAGTACCTTGGAATACCGCTATTTATGCTACATGTGTTTGAAACATCTTGAACAGCGTGATTCCAAGGATTGAATAACTACTGCATTTATATCAGCATGTCAGCTTTTCTCTTTTTCAGTGCTAATAACAAGATAAAAGTAATTCTGGAATATTGATCTGGGGGAGAGTTTCTGTCTCTGACCAGAAGGAAGAAAACTGAACCTTTCCTATGAGTAGGGACAACTCAGACTTTGTGAGTGGTTTTCTTTTTTGAGTGAGCAAAAGCTGCTGCTTCTCTTCATCACCCCCCCCGACTCTGGGCAAGTTCAAATTTGAATTCATGTGTCGTGACTTAACTTATTTTCTACTTTTTGCAAAGATTTGAAATGTTTCTATTTAATGGTGTAGCTATTTTCTTGCACTGTGAAACTGCCAGTCACAATTGCTACCACTTCATCAGTTCACAGAATTTGCTAGGTATGAGGGTAGGCATGCTTGGAGCTGCTGGATTTCAGATTCTGGCTGTTTCAGCCAATAATTGTATTTAACAGCCAAAGCAGCTGCAGTGGACTTTTTTTCTCCTTCTATTTAAATAAGGTCATAATTTTCTTGCTAAAAGGACCACAGCTTTGCACAAGGAAATGCAGCATTTTCAAACAAACAAAAAACCCCAACTGATTTCCCTTAATGCTCTCTGTAACTTAGAAAACATAAATAAAGTACTTGTCTCCCCTCATCAGTTACCTGGTGAATTTCATTTCTTTTTTTTCCTTTTCCCAGCATTATAGGTTTTTTTCAGCTCAGAGCAGGGGCACAAAAAGAACTCAAATCAAGGTTCTTGTTACTGTCTGACTTCATAAAACAGTTAGTGGGTAGAAGTTTTTCTCTCACTGTTATTTCACCATCACCTACCACAAGAGAAGGATCTGTGCAAGCTTTGATCACATACTTGACATCTCTTTGTATTATAAACAGCCAGATTCTTTTTACCCTAGTGGAAAGTTTACCTTTTCTTTTTCCCCTGTTGATCTTAACTGCTCTTCTCCCTTCCATCCTTTGCTCTCCTCTTCTTCCCAAGTCTTCTATTTTTCACCCATCCACAGACCTTTCAGATGTATGCTGTACATACGAAACCTAAAACAGACCTAAGTGACACTGAGATAAATACTTCCATCCACTGTTGAACTGCCTTGGTTATAACACAAATCTTCTTTTCTATTCCCTAGAATGTTATGGAACAGTTCAATCCAGGACTGAGGAATTTAATAAATCTGGGAAAGAACTATGAAAAAGCTGTTAATGGTAAGTCTTCTAGGTGCTAACTTTAAAATTATATTTATTTCATTTAAATATGCATATTGGATATGAGGGTTGCGTATAAGCTTAATTTCTAAGTTGAACTTTGGATGTGTTTAATTAGGAAACCCCCCCAAAAAGCACAAATACACATGTACCCGCTCTACATAGGGCTTTTTAACCATCCTGCAGCAGTTGGATCCCAAACACTTAAGCACAGACCTACTGCAAAATAAACTGGACATCAAGTGTAAATAACACACATCAGAATAATAATATAAAAGGGGAAAAAAAACCCAAATTATGTAAATTAGTAGTTTTCTTTTTTTTCTCTGGAAATACCTTTCACAGCTATTTCACATTCTGAGAGCTCTTTCTGCTCTCCTATACACATCACTACCTAAGAAATCCTGTGAACAGAACAACTTGAATGAGTAAGAGTTGCAGGAGTGGGTTAATTTTTTTTTTTCCTTGTCCATACTAAATCTGATTGTATCTTTTTAATTGAGTCAAAATCAGAATGAATAAATTTGAATCCAAGGACCCAGACTCTCAAGCTTCTTGTAACATGGATGTTTACTTCTATTACTGACTTCACAGAAGTTGTTCCCTTAAGAATGGGTTTCAAGGACTGGGCCCTGGATTCCCAAAGCTCATATTGTAGGACCTGTTAGAGCTTGCTCCATTTCACCTCTGCAGACCTGTTGAACTGCTTGATACCATATTAAAGTGATGTAAAATCTTTCTAATTTTGCACCATTCAAGTCTGTGGCATACCTTTTCCCTATGTGTAATCTAGTACTCTGAGGAATGTGATACAGCAGAAGTAGTGCATAGCCAAATAGACATTGAAATCTCTCTTCATGCAAATTTTAGACCAGGCTTGAGAACAAGATGAAACTAAAACCTGATGAAGATGAAAATAGGGAAATGCTGACTTACATGCAGTAATGCCTAACCTGATGGATTAACATTGTGGTTACCTAATACCTAACCTTAGGGATTATACGTAGTACTAGAAGTTACAAGTATTTCCATGATTGACTGAAAAATGTTTATACCAGTTTCTGAGGGTTCTGCTTTTCACATACTTTACTGTTGATACGTTACATTGTGCTGCTTCTCTTTTAATTCAGCTTGTCATCCATAAGTCACAACATAACTGCACAGCAGCACTGGAGAAGCTGATGGAAATTGTGGTGTAGCAAGTTTGTCTTTTAAGACTGGCTGATAAAGCATATCTAGCATGAACGCTTATTCACTTATTTCAAGTGAATAAATGTTTACAATGTTGCAACAACTGTTGAGAAACAACATTAAAGTCATCTTTGGACTCATAAATTGTTAATCTTTTCTCCATCAGTTCTGAGTGGTATAAATAGGTCTATAACAAGGAGTAAATACTCTGTTGCTAAACAAATACTATGCGGATTTCCAAACAAGTCAGAGTAGGCTGACAACATTACAAGACCTTCTTATAGATTTATAATGTATTTTTATACATCTTGAACATAAACGGTCAAAACTTCTTTTCTGCCGAAATTGTTTGCTAGCCATAGAGCTGGTGAAGAAACTATCCAAGTGGAGTTCTTGATTTAGCTTGATTAGCACAGGAGAAATCATACATTCTTGTTCCTGGTTTAGTGCTGTATTGAGACAAAAGATTGACTTAGGGCTACCTTCAGAAAACGTTAGGTAGAAGAGCTGGAATGGCATAAAATCTTTGCATATGGGTGGCATACTGCTCATTCTGTCAGTGGCACCAGTACTATTTTTCTGTTGAGAAAGTTTGAATATAGAGCACCTGCGAGACACAGCTTAGAAATTACTCTTGACTAATTCAATAAAGCCTGAAAAACAATCATTGTTTCATCTGGAAGACTTTCATGTTTCTCAGTGAATATAGTCAGTAACCAAAGTTGTCACCTTTGCTAGTAAAAATCACAAAACACAAACCTAAAATACTCTAGTTGGCAATTGCCAAGTATGTGCCTCTCAGAAAAAAAGTATTCTAAAGTCAGCAGTGAGAGTCTCCTTGGCTTCTACTTTAGGTTGAAAAGGTACTTGCTAGTTTGTCTTTGCTACTTCTTTGTGCAGATCAGCTCTAAATACTGTGCAGATGCAAGGGGACAACTGTAGATCTACATATATAAAATGTTTCTCACTACTGGCCTCCTTGCAGTTTGAGTGCTGATGTTTCCCTGTTCATTCTAGCACAACTGGCTTTGCTGCTAAAATAGCTATAACCAGGAAATGATTAACTGAGAATAACTGAAACCTTAGTGATACATAAGAAGAGCTTATTAGTTCCTGTAAAACTGGAATTGTTAAACCCCAACTATAAAGCATAAAAGGGGGAACTGTCCTGGAGGGATAAAAAGAGGAGCATCCAACAGTTAACTAGGGTCTGTCCTTTTGGTTGGGAATGTTAAACTGTCAGATTTCTACTTAAACTATATATATACCTGTTGCCTGAGGTTGATATTGCATAAAGTACTTGGAATACTGATTTTCTCTGCCATCCAGAGTTCAGTAATGAAAACAAAAGTAGGCACTTTCCTGGACTGTCAAAATAACTCTGCAGAAACTGTATGTATCAGTGCTAGTTTTTCATGTCTGTCCAAGAAACCAGAGATCTTCCACCATTTTAGCTTATTACGTTACTGAACAATGTAATTTATAATGACTTTAGGTATTAATGGTACATTGAAAATTGAGAAAAGAATACCAAATGGATTATGTCCATAACCTGAACATCACCTTTCAGAGACTTAGTTTTTGAAGTTTTAACTTTTAAGACCTAAAATTTCTGGAAAGTGGAAAAGTTAGTGCCTATATATAGACTCCTCTTATTGCAATTTATTGTTCTGACAAGAACTTGTAATTGATGACAGATGATGACTGTATAGTGTTATCCAAAATGGTACTTTTTAGGAGTGACTTTATCCAGCCTTTCACATTTCACCATTATTTTAAATCTGTCACACCTAGCAACTGCATTCCGTCATAGCTTTTTTGAAGCAAGTTCCTCTTTCATCTAACTTAAACAGTAAATGATGGTTTGCTTTTGAAGGGCTCCCTGTCTCCTTCTGGCAACTGTAGGTCCCTTGTCTCATGGACACTAGCCATTTCTCAGATATGTGACTTGGCTGCTCAGTACAGGGCAGAGAACTTGGCATTTCTAGGATGTTTGGGACTGCATTTCTGGTTTTTCCAGCAGTTTTATCTGTACCAAGGAACTTTGTTATATCCTGACCAATGGCTTATGGCTAAACCTACCCACTGGGTGCTCAGTTCTTCTGGATATGAGTGAAAGTTGGAACTAAATAACAGGTGGAAACTTCATTCATGTAGTCTGGTCTTCTGTCTTTGTCACCTGGTTTCACAAATTAGCATGTAGCTCAGCCACTCATGGACCTTTTTGTGGTAGCAGAATTTCCTTATTGCTATATACCCCTCTCTTACTATGTGCCCTGGATTACAAGATTTTGTAGGAGCATAAAGTAAGGATTATGGAAAATATTTTGACTTTGACTTTTAACACTCTTTTGTGGTTTTTTTCCCTCCACCCCCAAGCTATGGTAGTGGCTGGAAGAGCGTATTATGATAGCCTTGCAAAGATTGGGGATATATCAGCTGATTCTCCAGTTTCTAAAGAATTAGGTAAGTGAAATTGCATTTTTTTAAAATCACTTTAAAGTGTTTAAAATATAACCATTACTTTTGTTTTCCTGTTGGTACTTCACAGCACTGATGTGAAGTAGAGAAGGGTCAGAAACAATGTCTCTCTCTTATGTGACACATAGATGGAAGGGATTAGGTTCCTCAGTTATATTATTTCTCAAGACACTTATGTTGTGACAAAAATGACTTTTTTTTTTTCTCTACATTTGTGCCTATGTATTTAAAAGCATCTATTTTTGAAGTTCACATAATTTTATAATAAATGAATACATATGGGAAAATGTGTAGTTTGATTTGTAGTATAAAGATGAATGTTAAAATACTTCAGCAACAGAATACTGGTATGAGGAGTCCTACTGTATGACAGCAGTTCCAAACTAAAACAATTTTCTGGATGAGTTTAGTTCTACTTCACTGGTTTTCATCAAATATATCACTGAAAGTTCTCAGATGCATTATATTTATTTTCTAGTTGAGCTGTTGAAAGAGAAACTGTAAAGTCAAAGATGTACATTTACAGTAATGTAAAATTAATCCAAGTTCTCTACTTTCCTGAAAACAACTTCTGGATTTTTGGAAGATGGTCATTAGCGCTTCATGTTGTACTCCTCTGGCTAGTGTTGATATGATACTGCTCAATCTAGGAAGGTGAAATTGTCATCAAAGTATAATGTTTCTGACAAAAGATTCTCTAACATCACTACAAAAAAAAGAAGCAAGAACTATGCTGTAATGAGGAAACATTTGTTTAAAGCCTTCGGTTGCTCTTTGACAAAAATACCTTGATAAAGTGTCTTGTGTCTGAGCTTTTGATTATGGGCGACACAGGAGTGCTAGTGATGTCAAACGCATCTGCTCCTGTAACTCACACAGGCAGGTTAATTCAGCTGATTAAAAAGGATGTTTTTACTAAATGTTTTCTTCCAATGACTCTGCTGAAGTGGAACTGAGGGATGACTCTTCTTGAGCAGTGGTTTCTCTGTGCCTGCACACATTTTTATCATCTGTGCTGAAACCACTTTTGTGTGAGTGTTAACATTGTGTGTTCAAAGTTGGGAGCGGCAGAACAGCAAACAGTACAAAGCAAACAGTCCTAACGCAGTCACTTGCTGTATTTGCTTTGCAGGCTGTTTACAGAAAGCAGAGCTGCTGGTTTCAAACTATAGAACAGCATAAGTATGAGCAAGTGAAAAGTAATAACAATGCAGAGTATTATAAAAATATAAACAAACGCATAATAACAATTTTTGCCATCAAGCAGTTGGTCAAATGAATCTATTTATGGAGCTTCATGTGACTATGGGATATTGCCTGCTTCTTTGCAAATATTATCATTGGGTTATTTTGAGCTGAATTCTGAAAATAACCAGGTTTCCTTATTAGTGGGGACCATAGAGAATTGTGATTGAAAAGATACCTCTTGTTTGCTTGTTTAGCTAGGAATTCTTCCCTGCAATTATAAAACCTTTTTTAGGTACACTGTATTGAGAAGTGCGGCCTTCTTCAGGGTCAGGCCTCTACCACTGCTTTCTGTCCATCTTAAACTGATACTGCAAAAAAATATTTTCTTCTTAAGGAAAACAGCAGCTCTGGATTTCTTCCAGCATATACTCTGACAGAATACTTAAATTAGAGATAAGGAAAGGCAATGAGCATTGGAAAAGGCAGGATAAGGTGGTTAGGAGTCTGTGAGAGATCATTTGCAGTTTCCTGAAAAAGTCTCCATAGTTCTGAAGCTGCACTACAATACTGAACTATTTAGCAAAGAAAAGTGATACACCCCAGATGGCTCTAAAATATCTCTGCTTAAAAGGAAAAGATAATTTACTGCACATTGTAGTATTTAAAAATACTTGGATCAATGCTAAGCAGTGTCACATGTGTAAAGACTAGATCAAACCTTACTGTGATTTTGCTTATTTGTGGACCCTGTTAACCCCAGTGGAGTTACTGTAGGTGCAGCCCTCTGTGGGGTGATCTCTTCTGTGAGTTTCTTTAGACTTGCCATAAGACATGTTATTGAGCACTAGCAGCTCCATCATGCATAATACTTACACTACCTTTGCCAAAAAAGAGATCAGTAGCCATTAGTTAAGCTTTGTGATATGCCTGTGAACTGCTTTTCTGTACTGTGTTCTCCCGAGCATCAAGTGAGCTGACACAGTAGCTTGTTCTAGAAGAGCTGCAGACTAAAGGTGACTGGCAAGGAAGCAGAGGAGGAATTTCAGTATCTTTATGTATGCATGTTATCTGGAACATTTCTGTAACTTTTTACTTTTCCCTTGCTTAAAATTATAAGGCCTTGTCCTGCATCCCATATTAACTGAAACCAATAGCAACATTCCTGCAGATGTCAGTAGGAGATCATTATAGGGTTTTTTGGTACTTAAGGCATTATCTGGGCTCTTCCCAATGAATTAGATAAACCCAACAGTGTCAAAGTTTAAGCCATTTGAGAACGCTTTAATATTTGAGGACAAATTGAGGTACTGTGATCCGATGTGGACTTCCAGCGTTTATGCCTTTGGATGACCTGAAAATGTAAATGTTTTCATTTGAGTAACAAAAAATTTCAACATTCAAACTAATGCTTAAAACAAATCTGTTTAAAAAGCAAGCCCCTCCCCTCCATGGCTTACCAATGTAACCGCCATCAAGACAATTTGGCTTATGGATGGTTAAAACTTCATGGTAGTCTGAAATCCACAGTGCTGTATTATCTACAGCAGAAATGGTGGCAAAGCATAGCTGCCAAGTAATTTTCTTTGACTTATTTTAAATGTACATGGCTCCTCTATTAGCTCTGTGGTTTGCCCATTAGGTACTTTTTGACTGGAAAAAGGTGTTAGAACAAGATTCCCCCCTTTCCCTTTTCTCTGATAGCTAGTGTATCAAGCTGTAACTTTGCTCATAGTAAAATTAGTGTTCTGAATAATGAACAGGGGAATTAGGCTGGAACAAGGTTTCAGATCTTTCCTGTAGCAACTTCGCCTTTAGCAATGACAAATGAAAAATAATATATTATTCTAAATTCAGTTGTGTTGAATTAAGGTCCTTACACTTCATTACAAAAAGACTACAAGGCTCAGATGGCTATACCCAACGTTCTTTAGAATTTATGGAGGATCTTTACAGGCACATTGCACTGTCACCTTACAGTTCAAACCCAAACCTGCTGGGTGACCTGGAGTGCATTTACTGCCAAGTGTGATGTAAAGATTTGTATCAAAAACACAGTCAATCCTTCCTTCTCATAAGGAAATGCATAACATGGTCTTCCGGTAATGAGACAGTAAAATGGATACCAACTCCCATAGCAGGACAGAAACAGAAATGGAAAAGAAATGGGAGAAAATAGAGGGTAAAATGCATAAAGGGAAAAGAAGTAGTGGGGCAAAAAATCAAACAGAAGTACCAGGAAGTGCTTTTCTTCTGTGGTATGAGATTGGAGCAGAAGAAGGAAATGAGAATTTAATGGAAATCTGGATATTCCAGCTGATTTGGAGCTCTTGTACTAAGTATCTGTACCTTTCAAGTCTCGTTGAAGCTCTCTGAATCATCTTAATACAGAATAACTTAGTGTAAGTTGAGGAAGTATATATATATATAAGAATATACTGCATTCATAATCTAATCCTTATGAATAAGGGATAAGTTGATTTAGGTCAACATTCCTTATAATTTTTTGTATTGCCTTAAATTTATGAGCTTGTAGTCCCTCAGACTTGGCTATGAGCATTGAAAAACATAACCTGAATTCATGTGGTTCAGGTCATTCTGCAATATGGAATTTGCATATCTTTCTTTCCTAGACACCTTTTGTAAATCCCACTAGGAAGAAAGGACAGGAAACAAGAAACTATGTATAAAAATGATAACACTTAATACTATTCAGATTTCAGCATACCACATCAGCATAGTAAAATTTGGGGGTTCAGTAATTTCATGTATACATGAACCACTGATACAGTGTTAAAATAGTAACTTCCATTTTGTGTTGCTAATCTATTTTTCTCTTGCCCAAACTATGGGTCTATGAGGCTTTGTTGTACTGATTTTTAGTAGTTACAATTGTAATAAAGTCTCTTCTAGTAACACTGGCTTTGCCACCTTCACTTAATCAAGGAATCAGGAAGTTATTTCTTGCTCACTCAATGAATACTACTTCTTGTATCCTCCCAACTATCCCCTTTAACACCTGCCAGTTATTGTAGTTACAGCTCATTATATTGTGGGTGTAAAGTCCCACTTTATTTTTTGGCAACTGTATCTATAGCAGTCACCACAGTTATATTGTAGGCCTGTACGTAGAGCTTATTGCCCAAGAACTACTCAGTGTATATTCATTGCTTGTCAAAATACAAAGTCAAATTGTAAGAAAAATATCACATTGGGTGGTCTTGCCAAATGGAACTGAAGTGCAAGTTCAGCATGTTCAAAGGAAAACCAGAGAAGACAGAATCTCTTCCCTAATCTAACCAAGACTGGTAATTTGTTTAAAGGTTACTCTGATCTAGGCTTAATGTTTTTTCATAGTCTCATTCTGTTCAAACTTACCTGGAA
This sequence comes from Lathamus discolor, assembly GCF_037157495.1. Lineage (NCBI taxonomy): Eukaryota > Metazoa > Chordata > Aves > Psittaciformes > Psittacidae > Lathamus > Lathamus discolor. The sequence goes on along the minus strand of NC_088889.1, from coordinate 84,840,881 downwards.
ACAGGTATGCAAAAGCTTATGCTCATCTGCAGTCTGGAATTTAAGAATGTGGGAAAAATTTGTGTTCTTTTCTGGAGAAATTTTCCGTTTAAAAACCACTAGAAGTAACCTAAAGAAGTATATATCGGACTAAAAGATTACTCTCTCTTATGGTAGTCACAAGATAGGGAGAGGTGGGTAGAAAAAAACCCAGAAACTTCTAGCAGTGCACAGAGTAAGTGTAACTTGCTGCTGGGGATGAGCCCTGAACTGGATGTTCCTCTCCTGCGCAGAAGAAAGGACTGTTCTTCAGGTACAAAAGACATCTTTGACCAGGTTGTGAAATGCAGGTTTGCTAACAAAGTGGTGTAATTGTAAAGGTCGCCACAGTTTTGTCATGCTTTGTCAAATACACAAATCTCTACTGTGAAGTGACAACCCATAGTGATCCTGTAACTGTAGTAATACTAAAGTATGGATAACCAGGAGTAGAGGTTCTCTATATGCACATTCTTTTCAGAGATCCCTTATACTTCCCTGCAGTCAGCCAAATGTCTGTAGTTCCTGGGATAACTGCATAGTAGTTTGAGAATCCAGGCTGATAAACCATCAGTGAGGCAAGAGAATAAGCTAAGGATTAGTGACTAGGCCTGCAAAGTGAGCATTTCTTATGAATCCGTGTGACTAAGCTGGTAAGTTAGAACTTTTGCATAACTTCTAACAGGATCATGGAGACACTTTCTAACTGTTTTCTAGCTTTTTTTTTTTTTTTTTTTTTTAAGCAAACTAACAATCAGCAATTTGATAATAATGTAAATTTAATGCTAATGTAATCAGTTGGGTGAAGTTCAATCTATAGAGTTCTATCTGTTTGGGTTCTTTTTTCAAGCGATAACCAGTTCATTTTACATTTGCAGCTAAGAGAAGCCCTGTGGACTGTTCTCTCTCCTCATCTCTATTTGCAGAAATGAGAGGTTTTCTGTCAGAAACTGATCTTTTAAGTGGCCAACTCAGAAAAATTTTTGCAACTGAATTGGAAAATTCTTTTGCTACAAAGAACACATCTCCTGCAAGTATTTGTCATTCAAAACTATTTCCTTCCTGACTGATAAGGAAAATTGTTACCTGAGCAGGTGCTTTCCAAAGCTATAGCACTCTCTTGCTACTTCTGGTACAGTACTTGTCACTCTCACTATTGACAAAGCCAAGCAGAAAAAGAGAAAAGTCCATTGTTTAAGGTGAATGTAGCTAGTTGCACTTCAATTAAAAGATAAAGGGGAGGCAGGGGGGAGGTGGAGTTGTTGGCTTACTTTAGCATATAAATTGACCCTTTCAGGTGGAATCCTATCTCACTTGTGTTAGAAAGATGACACCTCGCACCCTTCCCTTCACAGGCTCATTTAAACTAAAGAAAAGAGAACTGACATCTTGTCTCCTGGTGCTTACTGCAGCACTGCCGTCTCTTCTACAGTATAAATGTTCTGCTTTTGGAATAGATTCCGTTGGCTAGAAGGAGAAGTGAAGTATGCCAGCAACTACAGAACCCCTTTAGCACTTCATCTGATGGAAATTTCTGGGAAACCAGCTTAGAGGCTGCAGTTTAAGTAGCTAGAATCAGGCCAGCTTTTCCTTGGAAGGAGATGAGCCAGCCTTCATAGATACATTTTTACTGGTGAAAACAGTAACTGGATTAGTGGAAACTTCCTGCTATTTATAGATCTACTTTTCAAGGTCATTTATAAGGTTAAAGCAAGCCAAAAAAACATACTGAATTTTTTTCTCTCTCGAGTCACAGTTGTGGGGTATGATGTTTGGTATTCTGCATGTAAACTTCTGATAAAAGTCTGCTGGCAGAAACTTCAGTCTTAGATTCTTAAATATGAACAACTTAACTCCACATCTAATAATTTTCCTGAGCATCTATTGCAGAGCTGTTGGAAGCTGTATATATTTGCTGATTTACAGATCAATTTAACTATGCAGATATTCATAAGCATGTGCCCTGCCAACGGCCTGGTGAAAGCTCCTGCAAGCCAGTGTTGTGAATGATGAGGAATACTTGGCACTGTGCTATTAACAGACCAAAAAGAAAGGCAAGAGAAACCCATTACCACATTGATATACAGAACTATAATTTAAAAAGAAACAGAAATCATGAAGCAATAAATTAGCGAGAAAGTTTGCTGCAAAACATGTCTGTGACAGTGAGTGTGGTCAGGCAGCATCACACAATGAAGCTGAACAAACAGTTGTTAGCTTAAGGGCTTCTGGTTGTTGTTAAGTTCTATAATCTTTCCCTGCTAAAATATAAAATGGGAATGATCCTACCAAAACATGGAGTAAACAAGAGGTGGGCTTGTTGCTAAACAGAAAGTATGTAAATGCTTAAAAATGGATATTGCAGCTTGTTCTGATAAGACTACCCCAAACAAAAGTTTGTTCTGGAAACAGTAATGTTGTTGTAACTCCTATTATGAAGACTTACAGATAAGCTGCAAATTTTCTGGTTCTAGAAATGGCCGAAGGGGGGAATAGAATATGCAAATAGGCAAGGCTCTTTTTTAGGAACATCAGTGCTGCAGTAGCACCAGGGAAAGAAAAGACAACAGATATTCATAGGACTTCAGTAATATTTTTCCAGTTATTTTTTCAGATCAAATTCTAGATAATTGGTCATATTTCAATCGCACGAGTCTCATACATCGTGAAGACATCTGTCATCTTGCAATGGAAACCCTGGAAAGGATGCCCTGACCTTCCCTGAGGTGTACATACAATGTCTTCTAGATTGTGGGTAGTGTATGTCTAGAAAAGAGTAATTTGGAAGTGTGAGCACTGGCATTCTGTGTGCACGGGGTGTGTGTGTTTGCCATAGCTCTTCAAACTCATCCAGAGGTAGCACAGGCCTAAGGTGGTGGGGGCACTACAGGAGGTAGTTCTGCAGGCAGGAGGCCCCTCTCTCCGCTCATGCTTAGCAATCATAGTTTTTCTCTACCTCCACTCCCAGGTATGTCTGTTGGGAAAGAAACAGGCCTGAGAGCCTGTGTGGAAAAAGTACACTGAGTTGTCTTTATCAGTGAGAGAAACAGATGGAAAATGGGAAGTAAATTATAACATTGCAAAGCAAATGACATCCTATCTGTAAGTAGCTTGTAGGTCCTTGAACTCAAGGTCTAACTATATTTTGTATACACAGTCAGCACTTCCTCAGGAGTTACTTCTCAACAACAAAAATCCAGTATCAGTTGTAGATGTCATGAATGCAAGGGGGGGAACCAAACCCACTTGTCTTGGACTGCTGAGACGGACTTTTATCAAAACTTCTGGCTTGATTTGAGTGTGGATATTTTTTTCCTTTTGGACACTGTTCAGACTATTCTACTCAGTGGCAGTTCCAAAATGCTGTAATAAAAGTTGCAGTGATTCCTTGCACTTTATTGAGTTTCATGTAGTACTTATAAAGGTAACTTAAATATTTCTCCTCTCCAATACTGGAAACCCATTGCCAACTTCAGGTTTTGCTGTTTAGTGTGATTTGTTTGTTCCAGTCCTGCTGAAAAACAGAGATTAGCTCTGTTGTATGATCTTCCTGAACTAATCTGCCTAAAGCCAGCAGGGCTTCATACAGGCAAGCTCAGGCTTGTGGTTGTATTGTAACTTACTTTCTTGCACCTGACTTGTCTAAGAATTACAAGTCACTTGTTTAACACTCTTGCAGCTGAAGTATGAAAAGCTATGGTATATAAGCCTTACAAGGCCCTATGAAAGATCAGTCGCAGACACACATACCTTAATATATTGTGTTTTTATATGTTTGGGTTAAAAAAAAAAAAAAATGCCTGCAGCAGTCTTTTTATGTATTAGTAGCAGAGTAACAGGTGGAAAAACAAGTTTGCCATTTTTCATGCATTATTTATGTGGCATATGCTTTTCCTTTCCTCTTTTTAACATTAAAATTTAGTTACTCTGCTTACCCATCATCTGAAACAAGCTGAATATTTCATGTTAATTAACATCTGTTCAGTGATATGGTAGATTTAAAAAAATCTAATCTGAATCTTTTTGACTAAGAGATCAAAACAGCTTGGGAAAGAGGGAATTAGGCTAAAACTGTCATGAAGTCACATTCCTCTTTAAAATATAATGTAAGGTAATGTTTCTGTTCTGTTTAAAATTGTGAAATAGGAGCATCACACCAAGAACAGACTCGGAGTAACTGGAAATTGTAATGGTCTTGATAGTCTCTTAAATATTCACTCTTGTAAAGTCTGATGTGGGAACAGCTAATTGATGAACAGTTCACTGCCCACTTAAGAGCATGTAGTGCGCAGTGTGAATTTTGTAATACCTTTTAAAATCACTTGTGTCAAACTGAAAGAATATGGCATTAATTTTAGGCTAAGTAAAGTATATTTAAAAAGCAAGTTGATCCTTGGGTTTAACTCAATATGGCTTTTTTTTTTTTTTATAAACAGTCCTAGACTTTCTGAGGAGCTCTTTGTATCTTTTAATACTTAAATATTCCAAAGCTTTAAAAAACAAACAGAATTTTAATTGTTTCATGTATTGGGCAAGTACTTTGTTTTACTGTCTTATACTATTTTCTTCCACATGATCATCAACAAAGACAAGGAAATAATTACTACAGAATTTTCATCCTGAACTACAAAAAAAATGCTATCATAAATAAGAGGTGCCGGGCTACTGCAGTGGAAGTGAACTGTGATGTGTCCCTTCACTGTTTGTCTGATAGTGAAATGGAGAAAGGATTTTAGAATAGCAGGATTCTTTGATTCTGTTCCTCGCAGTGAGAGCAACGTGTAACCTTAACAACAAGGGAAGTGTTAAAGAGAGTATTGCCAAGTATGTGTTCTAGCAAATTTCATTCCAAATAGCATACAGCTAAGCTCCTGAGAATTGGTAGTTAGGCCTTTTGGTTTACCCTTTAGAGATAGAAATTCATTTGGGGTAAAATCCTAGCCATCATCTTATAGCTGGTTCTAAATACATTTTTCAAGCTGGTTCCACAACGTGATAAGCCTGTGACTAGAAGACAGAGGTCCTTGAGGAGATGGAGGCCACGGCTGAGCTGTCACCAGCAGTGCAATTTACCCAGTTGGCTGTATGCTTCTGCCTGGGTGTGAGAAACTTGCTGGGAGGGAGAGGAACCAGGAGAAAATAGCAATAGTAGCAGCCTACTACTAGCCACCTTTATTTTCTGATTTTTCACTTGCTGCTGTTTGGCTCTGGTGCAGAGCAAACAGGCTGTCAGTGAGATACAGACAGGTGTCCGTATGCATATGCTATATAAGTACATGCAAATATATACATATCAAAATAAAGCAAATATTTTGGGAAGGACAGAATTTAATGTACAGCACTTGCTGTAAAATGGTAAAAGGTTGTTTTCTTCCAGTACAAGTATGTTGTACCTAGAAAGTAGTGTCTGCTGATTAAACCAGCTGTGGACTCAAAGTATGTTGGCTGTGGCTGGAAAGACATTATTTGGCTGGATAAAAACAGAAGCCATAGTACTTCTTCCCCACCCTTGATTTTCAGCTTCAAGCAGATGAAGTCTTGATTGTGGTCAAACATAGGTAAGAACACTGGGCTGGAATATGTTTTTTCACTAGGGAGCCGTATGAGGCACACAGGCAGTGAAGCCCTATGTGAAGGAGGGAATAGAGCACTGAGTTCATCACCACCTAACACCATAGGTGCCTAACTCACAAAATTAGCAACAATATCTTCTACAGTCCTATTTGTTACTTACTTGTTTTGTCTGGACACCAAGGCAGGATACATAGACTTGGGCATCTTCCAAGGTCTTAGAAACTTTGGAAGACTTGGTTATCTCTTTTATATCAATGAGACTGTGAAATATCTGAAAAGATTTTACGTATTTAGAAGTAAGGGAACTTGTGGAAAAAGTTGTGATAAAATTGAGCTCTGAAGAAATTGAAACTCCTGAACTCTGAAATAACTTTAAATGAGAAATGATGCTTTTTTACATGTCCAATAATGTCATGATGTTCAGTTTCATTTCTCGTGGCTCATAATCAGTATCACTTTGCGATTTTATTTTACTGGACTAGTACATTAATACATTGTGTCAGGTTTTATTTCCTTTAACCCATGTTTAATCTGTTTTAAGTTAACTTATTTGCTTGTTGTATTGCAGAACCATCTCTGTTCACAGCCTTAGTGAGAACTCTGCATATTTTAAAGTAAAAATTGATCTGAGAACGCCATTTAGAATGTGAAGTTCTATTTGCTTCTGATTTTTTTTGTTTACAGATTTGATTATTTATTTGCTGTTCTAGCAAAACTGTCTATGTGGAGCTGCTGCTTCAGGGCACTACATCTAGCATGTATAACAGACTTAAAATACATTGTTATACTCTGAAATCTCTTCCCCTTTTCTCTTTTGCTATTCTTCCCCTTCACCTTCTGCAGTCACCTTCAGAAAATGGCATTGAATGGTCATGTGTCAATGCCATTTTATAAAATGAACTATAGGGAGATTTACTCCTTGCTTCCTATTTCATGTTCATTCATGTGGTAAGGAAAGGGAGACTTGACCTCGTCCTGCTGATTTATGTGCACATCAGTATTAATTCTACAGATTGTGGGGGTTTTGGGTTAGGTTTTTTTAAGCTTTCTGGACAAATTGTATTAGAAGCAAAGTACAGACAGAGCTTGCAAAGTTTTACATTACTTTGTCCTTCTTTATGATTTTCTTTCCCATTAAATACTATTGAAGCTTTTCACTTTCTTTAAAACATCTGTTGCACAATTAAATCCTTCCTATGACAAAATGATAAATTTAACACACTTGAGGCTTAACAGATGTTTTGTTCAGTCATTTATTTGTTATACTGTATTCCTTTGCAACTTTCTATTTTACTGCCTTTCATGTACTCCTGGCTTCAAAGGACTTTGTTTCAAACATTCCCTTGCCATCAATGCCTTTCTTTTGGGCAAAGGGTAACTTGGAAAATAGCATCTTGACAGAAACAGCACCTAGTAATATACTTGAACTACATTGTCTATGTATGGAGCTTTGACTCAGCCTTTCATTCTCCTGTTTAATGTAAATAATTTTTGGTTTCTTCTCTAAGACGTGAAGTTACTCGACCTGCCCTGAATGCAAAACAGGACAACAGGAGATAAATGAGTGATATAATTAAGCACTCTGTCTGTTCCCATACATCTAAGAAAGTCTCTGTCAAGAGACTTGAAATCTTTCAAGCGCAACCCTCTCTAACTAAAACCAAACTGAAGTATATTTCAAGTAAGGTGATGCAGTTAATACTTGAATTGATTCTAATATAGCTATTCAGCAGTTTTCAAGTTTCAGTGATTTTGCTGGTAGCTGTTAGTATGTTTCTTGATTGAGTTCAGGTTTTTTTACTAACTTGAACTAATTCTTCTAGTCTTCTGTTTGTAAGAACAGTCAAAATAAGATAAAAGGGTAAATAAGCAGTACAATTACCCAGTGCAAACAGTGAGGCTAAAGTGCAACTACTGCAGGAGTTCTGCATTCTGGTCTTACAATGAGTATTTGTATTAGAAATTGCTTTCCCTGTTTTTCATCAACTGCAAAGATGGTCTTTTAAGGATGTCTACTTGCTCGTGGGATGCTGTGTATGGATAAATAACTGTTACACATTTGGGGTTAGTAATTTTTATTTTTTTGTAACAAACTCAACAGCATTCGTGGAATTCTAGTCTTGTCTTATTTTCTCAATAGAAAATATAGGCACAACCAGCAGTCTTGGTTAAGCCTAAAAATATTCCAGAGACTCCTGAAGTTTCAGCTTAAAAGATCTTTGTACCTGTGCACTGAACCTATTTGAAACCAAAATAGATTTACCATGGGACTTGGCATTACTGTTCATGGTCATAGTTCAGATTATAGCTGTGTTATGCAGCATGCTTTCAAGAACCATATAAAAGAAATGTTTGGGGTTTTTTTCAAGTTATTTAAGATACTTGAGATGTTCTCCCATAATCCCTGTCTGAAAGAGATTTTCTTCTCTTCCCTGTAGTGCACTTGAGGTAATAGCAAAATAACAAAGCAAGTATCTATAAACCTTACAACTGTTTTTGTTTTCCTAATCAAATGTGGGAATAGTTAATGTGCCTCTGCTCTTCTAGTCACAAAGACTTCATGATCAGGAATGGAGTGGGGGAATGGAAAGCAGAAAAAAACATCTTTGAAAGGCCGGTATTTTAATAGTTCTGTTTGTCATCAAGACCAGTGGTTTTGGATTATTAATTTGCTGCATAATATAATGCCAAAGATCTGGTTCAAGTTTACAGCATGTCTGCCACAAACTGGACTGAAGTGGCCATCATGCAGTCTGGTTGTGTTACTCTGTTAGATAGGTTTGGGGGTTGCCAGTTAACGATGACAAGGTTAATACCTAGTTATTGCATAGCATGAGCTCTCATGTATAAAACCTCATCATGAGCAGCTTGAATACAGAGCAAAGTGATTTTAGTTGATGTGAGAAATGGATATTTGTCTTTACCTGAAGTAGTTTCCTTCACCTTTTTACAAGATTAATAATTAGCGAACACTAGAGTCTGACCTTAGGTTATGCTGTTAATAATCCAGAGTAACCCACTGTCTTTATTAGAGCTATTCTGTTACATGTAGGCTAGGGGTTGTTTTGCCTTTCCTGAATTAGTCTTCTACAAAAACTTGTCTCCTTGTATAAATCTTACTTGGGAGGGTACAAAATGTGGCTAACGTGTTGTCTTAAACTAGCAATAAAAACCATACTTTATATTCACTGTAAAAAGGTGCTCTATTTATTCGAAGTGCAGGATCTGACCTGTAATTTAAATCTTAATAGGTCAAAGTGTGCTTACTATGGGTTCTTTTTAAAATGTTGATTTGAAACATGAAAGAGGAAATTAAATGGGTGAGCCAGTACATACAGTGCCTGTCGATTACCAGTGGCAATAGGAGATCCAGCATAAAAGGGCTTTTGCCTGATGCACAGCATACAGAGTCTTTGGTTGAAAGAAAAAGAAAATGCAATTAGAGATACAGTCACTAGTATATAAAAAATACTATTCAAAAGTGTTCTAGAACACTCTAAAATAAACTTGTAAAATAACCCAGCCCAAACCATTTAGAAGGAAGTGTAGTTTTTAAAGTTCTCTTCATTTCAGGACATGTTTTGGCAGCATTCTTTGTAATAAAGATGAAAAAACCCTCTTTCTAACCAAGCATTCAAAGCTGAAAGACTTGAAGGCTGCAGTCAGTTCAAGTGCTGTGTGAGACAGAAATAACAACCTCCCAGAGTCAGGTTTTCCATTCTTGCCGCACCAGGTGAATGGGTGTTTTATTGAGCGTCTGCTCTGTGGTGGCAGCGCAGGCCAGAGGAAGGGAGGGTGAGAGCTGAGTCAATACCCGACCTTGTTGGGTGTCTGTCAGTGCTCCGACGCTGGGGCTGGCTGCATTAGCAGTGCCAAGGGTTAGCCGAGAGTGCTGCTGTGGCAGCAGATGCTCAAGAGTGGGCTTTATACAAACAGGGAGAGTAAGCTTGCTTTTAAAAGGGCAAAAAGTCTGTCAAGGCAGTTATTTTGAAGGGCACTTCAACACACACCCTGAATTTCTAGAACTTCCCCAGTCACTTTCTAGTCTGCATATTTAAAACCAAGCAAACTTTGTAATTTTGTTTGTGCTTCTTGGCTATTTTATTCCTGGTTTCTTTTCATACTGTTTTCCTTTTAAAGTTGCAGATAAGCGTTTACAAAAGTCTTTTAAAAACCTGATAGAGTCTAAAATGCATCTTTCAGTTGAGTTCAGTGAAACAGAAATGCAGTGGACTGAAGTGCATTCACTACTACAGCCTTAAAATAACAAGGTGGCTTACTCATGTCTGTTACTTCAAGTGTTTATGTAACCACATTGTATTTACTTTTCTATTGCATATGAGCAACTAATTACTAGAGCACCTCTCTCTCTCATAGTATTTCTTTTTTAGTAGTCACCAGCAACTTTAAACACAAACAAAAAGAGGTACTCAGAAAAAACAAGATACCTATATAAAAATAATACAGGACCCTCTCTCTCTTTCACCTACCATCCTGAGTATGAATTCCCTTTTTCTTGCTAATCAAGAAGTTAACTGTTCTCACTGTATTCTGATTCCTCTTCCAAATTTCATGTAGTCTGTTGTGCAAAGAGACAGAGAAGTGGGGATTGGGGCATGAAATGGGAGATGCTGTAAGGAAAGGCACATTTTTCTTCCTGAAATGCCTCATGTTCTCTCATAAACAATAATGCAGACCCATGTTTTTTGCTATTTGGCTAGATCTGTCTGTACATTAGGAAAGTGCTATTGGAGGTTTAATACTGGCAGCACCCAGTATTTGCAGTGGGTAACTGTAAGGTTGACTATTAAGATTCCTGAGGGAGGCATGCCAGAGAACCAGCTGTGGAACAGAGCCTGCTGTTCTTGCCATGACAGTAAAACACACCTCTAGTCACGGCTCTCAGATGTGACATAGTCTGAGAATCTGCTCATGGCCCCAGCACTTCTAGTTTTTTGCAGCAGCTCCTGGCTGAGACCTGGTAACTGTGTGTGCACGTCTAACGTGGGTGAAGTCAGACTGGGTGCTTCAGGACACTTCCAGCTGCTCTTCCCAGCAGTGTGTTGCAATCCCCAGACAAGACTGGCACGCACTCAGCGTGTCAGTGCCAGGACAAAGAAGGGAGTGGGGATGATGTGGCCATCTGCTTCCAGACCTGGATGATGTGGCTGCCTGCACACAGGGCAGGACCACAGCAGGCAGAGTTTACCTTGGTTTGCACACAGAACCACACCCAAAGATTGAGGTATTTTCCCTCTTATATCCTCCTAAAGCAAAATTAAACAGTTCAGCTTTTAACTGCTCAGGGCTAAAAGCAAGCTGTGTAACTCTCTGCTGGAGGGCAGCAGAGCCTAAGAGGGATATTTAGGATCTGTTCAGAGGATGCTGAAAAATGTGCTGCTTCTTGGCTGTTAGTTAATGCTGCTCATCAGCCATAATCCCTGATAAAACAGCATAGGAAATTAATCAGCATATGAATTAGCAGGTGTGCTGTGAATGAATGTGAGAGGCTACTTTGTTAATTCTGAAGGTGCAGTTAGTTAATAAACATTAAAGTTTAATTTTCAGACTGAAAATGGATAGCACCTATTCGGATAGTAACAACTATCTCTAGTTCTGTGCTGTTCTCTGACTTGGCAAGAAAAGAGGCTGTTACTAAATCAGTGTGAGCGATTCTGGAGAGAAGGAAGTATTTATTTTGTCTGGCACTCCATGTCCCTTTTGCATAATAATGAGTGATTAATTATTTTTTCTATCCCTTATGTGCTTCTTGGTTTGTCTGTGGCCAGATCTGGTTACTTATTTAAACTACTGGGATGAGCAACAGCAAGAAATTTCCCATTCTCCTAAATATATTCCAGTTAATATTAATGTTAGTTAAATATATTTTATTACTGCTCTTTGTTAACTAACTTCAGAACTCTCTGAAAGAAACAAATATGGTTGTATGTTTATCAACAGGCCAAGTTCTGGTAGAAATTTCAAGAACACACAAGAAACTCAATGACAGCCTAGAGGAGAGTGTAAGTTAAACCATTTCTTTTTCTATATTCCATCTGAAATTAGAAATTACTTTTTTGCCAATTTGTAGTAACTCTTCATTCATTTGCTTTTAAAGTTCAAAAAATTTCATAAAGAAATTATATCTGAACTGGAGAAGAAAACAGACCTGGATGTGAAATACATGACTGTAAGTACATTCAATTATAAAAATCGTATTTTATCCATCTATGGCTAGTCAAAGAACTTTTCAGAAATAGGCTCCTAACAGTTAATCACTGTGTTAGAACTGAGCATTAGATGCCTAAACACTACAAAAATTGTCATACTTATTTTGTGTTAAAAAGGGAACCAGTGCAGGGCTTTAAAAACATTTTTAAACTAAAGTAGAGAGAGGCAATTGCTGAACTCGTTTGCTGTGTGATAGCAGCATCTCATAGATGATGGCAGTGCTTCTTAGTGACTTACTTACCCAGTTCCGGGGCTGAGTGCACTGAGATGTTTTGAATGCTTTGATTGCAGGCAACTTTAAAGAGGTACCAAACTGAACACAGAAGCAAATTAGATTCCTTAGAGAAGTCTCAGGCTGAGCTGAAAAAAATCAGGAGGAAAAGCCAAGGAGCACGAAATGTAATGAAATATGAGCACAAAGAAATGGAGGTGAGTATGTTGTCGCTGATCTGTTTCTTTCTTTGTATCAGAACTGGTCAACAGCAAATGTCAAGTTATTACTGGCCACATCCGAGTCTGCCTTCAAAACTTGGCTTCTGAAGCTCACCATGATTTTTGTGCATGCCGTGTCATTAGTTAATACACATAACTCCTCTGTAAGTTGTTCAGCAAACAGTTAAACTTTACAATTTCAAAGAACATGCATTTTTGGTTCTTCAGAGTTGGTTTGTGTTAAAGGCACTCCTAGAGTATGTATTCCAGTTGAAATTATGCCCTGGACTGCTCTCCTGTATGCATTCAGAGACTGTTTCAGTTTCTAGGTTTCACTCCTTGACCAGTACTTGATTATTTTTTTTATTACTATTATTTTTAAAGCACCTCTGTAACTACACCTTTATACAGAGGTTTACGCAGGAACTTAGCTACTCTGTGCAAATTCAGTAATTTGTTGTAACTTAATTTCCCAAAGCAGGCAAACGCCAACTTCTGTTACCACTATTACCTGTCCTACTAATCTTAGAGCAGCATTGCCATCTTGAGGCGAAGTAAGAAATGGCAAGGCAATGAAGAGAAACTGAATTAGGAAGTCATATCCTGGTTGTCACATCTCTCGCAAAAAATATTTGCTATTGATGTATTTTTTGCACAGTACTTTTACTTCGTGCTAGCTTATATATTTTTTTCTCCATATTTTTCTATTTCAATTTTCAACATGATTAGTACCAACTCGTATTTCTTACTACCTACATAACAGTCCAGGGTTTTTAAGGTATTGGACTAAGAATCAAGGATTAGCATTTAATCACAGTTTAGCCGTGAATCCTGATAACCTCAGAAAAATAGAGCTTAGTCTTTTTTAAACTCCTTTTCCCCTCCCTAAAACACAGTATCACAGCAGAGATGGAGCGTAACTTTGTGAGAGTAAATGTAACTGCCACGGAGTAGATAAAGGCAATTAGTGTGATTAGAACACCTGTGGCCTTAAAATTGCTCAGCACAGTTGCTGCTTTGATGTCATATTCTTATTTACTGAAGTGTTTTATTTAGAGGCCAAAAGAGTGCTGCTTGTTTTGCTTCACTTTCCCCACACCATAACTAGATGATCTGTGCCTGATGAGATGTGGGAAATTGGGTGTGTGCAGGAAAAGAGAAACTTGGCAGTAGAGCCACCCTATCCCACCTTTCCAAAAGCTTTTTTCTAAGGTTTTGGGACTTCGCTTCAGGAACTGGATCTAGTATCAAATAGAACTCAGAGTGTATGTGATTATTTTTTCTTTCTTTCCTTAGTATTTGGAAACAGTGAGCTCTCGACAGAGTGATATTCAGAGGTTTATTGCAGAAGGCTGCAGAGAAGCTCTCCTTGAAGAAAAAAGAAGATTCTGTTTTCTGGTTGACAAGCACTGCAGCTTTACCCAGCACATGCACTTCTACCACATTCAGGTGAGTGGCATGAGTGAAGCAGAAATGAAACTCCTGAAATCTAATCATCTCAGAGATTGTAATTATCGCCTGCAGTATGTAGACCTAACTGCCATAAATAACCAAGGAACTAGTGGTTCTAACTAGTGGTTCTAACTAGTGCTAGACAGATTTTCAATATTCTCTTAAATGTGCTGTAGCAACAGTGAAGGGTTCCATGAGTTTTTAAAAAATCATATATTAAGAAAAAAATGTATGGCTGGATCAGATATTTCCAGTATCTGGCCGTGAAAAAGGACAGTCTCCTTTCACAATGGCATTTGTTTCACACAGATACTACCTACAAAAATCTTTAAGGACTTCCATTTAACTGGTGTTTCCATTTTGGTATCATGAAAATTAACAAGTAGGTCTGTGCAGTTTATGAAAAAAGCTGTATTTGACGAGTACCTTTTTAAACTTGGATGCAGTGTGCGGACTTCCTGAAATCCAAGCTGCCTGGGTGGCAGGAGATCTGCAGCGATGCCACCAAAGTGCCTGAAAAAGTCAGAATGATGATAGATGAAATAAGGACACCTGGTTCCACCCCAGTATCAGGAACTCCACTGCCTTCCCCAATGATGGAGAGAAATACTCTGGTAAGATGTACTTTGATGGTTAAAGGTTCTCACCTCTGCTCCCCTGGGAGCAGAATGGCTTCACTACCTGCTTTGTACCTAAGCATTTGGGATCGAGTCTACAATGTACCTCCGCAGGAATAATGGGTTGGGTATGAAGCAAAATCATTCTGCTGAAGCTCTGCTACTGGAAGAACACAAGATAGAGTAGGCAGGAGCACAGCTCCAAACAAGTTGTGTTTCCAGTTGGGTGCCTAGAACTTCTGTAGAGCCCAGCCTCAGGACAACTTTTGTCCTAACCATTCATTTCCTACATTCTTATCTTGTTATATAAGTAATTACATACTCAGTAGTTCAGTATAAACTTAAACAAAATGTTATTTTCTATTTTCTTTCTTTTCTTCCCTTCTTGAGTCTTATAAAGTTATTAGAGCCAGGCTACATTCTAAATTCTACCTGTTTGTATGTTATGTTACCATCAGTTGTTGAATTTCTGAATTATGCTAGTAAATGTCTAACAAAATAAATCTGAAAAATCTGGATATTATCTGAGTGTAACTGTGCTATTTGTGGGGAAAAAAAGTCTATCATAGCATTCCCACTAACAAATGTTTATCAAGGAACAGAAGTCTCATACAAACTATTCTGTCAGCAATTTCATCGCAATGTGAGGCTTTTCTGAAGGTCCAAATAACAATTGTTTGCGAATATTTTAGCATTGTTTTCAAAATTTAATGTTGCAAAGAAGTTTTCACCATCTCCTCAGTATCACGACCCTGTTGTTTTTGTGACTCTAGATTGGACATGATTTTTATCCTCACAATGAGAATGCAGCGAAGGTGCCCCCTGCTCCGACGGGCAGGGCCTACACCAGCCCTCTAGTTGATATGTTCAACAACCCTGCAACAGTTCCCAAGGCATCTTCTGAAAAGCTAAATAATTCAGCAGGTGAGTGTCACTCCCTATGTGTGAATGACATCCTGTGGTGTTTAGTGTTCTCGGGACTATGTCATCATGTGAATTCCAGGACGTATAGAGGAGCCTTTACACACATAAATTACCTAACAGGAGAAATGTACGTTATAAGAATTGTTCACAGTAAATTCAGGTCAAGATAGGTAGATTCTGTAATCCCTTTGTGTGTCCCTGATGAATCCAGCTTAACTGCTCTTAGGACTTCAATCTTACCAGAACACGTTCTGTAATTCTGAACAAGGTACATCCGTTATTTCAGTGCACACAAAGAAACATCACAGTCTAGGTCTGGTTTCCTTGAAGAGCATTAGGGAGGAACACACATGGGACAAAATGAGCACAGTAATGTATTTATTTCCTGAAACATAAAATCCCATTCAGATTTGGTTTCTAAGTTTCTAATAAATTGGGCATTTTTAATTTGTTCTACTATTGGGCAGGAAGGGAAAGGACTAAATCCAGATCACAAAAGATATGTAGAACTCTGCAGTGGGATAACAGCAATTCCAGCATTTCCTCCCTTAAAGTGTTTTTACAATATATTGTACTGATCAAATAACATACAATTTGAGATGTCCTTTATGCTGTTTTCTGGTAAACATCTGGTGACTGCAGAATGCTGAGTATCTTGCATTCGCATGGATTTAGCTGAAGCTGATTGCTTGGCACATTTGGGAATGAAATCTTGGACTTCACACACAGTGACAATTCTTTAGAATGGAAATTTTCAAAGGTCTTTTCCAGCTGGGAATGTTCAGCAGCATTTCTCATGCCAAAAAAGGGAAGAAGTAGAAGTTAAAACTTACATTACTGTTCATGTCTTTTGGTTCAACTTTATTGTGATGGGTTGTGTGCGTATATAAATGCACATGCTATTACGAACTTTAAGGTGATAATAAAAACCTGGCAGGTAACTGGGAGGCATCTGAGTGGAAAGTACAAGGTCTCAGAACTTGGTCTGCACTCACGTATTCCATTATCTACTTTTTATTTTCCTGTCAGGCTATTGATTTATTTGATTTTATTGGTGTGGCTAATTTTGCTTTTTTTTGCTTTGGTGTTCTGTTTTTTGACAGAGAGTTCAGAGGATGCCAGTTTATCACGTTCGACTTCTGTTGCCACAGGGCTAAATATAATGAAAAGGCAAAAAGTAAAGACGATCTTCCCACATACTGCTGGAAGTAACAAGACATTGCTTAGCTTTGCACAGGGGGATATCATCACCCTTCTTGTAGCTGAGGAAAAGGACGGCTGGCTTTACGGGGAACATGAGACAACCAAAGTGTAAGATCATCTATTACCCAGGTTGAACATGAAAGAAAAACATGTCTCATCAGATTTTGTTTGGAGATGTTAGTAAACGCTTTTCACCTCTTTTGCTGCCTGTCACTGACTGGTGACTTGGGATCTTTCTGTAAGGTGAATCACTGCACTTACTTCAGGGAGATTTTGTACACTAATTTGGTATCACCAGAAACAGGGTCTTTAAAGGTTAAATCTCAGTTCATTGGGTCTGTTTTGTCCATTGCTATCTCTTGAAGTATCTTTCCAATTTTATATAATATGAATCTGAGAAACTTTCCCATTACAGAAAAGGATGGTTTCCATCATCATATACAAGACCACTGGAAGAACCAGCGGAAGAAAAAGCATTTGCCCCAGTGCCAAGGTAACGTTTTGTATAGGACTTGCAGAAATGCTCAAATTTTATTTTTCTACTCATGTTCTTTGTTGTTCAGTAACATACATAGTATATACTTCCTAACTGTGTGCAGTATGATGCCTTGATTACATTAACATGTTCTGATGGTTACACAAAGACCCAAGAACTAACTTCTCCCCAGGTAGCAGGGTTGTACGCCATTACTAACTTTCAGTTCGTGCACTTTTGTGGCTCTTGGGGCTGAAGATGAGAGAGATGACTGCAAATGTAATTTGTTGGGTTCTGTCTTGCAGCCCTGCACCAATCCGAAGTATTAGTTCTGTAAACCTTGTGGAAAAAGGTGATGTTGTCCTCCCGCCACCAGACTACCTGGGGTCTTTGCAAACAGAGAAGAGAATGGAGCCTTCCAAAGGTGCTGCTGTTAAAACACCGACTGACAGACCAGAAAATGCTGGCCCGGTAAGTCACTGATACATCACAAATCCAAACGTTTCCCCTGCTTACTTTTCTTGACCTACTTAGCTGAGCTCTTAAATGAGGCTCTGGAATGTTCTACTTTGGCTACTTGTGCTTGAGTTTGCTGCTACTGTCTTCAGGAATGTCATCAGGTTTTGGTATTTCAGACCACCAGTAGTAATAGGAAAGGAGAAGTGTTCAGGGATATAAGAGTACTAGGAGACTTATTCTGCATAGCAAATTTCTCAGGAATGGAATCTGAACATGAAAAATTCTCACAGAAAATAGTACAAATTAAAATAGTACAAAAGTGATTTTTTTGTTATGTCAGATTTTATACATTGGCTCCTACGGCTGGTCATTGAGACCTCGTGGGATCAACATGTCCTTCAAATGCAATTATGTCCCCAGCAGTTAAAAGATGTCAGCCCATGGAAGCTGCCAAGCAAGCAGCTGAATGAGTTCTCTGCCCTGTGACAAGCTGCCTTACTCTAGAGCTTAAACATTATTGCATCTCATGAACTGTCTGGGTGTCACGGTGCTGTGCTGCTTGTGTTGCTATGCATAACTGTTCTCAGTCTCAAAAGTGACCACTATAAGCATTGCTTTATTTGTTCTGTGGCATTAGTTCAGGGGTTTTGGGAATAAATTTAGGACTTGTGGACTAATGTTCTTGTTGAACTGGAAAACCAAGGGGAATGGCAAAGCATTTAGTTGACATACTAGGCCAGAATTCTAATTAGAAGAGTATATTCTCTTTGGAGGCCAGAATGGAAGCTTATAGCATTTCCAGAGTGGAAAACAAATGTACCTTTTTTGAGATTCTGAACTGCCACAGGGAAAGCAAAACTAAAAAAAAAACCAGAAAAAAAAGGCAATTCTGAACTGTAAAATAATACCTGATGTTGAGATACCCTTTTACTGTGCCCCCTCCCCAATTCTTCTTACCTGTTACCATACCAAAGAAAGAAGAAAACTGTAGAGAGCGGCTGCTCTTGCACCCAAGTGTTCTGCTGGAAAGTCACTATTTATTTTCCTTCTTCCTGAACTCCTCAGAGCTTCCTTGTTGTTCCTGCTTCCGTGCAAGGGACCAACCCCCACACTACTGCAAGGCTTTGGAAATAAGCTCATTAAACCAGGCTGGTCTTTAGGCTCATACAGAATTGACATATGTGTAAAGCAGTATGCTTACAGTGTCTGTTATGCAGAAGCAGGACTCCTTGAGGCATCTGATTTTCAGAATACACTATAAAAATAGCTCAGGATTTCAAGAAGGAAAGATGAGGAATGGCTCTTGCAAGTTATATTGTTCATGTAGGCCAGTACTGTGCAGAACAGTATCACCTAAGAAAGACTTAGTAGTTAACAGGGCTTTGATGAGAGCTGGACTTCAGTGAGAAGTAGCATTTGTTCATTCTAATTAATTTTAGGGCTAATTGGGCCTAATTCTAAGGTCTAAGTCTATTCCTGACTGATATACGTGAGCAATTTCATTGGAATCACAAGTCATGCACATGGGTAAGAACTCTGCTGAATTAGGTCCTGATTAAATAGGTTTCTTCATGTGCATCATGATATTGTGAATATGGTACAACAGGCTCACAGGCCTTTCTTTGCTCAGCAGTGGTATTTTAAGTCTTAAAACCAAAGTGGCCATAAAGACTGAATGATTAATACAACTCAAGCTGTTGCATAAAAGGTGGCTGCATATTCCTGCTTCTACATGCAAGAGCGTGTAATTCAAATTTTCATTTTGAACTCTGACACCTACTAGAAGCAACACAATTAGTCTGCAGTTTAAAGTACATCATTAAGACTATTGTTGAAAGTTGGGGGGAAGTAGAAATTAACTGCCCAAACTCCCATGTAAAATGGGCTTGCAAAGGGTAATACAACAGGTTTCCATTTTATCACACCTGGAACACCGGGTCCTGTAGCAGCACGGTGACAGTGACGCTGCATCTCTTGGGTTGTCCTGCCTTCACAAGAATGAAGCACACTTCATCCACAAGTACAGTGCAGGCTGTAGCTATAACAAGGCTTTTCAGATTGTACACTTGAACATGACAGCTTCATTAGACTGAAATATTAGCAACAGCTATGCAAAACCATTCCTCCTTTTGTATCACTCCCATACAAGCAATGTAAATTTTACATGTACGTCCAGTAGCTGTTTTCTTGCTTTCTATTACTCACCACTTCTGCTAGCAGAAGTCACAGGAGATAAACTGAAGTTGTGAATCTACAATAGCTAAATGCAGATCAGGTCTGCCCTCACTCCAGGCTTTTAGCATTTAAATATGTCATTATGCTGGCTGCTGCCTCTTTTAACTTCATGGCTTTAAATTTCTGTGAAGACTCACTGAAATGTATTTGCTCTGTGAAATCTGCACCAAACCTGGTGTGGTGTTTTACTGTGACAACTGCGTTTTATAAATGCTGCTATAGAAACAGAATGGTGGTTTTGTGCTGAATGTGTGAACAGAATGGTGTATTTGTGCTGCAAGGAGTTCTGGCCTTTTTCCTTTGGTTGATGGCTACTGCAGTGAGTTTTCACTTTTTCTTTTAACCCAGAAAATGCCCAGTGAACCTTTGGGCGATCACTGATCACAGACCTCGGTGGGAGGACACCACACACAATAAAAAGCCAGACAGTGCTGACACCATTATTTTACCTTTCTAATTTTGATGTTCTGAGAATTCTCTCCTTCCAAGTTCAGCTGAATTACTCAATAATTATTCTAAATGTTTTAGCTGCTTGAACAAGGTCTCTTCTTTAGCAGGATAGTGAGATCACCTCTAGCATGGTTTTTGTACATCTATGTAAATTTCTTCTTCTTCTTCTACAGAAACCTGACGCGAATGGCATTATAAAACCACCTTTTTTAAGGTATCTTTCTTAAAAAGCTTTTACACTAATTTAGTTGTGTTGCATTTTATATTGACTTATTGTATTGATTGTGAGGGAAAATTAAGGATGTTTTTGACAAATCACTGTGACCTTTCCTAGGCACTGGTAAAGCATTACAGCTGTAATTAAAATACCTCAAGTAAAATACAATGTATAGGCCCTTCTGGGAAAAAAAATAAGTGTTTCTGCAGTAGTCTGACAGGGAACAGAACTTAAACTGTCTTTGTGGGTTAAAAGTCTTTCAAAACTGAAAGCTGTTTAAGGAAAAAAATGTCTAAATCTAACTGGGCATTAACTTCCCACATTCTGGATCACTGCAAAGTGAGCCTTCATACATCAGCTTCTTTTTAAAATTCAAGTTAAAAAGAGTTACCTGGAATCCTTTAGTCTAAAACCGTAACTTCAAACAAGGTGGACGAAGGAACCGCATGGCTTTAGCATGGGGTTGTGTTGCAGCAAACCTTCTAGTAACTGTGTACATTTCTTTTCAGTGGAGAAAATCCCTTCGCAACTGTGAAACTCAGACCAACAGTAACAAATGACAGATCAGCACCGATTATCCGATGAGTGTACAGTCCATCATGTGTACTTCCTCCTTAGAAACACCATTTTCAGTAATTATTACTATCTAAACTTGTTCCAAGAATTTATTTAAATGTAATTACTGTACAATAGAAGCAACCTGGAATGGATTTCTGATTTATTTTTAAACCTGTCCTTTCTAATGAGGTAACTGCTTTGGGCTAATATTTGAGCACTCTGGCTTGATTTTACAGTATGCCTTTTTGTAGTAGGATTTGTGAAAATACTGGGGCTAGCTTGGATTCTCTAGTGAACCAGTATAACTAATAGCTCTCAGATCTGATTCCTTGGCATTTGTTATTTGGAAACTGCCATGATAAGTTCTAGAACACAAGCCTGCATATGCCACTTACTAAGTAAGAAAAAGATGATGCCCCTTCCCCCCCAACAGACCAATGTAACACCTGCCTTATTCTGGAATAGACAATTACCTGTATAAAGTGATAATTCATTATTTTGTTTAAGACAGACATGTTAGGTTATAAATAAATATTTATCCTGTAACAATAGACAGTTTGTAATGCTTTGCTTAATGTTCAGATACAAATTTTCAAGTGTTAACATCAACTCATTTTAAGTCTGATGTTGTACTGTCAACACATTATTCCATGGTAATTTTTTCTTTAAAATATGTTGTCAAACTTTAGTCTTATAAAAGGTCGTAATAAAACAGTGCCATGTTTTTTCTCTCAAATGCTAATATTAAAAGATGCCTTTGAAGTTACTCCATTACTGAACTTTTCACAAAAGAAAAACATATAAAATCTGAAAATTGCTGAAGCAGCCCAGCACAACTGCTGGCATAGTGCAGGGTCTGAGGTGAGTGAAACACAGCTTTTAACTTCCATCACAAGGAAAGTTGTGCAGTTTGTTACCTAGGACTCAGATTTCCTACATCCAGTGGAGCTAGCTTGTCTGAAAGACTCTTCCTACATTAATAATCATCTCAGAAATTAGCCTGGAATTTTAAACCCGACTACTCACTCTGCATCAGCAGCTGGGGCTTTACCTCTGTACAGGTCAGGTATTTCCCACCCTGAACTCTGTATTGTGACTGCTGCCAGTCATCAATCCTTACTCTCAATTATTACACACTTCCTACAGCATCCCATGGCTAATTCATGTGGTGGTGTCTGCTTCTACTATAAACTGTAAATTCAAGTCATGTGAAATGCCTTTCAGTTGCTTAATGTCAAAAAATAGTATATGAGCATGTGATGGCTGAAGAGGTAGAGTCCATTCATTCCACCTCCTCCTCTCACACAGCCTGTCAAGTTCAAGGCTGAGGACACTCCATTTGCTATGTGGAACCTTGCAAAAATATCCATTATCCCCTTTTGACACACCAACCTTTTACAAGTGTTAATTTGCACCAGAGCCCAATTTCTAAAGCATATCAGAGGCAAGTCAACCTAGACTGTATAAGCTTTCAGTAGTTCAGAATCAGAATTAAAGTATCTGGAATGCAAAAATCTTTACTGAGGGTAGCTCTTACCTGGCAGTGCTGCAGCCTCTCTACCGCTGTCTGTGAACTACCACCAGGTTCGGCAGGTATGATACTGCCACTGTGTGATGCAAGACCTTTACCAATGAAAACAGGACTTCCACTGTCACTGCTATGAAGAGGGTACATTAGCATAATGGTAGCATACACAAGCACTTGCAACGGTTTACTCAAAAACATCTGATTTGCTTAAACAAGTACAGCCTTAAACCATGGGGCTGGTTGGTTGGTTGGGGTTTTTTAAGATTCTGGCAACAATTTATCCTTCTTTGTAGCTAGGATTACTAAGTCCAGTTTCTGACTACATGTTATCTGACACATTAGTGACACACTTAATAACCCAGCCACAACTTGAGGATTGCAAAAGGAAAAGCAGTTTTATTTAGTTTTCAACAGGTGCCACTAAACATGGAAAACAAGTCGGGTTTTCATGTTTTGCAATGCACATGCTCATAAAAGATTAAGTTTAAATTACATGCAAGAGACTAAATTTCTTCACACTTTACAAAACAGGTCTGAAGCAAATAAAATGATTGTACATGACATTTACATTAGAAAGAGTATGCTAACAGTTGTAGCTTCCATAAGCACGTCCACGTTCATTCCATTAACCAAAAGCTGCCCCACAATTTGGGCATCTTCTCTGCCTCAGTGCAAGACAGAACAGAATCCCAATTGGAAAGAATACAATGGCACACAGAACACCAAGACAGGTGAAGGTGTCCTCCAACACGCCAACCCTGCAAAAAGGGAAAACAGACTCAGTCAAGGACACCCACCAAGTTTGCCCCAAAGTTACCACCTTGTGATTTGGTAGTCACTAAAAACCATGTAATTTTATAATGCAAGATAAGGTACAAAGTGGTTAGGGGGAGAGGGGAGAGGTTCTCCTTTAAAAGGCCTTTATTTTCACAGCTTGCAGCAGCAGGTTTTGCATTAGACCACATAGAGAAAAACAGGAAAGTTGCCAGTGATCAAACTGTAGATAACAAGCTGTTTAGTTCCAGACAACAACCATTTCTCTACCACTGCAACCAGGACTGGTACTTTTATCAGAACAGGCACTACACCTCGGACCGCTTGTATCAACTCCAAATACTGGTTAATGCAGCTACAGTGAAGAACACATCCAGACACAGCACTCACTGAACAGCAGGAACAAGTTACACTCCCACCTCAGAGGTGTAACAACAAAGCTGTGCATCTGTAGCCACCACTGGGCTCTTCTGCAGTCATGCAGCCTGGCTCAGCCAACCTGGCCCACTGACTACACAGGAATAAGAGATCACACGCTTGGGACAGTATCAAACTGTATTCCTTGCTTGCCCTTCCTGGGGTACAATCCTTATCCCTAAAATGAGGAAACAGTCTTCCAGAACTAACCCTTCGCATCACTGGAGTTTACTCTCAACCATGAAAAGCAGCCTGCTTTTAGAATAACGCACTGACTTCTGGAATGACAGTGCTGAAGATCTAACTGTACCAGTGTTGTTGCACACCAAAACAGCTCTGTTTCTCAGCTTTTTTAGCTATTTCCCCACAGGCAGCAGTCACACTGGTGTCATATGCTTTTGCCTGCCTAGTTTCCGCAATTATCCTGGGATGAACCCTCTCAGTTCACTTAACCTCGAGTCTCCCACAGTGTATGTGTGCTAGAGCTCCTTCAGAAAAAATTACCGTTTTCTGAATGCTTTGATCTGACAATTTGGTGCTTTTTTTCTCAGCTTCTTCCCAAGAGAAAGGTTTGAATGGGCAGTGTTGTGTAACATTGGTGAAACACCCAGCTCATGTTTTCACTAAGCAAGTTAAAACCACTGCAGACAGCGAGATGCAGACAGGTTTGCTTCAGTCTATTACTTCAAATTAATACACAACCTGGCAATGTCTGATTCCTTCAGTTGCCAGCACATTCTCTCAGATGTGCTGGTGTATCTTCCTTCAGAAAGCACAAGTCAATGTAACTAACATGCCAAGGTCTGGGTACACCAGGCATTTAGGGCTCTTACCGAGTTAGCAGGATAAGAATGACTTAAAAATCTTAACTATAAATCTACAGCAGAAGACAACTTTGAATGTCAGCACTGTTGTGGAAGGTGCCAATTAAATAAGCGTGTAGAGGACTATGCTAACTGCTCACATTCGGACTTCCTAAGTCACCACAACAGCTGAGAGCAGCACTACTGTTGTGAGCTGTTTAACAGGTTTATTTCTGGTAGGTAGGAAAGTCCAAAGGCCAAACACACATCACTGTTAAAATAACCCTCAGTAGGTGTTCCTGGTTTCTGCTTCCAAAACCTGATGTCCCTTTAGAACTGTAGGAGAACCTGCTACTGATATCAGCCAGCTCCAGCTGAGTCCTCATTGAGTGACCACCCCACAGAGAAATTCCTTTTCAGCACAGTTCTGTAACAGCAGATAATTATCCAAATTTCAGTACCTGAGTTCTTTCTGAAGTGCTGTATCTCAACATCCCCCAAAATGAAGACAAACAGTAAAGCCTGAGTATTCAGACCTCAGAAGTTTAAGCAGCTACACTAAACAGTCAGAATTTGGAGTTCAGCTGAACACTCGAATAAGATGCATCCCCTTATATTCCCTGGTACAGTGAAAGTCAACAGAAACAGAGCTAAGTGACCTTGAAATACAATCTATAAGCAAGGTGCCAAGGCCAATAAGGAGTTGTTTCCTACAGAGCAGTCACAAACAACCTACTGTACACAAAAACAGAGTAAACAAAGGAAGATGCAGACTCAGAGACCATTTCTTTACCACAGTTGGCTAAAACATTACAACTTGATTAAACTTTAGAACTATTCCCTTTCCCCTCAATCGCTATGAGAAGCCAGAGGCTTTTCAAAGTGTTCTTGATACTCTCCTGCTTATACCTCTATCACCACATCACAAATCCAGGTATCAACACTGGCCTAACATAAAACTTAAGTGTCCATGGTACTTCCCAAATTCATAAAACCACCCTTCTTTAGGATGGAATTGCCACATTCAGCACATGTTGTAAAGGACAATGGTTCTGGCCTGTCACCCACAGATATTAGTGATAATATGAGAAGTACTAAAACCCCCTAACATTTACTGAGCACTTTGTACAATAGCTTTGGTATCACTTTTACTCACCAACTAAAGCAAAAGCAACGCGTAAGGAGTCAAGCATAAGGTAACAGTGGAGGTTTTGTTTATAAACAGATTTCTTTTTATCTCCAAAAGGACATGAGAGTCTCCACCAATGAGATCTAAACAGACAGACTGCCAAACAACACCAGACAAACTGCAGTACCAGGCAGCTGGTCCAGCTTACCTGCCAGGGCTTTGTATTTGACTGATTCTTGCCACGAGTTGCTGACTTAAAGAATGTATGGACCTAACACACAATCCTATCTTCACTTCTGGTGTTTCTGCTACAAGTCTCTCCCGTAGGTGTGGCTGATACCACACAAGTTTCTTTCGGGAACTGTGTGCCATCAACTTGCCTTTACACTTCTGCTGGCTTGATGACAAGTATGTCCAGTGGGTTTGTGAGGGTCAGAGAGAAAGGAATCGTGTACCCCCACCTAGCATGCAACATATCCCTACCTCTAAAACAGAAGTGCTGACAAATTATGCTATATGCCAGCAGCCAAGAAGGAGCCAAGCCATTCCTGCTGCAAAGCAGAAACTCACAATTGTCCTGACGCATTAGTCACTGACTCACAGCACTTGCCCTGCAAGCAGCACTCAGAGAAACTACAGGCACAAGATTTGCTCAGCTTTGTTAATATTTCTTTTTTTTGTCTGTGTCTAGTGTTCTGCTACAAAGAATTTTAGCCCAGGACTCCCATCAGTGTGGTGCCTGCCTCCCTTTCCCTCGCACCACAGAGAATACCAATGGAGAAAACAGTCCAACAGGATAGTGCTGCCATGGAAAGAAATATGGAAGGAGTTACTGAAAAATTATAAGCCCAAGACCAGTTACTGTCACTACTAGAAAAAAGACAAATATATAGGATCATATAATGAAGTAAACTTCCTACATATTATGGATTATTAATGCTTCATCCAGACCACTGTATACAGCTTCAGCCCTCGAGAAAAGAGTCAGAAGGAAAGAAAAATAGTAGAGAAAATTAGTGCCCATTAACTTCCCCTCACTAACCAACTTTCAAGCCCAAATCAGTTGTTATACCATTAGTCTGTGCCACGAAAAAGATCAAAATCTGCTTGCTAGGTTGAGTTCAGAGCACACTAATGCAAACGGAGATTCTTTTATTAGGCTGACTTTTAAAGCAGAATTGAAGACCCTCATATTAATCCTTGCTTCTAGAGATTTCCAACTAGCTGTCCCACCTGAGTTTATTACTGTGTATGAGGAAGGGTTAAGTAGTACTGCTTAAGGCTAACTGGAAAGCTTTAGCATAATTTCTTTGCAGCACAGCCTCTTTGCCTAGGGCATATCTGGACACTAAAACTGAAAAATTACATTGTAAGTGACCCTCAAAATTAGACTGCAATTAAAGAATGGAGTCAGTAAACAAGGCTGTCATACTGTCAACTCCATTCACCAGGGGAAAGACATGCTACTAGAAGTGCCATCTCCTGGGAAGAAACTGCTAATAGGACTGAAATGCAAAGCAATTCAATATAGGATAGCCAGACTGGTTACAGGTACAGTGACAGAAAGGACACCAGCTTTCAACCAGAGCTGGCAAGCCTGGCTGCAGAAGCTGAATGTGGCAATTTGTACTTGTGGAAATGGTAGGAATGCTGAGCAACCTGGGAGCAAACAAATCAGCAGGGGACACTCGGGAAGGGAGGCCTCTCCTTTTCCCCCCTCTACAGGTTAACCCAGTAACATGTTGTGTGGGTATACAGAGAGGCTCAGACACAACCTAGATGTTTCTGAGTAATTAAAGATTTAGGCAGGTTTGAGTACTACAGATCCACCCCAGAAAGGAAAAGCTCCTTTTCCAGGCATTTCAGTGACACCGAAAATAACATTAAAAAACACTAACAAAGCAAATAATCTTCTACTTGTCTCTTAGTAATTCCATATTCAGCTCGTACCCTGAAGTCTACCTTTGCAAAAGTAAGCCAGTGTGTTTAGTGAACAGTATAACCAGCCTAATTTTGATCTGACTTTAAAGAATAAACACATTCATTAAACATTAGATAGGGTACTTCTGGTCAGCCCCAAGTAGCTGCAAACCCAGGTGTAGGTGACTGCTGTCTAGCCCATTACAATCAACCCTCTTAAGCAGCTTGCAAGGCCCAAGTCTCAGATGTCCCTGACACTTTAAATAGATTTATTTCAAACTCCCTTCCCCCCTAACCAGAGTTATTCAGGAAGTTTTGTGGTAATGCAAAATGCCAATTAAAAAAACAGGGAGGGAATAAATGACCATCCATACTGAACCCCAGACACAGGGAAAAGGCTCCACAAGGGACAAAGCCACCCCAGGAGCACAGCAATGGAGGAAGACCAGTGGCAGTGCAGCCAAGCAGTAGACCAAGGGAGCTCCAAGTGACACTCATTTGGAAAGCTCATTAGAATTGCAGCAGCATGACCTCCACCATAACATACCTGTTATTTCAGAGCCAGTTCCTGTCATGTCTAGAGCAGGGGGATTACTACTACAGCATTAGCTACACAAACACTTTTTGGCTTGTGCTGATTTGTGTCACCACCTAATTTTAGATGAATACTACTTAACCAATCACTGCTTAGCCAGTTACTAAATTTAGAAGGAGAAAAGAGTATTTTTTGTAAGGGAGACTGTGCTTATGTCAGTCAGTGTTCACTTGTGTATCTTACCTGAGCTGCAGAGTAATTAGAGGCTCCATATTCAAACTGTAGATTCACTAATGTAACCAAACAAATTTTGTTCTACAACATAAACCACATAAAAGCTGATTATAACTGCACCACTCCCAATCTAAAAATAAAATGGAAAGGGTTATTTATACTGCAAGCAGCATCTTGGATTTAAGCTGTAACTGCAGCTGCCAACTCCATAAAGTAAGGTCAATTATTCCCACTGACAAGCATTTAAAACCAAATTACTTTTCAGACAACCCCCTTAAAAGTAAGTCTTAAGACATTAATATCTTAAGTCAAATGCTCAGAATCAGAGGTCTGATAGTGGGACCTGTGAACACAGCATCAGCACAGTTCAGCATGCGCATTTGAGACCTCACACTCCATCGCAGTATTTAAATGGGTGCTTATCAGCATTTTTCATTCTTTGCAAATTAAGTCGAACGGTCATCCCAGGTAATCAGAGACAATCTGGTTGTAAAACAGGCTCTGCAAAGCCTAAAAAGAAACTGCACTAAAGGTGACTGCCGTCTTCCACGCAGACACTCACTCACTGATCAAGCAAGAGGAAGTTTCTAATCAGTGTCTCATCTCTCCTGCCACTGAGGTCAGCAAGTCTCTAACTTTAGATTTCAATGGAAACATCAGAGCAGTGACAAGCCTGGAGTCTGGAAGCTGCACACTTGTTCTTTAATTCTGAACATGAAAACACAGATAGCTCTTCTTTACATCTGTCCTAGCTAATGCATCACCAGCAGCTAGGTTAAGCATGTTCACATTTCACCCACAAGCAGCAGAAGAGAAAAAAATGACAATTATATATATAACTACTGCGTAAGCATGGGCTGTTGACAGTTTTAATCTCCATGGAGAGAGAGGTGCCAGCTCCTCTAGCCTCAGTTTGAAGGCACTGGATGGCTGTTGATCCATATCCACAGAAAGGACCACTAATCTATAGAAGCCTCTGGCACGCCCTTCTCAACACAAGCTACACATATATGTAAATGCAATTCTCCTTAAAAGTCACCTTCAAGTAAGAGACAGCACAGTATCTGCAGATTTATCTGAACTTCCTTATACTTCAGGCCCATTTCCTATCCAGAGGGTGGGCTGCAGAGACAGAGAAATTCTGGCAACAGGAACAGCTTATATCTAGCTGTTGTCTTTCTGGAAACGCCTACAAATCACCAGCCTTCCACTGCTTTACTTCCAGTTCTGAGAACACACTAATGAAGAGACAAGCTTCCTGGCTTCACATCGGCAGCCTGGCCTCATGGCTGAGGTGAAGCATGCCAGTTCAAATGCTCTGTGCATGGTGGACATCTATTCATGACAAACTAAACTGAGACCCAGTGTGGTTTTTCCAGACTCATCCGCATACACAGCCAAATCAGTATCACCTCTGGCTACGAAAAACAAAGCCAGTTTCCTCCTCTCACCCAGAACAATTCATTCCTGCATAGAAATTCTAATTATCAGAATACAGACACCAAGACAAATGGTGACAGTAATAAAAAGAAAATGCCACCAACACAGACCCAGTGACAGACTGTCCTCACTTGGAACCTATTACCAGGCTTACCACCTCCTCTCTTCTGAGCTTAGGTAACATTTCCTACTAAGCAGCTGCATGCCCCAGCTGCTAGGCAGGGAGGAAGAAAAAAGTTAACAGCTATCCTAGTCAGTAATTCTAAATGGCAGACTCATGGCATCTACTCAAGTCTGCTGTATCAAGGCTTTCTTCTTTGGACTCACGTGCACAAGTCACTGACGAATTTCATGCCCTAACTGCTCCAGCCACCAGATTACAGCACAGCAGGATGAACATCCCAGTCTGCCTGAGCAGCACACGCTCACAGAGAGCTGCACACTGGAATGAGAGCTGAGCATCTGTGTGACAAAAGCCAGTGCCAGGAGCTGCTGCATTATTATACCTGTTCCTCTTTATATCACTACTGCAAAGCTGGCTCCAGTCACAAGATTCAAAAAAGATCTCTGACATGTCAGCCCATTGCCAGAAACTGAAAATCCATGTTTTTTCCTCAGAGTATCAGACATAGATAGGTTTTGAATAGATATATCTGTATCTCTGAATAGATAGGTTTTGTATTTGGGTTTGCTTGGGGTTTTTTTAATTCTTTGCATATTTAACCAGTACATATTATGAAATTACATTAAAGAATATTTACATAAAGTTTAAACATAGTTGCTTTAACTATAAAAAAACCTATATCCTGAGCAGCCTTCTCTCAGACAACATCTAGATTTTGTGATTGAAATAACTGAAGTAAAACCAGAAGACTGACATTTTGAAGCATTTGATTACCTAAATGCAATTTTCCCAGTCTCTTTTATCAGGAGACAGGCACTTACTTAGAAAAAACTTCAACCAAAACCTGAGAACGTGTTACTTTGTCAAGTAAAAAAATCAAAACCCAAACCAACCAAAGCCACAAAAAAATAGTCACCCCCAAAAGAACAACTTCTGGCAGGAAGATGGCAGTAAGAGAGATGTGAATAAGTGCAGTTTTAATCAAACTTGCTCATCTTCCAGTCCTAGAAGCAGCAATGTTACAATTTGGGGCCCACTACAATACTTCCGAAGCAGCCGTTTTGTAACCATCAGAAGAGAAAGCACTACAATGCAGCAGCATTGTGTCCTTTCCCTCACCCTTTCTTCCAAGCAATTGAATTCTTGTTAAACAGGAAAATAAACACCCAACAGGGCCCATCACAGGCTCCTTCCCAGATTTTGAAAACAAGAGCTTCTGCAAACATCAGATCAAGAGAATGTTTTCACGATTTTTAAATGGACCTTTCTTCTGTTAAGCAATAGGAAAGCAAACATTCCTCTGCAGTCTGTTCTACCAAACAATGCAAGACAGAGAAATAGAAAGCGAAAGTGACCACAAGAGAAGCAGCCAGGCTGCATTCTGCCAGCTAAAAAGGTAATTACACAGCTGGATCACTAAAGTTAGTGGCTGTAATGATTTAATATGTATTTGGGAACACAGAATAGTTTAAGAGCAGGACTGGGCCATTTCTTAGATGTCAACTACAAGCAATAAAGCTGACAAGTAATTCTCTGTACATCAGGGCTGGGAGAGCAACTCACAGCAGGACAACAGCACTACAATCACCCAAGACATTTTAATAATGCAAGGAAGGATGAAACACACATTAATACTGAAGTCTGTAATTAGAAAGCAACACTGACCAATGATGAATGAAGATGAAATGACTAATGAATAATTCTGAGCAAGAGGTACAGCTTGCAAGACAGGAGAGTCATCCCTCATATGCAGCAATGTTTGAGAGACAGAAGGAAATAAAATGCAATTACATAGTGAGCATGGGCATTCCACCTACTGTAGAGAGGCTGCTTCTGGAGATACTTTATACTTTTCATACTTCATAACATAAAACAAGCCCAAAGATGAACTGTAGCTACCTTAATACTCCCAAGATCATTCACGACTGCAATAAAATGAGACTCCTACATAAATAACAGACCAATACTGCATATTTATCCTCAATACCATATATTTTAAGTTGGAAATGGCTTTGATTTCTATTAGCAACATTCATACATGCCAGAGTGCAAAAGACTGCTTTGTGTTTCTGATGGTAGAAAACTTTGTGATAGACTTTAGCCTACTCTATCAGTTACATTATTCCACACCCACAAAGCTTTTTCCTCGTGATCTAAAGCAGATGGACTTCTTTAACAACCATGCACAGCATCAAGTCAGAAAAGTAACATGATGACTGACTTCGCAGTTTAATAACAAAGTTTTTATGTACCATCAATAGCTTTTTATCAATGCCCTTTCAACAACTGTTCTGCTCAGTCTTGTATTCAGAGTGTAGCTGCACATTGCATTCTTTACAAAATAGGTTTCCAGGCCAAGGAAGTAAAACCAGAACTATGTTTAAGGTCTTGAGAAGTCAAAGAGGATTATGAGCTCTTTCTTTAAGAGAAGCAGCCAGTATAACCTTCCAGAACATGAACCCTGACCCTTCAGGTTCCCATGAGTATTTCTAGTATCATGCTTCCCACACAGCATCCCTGTCACTTCTCTGGAAGTAGCAGACTTGTTACTTGTCAGAAGGCAAGCAAGCTGAGATTTTTTCCTTCTGCCTTGACACTTGACTCTTCCTCTTAAGACAATTAAGAAAAAAAACACAGTGATACTGCAGAGAAGACTGACCCACCATTACTAGGTAGTTACTCATCCTTGGGATTCCCAACCAAGAATATTTCAGAAGTGCTGAGAAGAGTCCTACAGTCCCAGCAGTGCAGTATCACAGTAATCAACATGTCATAGTGCTCCTCACAACTTTTTTTTCACAGCCTAATCCAAAACCTAAGGATCCAAGAGTAAACAAGGTTTCTGTGGAGAGTATTTTGCTTTAAGAAAGAGTTCACAATTAATACCTTCACCAGAGCAAGCCTGATGACCTTTAGAAAACTATTCAAGTGAGGCCACTTAAAAACACCCTACAAAAGAGCGCTCATTTTCCCAAATTTGGCTCAAGGATACTTGCAAATGATTGTTTCAAAGGTGTCTCCTAGAGCATCCCAGGAAATATAATTCCCAGGAAAAAAAGAAATCCCAAGAATAGCAGCAAGAGTCTACCAAGTTACTGCAAAGACCACTTCCATAGTATAACGTTTTCAGATTCATTGAGCTTGGGGCCAGAAGTATAAATACACTGCTGCCTTTTACCAAGCAACACATATTTTCTGTCTTCTGGTTGAGCTAAAGCATAAACATTTTACTGCCACTCATGTGGCAGGATCCACCACATCCTCTGAATAGCCCAGTGGTTACTATCCCTCACTGTTTGAAACACACATCTTCTAGACCAATAATGCTAACTGGTACAGGTTTTTCAGCCTTAAGCAGTGGTATTTCAGCAGGCACCTGTTTTTACACAGCTCCACAAGCTACTTCTTATCTGAATCCACCTTTCAAAGGATGCAGTGACTCTCAAATACCATTTGTAACAAAACCAAAAGGCACCTGGGGGCAGCCTGTGCCACTACAACAATCGATCACATTCACCATTTCAGCTATTCTAGCAAGTGTGCTTCCTACGGTTTGAAACAGATAAGGGTTCAGACCTGCAGAATACGAAGTGCCTCCTGGCAAGATGCCACAAGGGTAATTCCCATATATTCTTACAGAAGGGGAATGATTCTGCACTTAAGCCAGAGCTGACCAAGCACACCAGTGTCTGAACTGCAGCAGCAGCAATCTGGCTGCCCTCAACCATTAGTTAATATCCTGGGATGAGCAAAACTGAGAAGCGAAAGGAACTACAGCTGACTTACAGCACTTGTGTGGAAACAGAATGCCTCCTTCCCGTTTTTTATGGCTGTTGATCTCTGAGGGGTAAGTTGTTCTTTTGTTGCAACTCCCACTAATAGCTGACCACATTTTCTGGTTTTTACTACTCCATCAAATTAACACTTTGAATCAAATCCAGTAATCTCCATGTACTTCTGCAGTAAAAGGATTTTAAAAGCAAGAGATCTTTTAAAGCCTTAAGATAATGATGTTTTCAACCAATACCGACCATCACCCTGCCTGGCTTTGCACAGTCTGGATGCTGGTACTGGGGACACACACCAGAGCAGCAGAAGCCCTTCAACAGGACAGCCAGATCACCAGAAGTGACTATGGTCAATAAAGTTTCACAATAAAGTCATGCTACCCATTATCACTTAGCATAACACACCAAAAAGGACTTCCTGTAATCCTCTCCTCCAAGAACTGACCTTTTACATCTGTTACTAAAGTACTTTTTAATTAAAAATACCACCTACAGATCTTCCTCCATCCTAAAGAGCAGATTCATGTTTATATATAAAGTCTGTTGTATCAATTATAGTAATTGTCACAAGCCCATTAGGACAAGCTCATGCTACAGAAATCAAAGCACTCCATTGCTAAATCTGTGCTTTGTCAATCAATTGCATTCTGATATATACACGCAAAGAGAAGCTACTGAAAAGCAAAGGACTGCATGAATGCCTGCATTTAGAAAAGAAAACCCAAGACTTGAGTTGATTTCCCAACTAGAGAGATGGTTTACCTGCAGGCAGGACAGCCACCAACTACTACGACAGAAGTGGTAGCAACAGGCTGCTGAATAATGGTGTACGTGCTCGAATAGTTTGGCTGTGATGGCGGTGGAGGAACAGCATACCCTAAAATAAGGAAAAAAACTCAATCACCACACGTAAGGCACAAAGAACAATGACCATGATTAAAAAGTATGCAAACAGAATGTGTAAAAATAAAGAGAAATGTAGTCTCAGATGAGGACCTGAAGAAGCTCTATCAAAATCAGAGTTGGAACACACTACTCAGCACATCTAATAGCAAAGCCACTTCATAAACCCAAGTATCTAACATAATTTAACCATCGAAAAAGGACACTGAGCTAATAATTAACTTTATGAATTTGTTTCAGTGCTCTTTAAGCACCAGGGAAAAAAAAGATTAAGCAGAGAAAGACCACAGCTTTCACTTCTGGATGTTATATATCGGGTATGTCCCACTCCAGAGGGCAAACTAGTTTAAACAGGACAAATTTTCCTCTGGTTTCCAGCTTAACTTCAACATATTAAGTTTATAACTGCACAGAGAGGTAAGAGTGATAGGATTCAAGTGGAAAAGAAGCAAGTTGCATACCGTAGAGAAAAAAAGAAAACAACTTTCAGAAACCCCATGTTGTCAGCCAGTGAAGGTGTCATTTTAACAGCTGTAGTTAGAAGACACAATCCTATATCTACTGCACTGACATTAAAATTTAAAAGGGAAAAAATAAAAAGCTTTTTAAAGGGACAGTTAGATGCATGCAGTGTAATCCCGCAGTCACGGTACACTCTGCCCACTTACAAGTCGTTTTGAGCTTCTCTCCCAGAGAACAGTTATCAGATTTTCTGGGGCCAAGTTATGCATCAGTAAAGTCTAGCATCCTCCCTACTTAAAATTAACCTGAAAATAATCAGGAATACTTGTATTGTAGAAAAGTAAATTCGAAGTTATTAACTGGAAGTTAACCTATAGCCTCAAGATTCAAGCCAACGCTTGCTAACTGCAAGATGTGCTATGTCTGCTGTGTATCTTTTGTAACTTCTGAAGCATTCCCTTAACTTTAGAACCTTTCGCAAGAGGCTACTTCTTTCTCTGATGAGGTCAGCATTAATTCGGTTAAGAGACGTACCCTAACTACTCACCTTCTTAAGCCTCTCCAAGACCGCTGAAGTGTATCAGGAAAAAACAAACATTAACCCGAGTACAGTGAAGTGCGGGCAAAGAAAAGTGCAGGTTTGGGGTCTGTTTCACTGCTTGCGCAGCTGTGCCTCTGCTAATGTTTTGAGGCAGAAACCCCCACACCGGAGAGACACATACAAAGTCGGTCGCATTTTCAGGAGGGCAGCACACAAACACATTTCACCTCAGAAGCACCTACGGAAGGAGGGGAGCGGGAGATGGCGCTTTTAAACACCTGGATCCCCTCCGCACCTCCTCCCTGCGATGGTTTTAAGCGTGAAAGCCGAGAGGCTCCAACCGCCTCGCTGCTGACAGGGAAGACCCACGCAGGAGGCTCAAGAGTTCCCCCGCTCTCCCCGCTTCTGCTGGGCAGTCCCTCAGCGGCGCAGGCCACGGCCCTACCCCACAGCCCCCGGGCACCCCACCGCCAACCCCGTCCCGTCCTCGGGCTGAGGGGGCTTCTCCACAGCCGCTCGCCATCCCGGAGAAGGGGGCAGCGCGGCGCAGGCTCTCTGCCGCACGCCGGGGGCCCCGCACCCCGCCGCGCTGGCGGCCGGCCCTTCCGCCGCCGCCGCCTCAGACCCACCTGCGGCTGCCGCGGCGCCCGGGTAGGGGTACGGCGGGGGCGGCTGGAAGCCGGGCTGCGGGGCGGGGATGGCGCCGTAGTTGCTCTGGCCGTAGTCGTAGCCCGCGCCCTGCGCGGCGGGGCTGTAGGCGGGGGGCCGCTCCTGCAGCAGGGGCTTGCTGTCCATGCTGGGGGCGGCGGCGCTGCCGGCCCGCGGAGCCGCGCGAAGCGCCGGGAGGGCGAGGAGGAAGCGGCGCCCTCGCCTCGGCGCCCAGCGGGACGGGCGCCGCCCCGCCCCGCCCCTCCCCTCCGCCCCGCCCGGGGGCGCCGCAGCTCAGCGGCGGCGCGAGCGCCCCGCCGGCAGCGCCCCGCGCATTCGGGGCCGGGCGCGAGGCACCGGCGGGGGGGGGGAGGTGCGCGAGCGGCCCCTGGCGCGCGGGCGGCCCCTCCCCGAGCGCCCCGCGCCGCTGCGCTCGCGGCCGGTCACAAGACTGCACCCCACGTGACGCCGCTCCCCAGCGGCGCGGGGTGACTGTGCGAGAGGCGCAGGAAACCCCAGGCCTTAAAGGGGCCGCGCTCCGGGCGCCCGCCGCACTGGGACCCGCACGCCGGCAGCCGGCAGCCTGCACCCACCGCCTGCTCTGGCTGCGAGGGTGCTGTGCCCCTCCTGCTGCCCTGTGTTGGGGCGAGAGCAGCCGCCCTTGGACCTCGGGTCACCGGGTGATGGTGGATTCTACACACGCTCCCTGAGAACCTATCAGCGTTTTCCTTCAAATGCGCCTCTCCCAAAACGAAGTGCCTGCTGGAAACTGGCGGCCTGAACAGCAGGAGGACGGGGCTCGTTAAATCCCAGCTAATGGTGGGGTCGGCCGCGGCTGGAGGGTCTGCTCAGCCCGGGAAGGCCCCGGGAACAGTGCCAGAAAGGGGGATGCAGGAGGTTGTCAGTTCTGCACCTCTAGGAACACCCAGAGCCACTCTGAATCATGCAGTAGGCAAATGAATTCAGCTGAGCTTTGGGAAGATGGAGACGTTGAGAGATGGTGTCGCCATATATGTAAATATATACATACATATATATTCTGTGTGCATATGTGTTTGCTTTTACACAGCACCCACAGTATGAGGAAAAAGCAGAAATCATCAGCAAATGGTGGTGTATCCTGCAGTGACTCCTGCAAACTCTTGCGTCCCCACTGGGAAGAGCTGCACCTAAACTAAGGGGAAGAGAGAACACTGGGAGTGGCAGCACACAATGGGAATGTTGTAAAATGGGGAAAGCTTTTGAAATGAGATTAAGGAAAAGCAGACGAAAGCTCACATGGCTCAAAGAGATACTAAATTTGTTAGAACACTGCAGAAAGGAAGAGGAAAGCAAGGGGGGGGTGCTGCTTTCTCCCAAAGAGCAAACTGAAGGAACACCTTCAACAGCACTTCCTCCAGGCTCGGCTGCTTCTGAAACCTGAGTTCTCAATGGCAGGACAGCTCAGGCCAGATGCTGAAATGTCTTTTATCACAGTTAAAACTCTGGCCTCTTCCCTCACCTTCATCCTTTGAGCTGTCTGATTCACCAAATCTCTTATTTTTAAACACACACAGGTTTTTCCTTCACCACAGGCACCAGCACAGCCCCATCAACCACTGAGTCCCATGGCACTGCTCCTGTGTGGTTTGGAAAGCTCAGTCCTGCTCCATCAGAAGGGGAGAGAAAACATAAAGAAGGAAAATGATTAAAGAGTCTGCCCCAAAATCAAACAAATTCTTGGAAACAGGCAGAGATGCAGATGACATGACCCAAAATCCAAGGCAGTGCCAGCATCACATGATGGTGAGAGGCTCCCTGCCCTCCTGCTTCCCATCTCCTCCCTCCGGTTTGCAGTGCCTGACTCATCTGGAAGGGGCACCGCTCACAGTTTGCAGTGACATTTAGAGACTGCTCCCACTCTGAGGAAAGCTTTTGCTTACTGTAACTGTAGTGGTATAAATATTACATGAGGTTTTTGCAAGAAAAAGCTTAAAGCACAAATGCAATGCAGTACTTCCTCATTAGGGGAAAGATACTTCCCTAAAATCAAAGCCAAGTGATGAGGAAAATCTCCCTTTCCCCACCTTTTAGGGAAGTGAGATTTGGGAAAGCGTGGAAGAGCCGACAGTAGGGAAGCCACCAGTATGAACCGTCCCTGCAAAACAGTGGAACAGGATCTAAAATATCTTGACTATGCTTTGGACAGAGGAAAGTCTTTTGTAATAACAAGAGATTCAAAAGTTCAGAGTTGATTTCAGAGTGCTCCAGCCATGCACAGGCCAGGGATGTGCCCCAGTCCCAGGGACAGACCTCCCTGAACTGCATTTTCCATATGAACTGTGGCTGTGCTGTTGTACGCTGCAGATTGTATTTAGATGCTACAATCATGGGCAAAACTGAGGGAAATCTCTGCAGTTGACAAGGGGCAGCGACCTTCACCAAGTGATACCTCCTTCCCTGGAGATAATCCTTCCTCCTGGGTCACACAGTAACCACAGGACTGAAGGACAGATATCTGGATGTTTTCTCTCTCTAGATGAGAAAGTTGGGGCTCAGGCTGAGAAAGCTGGGGCTCAGGCTGAGGAAGTTGGGGCTGTTCAGCCTGGAGAAGAGAAGGCTGCGTGGAGACCTCGTAGCAGCCTTCCAGTATCTGAAGGGGGCCTATAGGGATGCTGGGGATGGGCTCTTCATCAGGGACTGTAGTGACGGGACAAGGGGTAATGGGTTAAAACTTAAACAGGGGAAGTTTAGATTGGATATAAGGAGGAAGATCTTTACCATAAGGGTGGTGAGGTACTAGAATGGGTTGCCCAGGGAGGTTGTGAATGCTCCATCCCTGGCAGTGTCCAAGGCCAGGTTGGATAAAGCCCTGGGTGGTAGCCCCACACCCCCCATGGCAGGGGGGCTGGAACTAGATGATCTTAAGATCCTTTCCAACCCTAACTGTCCTATGATTCTTTTGCAAGGCCTCATAGCGCCATTGAGGGAAAACCCAGGTGAACCCTTCACAGGGCACAGACTAGAAGTGACATTCACATTAACCCAGTGCCCCAGGGTTACACAGCACATCCACTGTTCACACTCATGGCAAAATGAACATTGTTTTGTATTTAGCTGTTTGGTTTTGCAAAACCTTTCTCTTGTTACCTCCTTGCCAAATGGAAGTCTCTACTGCAGCAACAGCAAGTGAAGAAAGCAGGGCTCAGAACCAGACACCCAAAGCAAGCAAGGATGGGTGCATCTTCCTAAGGCATCCATTCATTCCTAACTTTTACATCAAATTACAGATAGAGCAGACCCACCGACCACAAAAACATCACATGTCACCAGTGTCATGGAAAGTGTTGTGTTTCACATGTAAGGTCCTTAAAATAAGCATGAGAAAACTGTACTGGTTGTTCATGACTTATCATGCAGATGCCTTGCATAACCAGTCATTCCTCCTGACATCCTGTAAGACTACAGGACTATGGTTCAAAATCCAAACTGTGAGAAAATCCCAGAAAATGCTCCTTAAATTCTTCTGCAATACAGTTCCCGTGCAATACCACCAGTCTTGTTTCCGCATGCTTAAAACAGCAACTGGACAGAATACATGTCATATATATGTTCAATATTAGAAATCTTGTAAAATTAATTTCCTATGATCTAAACAGCACATGGTCTTTACATATATGCTTTGCTACAATGATCAAATCATCAAAACACAACTAGGGAGCAAAAAATTCTGCTTTGAGGTGGCATCAAGCTGTGCAAGAGACCAAACCACAGCAATGTGAGTTGAGTGTCCCTGGGGCTCAGAAGGAAACAGCCCAGACGGGACGGTTTTGCCTCATACAGGCTTCATTCTAGAGTTTCATGTGTACATCAGCCCTCTGACCCACAGCCCTCTGCATATCAAAACCATCTGAACCTACAAACCACAGAAGAGCAAGGTAAAGGTGTTCTCTTTAACCAGCAACCAGCAGCTCCTCTGGCTGGATTCACAATGGATCCACCAGTTCCCTTTGGGAAAGGCCTGAAATGAAAGCTAACTGCTTTTCACCGTTCTTTACTGCACCTTTGAGGGACACAAAGATCTGAGATACCTTTTGTTTGCAGATCTGTGTTGTGTTTGGTTATTTGAGTACACAGGCATGGAAGTTCTTGCCCATCATGTTAGGTTTTCTGACTCACTTTAGAACGAATTGGAACGGGATAGCTAAACCTGAGATTTATAAGCAAGCTCTTCCTAAGGGAGATTACAATTTTGCAGCAGGGCAAGTCCTGCAATAAACGTTAGGCAGCACTTTGGGCAGGACTGCTGCTACGCTACACTGCTACAAGCTACGAGACGCCTCCTTCCTTGTACCTCAGGCAGGACGTTTACCGATGCAGCAAGGGTAAACCTGAGTGCGGGCTGCGGCCCTTGCGCTCCCGGGCCGAGCAGCCGACCGCTCCTCTGCGCCCCGCCGCGCGATGACGCGCCGCAACGCAGCCAATGAGCGCCCGGTGCTGTCGGGCGGACGCTGCCGCCGCGCCGGTGCGGGGCTGCCCTGGGCGAGCGCCGAGCGGTGGCTCCTTCCGCCGGTGAACGGCGCCGGGCGGCGGGGAGAGGCGCGGCCGGCGGGAGGCAGGTGAGGGGCGAGCCCCGGGGGCCGGGCTGGGGCAGAGCCGCTCGCTGTCAGCCATCCCGCCGCCGGGAACGGAACGGAACGGAACGGAACGGGGCGGGCGGCGCGGCGCGGCTGGAGATGGGGCCGCCGCAGGGCCAGGCGCAACCCCCGCCGTATTCTTGCCCGCCCCCGTCGCCCTTCCCGGCGGCTCCGGTGCAGGCGGGAGCGGCGAGTGGGGCCGTGTGGAGATGCCGGCGTCCCTGTGCAGTCCCCCAGGGGACGGCGTGCGGGGCGTTTTCGTCACCAGTGGAGACCCTCTCCTGTCTCCTGCGTTTGGCTGCCCGGCTGCCTTCTGCGGGGGAGTGGGCTGCAGGGGGATCGGGAGCCCTGACCCGCCGCCATGTCGGGCCCGGGACGCCCGAGGGTCGGCCCCGGCGGCAGCAGCCCGGATCTGGCCTTGCGGGCGGCACCGCTGCCCGCGCCGGCGGCAGTTCCCGGCGTGGTTTGCGCGTTGTTGAGCTCGTACGACGCTTGCAGACCCCCACGCACGGCCCGCCCAGGGTGGTGTGGGAGAGCGGAGGCGAGGCAGGTGCGTGCGGATCTTGCCGTGGTTTGCCCCGCGGGCACCGGAGCCGGGTCCTGTTCTCGCCCTGACCGAGGAACCGGGGGGACACGGTCCCCTCTCCGGAGGAACCTCGTTAACATGAGATGATCAGGGACGTTTTCCTTGAATTCTGTAGCAGTCAGTGTCATGTCAGGCAGACGGAAATTATGATTAACAGTATCTCCATCTCAGCAGTTGTAGTTCAGAACGACCTGGCTGGGCTGAGGGATGAGGAAGCATTTATCAGATGTGGATCTGAATATTCGCAGTCCCCTGAGGATACTGGGCAACTTCTGCATTTACTGAAATGCACACGAGCCACAAGTGCTGAGCATCCTTCACGATCAAGGAAGACATGTCTTCATCTTCTGCAGCACAGTCTGTGCAGAGGGGCCAACAATGAAGTCTTAAAAGTAGTTTATAATCCCAGATTCATTTAGGATTTTCCTGTGATTCTCCAAACGCTCGGTCCTCAGGAGTTCAGAAGAAGGAATGTACTCGGCAGTGTTTTAGCTGTCTTGAATATTTTAATCCAGTTACATCTGCCTGGATTATTTTAATTTATTTTTGCAAACCTCGTAATCTTTGGAACTTTTCCTGAACTCTTCCAGGTACTTCCTGACTTCCCAGCCTGTCCTCCCAGATGCAGGCCCTTGCTTGCATAGCTGCCCACTTTTAACACACTCAAGCATCACTTCTCTTCATTACCTGCTAGGCAGGTACCTTCACTGCAGTATCTGCAGTGCTGCCTTTGCTCCAGAATCATGTTCTGGATGCTTAAGATGGAATGCATCGTGTTTTCCTCTGTTAAAAAATCTTTTCTGCAGAATTTCAAGTGCTAATACTCAAAGGCTTATTTTCATGGTCTTTCTTTTCCCAGTGGTACACCCATTATAATTTTGCCCTCACCTTCACTTTGCTCCATTCAGTATTTTTTTCCCATATATTATGTCCTTTTGTACTATCCTACTTCTACTAACAGAAAGGCAGTATATAAAGAAGATAAATGGCTGGTCCAAGAGCAAACAAAGGCAGTAAATACATGCCTGTGTATTCCCAGCCACAAGGAGAGAAGAAAAAAATAAGTCAAAATTAGAAGATTCATCATAGTTGTGCTGCCACAACTAAAAGGAGAATTTTGCTTGTTCTCTGTTGCTATAAATGTTCTTCTCACTGTTACCTGTTACTCACCTGGTGGATCCAGGTTTTTAGGTACTTAGCAGCAGTAGTTCTAAGAATCAGAATTCTGAAACATCCCTCTGGAATCCCATATAAATGCACTGTGTTGTTCATTCCCACTGGCCTAGTTGTTTCCAGGTCTGCCTCCACCATTCAAACACAAGGTACCAGTTGGTCCCTGTGTACCACTGCTTGCTACCAGTCAGAAGCTGTCAGGGATTCCTCTTTTCTTTCATTTTGCGGGATCAAAGTCGTCTTTTCTGCGTTTCCCTCCTGGTCCTGCACTGCGAAGTTAATAGAACTGGAGACAAAGTTCAAAATACCCATCAGTAGTTGGGACTGTCAGACATACAGAACAACCAAAATCTGTACAGTTTAATGGCACCCAGAAGGCCAAGTGACAGAAACAGTGGCCTTTCTTGACTTTTAAGAGGACTGGTGTACACACGCATCACATGAAGGGTAGAGCTGCAGTACCTAGGAAGTGTCAGGTTTCTGAGTGATGCAACAGGAATAGAACTCACCCAGGCCTAAGTACCCACCCACACTCTAAGTACACTTAAATAAATACCTACCTAGGTATATTAAATGAAGATCAGATCCCAAAGTGGTTACCAGAATGCTTTGGAAAGAGGTTTCCTGACAACAACAGGTGATATGCCCATGGATTAAAACCAGATGTGTGCTCATGGAGAAGCTTTCTTCCCCTTTGTACCTATGTTGCATGCACCAAGAGGAGACAGGAGGAGAGAAGTTATGGGTTTGTGTAACTGAGATGAGCAAGGTGTGTAGCATCACCAGTGTTATCAGATCTCCTTTTTGCCTTTCAGCCATGGCCATGCCCAGTTCCCTTCTGTGGGCTGTTGACATTTTTGGGAGGGTTTACACCCTGTCTACTGTTGGCCAGTACTGGGAGCTCTGCAAGGATGCACAGCTGGAATTCAAGCGGGTCTCTGCAGTCAAGCAGTGCTGCTGGGGAATAGCCTGTGACCATCAAGTCTACACCTACGTGTTCTCGGGTGATGTTCCTATTAGATACCAGGAAGAAACTTACGAGAACCAGGTACGACATATAGTGGGTACCTGTCACGCTGCCACGTGCTCATCAGAACGGAGCGACAGCAAACCCCTACGTCAGCTGTCCCTGCATGTTTTTCTGACAGGAAGATTGTTTGACTTTATTCTCATGTTTTGATGATGTTTCTGAACCCTGATGAAGAGCACATATGTGCCAAATAGCAGGTTGTTCTTTTAATATTTTTATTCTCAAAGCAAGGTTATACTTCACTGCTCTTGCCAAAAACAACACAAGTGTGCACCACAGGCTGCTTCATGCAAGCCACTGCAGGCTGGAACATTCAGCCTTTTCACCTGATATTTTCCCTTCCTTAGTAACACGTAATCCCCTTTAGTGACACACAATCCCCTTATGTCCAATGTAACTTCCATGCAGCAAACATATCAGAAATATATTATTCTTAAGAAAATGCTATTTTTTAGTGTTTCAACTCTAATAAAGGCATAACTCTCCATTGAAATACGTTTCCAGCTTTTTTTAAGATGATCCTTCCTATGTGACATACTTCAACAAAAGAATGTATTCAAAATAGTAATTTAAAGGAAACTGATCTATTATGGTTTAAAATTAACCAAAAGTTGTTTGAGAAAACGGAAGGATTTTCTTGAGCACATTTCTCTGATTTCTAACAGGCAATGGGATAAATATAAGTTGAGAAAAG
The DNA here is from genome assembly GCF_037157495.1 of Lathamus discolor. NCBI lineage: Eukaryota > Metazoa > Chordata > Aves > Psittaciformes > Psittacidae > Lathamus > Lathamus discolor. The sequence goes on along the minus strand of NC_088889.1, from coordinate 84,796,691 downwards.
ACATTAATTTATCTACATGGGTAAAAATACAACAAATTAATTTTATACATTACTTAACATTATCACAACTTTCCAGCCATTTAAAAGTGTTCCTTTTGTTATGCAAACATGATCTTTTAAAATGCAAAACTTTACATTTTATTTTGTTGTTTGAAAACTTGTTTTGTTCTAGGCCATGAAAAAATGGAAACCAAAATACTAGAGTGAAACTCAAATAGATAATGTGCATAGCATTGTAACCGATTCCTAGTAAAAGTAAACAAACCACTCATTTTCCACATGCCCTAAAATATAAGGGAGTATGACATGATAAATTTTGCCAGTACTTATATAGTAGGTAAGGGGTGGGGGAAAGAAAAATCACAGCTGCATTGACAAAACCCTAGCAAGTTATTTGTCCCATAACTGATTAAAGCCAGATTTGGAAAAACATCCAAAACCTTTGGTATAACGTAAGACACAGGGAAGAGTTACTGATACCGTTATCTTGACACAGTTCCTCGTGCAGAGGCCATGCTGTTTTTCTAGTGCAGGAGTGACACTAATCGTCTTTCTCATGGTGAGTAGATTAGAGATCCCAAGGCCATCTATACAGCATTATCCTAATGCTGCAGTGTGATGGTGCCATGCATCTCCCAAGAAAAGCACTATCAGTATTAAGATATATCATCAGATGTTCCTATTTGTGTGGCTGAAAAATGACTTGTTTGGGACTAACTGCAGTCAGCCCTGCTTTGATACTTAGAAGACCTTCTCCAAAAGACTTTGTTAGATAGGGGCTTATAGCATGAGCACTGTCTCATTCACCCCAGGATTTTATTCCTCTCTTACTGCAGACAATTAGCAATGTATCACTTATGACTCCCTATAGACATCCATTGGAATGCTGTGATTTCAAATAAAATCATGTATTATTTCTGACAGCGCTGGAATCCAGTTGGTGGCTTTTGTGAGAAATTACTGCCCAGTGACCGCTGGCAGTGGAGTGATGTGAGCGGGCTAAAACATCAGCAGCTCGATAGTTTCACACTGCCTTCACCCCACTGGGAGTGGGAGTCTGACTGGTATGTGGATGAAAATATTGGAGGGGAACCAACAGAGAAAGGGGTAGGTGAACAATACCAAAAAAAGATCTATTCTGGGAATTCTTAGGCTGCGAAATAAAAGGCACTTTTATAAAGTGTAAAAGGTCTATAAAAATAAAAGGCACTTAACTTCACATAGCTGCTTTCTAGGAAATAGCTCAACTATAATACAACACAAGGAAGGTTCTTGTTTGAAGTCTGTAGCAGCTTCTACAGAAGCTTTTTCCTTTGAACAGGCCACAAAATGCCGGCTACCGGATGCCACTGTTATTAATGACTTTTACTATGAAAAAAAGTGAAATGCTTTACTGTGTCTTGCTTGTTCTGTGTATATCATGCAGAGGAATTTGAACAGGATTCATATGGAATTAGCTGATGTGCTAATCGGGGCTGTTGAGACATGCACAGTAATTTGTACTGCAGCTGTAGGAGCGATTCTTGCACAGAATTGCTCCGAGTTATGATTTCAAGCTTTCCCTTGGTCCTGATTTTCATACAAGAAAACTTCTGTTTGCAGGGCTGGACTTACGCCATAGACTTTCCCAGCACCTACACAAAGGATAAGAAATGGAATTCTTGTGTCAGACGCAGGAGGTGGATCAGATACAGGAGATACAAATCACGGGATGTTTGGGCAAAGGTTCTTGATATCTTTTCAATATTAAATAAACTGATTTTCTGAAATAATCAATTTTAAATGCAGGGGAATTAATTTTTTTATCAGTGCTCTGTAGGCTGCACCTAAATCCCTGGAAGGCTGTGATTTTTCATAGTAACTTATGGTAATAAGGTGCCAAATCTCATGGTAATGCAGTTGGAGATAGATGCTCGGCTCCCTTGCACATTTCAAACCAACTTTTTAACTTTCTTTGGTTGTTTGACAAAGCACCCTCGTTTGAGGTGCAACAGTCTAGCATCAGTCACCAGCTGTGTCTTTTATCTGTATCAAAAACTGTTCTTTAATAATTGTTTCAATTTAAGAATGTACAGAAGTTACAATTTGTGGTGTTCCAGCTTTCCAGTTTAAAAAATGTCTGTAGGTACTGTTCTGGGTGTAAAAATTCCCTTCAGTTAGGGGATGAAACAGATGTTTTCATCCTGCTTCAACAGCATTTCCTCTCTTTCTGCATATAGCAGCCTTGAATGAGAGGAATCTCCATAGATTAACCAGTCTGAAAGAGAAAATTAGGCCACCAGGCAAATCACCTGTCTGTTTGCAGTGTCTTCTCAATCTTTCTTCTCTTTGCTTCAGATCGTATCCCAAGATGATCCAGATAAATTGCCAGACCCTTTCAATGACATCTCCATTGGAGGATGGGAAATCACCGATGAGCCTCTGGGGCGTTTATCAGTGTGGGCTGTTTCTTTACAAGGAAGGGTATGTGCATGTTCTCCAAGTTTTCTAATATGAATTACTACTGAAAAGGAGTTAAATACTTTTAAGGCATGGCAGGTTTGTTATTCATAGAATCAGAGAATGGTTTGGGTTGAAAGGGACAGTAAAGGTCATCTAGTCCAACTCCCTGCCATGGGCAGGGACATCCTCAACTAGATTGTCTGATGTTGGTAAGGAAATAGCTGTATTTGCATTTGGCAGAGGATGTAAAAGCTGTGTTGAGACAACATTATGTAACAACTTGAGCTGTAAATGGAAAGGCTTAGTGTCTCAGGGGGTTGCTGGAAGCCTTAAACCTCTATAAACATGTGAATCTTAAAAACTTGGGAGGAGGAATGTCTTGTATTCTGAAAAATGCCCAGAATGCAGACAGTGGCACTGGTAACAGAGAGAAGGAGCCTTAAAACCTGATAAAGATTCTTGCAAAGCGTTATGCCATGTCTCTGTGGTGGAGAGTCCGGAATGATTCAAGAAAGGGTTTCCAAAATGTTTTTGTAAGACTTCCTGTTCAGAAGACAGGAACCTTCTGATTTGGCAATGTGAAATCTAGCTCTGGAATGTTTTGGATTTATTTTCTATTGAAAACTATCAAATTTTCTTTTGTTTGTTTTTAGGCCTACCGTAAGGTCTCTCCTGTTTTGCTCAGTGCTGTCAAGATTTGACTGTTGCTTTCCTTCCTTCATCCTTACAGCATGTGTCTGACATTACTTTGTCTCTAGACAATTTCTAGCTTGTGATCAGTCTCACGGGGAAAAATGTAATACTTTTAACAGATAGCCTGAGATTTCAGTCACCCTTGGCACTGCCTGGAGAGGCAAGGAATCTTGGTTAAATCAAAGTTCCCTGTGCCTCATGCTCCCCAGTAATAAGTGACAGGCATCCCACTCTACAAGCTTACTAGACTGACATTGTAAAACGCTTTCATTTCCCAAGTGAAAGTCCCCAGAGAAAAAAAGTATTTCTAAAAATGAGCATTTAGCCCTCAGCAGTCATTCTCTGGAGCTCTGGTATGACTGCTGGAGGATGCTTTCTATGTGTGACCTTCCTATTTTGACTGCGCTCTACAGAAAAGTGCACAGACAGTAGTACCCTGTGGACTGAGTGTCACTGAAGGCTGTACAGAGTGGCATTTTTTACCCGTGTTGTAGCAAGCTCAGTTCTGTGAAAGTGAAGTCAGGCTATTATCAAACAAGTAACATTTTATGTATTTGTTCATTCTTGGCTTATATAACATGCCCTGAAATACACTAAAGTGCAGTTCAGATGTTGAAATACACACAGAACATGTAGCAATAAGTTACTGTACCCAGTCCAGGTACACTTCCACGATAAAAGCCAGTCTCTAAAAAGCCTCCTCCCTTCGTACATAAGGAAATAGATTCAACTGCATAATCACCATCAAAAGAATATCTTTAAAGGTCATAGTGCATACACTGCATACAAGCGTCCTTTTGTTAGAGGAGGACTGTGCCTTCCAGTTTGTCTTCATGCTTGTCTCAGAGGTTGTGTTGTTGTAGTGATACTTTTCTAAGTTTTATTTGATTATGTTTCTTTTTTGAACTTGTCTAGGTATGGTACAGAGAAAATGTCTGCCAGCACAATCCAGAGGGTTCCATGTGGTCCTTAATCACCACTCCTGGTGAAGTTGTACAGATCAGTTGTGGACCATATGACCTCCTTTGGGCAACTCTTTGGGAAGGCCAAGCTATTGTGAGAGAAGGAATTGATAGGAATAACCCTCAAGGTAATATTTGGGGAATTTAGCTGGAAACCCCTTTGATTTATGTAGTGATGCATAAGAAACTAATCTACAGTGCCTTCTGGGGTTTGTTTCTTGCAGGAATTTCCTGGAGTATTGTGGAGTCTCCAAGCTCTGAAAATGGGATTATGCACGTGTCTGTGGGTGTTGATGTAGTGTGGTGTGTTACAAAGGATAGAAAAGTAAGAGGTGTCAGTGTCTGGTTCTGCTTGTTTGTTTGTTTTTAGAATCATAGCATATCTCAAGTTGGATATGCTCCATGATCCAGTGGGATCATGGAGTCCAACTCCCTGCTCCTTGCAGGCAGCCTTGAAAGTCTTGAGAATGTGCTAGAGTGCTCTTGTGCTGGTTGCCATCAAATCCCTTCATGCTGAATTCAAAACCATAGATGAATTCTATGAATGTATAGTAGTTTGAAGTCATTGAGTAAGTCTGGTTTAATGAATTAGTACTTGTCAGCTGACTGTGTTCAACCTGCTCCATCTGCCAAACAAAACCACTGCAATAAATGTAGGTAAGCTAGTACGGTTTTCTTTAGATGTGCAAGATAGTCAAGCACACTGTTATGTGACTGAACCAACAACTTCTAAAGTAGCTGTTTGCTGCTATATAACAATATGCTAAATACAGCTGGAAACTTTTTCCAGGTACCCAGCCCACAGACAATTTTGGATTGGTAAAAACTAAGCTAAGGGGAGACAGTTTAAAGAGCTGTATCACTAAAAAGATCCCTTTGACATTCTCTCCACCAGCCCTGCTTCTGGGGTTTGGACGCAAGAACACAATGTAGAACCCCATTCAGAGTAACCAGAAATAGCCTACAGCTGACATGTAATACAAAGTGTTTACCCAGTGACAGAGAAACTAACTCTGTTACAGAAAGTCATAACAACAAGTCTCCTTGTGGGCTATTCTAGCTGTAGTTGGTCACAAGGACACACAGTCTGGTTCCTATTAAGAAAATTGTCTTTACCTGATAAAGAACCAAAGAGGTAAGTGACTTCTTAAGGTGGTACGGCAAGTTCGTATTAGAGATTAAGACTAATCCACTAAACAAACTAAATCACAGGTGTCTGCCTGCTAATGCAGAAGGAGCAAAATTTGGATTTTCTGCTGTTGTTGTTGTAGGTGTGGTTTAGAAGAGGAGTGAACTCACATAATCCTTGTGGGACAAGCTGGATTGAAATGGTTGGAGAAATGATGATGGTAACTGTAGGCTTAAATAACCAGGTAAGACAGCTGTATACCTGTTGTGAGGGTATTTATGTGCCCCTTTGTACAGGCAGTATTCACATGTGGTGAGGACTGTCAGTAATGCCAATGTGGACAGCTGGACAAGAGATCCATGTGCTTGAACTGCTAGGAGGGAATGCATGGCTAAATGTTTCACCAGAAGGTAACAGCGTGTCTCATGTGTGGCACATTCAGGTGCAAACAGTTTTGATGGTAAAGAATTTTAAGCTGCATCTACAGTATCTGCATTAAGGAAGAACACAAAAGGAAAATGCTGTGTCCGGCAGATTTTTGTGCTGAATTTTCCATTACTGAACCTTTTCTGTTGCTGTCATCTACCTGCATTCCATGGCATTTCCTTCACCAAGCCCTGTCCTTCTCTAGGTATGGGGAATTGGCTGCGATGACAGAGCAATTTATTTCCGTCAAGGTGTCACACCGAGTGAGCTCAGTGGGAAGACATGGAAGGCAATTGTGTCTGGCCGAGAGAGTGACAGATCTCAGACCGGGAGCTCAACAAGCCTGCTCAGGTAGGTACTGAAAGACCTGCTCAAGACTTTGTATGCCAAGAATTTCAATGCTGGGAGATAACTCTTTACATTCAAATGGTACGGACAGGGAGGAGCAGGCAGGGCATCTCTAATCATTATGTATGCCAAAAGGCATTTTGGGGGTTTTGCTATTAAAATTAACAATAAGCAGCATTTGTTGCACACAGAGTAGAAACTGAAGCTCTCTCTTTGCAATTCAGTGCATGCCTGCAGTAACGTAATTTTCTCTGGGCTTTACTGTCACTATCTGGAACTAGTCTCTAGTAAGAGAAAACACTACCTGTGAAATATCAGGAAGGAGTGTCAGCTCTCTTTAGGAATTATTCCTGTCCCAAGTGTCACTGTGTTGCCTGTCCTAGAGAGGTTAAATCAGTAACTCTCAGCTGACTGCTGGCCTCTTGGCTGTGCAAGACATGCCAATGGAGCCAGGATTGCTGCAGAAACTACTTGCTTGAGTCAGTGTGCTCTGAGTAAAAGCCCTATAGCTAAGACAAAAATCAGAGAGTTAATAATGGGCTTTAAAAAATCGCGTTTATTTCATATCCATAAAATTTGATGTTGCTTCAGTGTTCCTGCAAGTTGTAGGCAGCAAACACCACCTGCTGTTTGAAAAGAGCAATGAAATATCTATGGAATATCTTCCTATGCCTCAGATTTACTAGACTGCTCTGCCAGATTTGTGTTAGACTCTTTCCCCTGGTAATAGAGTTTGACCTTTAAAACAAGAAATCTTCTGTTTCTCTCCTGAAGCTGAAATGCTGGATTGATTTCTGTGTGTCTGTGGTCTAAGGCCTGTGCTAATTTATAGTGCTGTGAGTGATAGTTTATTAATTATCTATTTGTCCTCCAGTGCTGGCTGTTTCTTTACTGATGATATTCAGAACCAAACAAACGCGATCATTCAGGGTCATGCAGATACTTCCTCTGATACAGAGCTTCTGAGTGTATCCATGAACCTTGCCAACACCCCCCCGGCAGGAGCTGCAGCCAGCAGCAGTGGTAACAGCCCAGGCAACCAGACAGCAGAAACTCAGGAAAATGTGACTGTGAATCCTCTGGACTCTGGTCAAGGAGAAGTCACTGCTGATTCGACTAGTAATGAGAATGCTAATCTTGAAATGCATAAAGCTACAAACCCAAATCCTTCTGCAGAACTGCAGTGGACAAACATTGACTTGAAGGAAGCCCAAAAGCATCCAGTCCTCTCTGTCAGCAGCTTTGCAGAAACATCCAGCCTGTCTTCCCTTGGCATGTTCTCAGCGGGAGGCGAAGAGCAGTATGGAGCCGATGATCACCCATTGTGGGCCTGGGTGTCTGGGGGAGGCTGTCTTGTAGATTTGCACAGCCCATTGAAATGGTTCACTGTTCCATCAGGTACTCTCCAGTTGCTACAACAGACCCTAATTCCCAATCACAGTTCAATATGCTCTTTAAGAAAAACATTAGTTTGGGTCTTTTTGAACAAAACCATGGCACAAAACTTCTGATAATTCATTTACTGCAGTTTGTTAATACACTTCATGTCTGAGGATACTGCTGCTTGTATTTAGCTGGAAAGCACTTTGGGATTGTGATACAGAAACCTAAAGGTGGTGTTTTCTCCTGAGTTTCAGTAAGAATTTTGTAAAGTAGTCTGTTCTGGATCTGCATCTCATTCTTCATTGCACAAAAAACTGCAGCTTCAGGCAAAACCCCTCATACCAGTGAGTGGTAGCTGAAGCAGAGAAAAGGGCTCTGTTGAGAGATGCAGATGCCACAAATAGCTGCCTCTCTCCTACCATTCCTAGTGAGACAAGGGTAAGATACAGAAATTACTCAGAGTCAGTGTGTGAGCCCAGCTCATAACTGGATGGTGTTAGGTTTTAGACTATTGAGAGGCAGTGGAATATAACCGTATTTCCAAAATAAACCATGAACTAATAGATATAATAGCAGTGTAACTCTTAATGCGAGTTACATTAATTAATCTACCTAGATGATGGCCTTGAAAGATTTTGTATTCCCATCTAGTGATCCCATTTCTATGCATTGTTTACAAAGTTTGGCTGTCAATTCTGAAGTATTCAGTAATTCTTAAGTATAATAGCTAGAAAAATTAGGTTAGACTGGGTTGATTCAGTCTAGTGTTCAAAGCAGCATCGTGTTTTACCTTTCACAGAACTGTATTTAAAGCTCACTGAAGTTTATTGGTTTGGGTTCTGTTGTAGGTTTGTCATCCTCTGTGCAATCCCTGTCACTGTCTATCACTCCAGCACAGACAGCAGCATGGCGAAAGCAGATCTTTCAGCAGCTTAGTGAAAGGACAAAGCGGGAGCTGGAGAATTTCAGGCACTATGAACAGGCTATTGAGCAGGTAAGCAGTGAGGATGCTTATCTGTTTATTAAACACATCTATCAATACTGGGCATCAGTAACATATTTCTGATGTACTGATTAGAAGTTATTGTTAGCTTTATATTCTTATTTCTGCCTATGACAACTTTCCTGGATTATCACTGTCTGAGCTCCCTATGGGAAATTTAACAGCTTATCAAAGATGGAGCAGCAATCTTTATCTAAAAACATTAGCTGATAGTTTTGTATAGGATCAAAACCAGATTGGTCAGCATTATTTTAGTACACTGAAACCTCAAATCCACAGAGAAATATTTGCAGCAGTGGAACATTGTATGAATTATTCCACCACATGATGAGGCTTCTTAACTGAACCAGTGACTCAAGTAGGTGAACTTTCCCTCTCTGCAGCATTTAAGGAATTAATGTAAGTTCCGTAAATAAAACAATGATGCAGATGTCAACAGCAGCGCCTAAACAGCAGCACTTTTGTTTGATGTTCTCTGTTATGACTCCTTGGCTCTTTCCAGATTCATTCACATTTTTGGTCTCTTCATTGCTAATTGCCAAATGACATCTGGAATTCATTTGCTTAAAACCACTTGGAGTGCAGGGGTTTAATCAAGTTTAAAAAGATGATGTCAAAACCCTTTAGAGTCCAAGCAGAAGTTGTGTTGTAACAGGAGCACACTGGAGTCAGTTAGTATCTGTGTGCTATTGCATTCTTGCAGAGGTAAAATGTTAATACCATTGCACACATGCTACTTCAGTGCCTTTTTGTCCAGTTTTGTCAGTTTTCATTTTGTCTTCAGCTTCTTGAACACTCTGGTACACTCTGTGTCAGAATGAGCTGATCTGATCAGACTGACCTGCAGCAGAAATTTTTTGTGGTCACAAAAGTAGTATTTAGGAGAAAGTGAGACACACAGATTGCCTACTCCTGCAAATTTGTGTTTGCATTGCAGTCAGTTTGGGTTAAAACTGGAACCTTGCAATGGTGGAGGAATTGGAAGCCTCATAAATGGATGGATGTTCGAGTCGCACTTGAGCAGTTCACTGGGAGCGATGGAATTCGTGACAGCATCCTGTTCATCTATTACATGTATTATGAGGAGAAAAAGGTGTGTTCAGCTTGAGACCCTTGAGAGAGTTGTATTTGGCAAAGGAAAACCTTTGAAGGGAAAACAGTTTTCTTAAGGAAGACAAATTAGGGTATGCTGCTGTTCTAAGGAACAAATGCAAACATAGCCTAGAGTACTAGCAAACTGCAAGCTTTCCTAAGTTGTAGCTATGTTAATGCTGTGTCAGAAATACCCAGTCAGCAACAATCCACATTGTTTGAACCATCAGCTTTGTACTAATGAGGAATTCTTCTGGAAGTTCAAAATGTTCTTTATTGTGAAGAAAGAGCCAAGCTTGCCCAGCCAGGATCTTCATCAGTAGGGTTAATGCATATTGGCAGTAGGAATGAGAGGTAGTGCAGGACTAGAAATAGATCCCTGTTCCTTCTTAACCAAGAACTGATTCTTTGCTGTCCTTGGCAGGCATACCTCATTCACAGTTCTGAAGTGCAAAAATTCTGGCACTGAGGAAGGTATATCTAACTTAGTTTTACTTGCAATTTTTTTTGCCTTGTCGTAGTATATCCACGTGTTCCTGAATGAAGTCACTATTTTAGTTGAAGTTCTGAATGAAGCCAAACATTCCTTTGCACTTTATACACCTGAAAGGACGAAGCAGCGATGGCCAATCCGCCTGGCAGCCACAACAGAGCAAGAAATGCATGACTGGGTAATTCTGTGTATTTTTTATTCCAAGATGGCAATATCTGCAAAAAAACATAAAGCTAGTCTCTGAATCTCGTCATCGCATTTAGAGTATCTAGGCTACTTATCCGTTTTCACAATTTAGGTATTTAAAAAGTCTGTTCACACTTAGAGGCACCTGAGGCTTCTTTTGTCCACTGGAGTTTGCATGCTTTCTGATGCTGCTGCTGCTATATATAGTAAAACATTTTTTTCCTTCCCTTCTATCTCCAGATATAGATTAGGCTATGAATGAGTTAGGAGTTTAATTCAGTTAGTCTATTCTGCACTGGTAGAAAAACTGTTATCTGTTGTCACTGTTGTAGAGTCTTATATATAGGCAGGCACATACACACTGCAGCAAAGGAAGCCCTGAATGATAACTTCAGAATGAACAGTTACTGCAAACACAATAGTTCCAATGATTGTTAATAATTTCCAAAACACTGAATTCTGGTGCTTTTGAGAAAAAGCTGCAAATTCACTTCACTGATTTGCAAAAACATGCAAAGGTAATTTTGTTTTATAAAACCAAAGCATCCATGCAGAAGTTTTTGTTACCACTGTAAATGGAAGCTTTTAGTTCTGTGCTTCCTGTTTTGTAGCTGTCTTTGCTGAACATGTCCTGTTGTGAAAGCAGACGGATTCAAGGCCCTCCTTCTCACCATGCCATTTGGTCAGTTACTTGTAAAGGAGACATCTTTGTTAGTGAGCCAAGTCCTGAACTGGAGGATGGACCACAAGTGATGCCATGTGATCAAATGTAAGAGGTTTCAGAAGCTGTTCTTTCTGCATGGGATGCCATCCAGCAAAGACTGTCTTTCATGTCAATTTGGTAACTTTGATGGGCTGTCAGAGTATATGTAGTACATTGCAGATGTCTGTCAATGACAAGGTTAATGGCTGCCTTCATATTCATGATTGCATGTGAAGAAATTCACCAAATCTTATTTGAATTTTTAGATGCTGGAGCTACTTACGTGATTTCACAAGACTTTCTCATTGAGATGCCATTTTTTGGTGATTGCATCTTTCATGCCATAATTACTTGAATTAAGAGATGACCTAGTCTAAAAGTAAACGTCATCACTTTAATTGTAGTGGAATTTGAGTTTTCAGTTTTATCAGAGTCAGGACTGAAATTCTCAGTCCTTCATAGTCACTGTAGTCTGGGAGCAGCTTCTTTATAGTTTTGATTACAACTATGCCAATATAGTACTGCCAACTCTTCTAGCAGAAACATAGCAGCCTCAGAACTGGAGGCTTAAAGGCCAGTCTTCAATTTAAAAAATATATGCAGTTTCACGTTACTCACATAAACCATCTTTTAATAATACTAAGAAATCCTTTAGTCCTTTTTCTTCAGGGTAGAGCACCCTAAACATTTGGCAAATCACAAAGCTGATGTGCTCTTGCATCTTAGTTTGAGGGATCCATGACCTAGATGATCTCGTGCCATTCTGGTAACTAAAATACTCCTCTGCAATCTCTTTACTTTTCCCATTCTTCCCCAGAAGGGTACCATGGCTAACTGGCTGTGTAAAGCCCCAGAAAAGGATTAACCTGAAAGATCAGGAGAACAGGAAGAATCAAAGCACTTGTTTTTACCAAGCTCCATAGCAAATACATAAGTAATTTGCTATCTTGTTAGATAAAGGCAATTCCTAGATTTAAAAAATAAAAAGAGGATGAAATTAAAGCTGAGGCAGTTGATGGCCACTAAGACTTAAGGATTCCAGCAAGATTGTCCTAACTAATGTAAAAAAAATGAAAAAAAAAACCCTAAAATATATATATATACATATATATATATATATATAAAAGAAACACAAGCCGCAAAGTAAAAGTCAAATACTTCCAAGCCCAAAAATTCCAAGTGAAGGCAGATGGGTTCCTTACATCTACTTTTCAGTGGTTGTCCAGAGGGAAATGCTTTCAACTGGCAACTGCCTGCACTTACAGATTGCATGGAGGTTGAACAAGCGAGTATGTGAAGCTGAGTTGCAGGAGGGGAAAGCATACATTCCTGATGGACGTGGTGCAGAGTAAATGCAAATGTTGTCTTTTTTTTGGTAGGTTTTGGCGTCAAGTTGGAGGTCATCTTCGACTGGTAGAGTGCAATAACCGAGGCATAGTGTGGGGCATAGGATATGATCACACAGCTTGGGTTTACACTGGTGGATATGGAGGTGGCTTCATTCAAGGTACGGACATTGGTCTGCTGTGGTGTGCACATTTCTTATCTTCCTGACTGGGTCAGCTATTCACGCTATTTCATCTGTCTGTCCTTTAGCCTAACAGGTAGGGTTATACAGTGAAGAGGCCAAACATTAGGAAGGAATTGGTATTGCAGTTTTATATTTGTATTAGGAAGGAATTGGTATTGCAGTTTTATGTTTTTATTATGTTGGTATTTTCAGCTTAAGAGCGAGAAACAGGATAATCAGCAATATTACTGCACCTATTGGAATTTAACATGTACTTTCTTTAAGGTTTAGCTTTAATATAATCCAGATGATTTATTTCTTAACAGGGCTGGCCAGTAGTGCTGATAACATTTATACACAATCAGATGTGAAATGTGTTTACATCTATGAGAACCAGCGGTGGAATCCAGTCACTGGATATAGCAGCAGGTCGTTTATTGTATTTATTTGCCATTGGTTTTTACCACTGTCAAATGAAACAAGGGGTTCGTTTTAGCTTTTTAGAGTAGTTATTACAGTTACTCTGTCTTCAGTCTCCTCCAGCCTTTATTGTTAACCTGAGATGGAAGGAACATTGTTTCTCAATTTTCTAGATTTGTAATTATCCATTCAAAATGCATTTGTAGCAGAACCTTACAAATTTGTGCTTTGTGAGTGCACAGTGTGCCTACTTGAAACATTTTTCATTATTAGGGTCATACAGCAAAGTTTTGACTAGGATATATACATTCATATATATTGTGCTAAATACATTGGGTCCTTGAATAGTATATTTAAACAAAAGTATTGAAAAAGCATTCACACACATGAGTGTTTATGCCAGAAAAAACTCAGGATTCACCTTCCAGTTTTAAAGAGTAGTGAGGAACATCACTCTACAGAGAAAAGTTTACACGGTCCTTAAGTTTGGTGTAACTGAAAGCAATTGTGCAAGTTCTTTCCCACTATCCTCATCACTCACGTGGTATTTCTAAATACAGAAATTAATGATGGAAGACTGTTTCATGTATGAAAGTAGGAAGTGCTATAAGTAGGCTTTTCTTCCTTCACCTTTCAAATTCCCTGTTGTAAATGACCTTGCATTCCTTGTATGCTGTTTCACCACAGAGGTCTGCCCACAGACAGATACATGTGGAGTGATGCATCTGGCCTGCAGGAATGCACAAAACTCAACACCAAACCTCCTTCTCCACAGTGGACTTGGGTAAGTTTTGTCTTAGACGTCTTTTCTCAAAGGCAAAGCTTAGCAAGTAGGATACAAGACTGGAGCTTAAATGACCCAGATTTTCTTTCTGGATTTGTCATAATACTTAACCTTGGTTTCCCCATTTACACAATAGCAGTAATCTTTCATAATCAAAAGAATGTATTGCATTGAGTGGGACTCTCTTGTTTAGGAGGCCTTAAACTGCTGCTCTGATCCTTTTTGACTGAATTAAAGAGACTTGGGAATTTAAATTTAAATGAATTCATACTGCAAGTATTAGGTTTCCAGCAAGGCACTGCACTCCAAAAGGTGGAGGGAACGGGTGAAAGAGGTTATTTTCATTATATAGTAGGTGTAGATTGTGCTTATTATTCTCATTGTCTCCTTTTGACAATAGGTATCCGATTGGTACATCGATTTTAATACTTCAGGCGGAACCGATCGGGAGGGCTGGCAGTATGCAGCAGACTTCCCAGCGTAAGCAATAACTTTTTCTACCTAAAACACTTGCAGGCAAATGCCATACTTAAGTCCTTGTTTCTTTTTGTTTGCTCTTTTGCATATTAACTGTGCTTTAACAGGGACAAGTGTGCCTTGATTTCTCCCTATTCATGGAGACACTAACACTGACATTCAGTGGGGAGGCAGGGCAGCAAGCTGAGGCTAGCAAATACAGTCTCAAGCGTTTTAGAGTCAACAGGGATGTCTGGTGGACAGATACATAGGCAGTGCTCTCAGGCTGGCACTTACAGTGGAGGTGCTCTGACACTCTCATGAACACCTATTTAAATCTCTTTTGGTAGGTCTTACCATGGTCACAAGACAATGAAAGACTTTGTCCGACGGAGGCGCTGGGCAAGGTGAGGTATTTATAAATAAGTTTGGAACTTGAATGCTAACTGTTGCCTGGAAGTGTCCTTTAGTTATGAGGGGGAGAGTCTTGTCACCCAGTCAACAAAAGCAATAGTAAAGAAACCTGCAATAAGTAACCCATCTCCAGTAGAGAATCTGATGATCTTTAGCACTATGGCTTTAATTTTAAGCCTTTACAGGTAGATAGCCTATTTGATTTTGTGGGATCTGTAGTTAGTGTGTATTCATTGTTTTTCCAGCTTTTCTATGCTTTCTGTACTAGAGCATCTGCTAGTTATGATAATAAATTGCTGTGGACTTCTGCATTGTTCTGTTTGCTGTTGATGCTACATAGCTTTTTTTGTCCCTTGTACAATGATCTTTGAAGGAAGGTCCTGAAGCATCAAGCTGTTGTTCCAGAATAGGCAATAAAAGAAATGACATCCAATCAATCACAGGGGTGACCTGAAATAAAACAAGCAACTTGAGAAATACCCGCAAGTCTAAACACTTCCTCTTGTTTTAATTATCATTAGAAAATTGAAAATTAATAGGGAACAACTTAAGGCTGGATCCAGTTTTTCAGAACTGGAGAACAGAGGAATGTCCAGTGGTTTTTAGGACATTCTTCATACAAAGAAATCACTGTTGTGATGGTATTTGTGAAATAGCACTACTTTGTTGCAGTTTCCATAGAAAAAATACACCAATTCCCAGGAAGACCTACCTCTAACTCTTCTCTCTGCCTGCCTTAAGATGCTATGTAACTTTTTAACAGGCCCCACCAAAAAAATAATTGTAATTCCCTTAACCAAGACAGGAAGGAATGAACCAAGTGTGGAGTTCTGTCTGCAGTGGGATTCTCAGTTGGGGTCGAATATTCACTATCCAGCTGTTGCCCAGTGAGTTAGAGAGAGCCAGGAAGCAGTGTAGCACAAACTTCAGCCTTGGGTTTACAAAGTTTTTAAAACCAGAAGCTTTGAGAAATCAGTAATATGTCAAAATTCAAAACCTGATGCAAAACATGATTGATTGTTATAAACCTCTTTGAAATTAAAAATACTAATGTCTACTTAATGAAAAGACTTCAGGATTGTTTGAACTGAAGTCAACAATGGACCAGGAAACAAATTCAGTTCTAGAAAGTATGTTGTTGTGACGGGTTTGGTTTTTTCTGCTTCAGAAAATGTAAGATAGTCACCAATGGGCCATGGCTGGAAGTGCCTCCTGTTACCCTGTGGGACATCTCTATAATTCCCAGTACAGATGCAGATGGTGAAGAAGCAGTAGCACTGTGGGCAATCAGTGACAAAGGAGACGTGCTCTGCAGGCTTGGAGTGACACAGCAAAATCCAGCTGTAAGGCTCCCTGTTTGTTTTTACTGCCTTATTGATGTATTTGATATCATTATGCAAGTACATACACACAAATCATGCAGTGCCTTCTCTCAAAGCACCTTGTTATTTTTTTCCCTTTTATCTCCCAGATTTGAAAGTCTTTGTCTATCATCTGTAACAGTTTGCTGCCCGCATTTCTTATAATAGCTCTTCTCTTGCATAATCTACCTTAGTTTATGCCACATCACCTGCAGGAGCCTCTCTCAGCTCCTGTACATCTTGTGAAGCATTTCACTTTCACTTTCTGCACTGACAGCTTTGTCCCTTTCTTAATTCTTGCTAATGTGCGCATCCTATTTAAATGAACTGTTGAGGAACAGAATTTCTCTGAAGTATGGACCCATATTTCTAATGCCTGTTGATATCACACGGAGTTTATCCTTTGACTTTTCTGGCCTGGAACTGACTTTGCTTATTGAAGACAGATGGGATTGGACTGGGACAAAAACAATGAGCACATGTCCAGTAAAGTATACGGAAAGGAACAAATAGTCCCAGTAACTTCAACAGGAATACTTATTTCCTACTAATAGATACATACTGAATCATCAGGTTAGGGTTGGTATGTGCTGATTTTAAGCCATATTTACAACAGGACAAAATTTCACAATATACTTCAGTGGAATTTGGGGGAAAACTACAAAAAGTTGAAAACTTACAGGATTTTTTTATTTTTCTCCCTGTTCGATCAGTTGCAGTCGAACAGATCTGTAAAGCAGTGCAACAGCAAGAACTGGAACACTGTGTCTGGAATCTGAAGCCCTGTATCAGTTGATTTTTGTAAGACCCATTCTGCATAATCAAAACCAAGGGATTATTTAAAAAAAAAACCAACAGACTAGCCCAGCTATTCAGAGACATGCAGGTGCCTAAATTCTAGTGATCTCAACAGAAAAGGCCCCGTTAGAGTCCAACACAGCTATTCTCATATAGTTATATATCCAAATATCTTCGAGGACCAGGAACCTCGTTTCTGTTCAGTTGTACAGGTAGGTAAGGATTATTCCTCACAACATTTTTCACTATGTAGGGTTTGTCTCATCTGGTAATAATCCATGATACTTTGTCATGGAGTTCTGAACAACTGCTTCACAATTCACCTGTGGTTTGTTAGGGAACATCCTGGCTGCACGTGGGAACAGATCAGCCCTTCATTTCCATCTCAGTTGGAGCATTTTACCAAGTGTGGGCTATTGCTAGAGATGGTTCTGCCTTCTATCGGGGTTCAGTATCTCAAAAAAAACCTGCAGGTAAGTGCTTGCACTTTTTTAGTATGGTCTTCATCTTACACATTGTGTAAGCTCTACTACACTGCCATTTCTGAAAAAGACAAATCTGGTTAGCAGAGGTCTTTCCAATAGCTGTGCAGAACAGTGCATATGAACACTCATGATAATTTTAGCAGTTAATTTGGTCTTCACTTCTGTGATTTAAAGTGTTTGTTTCTAAAAACAAGCTAGTAAAAATATATTAAGTATAATGTTTAGAGCTTTCTTGCACCGCTCTGTACTTCAGCTGCAGACATTTCCAAAACTTACCATATATAATTCTGTTTTCTCAATGTTTGACTCAAGTATCCCTAACCTTTAGGTGACTGTTGGTACCATATTCCTTCACCTCAAAAACAGAAGTTAAAACAAGTCTCAGTAGGACGAACATCTGTGTTTGTGTTGGATAAAAATGGTAAGGACTTTTTAAAGTTATCTGTCAATGTTACAGAAAATAGATCAGTATACATCAGATTGAATTAAAAAGGAGATGCTAAGTTAGAGCACTTCTGCTTGGACAGATGGTTACTGTTGCTTCAAGATGATTAATATATTCTGTGTTGCAAGAGGTGGAGTAGGCAGCCCACTGAAGTACTGCTTTTAAAGACTTGGGTTTTGTTGTATCTGATAGTGCCCTACCTAGCAACAGTCCAGCATCTGTGCTGTTCTTGGGGGAAGAGATAGGTGAATGTCAAAGAGGAGAACTGCTTGGCAGGATTTTATCTGGGGTTTTACCTAGAACATACATAACTGAAGAAGAACACTTGCCCATTGCAAAACCTAGGAACAGCACCATCATTGCAAGATAAATGATGAAGCATGCTTTTACAAAAGAAACAAGCCTTTAACACCGCTGTCCTTCAAATCTCATTTGCTTTACATCTCTAATGCATGGTTCCTTACGTGAACATTTTTCCCCAAGAAAATAAAACAGAGTATTTACTGTTTTCCAGAAAAGTCACAAAGAGTAATTATAGAAATACAAATTTGAAAGTAGGAACCTCCTTATTCTTCACTGTAAGATATTAGTCAAAACCATAATGCATTTCCACAGAACACAAGAAGTATTAAGCATTGCCTTGTTATGTTGTTTACTAGCACTTTACACCAAGCAGACATCCTGAGCTGTAACCAGGACTCCGTATTTTATAGGCAACCTTTGGTACCGGCAGGGTATCACACCAAGCTACCCTCAAGGATCTACTTGGGATCACGTTTCAAATAACATCCGTAAAATGTCTATAGGGCCCCTGGACCAGGTGTGTATCAAGCTTCCACATATCTCAGCAGTTTATTAGCAGTTATGCATAACATTCTTTTGTAATTAAATTAAATATTCTTCAGACTTGTTTTTATATGATTAAGATGATTGTCTAAATACTGCAATCCTGACAGCAAGACAAAAATCATGCCAATGAAATAGTCATACAACCAGCCCTTTTGCTAGGAAAAGCCTCACTTTTTTTCCTCTTTCTTTTAACTAATAAGGCTATTTTATATATTTAATCTCTTTCCTGTCAAAGCTTACTATCTGGCAATATTTTAATTATGACACTGGTATCTAGTTGTTTGTTTGAGGGTGTCTCTGACTACATTAGAGCAGTTTCATCATTAACACTATTCAAGATCAAGACTGGTTTCTGAAAGTGAGGACACACTGAAAATTTAAACATCTAAAAGAGCAGTGTGGAGAGCACATTTTATTGCCTCTCTTTGCTTTCTTGAGGTCTGGGTGATAGCTGACAAAGTACAAGGAAGTCATAGTTTGAGCTGTGGGACAGTCTGCCATCGGACTGGTGTTCAGCCAATGGAGCCTAAGGGCCTCTCCTGGGACTATGGTATTGGGGTAAGTGCTGGGGACATAACACTGCATAAAAGTTGTGTATCCAAATATCCATGGGAGTGTTGGAACAGGAAGGTGCCATCCTGCTTAGCTGGCCAGCTTTCTAAAGCTGGCATATATCTGCAGGAAACTGACCTTTGTTTTTCAGCTTTAGGTTCATTTTATAGGTTAATATAGTAGGTGATGCAGTTACAGCTAGGAAGTAATTTATTTGCATTTGATAAGTATTCATTTTAAATAGGTAATTCCAAAGTTGTAATGAGAAAAGCAGTAAAGTAAGTGCCATTTAAAAAAAAAAACCAAACCAAAAAGCATTTTCCTTCCTAGTCTGCATGTGATTATTCCTCATTGTTGCTTCCATGTATTACACTCAATCTTTTGAGAAAAGCTGTTTCAAGGTTTTGGCCTCTTATAAGTTGGTGGAAAACCTGCAATGACTCTATTAGGAGCACCTGAGCCTACTAATCTCAATTCCTGTAGTAAAAATAATCCTTAAGGGATATGTTGTATTTTGTTTTGGTTTGTTTTACAAGGAACCTTTTTCCTGATTCAGCCCAGAGCCAGATTACTTCCCTCTTGAATAAATAGTATAAAACTAGTGGCACATGTAAAGCATCACATCAGATATTGTACTTGCAGGGTGATGTTTCTCCTTTTGTATTTCTTTATCAATCTTTTACAGGGTGGATGGGAGCACATTAGTGTCAGAGGAAATGCAACTGAAGCATCTAGGCTCACTGTGCATGACATTTCTGAGGAAAACCTTGCAGTATCAAAGGATTTAGAAGATGAGGAGGGTAAAGGAAAAACAGAACACTCTAAGTCCCTGCTGATGTTCAGTGAAAGTCAGGAATTGGACAGAAGTGGTGTTAATTGTTAAGTTGTTGCCATCTACACCTTCCAAGCAGGAGTCAGTATCATTTTAAAAGAAACTAAAGATCTATTGCCTGGAGAGAAAAACATGACCTTTTTGTGCTACTAAAATATTTTACTGAACTGAAATTTGCAATGGGGTATTTTAAATACTGACTTCTACTACATCACGTGCAAAATGTGGCTTGATAGAGCTAATAGTTTTGTCAAAGCAGGCAACCTTTTTAGCCACGATGTATTTCTGACCCTTTACCATAGCTGCTAAAACCATACAACTGTGAATATTTTTGCAGACAATCATTACATTTACTACATTTTTTTGAATGTTACAGTTCCCTTAATTTCTTTCAGATTTACACACCTTGCACACTGTTCTTCAGATTCACATTTGAGCAGAGATGAAGATGTCACATCAGTGTAAATGAATAGCAGGCAAACCTAACAGGTCCTAATTGCACAGACATGCATGTAACTCTGCTCTTGTGAGTCCTGCTTTTACAGGCATGTAGCTTGTGTTGTGCTATTCTTGCTCCCACCAGTAAAATTAAATTCTACACAAAACTGAGCTTAGGGTGCAGTTACCAGTAAGGGACAAATTTTGCTATCATTGCTCACAATGAGCAGTATCACAATCAAGAAATGGAGGCACTAGTTTTCTGAGACTGTGGAGAGCACACACCTATTCAGTCTAAGTGACAATGTCTCAATTGTAAATTGTTGGTCCAAATAGTGATAAATTATGTTTTGTCTAAATCTTAACTGGAACTGTGGTAACTGAGGTATGCAGATGCCTACTTCATGAGGGTGAAAGGCACCAGACGCTTGAGCTGGGCTGCATTCCATATCATTGCAAATCATGTTTTCAATAGTGTAAAAGACAAGAGGAGGTCTTCAGTAATATTGTGAAGTCACAGTGGTAGAAGTGCAAAACAACTTCCCTGGTATCAGTGGAGTTTGCCAATATATACTAATGTGGGTTCAGAATGAAGCTCCACTCTTTGTTTTTAGTGATTGATTCATCCCTTCTTCCAACAAGAAGCCACTTCTTATTCTCAAAAAAAAAAAAAAAAAAGCTTTTTTTTCCTGTCTTGCTTGTCATAATTGAACTGTGATGTGAAATTATTAATTGAAATCCAGTCCTTGGGAAGTACTGAAAAAGCCTTTCCCATAGCTCCAGGAAGGTACCACATTTTTCCCCTGGCAGCAGTTTACATCCAGTTTTTCCTCTCTGTGTGTGACTGTGTATGGCATTATTTCTGTATGATGAGCAGTGGTGTGGTCTCAGTACTGTATTTGTAGAAGTAAAACTTATGTTTGCACGTATTTAAAGAATATATTTGGTAACTTAATGCCAAGGAAAGCACTGTTTCCAAGTCCAAATGTGAATGAAGATTGAAGATGCTTTACTGTTTAAAAAAAAAACTTGATCTTTCCAGTATGTGATTAGAGATTTCTGGTTGATACATACATTGTGGGAGTACCATTAATAACGTTTGCTTTAATTACCAGTATAGGTTTTGCGTAACTTGCACAGTATCTCGTCCAAATAAATTACTTTATGACATGTATTTTTAGAGAATAACTAGGATTGTATTTTCTCTGCATCATATAAAAAAGATATTTTCTTTTAATAGTGTTTACATATCCAACAATCAGACTGATTTCATACGATAAGCTTTATAATATCCCTTTGCATTTTTCCCTACATTGCCAAGTTTCACTTACTTTACTGAAAAAAAGATAGGTTTAAGTGAACAAAAGATAATTTATGTTGTTTATGTTTTAGTACTAAGTATTTGCCTTCTGAAACTACTATTTAGAAAAGTATTTAATTTAAAAATATGTCATTGTTGTGGCTAGTAAGGAAAAGTGACTTTAAAATGAGGGAATTTTGAAAAATAATAAAGTAATTTATCACAAAAAAAAAATGCTTCTGATGAAATCCTTTTTGCAATGTCCATGACTTTGTAGCACAGCACCACTGTGGAACTATCAGCTATATCCAGTGTTATTCCACTGGATTGTGTATGATCTCTGCCTGGCTGTTCATTGGGATGGCTGTGCTCAAGTGAAGGGGCAACCTTCACCTGCCTCCTCTGCTACTGTATTTATAGCTCAATATTACACACCATTTGGGGCTTAATGTTAGAAACACCTCTGTTTGCAGTAAGTCCTGACAGTCACTGCTACAAGCATTTAAACTCCATGTTAGTAACAGTAGTATCAGTAAAATTGTTTTTTTAAGTGATGTGCAATTCTTCAGCACCGGTACTGTCAAAATACTCTTTTTTCTAACTCACTGGTTTTCTTCCTCTGCCAACGTAACCAAATAGCAATTCAAACGAGGCTTTCCCACAGAAACATTTCAGGGATGACAGTATCTGGAAACTCTCATCTCTCCTTGTATCTCACAGATCTAGCAGATTAATGACTTTAAAAGTATCCAACAAAAAAAAATTACCATGATCTACAAGTGATAAGTCATCATTTACTGATTACAGAACATGACAGAACCACAGAACATAGGCTGGAAGGGACTTAAGGAAACCAGCTAGCCCAGCCCCTTGTAGGACTAACGCCATCAAGTTGCTCCAAGCTGTGTGTCCAACCAGAATCTCAGCTTCTCCGTGGATCGAGATTCCACAACAACCAGCGCACTATCTGAGGCCACCACCGCGGCAGCCCGGGGCGGAGGATCCAAACCCGCTCTGCACCCACACCTGGGCAGCAGCGTCCTTCTCCTCTGGGGAAAGACGGGCACAGGCCCCCAGAGCTGTAATGCCGGCCGTTAAGGCGCTTCTCCCTCAGGCTTCCCTCAGGAGCGGCACCGCCCTCCGCTCCTCTCGCGAGAGGACAAGCCCGCCAAAACACCTTAACGCTGCGGGGCGCAACACGCCGCCCGTTCCCTCCCAGCGAAGCGGCGTGGCGGCAGCGCCCGCCGCGCTCCGGGGGCCGGTCCCCGCCGCCGCCGCGCCCGTTCCGCCCCGTCCCCCGCACCGCATCGCCCCCGCGGCCCGCTCCGGCCGGTGGACGCCGCCTGCACAGCCAGCGGCACGGGAGCCGCGCCTCGCGCACCGCCCCTCTCGGCGGGACTCTGGGGTCGCGAGCTGCCGCCGAGGGCTTTATGAGCGCGGGGGGTTCCCTGTTCAGTCAGGTAACACAGCGCCCACGGCAGGTCGAGCCTGTGAGACCGGGCAGTGCTGTCATTAGCACTTCAGTGGCAGGGCTGGATAATCACAACTATTTTAGTGTCAAAACAGCTTGGAAACGAAGAAAACCCCAAACCGACGCAAGAGTGACATAATTTCTGTCTCCAGTAACACAACTGCACGCATAAAAGACTACGTTGTTGATGTTCTGCATCATAGGGGTGGGTTGCTATGGTGGAGGAAAATCAAAACCATAGGCTGGTTTTGGTTGGAAGGGACCTTGAGTTCATCCAGTTCCAACCCCCATCACACACAGGGACACTTTCCACTAGAGCAGGCTGCTCAAAGACCCATCCAGCCTGGCCTTGAACACTGCCAGGGATGGGGCAGCCACAGCTTCCCTGGGCACCCTGTGCCAGCGCCTCAGCACCCTCATAATGAAAACTCTCCTAATATCTAACCTAAATCTACTGTGTCTCAGCTTGGAGCCTTTGCTTCTTGTCCTAGCACTACAGGCCCTTGTAAAAAGCCCCTCTCAAGGTTTCTTGTAGCCCCTTTACGCATTGGGAGCTGCTCTAAGGTCTCTCTGGAACCTTCTCCAGGCTGAAAAATAATTCACATTCCTTACCAACCTGTCTGAAAAACCTTATCTTTTAGTCCAAGTGAAAATTATCACACTATGAGCCCTGCTGAGGCTAAACAAATAGCATGTTACAAACTATTCTGTGCACCATAACCCTTCTGTGATGGACCTGATAACTCCTGCCTCAGCCACTGTTCCTCCTCCCATAGCCCTACTTTGCAAGGAGAAGGGTCACACCCCATAGTAGTATCAATCCTACCAGTGTAGGAGATGTCGGATTCCTACTTTGCTGTCCACACAATAGAGCAATAGCCAGCCAGCACAGGACTTGGGCACTTGGTGCTCCACGGGCAGCACAGTTCCAACTGAGGGCACCTCTCACTGGTCTTCAGGTGAGAATGTAAGAGGAAATGAGAGTTCCTCAGTGACATAAAACTTTCTACAATTAGAATGGGGGGGGGGGGGAGGAAACAAAACATTTTCCTTTTTGAAGAGTTCCTGCTTCATTTATTGTATCTAGCACTAGCCCAGAAAGAATCCTGATCACATTACAGGCTTCATTAGCAAGTAATTTTAATTGGATAGATCACTGTCTAACTTGTGACTACACTAAAGCATTTTTATCATAGTTTTGGAAAAAAAAATTGTCCCTTACTTATTATTTGTATTACAATGGCACCCAGAGATGCACTAAAGAAAGACTCCATGAGGCTGGATGCTCTGGAAACCAGAAAACGTCCTGACTCTGGAGAGCTTACAATCTAAGAAAGCTTTGTAGATATTAACAGTAACAAGTACTTTAGAAGTTTTATGCTTTGTAAGGTTCAAAATTATCAGAGCAGATCTGAAACACTCAAATATTCAGATTTGGTGGCCAATTCCTCATACGTGCTGCTTCAGTCATCAAGTCAGTCAAATGTTGGCATCAATTTCCTCCATAGCAGAACAGGAGGAAACCAATTCTGGCAGGTCATTGACAGGCTGGTAAACAGCACTGCTTGACAAGATTCTCTACAAGCTCTAGGGATCTTGGGTGACAATGGGCCTTAAATGCTAAACTGACAACCGTTCCAAAGAGAATTTTCAGTAGTTGCTACATCTTTAGTTTCAAGGCAACTACAGTGTTACAGGACAGGTTTCCAGACCCTGACACACCAAATCTATCCATTAAGCTCTGAAAAATTCTCACAATTTAAGGCAATTTTATTTAATGTGCCATGTAACCTATAGCCACAAGTGTCATTACCTGTTTATCTTTTTAAGACAAAAAGTAGGGGGTATATGGAATCAAAACCAAACTCTTAAAACCTTTATGTACTGACATGTATCATGGCAGAAGGAGAAAGAATGGTGGTATTAGCTAACTGTAGGTGTTTTGGCTGAAGCTATGAATCTATGTGGAGTATTTTTGTATCTGTTCCTCATTATCATCATTGCTATGTTGCTGGTACAGTTTGGACCCCCGGCCTCCCCCTATCCCTTCAGCTGCTGGCAAGTGTCCATTGGACATATTTAGTATAATGGAGGTCAAAGATTTAATGTAGTTTTTGGCCAGTGTGAGAGTCTCTATTTTGGACAGTTTGTTCTCAGCCCTCACATGAGGGATCACCTCCCGCAAAGCCTGGAACGCATTGTTGAGCTTGTGCATTCTCTGCCTCTCCCGCTCGTTGCTTTCCAGTCTCCTCAAATTCCTGTCCTTACAGCTCCAAGGATGCTTGGCTCTGGCTGGAGCCATCTTGCTGCTCTCCTTGTTTCCCCCATTCCTCCTTTCTTTGTGCCGCAAACATTTCACCAGTTCTTTTTTCCTCATTGATGACTCCTCGGAAAATGCTTCTTTGTCAGCAGTGTGCCTCTGCTGCTTTGCTTTGGTTTTAGTCTTCATGTTTTGGTAGATGTACTGGTATTAGGCATCAGTGTGCTGTAAAAACATGAACATCATTAACTGCTGCACATCTCCATGCTGAGCAAATGATGTGATACAGGTTTGAAATGTTTGTTTACTGGTTGACTACTGGAAAACCATCCCTGGCTCCCAATTTAGTGATGTTCATTTTAGAAGTTGTGAACGTTATCAATCAAGATGACACATGCAGATGAACAGAGGCAGATGAACAGAAGAGAAAATCCTTTTTTAGAGAACAACAGATCCTCCTCCAGCTGGAAGGAAAAGGTTACAGAGGGAGCAGAAACCAAGTGAACAGAACCATTGAAACAAACATGCAGCGAATCACCTATTCGTGTCCTCACGTATGGAAAGCCAAGTAAAAACTACACACCTTTACCTTCCTGTAAGTAGTTTTCAAGCTCCTTTCACTGCACATAACAGAAAATAGTCTCCAAGCTGATCCAGTCTTCCCACAGGAAAAGTGAATCACAATTAAAAAAAAAAAAATAACAGGAGTGCAACATTCCATTAGGTTTGATAACACATTGCCTACATTTTCATCTCATATGCTTCTGTCTTCTCCCAGCTCCAGTTACCACAAGTTACAATAAAAGCATATACCACCTCGTTGTACGTGTGCAGGCTCACGTGTGGGATACTAGAACCCTCAGGTTTTTACTCAAAGTAATTTCTCCTTGAACTCCTGGCAATTGCTTTTTGTAGGAATAGGTTTCCACTGTGTTCATGAGCAGTCCACTAGAGGGAAACATGACACACAAACTCCTACAGAAGCTCAGAAACTCACAGCTGGCAACACATTTTCACATGCAGTGTTTCTGCACCCTGCGCTAGTCCCCACCACACACAAAAATAATTACTCCCTCTTCCTACAGCAACCAAATAATGGTGGGGCTTAATTGCAGTTTCTGCCCCAGTTCAGCAGCAGTATTTATTCTTCAGGTTATCCAAAAAGGACCCAGCAATGCTCCTTCCTCACATGTTACCAAGGGCAGATGACAGCACTGAGATCTTGCCCTCCCTCAGCCCAGATTCTGTGCCAACACTACACCAGAAGGCAGCAGCCCCACAGGAACCCTGCCTTCAACACCAGCCATCAAGGTTACCAATACCGTTTTCATAACGTTTCTTTCTACTTCCAGTTCACATTGAAAGGTTCAGACTTTAAAAGAAATGTTTTTATGCTGATGCTGTGATGTAGGAGCAGTTACAGTTGGTGAGCCAATTAAAACCAGCCCCAAAGAAACCCACAGGTGCGTGACTGTCCCTGTATAGGACATCAACCTTAGCTGGAGCAGGTGGTGAGCAGTTCCCAGGTTTGCTGCAGTAAATATCACTTCCTCTCTTGTTTCTTTAGAGAGGTCTTCAGCTGGTCAGCATTCACAGCAACGTGGCTCTCTGCCTGCGAGAGCATCCTGGCTGTCCCAGGTTCCTTACCACCAGGGAGGCAACTGACAGGAACTCACAAAACTGCTCAGTTATGGTAGCATCCAGGTGACAAATGCTGAAAGCACTGAATAGCTTGTGTTGTGGGAGCCTAGAAGAAATGCTAGAGACATACAGGTATCTTAAGAAAGAAAGACTAAAGCCAAGCTCTGTGACCCTTCCTGTCCCTTAATCTAACTCACTTGGCAGAAAAGGTGTAACTGCAGGACAGAGAAATAGAGGCAGGCACAAAGAAGACCAGTCAACTTACCCCTCCAGCACAAAAAGCACTGCTAGTGCAAGCAAAGAAATGAGCAGCTGCTGTTGGGAAGGAGAACAGCCTGCAGAGCTTGGTGAAGAGGAGGTTTGTGGAGGCAGCCAGCAGAGAATGCTGGAAGAAAATGCAAAAGAGAGGAAGCTTCAGCAAATTGTGGGAAAAAAGTAGCCTTTAAAACTGCAGGCTAGGGCAAAGCAGATGGGATGACATGGTAAAAGAGGGTGCAAACCAGAGAAACACCCTCATGGCAGCAAAGTGCCAGGACCCCCAGGGAGAGAGCATGGGTGTGCGAGGAAGAAATGGACACAGAGAGGGGATCAGGGGCAACAGACTGGAGTGGTCAAGGGAAACTAAGGAGAGCAACCAAATACCAACAAGCTTTCCACCCTCTGCAACAGTCTGGCATCCCTCCTCCTGACTTACCACTGCCACCCGCTGTGGAGAAGGTGCCTAGGGCTCGACGGGTGCATTGGCAGAGACCCATGTGAAGCCAGGAACAGCAGCAGGGGCTGAGCCAGGGTCCGCTACCAGGGGCCAGCGAGGGCCCCGGGCCCTGCCTCACGCCGAGGCCCCGTGAGGCCGGAGCTGGGCCCGAGCGCTGCCCCGGCCCCGCAGGCACTCGGCAGGTGGCTGCGACACGTCGCTTTAGCGGCGGGGGCGGGCCCGGCGCGGGCGGGCCCGGCGCGGGCGGGACCTCGGCACCTCCGCGGCCGTCGAGTAACGGACCCGCCGAGGAAGGGGCGGCCTCAGGCGCGGCCCTCGGGTACCGGGGGGAAAGCAGCAGGCCCAGGCAAAGGAGTCCTGCAGCGGCACATGAGCCCGGGTGTTGGTGGTGCCCGTTTTACCCGGCGAAGGGGGTGAGAGCCCAGAGCCAGCATCCAGCACAAGGCTCCTGGGATTTGGATGGGCAGGGAGCTCTCGGGGACCACAAAACGTTAGGGAGTAGGCAGCACTGGGCTAGCGCTGCGCGGTTGTGTGTGTGCATCCAGACACTGACACCAGACCGGTGGATGCTAAGCCAGGCAAATCAGTGTCACTGTAGGAGGGGTCAAGTCAGTACTTCAGCAGATGGAGGAGGGAAATGTCTGAGTGCACTCTGTTCTGCCAAGGGCTGTGCAAGTTACCATAGCACCTTGTGTGACAAAGGGCCTCAGCACTTCCCTCCCTTGCAAGCTGCTGCTGATAAGGAGCTCAAATTCTTTGATAATAGGTTCTATTTAAGATGACCAATTTAGTGCTATGGGATCTTTTACATCTGTTCTCAATCATGAGCACTGTCTCGGTCAAATTTCAGCCCAGTAGTTATATTTTACCTAATGAAGTTAAGTCATCTTGATATCAGTTTCTCATTCCCAGGTCTCAACAGTTGCCAGGACTCAGAACAGCTGCGATGCTGAGTGGGAGCTTCCACAACAGCCTCCATAACCACTGACACTGCTGTGATCTGTCATCACAACCTTTAACAGTTAACAGGTTAAAAGAGATATTCACTGCCCCTCAGAGTGAACATCTCAATCTCAAGTCACAGAAGCTACCAATACACAAGTACTACATTTACCTGATATTCACAGAACATAATCATTAGGGTTGGAAGGGACCTCTGGAGATCATTTCAGTCCAGCCACCCTGCCAAAGCAGGGCCACCTACAGCAGGTTACACAGGAATGCATCCAGGCAGGTACTGACTGTCTCCAGAGAAGGGAGACTCCACAAACCTCCCTGGGCAGCCTGTTCAGTGCTCTACCTGATGACCTTGGGTCCATTCAGCACATGCATTTACATTAAAAAGGAAATCTTCCAGAAATAAGCTAAATTAATATGGAAGAAACATACCATTAATCTGTTTGCTGAAGGGTACTTAAATTTTGATATCTTCATTCTTCCTACACATGCTTAATTCTAGGATTAAAAGCAATATTCCCCTTTTAGAATTACACTGTTTGTATTTCAAGTACTGCTTCTTTGTGTATACACCTTACCTGAAGCTCACACAAGGTGCTATTATTAAAAGAAATTAAAGGCAACTACAATATTTCATGTAGACTCATCTGCTGGACTGCAGCTTTGAGGTTTTGGTAATTTCCTAACTTCTGGACACTAACAAATATATCTCACAGCAGAACTACACTGTGGACCTGATCCATTGCTGGCATCTGCTTAAGAATGAACAAACAGACAAAGAGATTATAAATATATAACTGTATTTTATTTTTAATATTAAATATTTTTAAATTACAAGCAGTTTCTTGAATCACACTATGCATGATAATCAATATACAGTAGAAATTACAATTTAAAAATGTACACAATTTAAAGACATTTTGACCTGAAATTTCATTAACTATGATATATTGCCATAAACCTCATACCTGTATTAAATTACAATAGGAAAACCTCATACCTATGATTTTGTTACAGTTTCTCATTTACAAATAGAATTAAACATTATATATACACACACATCAGTACCATTTTATCATTTAAGTTACACCTACATCTGTGCAAGTTCAAACAATTTCATAAACAAAACTAAGTCATATTCAAGTTTCTGAAAAACAGGCTGCTGGTATTACAAATACTTATTTTCAGTAAGTTTATATGATGTTTGACTCTCCTCTAGATATTTTTTTTTCCAGTCTTGTACCAAAACCATTAACATACAATGATATTTCTGTATGACTTAAAGCTGAAGTAATTTTGTACACTCTGTTCTTATTTAAGGCTATTTCTTATAAGGCTAATATACTTGGATTCCACCTTTCACCAACTCCAACAAAAATAGCCATGTCACTAACACCCGACAATGCTGACACTTTAGCATAGTGCTTAATCATAAAAGTCTTTCTACCAACCAGCCTCCTCTTGAAAAAGATTGAGTACTACATAAAAATCTGCTATAAATACTGATAAAAAGAATGAGGCTTAAATGGCTTTCATTAGTGCATCAACAAGGAGATGAAAAAATGTTTAATCTGCTCATTTCCATGAAAATGGCTGTTTCCATAAATGCAGTTGGACAGACAACAGATCTGTGACTTGGGGATTTAGGAGAGTACAGGTGTTCCATGAAAACCGGACATTCTTCTCGCTTTGTTGGCTTCTCATAACAGATACTAATTTTTAAGCAAACTTCCTTAGGTGGGAAAAAAAATCAGCTTTCTAAAATTACTTTAGTAGCCAAATGGAGACAATGCCTTCACTGTTCACATAAGCACGGTATTCTACTAGAGAGGGAATTAAAATATAAGCAGTCCTTATAGTAAACCATTGAAAATAGATACATGTACTCCTAAACTGGAAACCATGCCTAAATAGCTAGTGCAAGAAATTACATATAGCTTAATGAATGATTTGTAATAAATCCCCTTATTATAAGGTTGCATGTTTGGAATTATCGATTCCTCTTCACTGTGCCACTGACAGCCAGGCAGATATTTAAATATTGCTAGTAGTTGATCAGAGTTTTAACTATAGATTTTTTTCCAAAAAAAGACCTTTTATATCATTGTAAATCCAGCCTACTGGATTAACAAAAATCAAAATTCATGTTTAAAGTGAGGTGAGTCAGCTTAAATATTTCTTTCTCTTCATTTCTTTTCTCTTCTGGGAACAGGTTGCTCAGAGAAGCTGTGGTTACCCTACCACAGGCAGTGCTCAAAGCCAGGCTGGACGGGGCTTGGAGCAACCCCGTCTAGTGAAAGGTGTCCCTGCCTGTGGCAGGGGAATGGACCTGGATGAGCTTAAAGGTCCTTTCCAAACCAGACCATTGCATGGCTAAAAAGGACATTACCTTGCTTATCATCATATCCCAGCTCATTTTGAGAAAAATGCTCCTTTATCAACTCATTAGAAAATTTGGACAAAAGAGTAAACTTTTAACTTCCTACATAAGATTTTCTATAGATTTCTATCAAGTAAAGGAAATTCTTGATGTGCAAGATAAATACCTGATTTTCCAGAATGACAGGAAAACAAAATGCACAACCAGCTTGTAACATTCTGGAATAGAAGCTTTTATTTAACCCTGGGATGTATTTTAAACCAAATGATTCAAAATTAAGGCTGAAGTCCGGTTCTGATAGATTTTCACCATGCAAGGCAAATAAGCCCTAACATGCTTTGCAGACCATTATAGAGTTTCATTCTTACTGTGGTGAGGATTACAGAAGACAGATAAGATACCATAAATCTAACTGTATCAAGGAGTTTGATGTTGGAATTATGGAATTGCTAAACAATAGTTTGTGCACAAAGTCTATTACCTATATTTTAAATATTGAGAGGAGTGCACAGCTTCCTTAAACCCTCTATAGTATACACTGTAAGCCTGTATACAGAACTATGTCCCTTTGACTCTTAAATAATATTCTGGGAAGAAGTCCATGAAAAAATTCCATTCCCTACTTCATACTGAAGAACAGTTCTGACTAACTCTGAACCAGAGTGCCTCACCAGAAAAAGTAATCTGAACAATACATTGGCAACTTTAAACAACATTATCACTAAGTCATTCCCTTTTGATCGGTATGGAAGCCATTCTTCTTAAGGGCTAAATAATGCTGGGAAAAAAAGCAATTAACATTCCTGTCATTTAAAAAAATACTTAAAAAAAAACCCAAAACAAAAATGTATATAGAAGTACACAAAACCAAACTTTACACATCTGAAAACATCTAGTCCTCCCATACTTCATGTGATGAAAAGCCTCTGGTGACTGGATCTGGACACAAAGCACTTGGACCACCCTTATACAAATCCCTGCCAAAATAGCCACTAAAATACAAAGTGTTCACTATGTTAGTACTTTTGTATTTTAGGACACTTAAGCCAGGTAAACTCTCCTATCAGTGTTTCCTACTGATCTGCAGCTGCATAAGGCATTCCAAGAGGTCAGGGATTTGTTTCTCATCTGAACTCACTTCGGGGTAGTAATTAAGGATTTCTCCTCCCCATCCAGCAGTTTAAAGGATTAAACTAGCTAAATGCATGACAGAGTATGAAGGTTAAACATGCCCACACTGCACTCCCTTCCCTACATACAGCTTCAGAGCAAACTTTACTATACTGTACCTTTTGGTCAGTATGTATTTCAAGATATACCATGGGGTCTTGCAGACAACTTAAAATAGGTTTGGCCTTAGAAAGGGTGCAAAACTGGGTATTAATCATTAATTCTTAACTGTCATAACATCACTGAGAGGTAGATTTACCACAGTCCTCTGAATGGCAGCCTCGATCTACAGTCAACAGAAGAGTGAGCTTTGAAATTCACAAAATGGACAGCTGAAGAGCCACATGTGCCCAAATCCATTCCATTGAAATTACTCTTTTTATAAGATTCATAAATTCCATAGTTTTGTACAGCCGATTTTTCCTCTTCTCTCTCCAAGGCAGAAACTGTAGTAAAAACTGGAAGGCTCTTTAATTATGATATAGTCAGATGCTATTACAGTTTAAGCAGTCAGTAGGATTATGTTCAGGAATTAAGAGACATTATCTCTTACATCTAAAAACTCCAAAGTGTATCATATATTCTTTTCCAGTTTCCTATAGAACATGAACACTAACAATCAATCTATAATCATTATCATTTAAGAAATGGTACTGAACATAAGATTTCAGCAAGTCTAACGTAACACTCAGAAGTTATGTACGCTTTACATGTACCGTGCATAGCAAAGGCTACAAAAAGGACAAATTAAACTGGGTAAGTGGGCCAATTCAACTTGTCTTATTCTCCTTGAAAGATTTAAGATTTTGATTCTGTACATCAGGAAATAAAGGAAGAATAATCCATAGTGCAATTGTAATAAGCAAAGTAATATGTAGTGATATCCTCTTGAATAAATATGGCTCACTACTGATCAACTATCATCCATACAGTTTCAGCAACACAGCCACCTGTTGCACAGGACAGTTATACACAGTTCTACAACAGGTATATGTTCAAATAGATAATGAACTACATGGAAAAATATAAAAAGAATATTATACAATCTCAGACATAAACCAGACTGTAGTGTAATTGCTTTACTTGTTTAAGTTGTCTGAAAAATACTTCAAGTACTTGAAAACAGCGGCAGAATCATCTTTCAATGAAAAGCAAAATTGCACTGATTTAAAAATACATTACAAAGTTAAATACACATTCAAATTAATGTCCTGATTTAACATTGCTTTCAGTGTTTACTTTCATTTCTTAGTACTTCTTGATTACCTGCGTTGCTTCAGGAGGATCCAGAGATGAAGAAGTTTTAGACAGAAAGTCTGTGTGTTTCATGTATGCAGTCCGAAGTTTTAAATTAATCTTTTTCTCCATCTTCACTGCTTCCTATTAGTAGAGGAAAGGTCATAAGGTACAATGAGATCCTCCTGCACAACCCTCCCTTCTTTGCAAGGCTCTTACTACAGCTTGGCATTCTGCCCTTTCACACTTCCAAGTTTTGGTTAATCTTTCCCTACAGCTTTCAACTACTGTAAACATTTGGTACATTTCTACATAGACATCTGCTTAAAGCACACGGTTCAATGTCACTTCTTAGGACTCATGAGGCAATGTAGGATCTCCATAAAAATCTCTTATCTGCAAGTTACTAGGCAGCAAGCATTATCTTATCAGTAAGCACAATACAAGAACAATACAACTCCATATAACCCTGATTACATATTTACCATTAGCAAGGCTCAGCAACCAGCAATATTTAATAATGCAGCATTTTATCAAGATTAATATGCTGAACTGATTCAAGTCTGCTTGGGTTTGCCTCTCTTTACCCTCAAAAAATGTTCCGAAGTTGAAAAAAAGCTTTTGGTTACAGACAAGAAAGCTACTATTAATAAATACTGCTGGTACTCAATATAGCTATGACTACTGACTCTCCTTAAATGGTCTTATTCACAGCTCTAGAAAACATGCTGCAATTCCTGTATGTCAAGAATGCACTTTCTAAAAAGCAGTATGAAAAGAAACTGAATTGTAAAATAAGCTTAGACAGCAACGGCAGAAACATTATGTTTTAGCATCCTCATCCTGTGAAATGAAAATAAAACTGTGACTAATGAGAGTGTGATAATGACATTTATTCAACTGCCATGATGTCCAGCTATAAACAAGTGCTTAAGGAATGCACAAATTTCATAACTATTAAACTATTTCTTTTTTAACAGAAAAATTGTGAAC
This sequence comes from Lathamus discolor, assembly GCF_037157495.1. Lineage (NCBI taxonomy): Eukaryota > Metazoa > Chordata > Aves > Psittaciformes > Psittacidae > Lathamus > Lathamus discolor. The sequence continues at coordinate 84,762,364 of NC_088889.1, read as the reverse complement.
TTGTCCTGTAATATTCAACAGAACCAGAAGTTTGTGGCAACTTGGATGCAAATGATCTCAAAGGAAAGCTATGTCTTAACTGAAATACAAGACCACACATAACATTTATAGCATTAACAGCGCATTTTTAAATTAAGTATTTAAAATAGAACAAGGTTTGTCATATCTCTGACTCTTATCTTTGAATAGAGTTTTGAATTTGTGGTTCTAAAATAATTAGTATGACAACATCACTTACCTCCTTGCTCTATATCTGAATCTGTAAGATGCGTAAGAGAAAAGCTTGCCATGTTTGCAGGAGAGATAGAGAATCTGGAATAAGGGGATGCATGTGACCAGTTCTGATCGAGAGTCCGGGAAGGTGGAGGTGGAGAGAAATACTTTGATGACTGAAGAGGTGATTTAGAACTAATAAGACTATTAGCTGCCTTTGACATAAAGGATGGCTCTGGAGAAGAGAAATCGTCATCCCATTCAAAACCCCCACCTTGAGGAAAAAGAAAAAAAAAAAAAACCAAAAGAGAATTGACAATAATGTAAAGCCATAACCAGTTTTAAAAGCAAACTCCTGGAAGACTGCACTAACCCAAAGCAGAACTTGTAGCGCTTCTGTCCTAGCCCTCAGGGGTCACAACATTTGTCTCCCCTACTTTGGCTGCCTTTCAAAATACACCTGACACATCAGTGTATAACCAACCAATATCACATTACCAACTTTGATGATCAGTAACACCACTACCTGAGCCTAGCTGTAGTCTGTGCTCAGGATGCAAAACTGAAGCCAATACAGTACAGCAAATTTACAAGTCACGTATCATTTAAATGACATTTCATTAATAGCTATGCATAAAACAGCCTCAGCCCCTGCTGTGTATAAATACAGTCCGGTACCTTCTTCATCTGTTGAGCTTTCCGAACTTGCAAATCTGTTTAAGTAACTAAAACTTGAAGGTGGAGCAGGAGTGCTGCAAGAGTCTTCCCCATTCAAGTCTACTGCATGGTTTCCCAGCTCCTTAGTTGGCATTTCCTAAGGCAAATACAGTAAGTTACTTAACACTCTTGTACACACAATGTGTCCATGCCCACAGATGCAAGCTTTCCAGAAATACACTCCCCACTGTCACCATCAAATCTACTGCAGAATTAAATGGCCTGTAAACTCTCAAGTTAATACCACATAGCGAAACTTTGAGTTACAGATTAAGCATATGCAGGTAATTCTAGTTCCAAAGAAAATTGTATTAAATCTACACTAAAATGCACTCAGTGAGTGACTTTAAATCTTATTTATGATATTTAAAAGTTTTTTATTCCTAGGAGCAAAGCTAAACATCTTCCAAGTAAAAACAGTTCCCTTGTCAGCCTGATCCAGGCAAGTGTTTAATTCCTTAACAAAGCCTTAAGGCAACTCACAACATTTTAAGTTTTTATTTTACTTTTTTTTTTTTTTTTAAACTCTTTATCATTGCACCAGGATAAAGAGACAAACTTTGTACAACTGGTATTTGAAGCAGCCAACATCTTACCAGTTACTGTAAAAAGAAGTAAAGAGTTCAACAACTACGAGAAGGTTAAACACAGCTGATTTTCTCTTCCCTTCTGACAAAAGGATTACTATTCTACGTAGACTGCCTAAACACAAATCACCTACGTTTTCTATTCCAAAACACAATTAACCAATATTTATGTGCGTCATCATAACTAACATTTCCGAAGCTTGACAATGTGAGTGTTCTTTCAAACTCGCTGTACGAGTTTAGTTGCCACAATGGTAAAACACAATCGCCTCTGTATAAAGTTACAGAAGGTAAAAATTGATAAAGCAGATAGGGAAACAAAGGTAACCTTGAATTTTATAAGCAGATCAGTATTTCACTCAACTTGAATAACACTGGACTTAAAAATTAGCATTACCATCTAAATACTGGTCTCATCTTTGATTATGGTTTAAGGTAAATGTACCTTAATGCTAACTAACACAAGAGCCAAAGTTCGGCTGCTGTTTGGGGGGTTTGGGGTGTTTTATTTGGTTGGTTAGCTGTTATTTTTATCCCTTTCTTCCTTCCTTCCTTTTATAAAGGCATTTAAACTTACATTCAAAGTCCTCAAACTCATTAAACTGACAAATTGATTCCAAAAAAGTTACAACATTCTGGTAAAAATCAAATCAAATACGGTCCATAACAATGCTGCTTTGCATGTTCAAATTAAACATAGCTTATAAACATCAGAAGGACATCACATTTCACTCAGCACATACAGTTAGGGATTCAAAAGCAATGGAGGTTCAGGATTTGACAACCAACCCTGCCAAAACAAAACCCTCCTTCACTTCCAAACAGCCCTGCTATTCTACACCTAGCAAAAAAAATAAATACACAATTCTACCAAACGTTGTTTAAAAAACTCAAACCAACAGAAACTTTACTTAGTAAAAAAAGCGTACCTGATCAAACAAATAGACTGTCACATCATCAAAGAATGTTACAGCCTTTTTCTCGTTTTTCCAAGGCTCATGCTGCCTCTCATCGAGAGGTGCTGGAAGTTTCAACAAGCTTCTCAGATGTTTTCCATCATCCTTCTCAGTAATTATCTCAGGTACCTGATGAACAGTTTCATCTTCACTGTCAGAACTCAGACTATGCATATGAAAAGTCCTCATGTCATCCTCAGAATCACTGTTCTCATCTTCTTCATCTGCATCATCGCCATCTTCTAAATCAAGCATTCCAGAAACATCGAGTTTTCCAAGGTATTTTCCCTCAATATCTGGCTCTTTCAGTTTTTGTCCTTCAATGTGATAGAAGGACTTCTCACTGTTACTCAGATCTAAAGGACTGTGTATGTTATGCACAGGCTTTAAGTCTCTGTGTGAAAGAAGTTCGGAAGTATTAGTGCCAACACAAGACACAGTTTTACGGGAAGTCTCAGATGGTTTTATTTCATCCCTTAGGTTTCTGTCCATCGATATCTCTATGGAATTCAGAGTTGTCTCAGTCCACTCATCAGGACACCCCTGCATCTTTACATCCATCTCTTGGATCTCTAAGTCATGATTTAGTTCTAGTTTTGTGTTTTGATTATTAGTATCCTGGTAATTGCTTACATCACACTTTTGCTGTCTCTCCTCAAAACTGTAATCCTCTTCAGTATTCTCTCCTCTACTGGGAGAAACACCACCCATTGTCTCTCCTGACAGACTGACAGTCTCTTCTGTTTTTTTATCTGGTTCAGAATCATTATCAGAGAAATAGGCAGAGTCTCTGTAAGAGTTCTGACTTCCCCCCAGAAAAACCTTTTGGGTTGTTTCAAGATTGCTGTTCACCGCATCTAAACCAGTTGCTGCTTCTGAAACAATTATGACTGGATTAGAAGGTAAAGCACTGACATTGCTCTCGCTAACACCACAGAGAACAGTATCTACACTAGAAGCATCCTCAACAGTGATATGGGAAGTCCATTCCGGAGATTCCAGGTTCTCTGTTTCATAGCCACTGTCAGCAGGTTTATCAGGTGGCAAAAGTTTCTGAGGGCTTTGAGCCTGTAAAGATTCTAAAACCTCATTTACATCTAAAGAATCCAAAGAATCGGGTGTCTCTAAGGCTTGTTCTCCAGTTTGTATAGGAGATGGGTTGTCTTCCAGAAGACTATCCTGACTTGTACAGTCTGAAGTAGCAGCAGAAACTGAGATGACCTCTTCTGGAATCTCCTTACAGTTCTCAAAATGATTTGATGCTTCTTGTCTTTCCTCCAATAAACATTCATCTCTTTTTATTGTGGGAGATGTATCTTGCAAGTTTCTTCTCACATCTTCCTGATCGCTACATTTTTCTCTATTAAAAGCTATTTCATCATAGTTGGGAAGCATTCCCTGTCTTATTTGTGCATCACACTCAGCAGTTTCAACAGCAACACCAGAATATGGATTGTTTCCAACATTATTATTTTTGGCATTACTAGATAGCTCTTCTTGACAGAGATTATCAGTGTTACAGGACATGACTTCACTAACTTCCACATTCAAAAGTTTTCCCTCCTCCTTCAAATAAGGAGGATTTGCACATTTATCACATGACTTACATGCTGCAGATGGACTAGAGGATGCCTGCACTTCTACAGTGGTCTGACACTGAGAATTCAGATCTTTATTCATTGTCACCGGGTTACAATTTTCATCTTTCACTGTTCTAAGACTTTCATGTATTAAAGAAAGTATCTGTGCATTTTCAGCCAGCACAGGTTCAGGCTCTACAGAGACTCTATTTGAGGTTTCTAATACACTCTTTAGAACATTATCTGTTTTTTGTCCAAAATCACTGCTGGTTTTCTTAGACAATAACCCTGATAATAAGTTTTTCTCTTGAAGAAATAAGAAGTTATCAGAAAGTTCTTCTAAAGTTGCCAAGTCAGGCTGGATAGAGATATTTTCACATAAGGAAACTATTTCATTTCCAGAAGCATGACTAGAATGCTCCTTCTCAGAAAGGCCTACTGCCTTCCTGGCATCTGTGTTTGAGTTTAAAATAGGTGGTTTAAAGTCTTTAGAAATATCATTTGTTTCAGCAAAACCAAGTATTTTTCTGTTTGCAAATTCTTCTGATCTGTCAATATCATTAAATATATTCTGGAAAGGACTTTCTGGACTACTAGTAACAGGCAAAAATTCCTCTTTAGGATCTGTATTGTAGTGGAAGAAGTCCCCATCCGTACTAGATTCTTCGACATCAAGATCCCTGAGAACTGTGAAATGAGAACTTTTTTCTTGTACAGCTTCTTGATGATCAACTTCTGTAGTTAGTACAAGTGACTGGTTATCAAAATTCATGCTGCAGCCACTTCCTTTCTCCTCCAATTGGATATAGTAGTCATTTCCAACAGAAAGCTTGTGTGCATCAAACACAGGTAACACCCCAGGTACAGCAAGTGATGCTTCCTGACCACTCGCATTCTGTGCTCCTGACCCTTGCTCTGAAAGTGACCTCTCAAAAACCTCCACTGGAAAGAAAACACCTGCATATGTCATTGCTTCATCAGGATTCACATGACCACATTCGTCAAAATGATCATGTTTAGCTGCCTCCCAGATATATTCAAAGCTGAGACCCTGGCTTGTTTCAGTTACAGTAAGAACTTCCTCCATCTCATGGCCAAGTCTATCTCCTGCAAAGTGATCCAAGATTGGAAATGCAGAATTATTTGTTTCTCTGTTTGAGGTGTTCGGTTTAAGAGCATTCCACTGCTGCTCAAAATCAATCTCCGAGTCCCTTTGGCTTTGCATGCGAAGGTAAGTTAAAAGTCTGTGCACTTCTTCCGCTGTTGGTCTCTTTTCTGGAGGTAGCCAACAGAACTGCAGAACTTCATACCTATACAAATAAGAAACATGTCTCAATAGGCTTCACAATGAAAAAGAATATATAAAATTCAGGTATGTAACAAGCTAAAAAGTAAAATTAATATCACTGGCAGGAAAATCCATCTATAGATACTCCTTTTACTCCCTTTATTTAGAGTTTTTTCACCAGGAAGATTATTCCATGAAGCAATTTCAGCATATTAAAGATAACTGAGTAATGCCAGAACCTTCTTCAGCAGCTTTAAGAATAAATAAAAACACTTGAAGTTTACCATCTGTCAGAGTACGGCTGCTCTAGGCGTGGCTTGAAGAGTTTAACCTGCTTCTCCCTTATGACATGGGTTAGGACTTCCCTGTCAGAAAAGTCTGAATAAGGCTGAGCAGCATTCTCAAACAGCTCCCATAACGTTACCCCCAGGGACCTGAAAGAGAGCAGCAAATTACTGTGCATTCCAAGAACTGTTTTGAAGTTGCTTTCCTAAGAAAATAAGGATTATTATGCAAAGCATAGCTGGCAAGAAGAAACAAATACCACTCTCTCATTGACTCTGTAACAACTTCAGAAGCTGCTAACTCATTTGACAGAATGCCAGAAGCTTAAGAATGAAGTTGCTTGAAGGCTATGACAACACAGGCAACATCAGTGAAGACAGAGGCCTCAAATCGTTCAACTATGGAAGAAACCCCCACATGTTAAATAAAAAGAAAATGTCCACTTAGAGAAGCAAGATGAAAAACACCTTACGGTTGGTCCAACAGTAAGAAAAGCTTTCATCAGAAAATGCAGTAGTTATGAGTCAAACTGCTAGAAAACTAACCTTTGTTTCTGTTTTCATCAAATTACTTATTTTTAAGCTGCAGTCATCAGAAGCCACCTCTTTTCTCATTGCTGTATACATACTGTATGCAACACCAACCACTTTTCAGTGATTACAGTTGATGCTGATCTTTGGGCAACCCTTCCTTGCTCAAACTGCAAAGCAACTGACTCTGCAGGTATTACTACCTGCAATTTAAATTGGAAGGGCTCTTTCAAAGTCACCTAGTCCAAACCTGTTCAAAGCAGCTCTGTGTAAGAGGCACCAAAATTCAAGTTGGAAACCTTAACAACCTGGCTGCTTGTAGTTTTTATGAACAGTATGATCTTTGGAAGCCTGCCTGAAGGGTTCAACTTTTTATGTCATCCACAACTATTATATTACTAGAAAAATCATTTATCATTTCCTTCCTTTATAAACATTTAAAGGCATTTGGCAAATGTACAGTAATTATATTTATTAATACAAATGCTTGTTCTTCTGCTAAACAGTTTTTTCTTAACCTATCTGTTCTTTCAACAGATTTCTAAGCATCTTTCCAAAGCAAGATATAGTTTCAGGTTTGTAGAGATTAACCTACTGTATGTCTGAGGAAATAAAGCAATGCATCAAGCCAATAATGAATTTAACTATAAATATTGTTTACTCTTTTGTGTAACACGTGAGGATATGTTCACAAATCTCTCATTGAAATCGTTTTAAAGCCTACTACATACCATATGTTACTGTATTTATTTTGCTCTGCTGATAACAGTCTGTCTTGAAAACTTGTTACCAACTCAGGTGCAGTCCATCGGAGAGGAATTAGTTTCTTCTCATCTGTCTCAATATAATCTTCCTAAATCATAGGGAAAACAAAAAAAAAAAACACAACAAAAAATGAACAAACATTGGATCAAATCCCAGAAGTTAACATTCCTTTCCTTAATATGGTTTTACGTGATCCCTATGCCAAATAATAAAACCCATTTTCCCCAAGTAGCAGAGAATAATGCTGTAGAGAAAAGGCGCTCATCGCCCACTGCACAGCAGAAAAACTGAATGCCAACTTCCTTGAAGTAGATACTTTGAATATTTTCATTACAAAATTTTATTATTTCTTAAACATTAGAAGGAATTTGTGCATATTTTAGGACTACTGTGTCTATATATATGTGTATATATATATATATATTTAACCCAAAGCTTCCTTCTATAAGCACGAACTCCACCCACCTCTACAAAGATCAGCTATTCTGTTACATAACCTTGCTACAATTATTTGACAGTTTTACTTTGAAAGTTCATTATTCAAAGGACAATCTAGTATCAGTTTGTAACTTTCAAGCATGCTTGTTACAACCTCAGGCCCCAAATCCTGTTAAAAAAGTGGTACATGACTAGATTAACTTACCTTATACCTACTGAATCCTATACCATAATCTCCTACTTTGACATTTAAATCAGATGTAAGAAAGCAATTCCGTAAGGCCAAGTCACTAAAAAAGCAAACAGATAAATAATTAAACCAAACCAAGTAGTCTTCAAGGCAAATCAAGACAAGTGGGTTAACAGAAGTGACACTTCCTAAAACTGTCAGGCCACAGCTCAAAGAATCAAGTGAAAAGGCCACAAAATTACATTAAAAAATCATTGAGGAGTTGCACATATGCACACTTATAGATTACAGTAGCAAGGAGCAGGCCATGCAGGAGCAGATCAGTAATACGAAACAACAGTCCTAAGGATTCAACATCGACACTACATATACTTTAAAATTTCATTCATCTGACATGTACTCTGATCCCAGACCTAAATCCTGCTAAAGGCTGAAGCAAGACAGGTGCAAGAAAGGTGTGCTCCTGCAGCCACCTTTCTGATTCCCTTTGGATGGAACTAAACCAGTTCACATACTCCAAAAGACCAACTCGTAACACAAACCCAGTCACAGTAACTGGGGAGAGTAACTTCAAACGTACAATTTTGATCCAAACTGAGATAATTCTCTTGCTACTTATATTTTCATTAAGTTTTACAACCTATACAAGCCAGCAGCTGATCCCATATCTCACTGGATTACTGCAGACACCACAGTTGTATATAAACATTACTTACTTTCAGAAAAAACAAACACTGATAGGGTCTCTCCTTATCCTAAACTTAATGGGCAAGATTTGTTTTTTGGCCACAAGAATATGACTGCCCTTAGGCCCTCCCACATTTTCAAAACAGAACCAATTTAGATCTATACAACTGAGCAGAATCTGTGTTCTGGAATGCAAAGGAAATTAAATACAGTGACAAGGCAATCACATTTGAAGATTTTATACAGAAAACCCTAGACTGTTATGCTGTCCTTTATAAAGAAGTTCAAAATGTAGTCACTTCTCTAGAGCAGACAAGTATACTTTTAAGCATTCAAACTACACACAGAATTTAGAGGCAATGATTTAATTCTACTAATAATCCTCTGATGTAGATTACTAAAGCTGTTTATGTGCCGAAGTGATGTAGGTCCCTCTTTCTCTAAGACACGTCACTGCACATCTTGCACATTTTAATCGCCATAAGCAAAATGTATTAACAATTCAGATCAGGCATAAATACTTAACAATTTGCAATATGATACTAAGCAACTAGTAATACATTACACCTACAGTTAAGCTCCTCTAAGTAACAAAACCATGCATTACACAAACTAGAACTACTGATAGTCTCTGGAAAAAGAGTACCAGAAGATGAATTTCACAAAAGTCCTTTATTAACCAAATCAAAAGCTCTTGAATACACACAGAACCTGTTTCAGTTCCCCCCCCCCCCCCCCCCATACACCTGACCACAAGTACTTAGAGCCAGCAGTGCTGCTGTATTAACACCAAGAAGCTGTATCAGAAAACCCATTGTGCAAACTTGGAAATTTATGCCAGTTTAATGAAGTCATGTGTTTACTGTGGAACTGTAGCAGTGACAGCAGAGAGCTCAGCACACTAATTGCTCAAATATTTTGCTCCTCTGCTTTACCAAAGGGTACCAAGCAGTTAAGTGCACTGGAAGAACTCTACCATTGCTTCTGTGTGGCTTTGAAAAAAAAAAAAAAAAAACAAAACAGTCTCTGAAGTACAATGGTCTAAAAGCCACAGCTTCCTTTCTTCAGAGAAAGAAGAAAATGTTTTCCTTTCCAGAGTCACTGAACTACTGAACTACATAGGTCAGAAACACATTTGTAACCCTAAAGTATGCCTCAAAGCTTCCAAACTTGTTTTACACTATTGAAATAAACATCCTGGAAGAGAGAATAGAATTTTGGCTGCTTGCATTTACCACTAACAACAAAATCACTGATGCTGGAGCCTTACCACTTACTCTGACAGCATCAGGATAGTGTTGCTAGAAGTAAACATTTACAGTGGGAATCTTGCAGATTCACAGAATAATTATTTATCAAGTTTAATGGCATTTCTCTGAAAGCATACTGTTAAATTTAACACCTACAGAGCCATGCTCCTGCAATGCAAGAGACAGGGACCACTCAGTTTGACAGGTACAACTGGTACTACCTTCAAGTCATGTGAAACTGTTAAACAAGTTAAAAGTTCTGCCCCCAGCAGAGTCCAGGCTTTGGGGTTTTCCTCAGGTTTTTGCTGTTTTACATCTGAACCTTTTAAGACTTCAGACTGACAGTTCTCCCTGAACACAAGGCCTCTGCTTTCTCTAAGCAGCAAGAAGTGCATTCACAAGCTCTAGCACAAGTGCCTAATTTGCTGAAAGAGGGGATTCAAGTGCTGCTTCTAGAGCAAAGAACAGACTGACCTAACATAAAACCAGAGTAAACCACTTTGTGATACCTAAGGGTTCATCAGGTAAGCTGTGTCTGGGGAGCAAGTACTCTGAAATATTTTAGTCATTACAAGTCTAAGCCTGACGTCTTCCAATTCCTTAGCACATTTTTATTTATAGCACACACACCCCCCATAGAAAAAAAAAGACATTTCTGAGCAGTTCCATGAATACATTTTTTCCTGCCCTTTACAACTCCTGCCATCCTTCCAGTAGTGACTGCATTAACTTTCATATAGCATTTTTCTCCCCGATTAAAACAAAATCGTTCTCATATGATTTCTTCTAAACATGACTACCACCATTACTGAAGACTTAAAAGTTTACATGAACAGTAATTCAGATGAGAGAGCACCCGCTTCAGTCAGATTTTCCATCTAAATTCAACTTCTTCCTTACTGCATTAGAAAAGGCAGCATTTGGTTGTGTTTCTTTTTTCTCTTTAGTAACAAAAGTAACAGCTTACCAAACAGAAGTTTTCAACTGCTATAATCTATTAAAAATACACAGCAGGTAAAATTCATTCTAACAAAATTATAACACCCTTTTTCCCCACAATAAACCAAAGAAGTTGGCCAAGAATTAAACAACTAGGTCTTCCGCATGAGCTTAGCAGCAGGCTGTGTTCCACACGCTGCAAACCTAGAAAGGAGGTGAGGTGATCAGCTTTCAGCCAGGTGGAAGCTGTAACACACCACTGCAGTAGAATTAGAATCTTCATAAACATCACACCTTCATGACTTAAGATATGTCAGGTAGGTGGAAGTTTGTTAAAACAATCTTCAATACACATGGAGTTTAATGAAAATATCTACATGAATTTTAGAGTAAACTAAAAGAGTAACTAAAAGCAATGCATCTGGAAAACATACCTATGCACAAAGTTATGCTTATGCATTACAGCAAGTCCAGCAGCAATCTCACATGCCATTCTCTGCAGCAGCATTATTTGTGACTCTCCTTTAATGCGTTCCTCCTCATTGCAGATGTAAGTTTTTAGGTCACCCTGTAAAAGAAATTGAAAATACTGATCAGCCTTGTATGCTAGTTCAATCCGGAAAATATTTAATAAAGAACCAACTAACCACATTATTAACCACATTTTTGCTTACTAACAAAATCTCAAGTTTCCAGTCTCCATAAAGACTCTTACAGAAGTCATCTAAAGCATGTGGTATTGTCCTTTTAAGGGTTTTTAATCTAATCATTTAGTCATTAAGATCATAGATCAGACTGCCACATAAAACCTGTCATACAATAACATTTTCCATTAAAAACAGTTTAATGAGCTTCTGCTTTTAAATGAGTTTTCAGCAAAGCTGATCAGGGGTGGAAGTGAAAGACCAGAGTAAAGGGTTTCAGACATTGCCAGCTTTAGATATACACCAGAGCTTTAGATATAAAAAGCATGGCAGTACACGCCACTCCAGTCAAAGCATTCAGAGGATGGCAGCAGTTTTACTGAACCTAGGCAAAGGTGAGCAAAAGACACAATTCATGAGGCCACAGAAAACAAACAGCTATGAATATAAGGATATTGGATATAAGGAAGAAATTCTTTACTGTGAGGGTGGTGAGGCACTGGAATGGGTTGCCCAGGGAAGTTGTCAATGCTCCATCCCTGGCGGCATTGGACAGAGCCTTGGGTGACATGGTCTAGTGTGAGGTGTCCCTGCCCATGGCAGGGGGGTTGGAACTAGATGACTTTAAGGTCCTTTCCAGCCCTAACTATTCTATGATTCTATGAAAGAAAATAACTGAGAATTGTCTACTATTCAGAAAAAGGAAGACTAACTACAGTAAGTGAATCCAAGTAAGGGAAGAGAACAAGTTTCTAATGCTATTATTGCTCCTACTTTCGCAGTTGGACTTCTAACCTAGCACTCCTATATCTTTTGTTATTTAAAATAGAGACTTCCTTTAAGTTTCGCAAATTATTTCAGAGGACATTTTCATATTCAGACTGCACAATGCATTACATCACTACTTGCTACGCCAGTTCATGTCCACTGTCTGCCTCGGTCTTGGGCCAGGAAAGAGACTGAAGGGGAACCTCTGATGTTCAGAAAAGACTGAAGAACATTTAACTTCCTGCTTCTCTGGTGCTCGTGTACATTATGGAGCTAGAACCAAAGCATTTCATGCTTCCTTAACATGGTTAATTGGGAAGGACAATTTACAATTCTAGTAGTTCAAGCAGTAGACGTCTGTGTAGTGCATTAAAATCTAAAAGGGCAGTGACAGCTGAGGTGACTGGCTGGACAGTCACAAACCTGGGTTGTACTGAATAACATAAGTAAAGGACAGACATTCTACTTCAAAGATGCCACTACTCCTATGTAAAACAACTTCATTTTTTTTAAAGCATTAACAGATTCTACAGTATACTCAAGCAGCTATTCTACCTTTTACACATACCCCACTTATGCTGCAAGAAGCTATACCACATTTGAGAAAGCATGCATAACTCCTAATACTTTAATTTCATAGAAGCCTTCATTACACTCTTTATCCTGTTTTTAGCTACTAATTAGGTAACATTTATGTATTTGCATCTTACAGAATTACACTTTTAAAAATGTTTCCTGAAAGATTCTTCTGACCTACAATTACAGCTTGAATGTGTTACCCGCTCATGTATATATGTATAAACATTATATATAAACACACACACAGCCCTTCCTACCTTGCCAGAGCAGATTTACTAGAGCAGAGTTCCAAAGAACTACAAAACTGTGTCCATAACACAGATTCCCAACTGCAAAGCCAGAGGAATCCAAGCAAGTACAAAACATGCAGCTTCACTGACTGTAGGTGGCAGCAAGTGCCTGAAGAAAACCAAACTCACCAAAATTGTCATTCATTAATACAGCAACTGGTTACTTGGGGTTTGTCCCAGTTGGATTAAGTTCCTATGATGCCTGAAATGCACCAAGGAATTACTTTCTAATTTTTAACCACGTTAGTAACAGCAGTGCTGTGTGGCATCCCTTATTTACTCAATAATTCATGTAGGCACACATTTTCATAGGAAATACAACTTTTATTAAATCCAGCACCTTGAAACATACTGGTTTTATTTTTCCAGTCTATTCTAATTAAGGCTGCAATCAAGGTTAAGGATACAAAACCAGGCTTTTTTGTGGTATTGCTTTAAAAGGACATTGCTTATACCAAACTAAGGGGGAATCCATCCCTCAAGTGCTGGACTGCCATCCAGAGGCACCTGGACAGGCTGGAAGAAGGGTCCAAAAGGAACCTTAAGAAACTCTGGAAAGAAAAAATGCAAAGTCTTGCACCTGGGAAGGAAAAACCCCTTGCAACAGGACTGACCAGCTGGGCAGCAGCTCTGCAGAAAGGGGCATGGGGATCTTGGTAGACAGTAAGCCAATTTGGTAGCATGCCAACACCTACACATCAAAATTTCAATAACCATGCCTGAGGCAGTCTCCTCTCTCCCTCCAGCTTTCTCTGTCACTCGCCTCTTCCCTCCTCTCCCAGGACTCCACAAAGCACTAAAATCTGCCTTTCCTCCCATCCTTCCCTGTTCTCTTTGAGATCAGTTCAGCCATCTTTACAAGTCTTAACATGCTTTTTCTCAGTAACAGCCGCTAGCCAGAGGCATATTTACATACAGCACTCCCCTGCAGTTTTGTTTGTGCAAATTCCTCATTTGGTTCATATGAGCACCCAAACAAATAGTTGACATGACTTTGTAAACCAGTAGGTATTGATGATAGGGTTTTAGAAGTGTAAAGAGGCTACCACATCCTATCAACTGAATACCTGCTACCAAGCTGGAAAGCTACCTGCCAAGTCACACCTAACACACCACATAAACCTTTCTGAAGTTGAACAACTAGAACACCAATCTGCCTCCCCCCTCCAACACTGCTTCACTGACTACCCACAGTCACCGCCATTAAACTGCCTAAAACTGGTGCATGGTATAGAGCATCTGGATCAGACAGCTGTTTAAGCATATCTGCATTTAAGAAATATTAAACCATTCTAAGAGCACAGAGATTATTTCTGAAATTGTCACGAATTGTCAAGCACCCCCCTCCCCTTATTTTCCAAGCCACGCACAACTGATACATCTAGTGTTTGCTCATATCAATACTGACTGAATATTAAACAGAGTTGCTGAATTCTCTGGTTATGACGTTTTCATCGCAAAGATTCTTTTTTTGATTTGAAGATTGTGTTTTCAAGTGGTGGTAACTTGAAAAAGGCCACACAAAAGAAATAACCAGCCACTTCAAGAGGGTACCTTCCACTAGCATCCCTAAAGTAAGCTACAGGGCATTGCAAGCAAATACTGCATCCCGCTCTTCTCATCTGCTCAGGGAATTGCAAGACTTGAAGAATTCCTGTAAGAATTTGATAGGCAAATTAGCCTCACAATATACATGCTACTTCCACATCTGAATAGCTTTACTTTCCTCATAAATTATGTCAATCTACTAGAGGATTTGCGGTGCTGACAAAACACTGGCCGCATAAGGCCGAGTAATATATTAAAGTTAATAAGCCAGCTACCACTATTTTTAACGTGGCATCATTCTGCAGTGTTTAACACTGAATAGTTAACTATTCATAGAAGCCTGCACCAACATACTGAGCAAACTACCATGGGGAAGGGGGATGTGTAAGAACTTACTGAGCATTTCTTTCTATATTTACGATTTTTTAAATGATTTTAACACCAGCAAAGGAAAATTAGCTTAAATCACTTCTCTGCAACCTACCTCTCTTGCTTCTTGCCAAGCTCTGCCAAGCAAAGAACATAGATCAACTCAGATTACATTACAAAATCAGCTAAATGTTAGGAAATACAGTTGCTGTATATGCAACCAATCTCAAGTAACAGAAATGCCTAAGTAGTTTATAGGGCCATGACAACAAGTTAAGTTGGCCTGCATGACATTCAGTGTTGCTACCGTCGCAATTAGCTCTAGTATCTCTGCACTACAGTTTCCAGTGCCTCTGATGAAGATCTTTCAGTGCCAAGGAAACTGGGAACTGATAATCCAACAGAATTGCCTGAACAGCCAAGAGAAGGTCAAGTGGCCCTAAAAGGGCTAAGAATCCTCGTAAGAGAAGTTGCAAAAGGGGTACATGTAATGATAGGCTATGAATTTGAAGGAGTGTAAAAAAAATGAACACTGTGCCCCCTAGACTGTGTTGGTCAGTAAAACAGCCACATTTTTCATTACTTAATATGCCAAACTTGCAAAACGAGGTCCACATTGCCAAAAGAGCCTCAAAAGAACTTGCCGTCTGAAGACACTTAAATTTCCTATCAAATACAGTTAAGATTTGCCAGCCTTTTTCTTAATCATCAAATTCTTAATCACATAAATACAAGGGATTAAAATAAATTTATTCTTCATTGCATATACATATACAACACAATTAACACAAGGTAAAGAGCTTTAGCATAGCATTATCCTACTGCTAACAAAACAGGACCGTGTTTCTTAGACTCTTGTGTATTCTGGAAGCACCTGCGTACCCTCCGATTTGCCCCATTTCAGAAAAAAATGAAAGTACAAAAGCAGCACCCAGCTTTCAAGATCACTTACTCACAGCCTAAACACCCAAGTAACCACCATCCCAGCCACAGTGATAAAAAACAGCGTCTAGAATATCAGGGCACTGACACTCCACTAAAAACCTGTCTACTAAAAAAAACACAAACAAATGGTGCTGTCTGGCTTCCCTCACATTTTTTCCCTTCTTCAAGCCTCTTTTCCCCCCTCACTCCAACAGCGCCACCTCCCATACTAGGCCCTGGGACTACAACAAGGATTTAGTGACATAGAGCAATACTGAGCTAACTTACTGTAGTGTCTCAATCTCTACATAAAACTCTTCAAATGAGAACTGTTTTGTCTGCCTAGCCCCTGTACATTTGTGTGCACAGTGAGTAAAATCCTATGATGTCTAGGAGATAGTCAGTTCCACCAAGTAAGAACTCTTAAGTGAGCCAGACTTTCAGAATGAAAGTCATGTTTAACTCACTGTAATACATAATTTCCTAAAAACAAGTTTTAGCTCACTTGGAATAGAAATCAGCACAGACATTTATTTTCCATTCCAAAGAAATTACCTAACTACATTCAAATTTATAAAGCTACCACTTTGGCTGTCAAGCTTACCGCCTGCAGCTAAAGTGAAAATCTATTTTATCCCCTTAAGTAAAATCCTTTCCAGATTACTCTGCGGGATCATGACAATTTCTGGCATTAATCATCAGGCATCAAACAAGGATATTATTTTTTTCTGTATACTTTAAGTAGGGCAATCTTTAAAAGTTACTCTGTCTTCAAATCCAAAGTTGGATTAAGTGGCATAACTATTCAAAAGCATGGCTGCATTTAAATCTAATTTAGATGTGGATGTGTTAGACTATAAAATGCAATTCATTTTCAAGAGTCCTTTTAAAGAATCTCCAATTTGAGTAGGAGGCTTAAACAAATGGTAAGTAATACTCTATTTCTACATACTGAAAAACTAAAAAACATTATCTGGTTAACCTTAGGCACCCACTTTTTAACTCTTAGCAAAACTGGAACATTTTACTACGATCAGTCACTGAAGTTCAAGCATTTCTTCCATTTAGAAAAGAATGGTTTTTATCAGCACTTCTGCCTCATTAATTCAGCACAGCTAATAAATTTGAGCAAAAGAGCAGTAATGAAAAACAGTTATTTAAGGTCACAGATTAACTGATGTTTGTCAAGAAAACTCAAACATTCATGTTGACTCACTTACACTGCTTGAGGCAACTGATGCAATAAGAACTTTGGTGCCATATTTGTTCACCTGAGTTTAAAAGAGAATTCTATAGTAGAGAAGCTGGTAAAAAAGGGTGCCTGCTGAATTTTATGAATGTAAACTCTCTTACTTCTCAAAGACTTATTTCTTAGCAACATAAATGTACTTCTAAGTTCATTTCTGTCTCAGCACTTTCCAAGGAATTCTGCTTTAAATGATACCTAGATCACAAACTTTAAAAGCAGCTACTGAGCCAAGGTTTAGACAGCCACCTTGAGTTTGTTTGGGTTTTAACAATGTGTCATGCTAAAATAAAGCAATTTATACCTTTCCAGATCATGGATCCAGCACCATATCCAAATTTTAGTCTCTGAAGACTGTGTATACTGGGCACAGTTCAAAGTTTTTCTAGATGCATACCACCCCCTTTCTTACAACATCCATGTAAATCCCACCACATGCTCAGGAATGCAGTGACTGAGCAAGTTTTTATGTTCAGCTATCCTGCCCATCTTCAGTGGCCTTCGTGGTGCTAACAGCAGAGCAGAAAGCAGTGAGAACACCCTTCACCATACTTTTTGGTGTTCAGGAAGCATAAAGCAGTGCTTGGAAAGGTAAAGGAAAAAGAAGGATAAATAAGTAGGGGAAAAAAGAATGCAGTAACAGAAAGGCTCAGGAAGAGACTAGGATGATACTGAAAATTCTACCTATTAGAATACACATTACTGATTCTGAAGTAAGCCTAGTATTGCATTTTAGCCCAAAACTGCACAGCATGGGTAACACTTGAGCGCTCTGGAGGGAGGCAGAAGAGAGGAAATTCTTGTGTCAATTTTCCTCAATTAGCATTTTCACAGAAACGGTAATAAAAGCACATTAAGGTTGCACAGACAGCAAACAGAACTTAGGATGTAATGCAGGCATGTGCACGTCATACTGAACTGCAATGAAAAGCTTGCTTCCATGACCTCTTTTCCCCTCCAAGCTCCCTGTTACATGATGTAGGCAGACTGAAAGAGACTAGTAAAACCATTACCAAAGACAGAACAGCTATTTCCTTCTTCACAACATTCCACAGCACCTAGAATTTACATGATCATCTGCAAAGAATAAACAAAGAACTACAATTGCGGTCTATCTCTAAACCAGAAAAAGTCTTCTGAAACTCTGCCTATTCAAAAAAAAAAAAAACTTCCCAGAAAGAAAAAGATAATTTCATGAGCAAAGGGCAGTAACTAAACTACATACAATTCACATCAATGGAAAGCCTTTTGTATAAGTGCACTTACCAAGTCACAGAACTCAAAAACTAGGAGATAAGGAATGGCTTCCACACATTGCCCAATACACTGGAGAACATTTGGATGCTGAAGAATGCTGGAATGAAAAAAATGCAGTTAAAGCCAAAAAGATCAAGTATGTGTTATTTGCGACACAATACACTGAAATCCCGAACAGAACTTTCAACACACAACATTGGGTGGGGGCAGCACAAACAGAATGAGCAAATATCCAAAGCCACAGATTCCATTTCACACCTTTGTATCTCCTTTGTACTACTGCAGCATATCACTGAGCAGCTGAAACTCTGAGGATCTCAAAACCACAATAGCCACCATTGCCACAAGAAAGTCACACCCATCCACCCTTATACCAAAAATAAGCATATGCAACTGGTTTGTGAACTACAGCAAGGAACCAATCTGGCTAAAAGCTAAACCATTTTTTTAGTCAGGTTAATTCCCAGCCAGATCAGTTACTACTTCAAAATTGCTTAAAAAACACTTATGCCAATACAGCAGAAGGAATGAGATCTTTTTTCTTCTGACAGCTGCCAACAATTTAAGCCTAAACGCAAATATAACTAGGACATTAAAATGTATTAAGAATAGAAAGCTCTCTGTGACCATTCACTTGTAGCATACTCAGGCAAGGTAAACCACGTTGTGAGGTATGTCTAGTGAACTCCAACAGGCCTCTCTTTTCCGGTCATCTACAAAAGCCATTAACTTGTGGCAGTTAGCTCTTCAGAGAATTCTCGCTATCAAGAGAAATTACATTCCCTCTCATACACAAAATTCCTTTCTAGCATACAAAAATTCAACCTCTAGGAATGAGCATCCTCCAAGTATAATACAAGAGAAAGAACACCAAACAATTCTCTTTATTGGCACTTCCAGTCAGATCAATGATTTCTCAATTGTAGGCTTCTCCTGGATTGTAATTCAGGCAGGGGTTTTGGTGCACAAGCCTCCTGGCAAACTGCCTGAGCCAAAGTAGTTTTTTATCAATTAATTTTTTCAAAAAGGGAACTGTGAAGAAAATAATGTGTATCTGACAACAGACAAAGCCTTGCCAGTTCCCCTGCTTCTAACAGGAAAGCCAAGTACAGATGTTAAACCTCAGTTCCCAGAGGCAAGGAACCGGGCATAAGGCTAGTTTGCAGCATTGGGAGTTTGTTCCAAACAGCTGTAGAAGAAAATCTGATAAGCTAAACCAAGTGTGTTTTTCAGTCATGAGCAATGACTACCAAACACATGTAAGCAAAGACCTTATTTTTATTTCTAAGCAAACTCAACTTTTGCTCACTTTGGATAGACTATTTTCCACTTTTTAAACACAAGCATTTCTGTTATAAGGGAGGGCAGCAGAGACAATATCACTGAAAAGAAACATCCCTAAGCCACATGCAGCAGTATGAAGTGTGTAAGTTAACCAAGCTGCGAATCATTACTTACTAGTATGGTTCTCCATTTCTTATAAACTGTTCTTGTTCTTTGGGACCTGCACTTGCCTTCAACTCCTTCACTATTACCCTTGCTACACTAGTACCTGTGTAGATCTCTCCAAGCAGAACCTGAAAAAAAAAAAAAATAAAAAATGGAGTTTCCCTGCAAGAAAAACAAGAGCTAAAAACATGCTGCAGGAAACATCTTTTGTTGTCAATACCTGCAGAGCTTTGCCAACTAACATCCATACTCAAAAAATCTTAACAACTGATCTACACAAACTTCCAGAAAACATGTTTTCTAGTGAAGACCACTTATTTACTTAGGATTTTTTTCCTTGAAAGAATTGGTAATAACAGGAACGTATTAATTCAAACACACAGAAGGGAAGTGTCTACCTAGGAAGTAACTGTAGTCAGAAACTACATGTAAATTAAAGCACTGATTAGTGCTGTGATTAAAGCTAAAAAGTTCACGCAAGGAAATACCTGGTTTCAGTTTTTCTTATGTTATTACCTTTTTTTTTCCTTTAGAGTACCATTATAAAGGAAATACAGTCACCTTACCCATTAGGAATAAGATTCAAATTGCAGTACAATATTAAAAGAGAACTTCTCACCTTTCCAAACCAGCCATTTCCAATTTCCTGGATGTAGTTTAGACTCTGGCGTGCAACCTGGGGCTTTGATCCATCTGTCACACACAATGAAACAAATGCAACATATATCAAACCACTCATATGGCCAAAGTTACCAACTGTTGAGGAAATAGTGCAAGCTCCTACAATATTTTTTCCTAATTACAGGACTACATTCAGACCAAACAAAACCTAGTTAGACATACATGAAGTACAAAGGCAAGGTGACTACAGCATTCGAGTGAAACTTCTATCAACTGCAGCTTCTAAACCATACTAGAGTATACGCCCTACAAAAACAGTGATTCTCCTTACAAAATGTAAACTTCTAGTTTTTTAACATATTCAGTAAGACAGCAAAAAAGGCTGAGTTCCAATTCCAATACAAAAGTGTATCATACCCTGTAGATAAGGCAAATAACCTAAAGTTTTCTAAGCAAATAAAAGCACAAAAATCAAGACAACACTCACTTCTTGTACATCTTCACATTTATACTTGTATAGAGTTACCATTTTAAGAGAAGGGGTTTGACTGCTTTATTTTTCAGCCCAACTGTCCTACTTATAGTTAGTATCTGGAAGGAGGACATTTTCCGACTAAAAATACTTCACATAAAGAGTCCAGAGAGGGAAAGGACAGAAAACAAGACCCAGATCTTGACAGAGGATGAACAGTAACACTAGCAAACTCTATGTAATAGAGGAGATTCAGCACTGTTTATCCCTCTCCGCCTAATTGGTTAGGAACTTTAATAAATAGATGAACACAACAACTTTTTATCACTACTACTTGTCTAACTGAGAATTCTAGCCCACATTTTTATGTCCACGAACTACATTTACACCAGCATCATTTTGCTGGAACAGCTATAGCTGTATAATATATAAGGAGCATTGTCAACGTGCTCCTAAGCACGGAGTAGGCTTAGGAGCTGTATCAGTACAGCTATATTTTTACCAGAGTACCTCACTCAAGTACACTGCCTTATTTATGGGAAAATAACTTTGATGATGGAAAGTATAGCTTTAACAACTATGGCAATGTAGAAGAGCTGACATTAATTTCTTCACAGAGAATTTTCCCCTCACTCATGAAAACACTGAGGAGTAAAGGTTCTTTTTGTATTAAAGGCACACTGGCAGTTTCCTGGAATCTGTAGGTACAGAAATTTTAATAGAAGCTTCCCCTGGACATCTTATAATTAAGCAACACAAGCAATGTATGTAAAAATCTGAAGTAGTATAATATGAGAATGGCTACTTTATGCTAAATTGTATTTGTAATACTTAAGATGCTTGTTTTCTCTTACAAAACCTGTATTTTAAAAAATACAGTCCAAGAAACATTTCACATAGGGAAAAGAAATCTAGTGCTCTGTCTTAACAACAGCACATTTACAGCATGAAAAGTCTACAGTGGCATTAAGAAAGCAATGCAGTAAAGTAGGAGATTCACTCTTGCTTCCACTTGAGGCTAATTACTAAAATCCATGACAACTTAGCCATGAAGAAAACCACTGAAGAGCAGAAGTCGCCAACATCCTAAACTACTTCAAATCCTTTATGTACACAGAGGCATATTGAAAGTACTCCAGAGCAGTTTATTTAAGCTAGTTTCATTCTCTTAAACTAACTTACATGGCAGCCTGCTGTAAGTTAAGATTTTTGAACTAATACTTCATATTTTATCCTGTACCCTACAAAATATAACTACCTATATGTATGTAATAATTTGTTACAGTAAAGTCAAACAATCATCCACTCTCTATTTTTGACAATGAAATTGTCTACTTTTGTTTTTTTCCATTAAAAAACAGTGTTTTACCTGAGCGAGATGGAAACTGGGAGGGAGTTGGTAAAGCAATATTAGGAACTGAAAGAGTAAACACTTCTGCTGGAGACTGAACTGATGGAGTATCTTCTGCTGGAGGTGTAAAATCTATTTCATCATCAAAGTTATCTTCAAATTCCTGAAAAAAGAAATCTTAGTAAACAAGCTGATCTTTGTCTTAAAATTAGTACTAATACATTTCTTTCAGTTTGAATGAGCAATGTGAAGGAGGCTTAGCTATTTTTCAAGAACAGTAACAAATTTTGTTTTCTAATCCTTAGTTTCAACTCATTATTGATTAGAAGAGCTTAAAATATCAAGTACTGCTTTCAATAAAAACAGGTGGCTTGCTGTTTTGTTAGGGTTTGTTGGGGGGAGAGGGTTTGGCTGGTTGGTGCCTTTGGGGTTTTTTTGTGTGTTTTGTTTTGGGTGTTGTTTATTTTTCACTTTACATACTATCACTGGCTTTGAAGGAATTAACATCCACTGCCCAGGCCAAATCTTCTCCATTTAGAAATGAGAGTGAAACTCAGTTTTAGGAACACCAACAACTGATGTTCCAAAAGTAACTGCTTCTCTGATGATAGTATTTTCTCAAGGGTTTTGCTACAGAGGATATGTATCTTCACTATTCTTATTCAAAAGGAGTGTCTTAAGCCCTGTCAGCAGACTAAAACAGACAAAAGAATACAAAGAACAACAACAAAAAGGTTCTTCAAAGCTGAATTGTCACAAGGGTATACTTTCACTGCTGATCCCGAGGGCCTGTAATGACTTTGAACAGACATTAAAGTTCCTTACTGCAGCATGGTCCAAGTACTGAAAATAAATGGTTGCAGCAAGACTCTGCAGCATGTAGAAATACAGTTACTGGCTATTTCAGAACAGAGAATGTACAGAGACACTGAAGTGTCGCTAACTGCAGTGCATTATCACAAATCATCAAGGAAGTATTCTGGGTATCAGAATGTCACTTGTATATATATTTGTAACTTCAGACGCTTACCTTGAAATCGATCTCAGGGTCTTTACAGCAGGAAGCACAGTTTGCAAGCAATATTACCAGTACTACTAGAGCACATATAGACAGAATCACAAAAGATGAGGAAACTTCAGCTGTAGCTCCTTCTCCTAGAAATAAGCATGTATGTAGTGTTAAATAAATATGTTTAGCACTTTAAGAAGTTCCTTCAAAGCATATTGTCCATCTGCATTTATTTAAAAGACAGAGTCTGAATATTTAACTCTGTGGATATGATCAAAATAAGAGGAAACAGAACAGAAAGGACAGACTGGCAAAATACATCTATGTCCTACCACCTGCCTGCACCATTCTGGACTTACTTGATTCAAGCTAAGAGGCCACAGCCAACATGACAAACCAGAGTAGGTTATGAGCAGGGATAGTCCCAAGCCTCGGGATTCTGTTTAACTCGACAAATTTATACAGATATCTAAACACAAATACTAGAAATCTGGCCTTTTTGAAGACATTTCCGATGAGCTAACACATCTGTCCTGAGAGAAAAGGCAGCTAGAAGAAATCTTCACTTAAACTGTGTACAAGTTGAAAATACGTTACTATAAAGCAATACTGTCTCTTTCAATAAATGCATTCATGACAGTCTGCCAAATATACAAGTTGCTTTCACAGATGGAATGGATCTAATCAGCTCCAGCCCGATTTCTGCTTGTGATTCATTAGGTGATTTGTCTCCATTTCAACAATTTTAGACATGATCCCTAACCATACTGCAAACACACTTCCAATTAACTAAATATATAAACAATCTACAACACATTTGTGATTAAGCCAGGTTATTATTACTCACAGAGGATCAAAATCAAGTGGCATTTTATAAAAAACTTAACTCTTTGCTAAGGGAATTGAACCTATTTTTATCCCTATTTTCATCTTAAATAGATAACAAAGATATATAGCTCTCTGGGAGACCACAGCACACATCTTGGGGGTTTGTTTTTTAATGATACTGCCACAGGGACTGGAAGAGTAGTTGGACCATATCTGACTAAAATATATTTAGATATGACATCAGTATCAAAGTTTAACACTGTCAGGTGACTTGGAACAATTGGATTTTATGGGAACATCTGAGTATCAATGGGAATCTTTGGCAGCAAACTACAGTGTAAATGTAGCCTCAGAAATAAAGAAAATGAGAAGCTGATCACTAGTTAAGGGACACACAAACATGGCCATGTAACTCTTAAACCTTCCAAAAGCTACAAAATTTAAAAGATTTCCAGAAAAAGCTACAGCTTTTCATCATGTTTCACAGTACAATTACAGAACATTTAATTACATGTAAAGAGTAAATTGCCATAATCAAAATACTGCTTTAAAGAGTGTTAACATACTTCTGGAAGATTGCATATTTTCTCTACAACTAGGAATATTATCCATACAACTATAAAAATTAGCCAAAAAGAAAGTTTCTCAAAACAACTGGTGCTGTTTCTAGTTTCCACAATAGCTTTGGCATTCCAGCCTCATTAGAGAACATGAACACTGTCTGCAGACACTATGTATTGTTCAAACACAGATCAACCACAATATGGGGCCACTTGCCTCCTTTTAGTCAAAATTATGGTAAGAAGGAAAAAGATCTCTGAAGACAGGTCTCAACAGAACAATTTATGTTCGTTTAACTCAAGTCTTCTACATAACACCCATGTGTTTTTCCATTTGTAAGCATCAACAAGAAAAAGGGGAAAGGTAACAGCTGATTCACAGAATCACAGAATCACAGAATCCCAAGGGTTGGAAGGGACCTAAAAAGATCATCTAGTCCAACCCCCCTGCAAGAGCAGGGTAACCTACAGTACATCACACAGGAACTTGTCCAGGCGGGCCCTGAATATCTCCAGTGTAGGAGACTCCACAACCCCCCTGGGCAACCTGTTCCAGTGCTCTGTCACTCTTACAGTAAAGAAGTTCTTCCTGATTCATGATTACTTCTTTCAGATGTTCAGTAGCAAAATAGACTGAAGATTACCTAAACCACAAATAGAAGCATTGGGTGAAGTCATTAGCTAAATTACTGTAACAAACACAGAGGTAACATGGCTTTGGATAAAATTTAAGGGATTCCCTTTGAACTTCTAAACCACGTCACGGAAGGTAGCTTTACTGCAAAAAAGTAAACAGATTTATGTTACCAGGTATCACTGATTAGAAGTATTATTTTAAAGACATTTCTCTAAAACCATTCCACCTAATTTCTAAACAATTTCCTCACTCTCACCACCAACTCTACTGAAATGAGCACAGACTATCTACTGAACAGACACAGACTTTCCCCCACTATCACCACCTGGGAACACATCACCACAGTTACAATATATATTCCTCCCAGTAGAAGATCAAGACTTCTGAACCCTCCAGAATGCTTCATCCAGTGTACCAGATGCCTCTGGGACAGGTAGGCAAAAGTAAATCTCTATATGAACTCTGACACCAAGGGCACATTTTCTTATTCAGAGAACACATTACTAGTATGTCTTAAGACACTACTATTCAAAGACTAACTTCAGAGCAGATCCTTAAGAGGGAATTATTAAGCATCTCAGCTGTCATGTGTATACAACACTAAAAAAGCTATCAAACTTTTATTTTGGGTTTATGGTACACTATAACATCTCCTTTTGGAAGCCCACATGGCTAACATGCATTTTACAGTGTCTTCTGTTCCCCACAGGAGATTAGCATTATCACTTCTCATTAGCATCCTCCCCTGCTCCAAATACCATATCTTCTTCCAGATGGTCTTTTTGATCAGCCTCTACTGAAACTTAGGAGCAATTATTCAAATCTGCTCTACCACTTTCAATTTTACTGCTTCTTTTACAGACCTCACAAAGGGCTTACGCACTCTGAAGCACATCTATAGTAATTGTATTAGCTGTACCAGTACAGTATGCTACCTCTACCTACAGACTTCTCACTCATGCCCTTAAGACTATCACAGCTACAACAGCGCGACCATGATATGTGTTCACATAAATATTATCATAGTTACTCCAACTCAGGATACCACTTTTGACCTCCCTGTAGTTACAAGTTATCACAGCAAATCCAACTAGGAGGATTCAGGCTGCTGGTGGTCCTATACCAGCCTTCTAGTTAATTTAACTCAAAATTAAACATAATGAACACTAACAATCATAAGCTATATTCACTGTACATGTTAGATACACTGCACATGTATTGAGTTACTTCATATGAAAGAGACAACATCTTTTGGTTGGCATTCCTTCTGTAAAGAAAACCTGCACATTTATCAAGCCTAAAATCTAAGTGTTTTAGGCAAACTGGTGTTTGACAAATCCCTTTATTTAACCATCCCCTTTAGGTGTCCTGGAACGAATACAGAAACAAAAAAAAATACTGCTGCTCTTCACTATATTACTTCCTAATCTCATGGACCTTTTATAATTCCCAACAAAAAAAACTGTGTGAACTAACAGCGATTAATTGGAGAAAGTAATGAAGTAAAAACAGGGGGTGGGAATAAAGATCCCCTTTGAAAAGACAACTAACCATTTACAGTTCATTAAGAAGATGGAAGTCATCTGAACTTCCAGAAACACAAGGCAAATTTCACATACAAAGTTATAAAAAGATGCTTTAATACAAGAAAAACACCAATTATCATGGGCAAGTTCCTGCAACACTTACAGAAGAGCATTTCAGATGACTCACACAAGAGCTACTTAATAAGAATTACAGAATCCAGCTCCACTTGGATAAAATTTCCAGTCTCTCACATAGTCATTAATAACTGATATTTATTTTAATCTGCACTTTATTTAAAGAAAAATGCAAAGTATAAAATGATGGCAACCTGTAACTGGGCTAAGATTTATTATAACTGAAGTTATTTTAATAGCCTGAATAAATATTCAGTGATGGAAGTCCCTGATTAAGTAATGGAACTGGTGTTTGACAAAGTGCTGAAAAATCTGCCGCAGTACAACAACCTCTTTTACATTTTTCAACTATTTCTATCCAATGATTAATTCACTGGAGCTTAGTAAAATGACTTGGAACTGAAAAAGTAGAAGATGGTTAATACTCCCTTCTGTTTGTAAATTGTCAAAGTATGAAGGAACAATAGCTATTTATTGTAAGATTCTGACCAAAGGAGCAATCAGAAATAAATCCATTCAGTTAAATACAGAGGACCATTTTATATAGTCAGTACAGAAACGTTTCCTTTAACTAAAAGAATTGTTAAAATACATTGTAAATTTAATTCATTTTAATATAAACCTGGATAAAATCCAATAAATACCACTCACAATTTCATAATGAACACAGAAGAATCTTAACAGAATAGATTATAAAAGAGGAGAACTTACTAAATTTACCCAACATATCATCTCAGTTTAAAAACCTACCATATTTAATGTAACCCTACGCAGTAACAACCTACTATGTCTTAATATCTATCCAGAACTCAGAATCTGTTCTTTAGGAAAAGAACTGCATAACAGATCCAAGAAAATACTAAATATAAAATGCCAACAAAATAAGGTTTCCTGTAGTTAAAATCAGTCTAGACTACTTTGGTCTGGTATATCCAGAACTACTGAAGCAGGAGGAAGAGGCCTGGATTATATCACTACTATATTAATCCAAAACAGGAGATGCAGTTTGTCTGTGTTACTATATGTGTTACTGCGAGGTTAACACAACAGAATGCTTTACAAAGATCTGTGCTAGTAAATGTTCCATCTCAAAATGGCATTTAGATAGTCCTAAATTATCAACACAGAAAATAAGGTCTATTTTCAAAGCCTCACAGTATTAAACATTGATTCTATGCTGTTATTTACCTACTTTTTAAGTAGTACATGGCATCACAAATAATTCAAAGCCCTGGCTGAGGTAGGTATTTAACAGCTATTGAAGCAGATTCTTCAACATCTCTGAACATGGCCATTTCATAAGCAAGTTTTACACTAAAGTCTAAATTTGAGCACAGCACATCTGATGTCAAACCCTGTACACATGCAAGTACATGAACATGCTCACTGAAAATGATGATAAATTATGCTGGCATTCTCAGGATCAAGTATAGGCATGAGAACATACACTTCAGTATGTATTAGAATGTTTTAAGGGGTGGAAAAATGTTGTTTCCATACAAAGCATATTCCAAAGCAACTTATATAGGTCAGGACTCTCTATATCTTCCTAAATTTCCTTCAGGTCTTTCTTCATAAGACAGATCAACTACCAAATGCAGTAACAAAGCAAATAAAACTTTGTTTCTCACTAGAACTGGTTTCCTTCTCTATCTATTTCCCAGTCTGCCCATAGTACTCTCAAATACCCACATCATCCACCTGTAGCATCCATTGCTACCACTAGATAGGATCAACAGACATGCCAGCTAGCCAAACGTTCATCCCCATTCACTTGCCAACCAACAGCCACCACTCAGCACAATAGAGGCCTTCCTGTCCATAGGAGGGATGACAGACTTCCTTTCCTTCTTCCAGACCATGATGCTTTAACTCTGACTCTGTCAAATTTGGTTCAATATGATTAATAATTCTTTAAGGTCTCAGCCTTCAAGAAACAGGGCTAAAAACCTCATACCACGCAGTCCTAAGCTTGGGGGAAAAAAGTGTACATGACAGACATTATCGAGTACACTAATGAAAGACATCCACTACTGTGATAAAGGCAGTGCCAGGCCCAGATAAATTAAGCATTATCAGGGCACAGTGAACTGCAAGGGAGCATCTGATTTTAAGCTTTCAGCACAGTAGTTGCTATGCAACAACAGTCCCACTGCATAAGCAAGAGCTTCTTTTCTTTCAAGAGCAGCTATTTAAATGGCAGTTCTGCACTAATAGCTATAACGATTTCCAGCGCAAACCTAACATGACAGCAGTCATTTAAACTGTCTCTTGGACAGCCTGAAATTACATGATCATGAACTGAGATGCTACTTTCTGACACTAAGTCAGAACAGGGCAGCCTTTAAAATACCAATGAATGACCAAATCTAACTTCGCTCCATAGTTACTTTCATGGCATGTTTCGTAAACTTGATCAATTTACTTATCTGTGTTTAAAGGATATTAATGTAACCGGGTTAAAAAAGTGTAATATCACCCTAATTTACAGTGGTTTTAATAAACAAGACTCCTAAAAGGTATCCTGACGTTCCTAAGTAATGCTGTCATTCTCCTTATGCTAGCAACTGCTGAGTGTTCTCGACTCCTACCCAGTTCTTCACAATTCAGGTTCAGATCATCACCTCTTTCTCACAAAGGGCTTCTCCTGCATTTATTTACTCCCTGAAATCTTCAGAGGTTTGCTATTAGCATGCACAAAACCAGTACAGATACAACAAGGCCTATAAATTCTAAATGCCTACAAGTAACAGGTGGAATACTAAAACAAACGCCTATCCAAAACAATTTTAGACACATCTAAATGTGTTATGTCCAATTTGTATGAGAAGGTGAAGCACTACATGCATTGCAGCTCCTGTATTTAAAAAAACAAAACAAACATCAAATCACATTCCATTAGTTCCTGCATTCCTGTAATCTCAATTTTTTCCTGCTATGTTCCATTTAACAACTGAGCCAAAACCCCAGCAGTTTTGAGACTAAGTTTCAGCAGAAATGTATGCAGTACCATCATTTAGTTGTGCAATGCTGTATTACAGTAGGCTTTAAAATACTGTACTGGAGCCACATCCAAATCACCATCAACCTTCAAGTAAGATACAACACAAGCAATCAAAAACTCAACACAAGTTTTGAAGGCATGTTATTTGCACTTCAGAGATTCCTCTGGGAGGAAAAAAGAGCAGAAGAGAGACTTTTAGGATGAGAGGCATTCCAAATTCCAATCATCCCTTTGATTTGAATGACCATTACCAGCACAACAGGAAGAAACACTCCCAAGATCTCAGATGACTTCCTTTGACTTTGTGTCCTCAGTGCAATGCCAGCACCTTAATGAAATCTAAAACTGTTTCCATACATACAAAGTAGTTCAAGCAAAGACTGGAAATGTTCTTACACTGGGCAAATCCCTAAGAACAGACATACATAATACTCCTTAACAAACTTCAATGAAGTTCTCTGTTTATACCCCAACTTTCCAGGTTTCAGATCTGTAGTATTTATTGCTGTTCAAAGAAAAATTAAATGTTTAAAAACTTAAAGCAATAAAAATAATCTGGAACTATTGAAAATTTTATTAAAGAGAGTTAGTCCAAAAGCCTGTCCTCTCATGACATTATTGCTACCCTTACATTGGATAATGCAAAGTTTACACAAATAGCAAAAGCAACCTTCAGTACAGACATTACAAATATATCTTTATGCAAAAGCACTTTATCACCTGACTTTGTTTCCCCTTCTTCCTTACAAGTGTGGAAAATCTTAATTCCTACCTTGGGTTTAAAAAAAAAAAAAAGCAACCTCTTAAGTACTTAAAATTACAGCTGCCCAAGTTACTTGTAGATAATAACATTTCACCCCTATACTCAACTTGCCCATCACAATCCCCATCACACCCCAGAACTCTATTATTTAAGTCCATCATGGGGAGGTGGGTGGGATGGAAGGCCAATACATGTGCACAGGACAATTCTTCTGAAAACCCACCAGCTTTTCTTCCCTACAAGAGTTAATCCTCAGCAGTAAGGGTAACTAAGACAGCAAGTGACAATTTCCTACAGAGATTTTCCCCCATGAAGCAATAAAAAAATCCCTTGACACGTTCCTCCAACCCACCTCATGTTCTGGATATAGCTCTACAGTGACAATAGCCAATTCCATAGTTAAACATTTTTTGTGGACATGCGACCCCAAAACCATTCCTGCCCTATGCAATTTCCAAGAAGTAACCTTAGCTAATTCCTATCACAACTGGATGTGTAACTCTACGTCAAGAATTTTTAGTAAATTATCTCAATCCACCCATTTGTCCTTAAAGAGTAAAGTCTGTTAAAGAAGCCTGTCCTGCAACCTAGCCAACACTTTTCCAAACTATTTTATCCCATGCTCCCCCTCATTACTTTACAGGGTGCTTCAAATGAGCTTCTACAGCCACTTAAGTCCACTTTGTACATAAAGGTGGCACAGGTTACATATCCTGAGGCAAGAATATCTGGGGCAATGCTGGATTCTCATGTAGTACAGCACCCTCAGAACACCACAGCTCGAATCCTCACTTTTAATGAAAGCTTGTCCTGGCCTGAGCATTGGCTGAATAGCAAGTAACTAGTAAAAGTGTGAGCTGGGGTTAGCTTCACATTTCTGTCCCTATTCTATTACACTACAAGTCTTCCCAGTAATGTCAAAGAATTACTCACACAACAGCATACTTCTCAATTTTAATAAGGACTAAATATAGGCTAGTACTTCGAGTGTTTATAGAGTGAGATCTGTTTGAAGTTTCAGTGTTAGAATCTGATGTTTGCACAAAGACATCTTAAGACAAGGTAAAAAATATACATGTTAAATAATTATGTACCCTAGGCCTTCATGGCAGTGTTTCTGGAAAATCTAGGTGGCACTATCATCTTGCAAAGGTACTATCTGATTGTTAAGACTCTGTGTGTGTATACATACATAGATACATATAAAAAAATCCTACTGAGCATACTTTATACTATATTGCTAGATGTTGGTTTTGACAACTAATCCCTGCCCAAGTACAGTATTTTTCATCTGCTATACCATTTCTCCAACA
Source organism: Lathamus discolor (assembly GCF_037157495.1). Classification (NCBI taxonomy): domain Eukaryota; kingdom Metazoa; phylum Chordata; class Aves; order Psittaciformes; family Psittacidae; genus Lathamus; species Lathamus discolor. The sequence goes on along the minus strand of NC_088889.1, from coordinate 84,730,646 downwards.
GTGAGGCACTGGAGTTGTAGATGTTTCTAAAACAGGGTAGACAGACCACAGTCATTTAAAGCAGCACAAAGAGATTACACACAACCTTCATATGATGGGATTTTCTAGAATCTTGATTTTACAGTAGATGCATTTCCAACTACGATCAACTAAGTTAAGAAATGTGGGAAAGAAAGAAGCAGCATTTTGCCAAAAGAGCTTATGCAGCTCTATGTCTCATCCCTATTCACAGCTGAAGGATCCCTAGGAAGGACAGACCATAGAACGAATGACTGATTTTGGAAAACTGGATCTGTTCTACAGGCTGATAGCTTAAAAGCAAGCACTCAGAAGTCTACTATTAAGCTCCTTCTATACTTCTTTGCCAACAAAGAAGTGTCAGAGTGCAATGATAGTCTCTAAAAATGTCGTTACTCAGGTCACTGCAGTGATGCTTCCTTACCACTAAGAAAGCTTCTGTAACTCTAGTAGTGTTGGACACAGTGTTACTTTGTACCAGCTTTTCATACTTAAAATCCATCAGAAGACAATTCACTGACATACCTTATTTCACACCATCATCTTGCCTAAGCTACATGCGGCACAACACCTTGCTACAGGCTGTGCTTCAACTACACATCTAGGCTGAAACAGCTATACTGATACATTCTGTAAATTTCTGATTATAAAAGCATCTACAAAATATTTCTATCACTGATGCTGCTCAAGACCTTTTAATCACAGCAGTACAATGAAAACAGAGAGCTTATTGAGCACGAACTTATTTATTGCTCTGAATATACAGCTTATTCAGAGCAATAAATGCACTGAAGCTATCGCAAACTGTATCCAGACCTATATCAAGTTCCAGATAGATGCACACACCAAATAGAAAGGCAGATCCAAAATGAAATCTAAGCAAGACTTCAGTGCTCCATGTGCTGTCCTGCTACTGCAGGTGTTAGGACCTAAGCAGAGAACTATGCTTTCTGCAGCCTCTGGCATTACTGTGACCGAGGGTCCCTTTATCCTGTGCAGGTAAATGACACGTGGATGGTGACTGAAACCAGACTACAGCACACGTCAGAAAAATCACTTCTGTTCAAATTTGCCTGGCAGTTGTTTAGTAGCCCTCAAAAATTTAACTTTATCTTCTGTGATTTTCAAACAGAATGCTGGATCTCACTACGTAACTAACTGCTTTTTTTCATACAGTGGGGCAAAACCAGCTCTAACTAGCCCTTTGAAACCAGTGACCTGTGCCTGACAGCATACCTTTGGCAGTCTCTGATCAGTGCTATCCTACCACGTTGCAATGATATCTGAGGAATTATTAAATACACCCAAGCATTCAAGATGTGAGAAATAACCTCAGGAAGTGACCTCCTCCTGTAAGGACTGCTTTAGTTGTAGCGAAATCCAGACACTTTACAGCCAAAGGCAGAGAGAGAAAGTAGATCAAACCTGTGAACAAAGCCTTGCGTGGAACATCCCTGCAGGCCAAGGAGTCAGGGTTGGCTTCTTACCTCAGTCACAAACTCTCAGATAGAAACTAAAGATAAAAGACAACTTAGCAGCTCAAGCTCTACAATTATTAAGCATCTGGGACAGAAGCTAGAAAAAGAAATACAGTGAGAAGTAAACAAGTTTAGTGCTTGAAAGGGGGAGGAAAGACAGACCACTCCCAATAAAAGTATATAACACAAATTAAAGTCCCCATTTTACAAGCAAGATTTTTCATAATTTCAAGTGATCTGAGTCACTAACTTGCATATCCTTAGAAAATCGCTTTCCTTAGTTTGTGCAAGTGTCACAGACATTTTGCATTGTACCAAACCACAAGCCACAACCACAATTGGGCTCCAGTCTGACACAATTTCAAGGGAAACACCAAGCCAAAGCAACCCAAAAGCAACAATTTTCCCAAGAGTATATATATGCTGCAGAACTCCTCTTAACATTTAAGTGATTTAATCTCAAAGTTTTAACTTGTCACCTATGGCCAGTTGATTTCACTAGATACAAATGTGTGAACATGTATATATTCCAGATGTATGCCTCTGGATGCTACACACCAATCTCTAAGCATCTTTTCTAAGCTCATCAGCAAGGACTCACTGCTATGACATTCAGCCCCAAGACTGAGTTTCTCTGCACAAACCAGGGAAGCACCAGCCCAGGCGCCTCAATTCAACTGAAAAGACTACATAATTCATCACAAACATGAAATTGAACACACCTACCAAAAATGCTGCTACCTATTCAAGTTTTACAGGAAAATAAGATCATTTTTGATTCCCTGTTACTTTGTATTTGCACGGACTTCACAGAGCACAGAGATGATATAAATACTTTGTCATCATATACATACCCTTGATTCAGATTCTTAGTTTTCTTGGAGAAGCAGATGAATTAAGGTCACGTATGGAAATCCATATCAGAAGAACAGAAAGAGAGACTGAATGTAAATGTAAAGCTTTAGCACAGTAAAGTAGACCTGTCAGATTATAATGCACTAAGTTTGGCTACTAAATACTGCTGTTAAAGAGTAGCTGCCAAACGCCCTTACTTCGACCACACTGTACTAGAAATGGAAGTCATCTTTGTATGATACATTCAGGTGAAATCACCAAAACACTACAGACCCAAAACAACTACAGACCATCATTATACGAACTCCTTTACAGCACACTTGTCTGCAGCCCTCACCTCCAGTATAAAGTGAAACCTTCAAATTTAGCATTATCACAGTTAATATCAGTATCTTCCTTTTCCACTCACAGAATAAACTAAATCCAAGCTGGCCAAAGTATTTTTAGCTAGTAGCATCTTCAGCATTTTGTTTTTCCCATTTCCTACAATAATTGCCATGAACCCTACCAGGGGAACAGTTACAGCCCTATTTCCTTTACCTCCTTTCCTTAGTGTTGAAAAGAAAAAAATTAAATGAGTTTAGAAATATAACCTCAAATCCAGAAGATTACTATAGACCACATCATCAATGCACAGCTTCATATGCTAACACTATGAAGCCATACTTAAAAGAGCAGCATCATTCTTCCTGATCAAGGCCCTGGGAACTCAACAGCTCCCCAGCCATAGTGTGGCACACCTCCGAGCAAGTCGACAAAATTGGGCATTTTTGAACAATGAATCTAATCTAGTCTTGCTAGAACCTGTCCATTACCACTTCCTGCTTTCCAGCTTCCTCCCCCAAAAAAAGGATAATTTATTATGGGTATATTCCACAAACTATTCTGTAAAGTTCACTACAACTATGGACACCTTCCTCTTTTTCTGTGGATTCCCACTTTTCCTGTAACAAGCTCAGGGCAACATAAATCAAAATGCGGTTGTCAAACAAACTTTTTGACAAAAAACAAAGGGTGTTAAAGCAGCAACCTTTTTTGTTAGTTACAGAACTGTGCGATCTGAAACAATTCTGAAACAAGTTGCTAATTATTTAATGAAAAGTTCATTAAATTCTTCACAAGTTCACAACTTGTATGTATCAGAATGAGTATTATGGTGAACTATAATGACTGCTACAGCCCAGAATGTAGACCATCAGTGACTGCCAGTCCCAGGACAGGAAATAAAAACAACCTGCCTTGGGATACATGGGAGAGGAATTCACAATATGGCTGAAGTTGTTTTTAAACACAACTCAGGATTCCTAACCCAACAAAACAAAGTCACAGGTTTGTCTTCTCATTATAAAACACACATAGTGTGAGCAAGAAGGTTCAAGAAAACAGTCTCACTGCCATCCACTGGTGAGCTATTCAAAGGAAAGGAAAGAAAAACAAAGTCCTTGTACCTTTCTAACTGGTTCCTGTTGTTGTGACAATACAGGACATACTACAGGACCAAGAATCTTGCACACAACCCCATGTGCACACATTATTTCATTCAGTAGGAAGTCTTCCCAGCAAAAGTAATGCCAGTGAAACTGGAAAAGGTTCCTCTTGAGGCCTTGAAGATTTATAGAATCATAGAATAGTTAGAGTTAGAAAGGACCTCAAGATCATCCAGTTCCAACCCCCATGCCATGGACAGGGACACCTCACACTAAACCATCCCACACAAGGCTTCATCCAACCTGGCCTTGAACACTGCCAGGGATGGAGCACTCACAACCTCCCTGGGCAACCGATTCCTGTGCCTCACCACCCTAACAGGAAAGAACTTCCTCCTTATCTCCAATCTAAACCTCCCCTGTTTAAGTTTTACCCCTTGTCCTGTCACTACAGTCCCTGATGAAGAGTCCCCCCCCCCGCATCCCTATAGGCCCCCTTCAGGTACTGAAAGGCTGCTATTAGGTCTCTACACAGCCTTCTCTTCTCCAGGCTGAACAGCCCCAACTTCCTCAGCCTGTCTTCATACGGGAGGTGCTCCAGTCCCCTGATCATCCTCATGGCCCTCCTCTGGACTTGTTCCAACAGTTCCATGTCCTTTTTATGTTGAGGACATCAGAACTGCACACAATACTCCAAGTCAATATCTGTCAATAAAATACTCCAAGGACACTGTTTCTTACCATATCGGCAAAGATACAGTAGAAAGCAGCAGTTTCATTTCCTGGAGTTAATTGGGTTTCTTTGGGTTATTTCAGGTAAAATCCCATGTATACATGCTTTGGCCTAGATTACAATCAAAACCAACATACAGAATTATGCTGTCTCATTAATGTCGTATGAGCCCAATATCAGAACATGATAAATACTTCTCTTAGCAGCACTGCACTGAGCATCCTTAATTCAGCCTTTAAAACAATCATTTAACCAGAGTCACGGAAGTTGTTTTGATCTCTCAGCTTTGCAAGGCCACACACCATAGTCCTGAGAGCAAACACTTGACAACTACCCTTAAACCTTTACACAGAAAAACTAACTGCATTTCCGAGAAATAGAGACCTCAAAAAGGCAGAAAAGACCTCCACACAGAACTGACTCTGCTGCCTTATCTCATGGCTTGAGAACAAGTTAATATAATTTGGATAAACTTCAAGTATTTCCTAAATGAACAAACTATCTTCTAGTCTCAAAGGAAACACAGACTTGATTGACAGGTTTCTTTCTTCAGAAAGTACTTTCTACAAAAGTAAGAAAGACTTCAAAGAAGGCTGATGGAGGGAGTAACTTATGAACAAATCAGAAATGTTCTTGGGAGTAAAAAAAAACAAGAAACAACTGAGAAAGAGGCACAGGTCCAAAAACAAAGGAAGCATGGGTTCCACTCCCAGTTTTGATACTTTGTGTGGAGCAGCAGCCAAATTACCTAATCTCTGTGCTTCAGATCTCTCCCTACCCTCTGCTCCTCCTCTTCCTTTGTGATCATACTGTCTATTTCAGCTGTTCAACTCTTCATGGCTAGAAATGGATCTAAGAACACATTTAAAACACACCCAACAAAACTGAGTCTCCATACAACATTATGTGAAATATCAAAAAATAAAAACACCTCAGAGATGGTTGTTACCTACCAGCACTAATAAACCTCTGACCAGTGACACATATGACTAACAGGATGTCTTTTTATTTTGTGCTTTCAAGACAAACAGGAAAATAAGCAAGAAAATAGAAGGAAGTTAGGGTTACCTACATAAGAGACAAATAAATGTGAACTACATTACTATTTAGAGAGACTGGGCCGGGGGGAAATCCGACTAATCTGACCGGAAAGGAGGGAAGCGCCGTCTGCCCTTAAGAGCCTCCTCCCAGGAACGGGAATCCCGGTGATTCACAGGGAAAAATAGGAAAAAGAAAAATCACGCCGAAGGTCTGTAAAGGCTAAAACGGTAGGCACTACAGAAGGAACGTATGCAGGTAAACACACAGAGAACAAGAACCTAGCTCAACCTAAAGAGACCGAGATACCTACAGCGGCATACCGCCCAATGCCACAAGCACCGGCCGTGACCTGCAGGCCGGCAGCCGCAGGCCGGTAGCCGCAGCCCGCTGCGCCGGGATCCCATCCACCCGCCGTGCCCTTCCCGAAGCCTCGGCTCGGGGTGAGCGCGGCGCGGGGCCCTGCCCGCAGCCCGGGGGAGGGACGGGGCTCTGAAGCCCGTAGTGCCCCCGCAGAAACCCCGCTCCGCCGCCGAGCCCCCAGAGCCTGCCCCAGCCAAAGGCACCCCGCGCCGAGGCCCCCGCCGCCCCCTCGCAGGCCCCACCGCGGAGCCCCCGCCCAGCCCCGCTCCCCCCACCGCCTCCCGCGCCTCACCTGCACCTGCTCGCGGAAGCGGAGCCGCCCCGCTGCTCCCTAAGAGAAGCGACAGCAGAAGGACGAGCCCGAGCGGGCGCCGGGGTCCGAGCGACAGCGGGCAGCGCCCCCGCCGCCCGGCACCCCCGCCGAGACCCCCGCGCTGCTGCATGCCCTCCGCTCCCGCCCCAAGGCGCGGCGCCGGATGAGGGGCTCGAGTGTCTCAGCGTCTCCGGCGAGCGCCCGCGGCAGCCGCTGCCCCCCGCCTTCGCGGTGCGGCCGCCCACGGCATCGGACCCGCCGCCCGCTCCCCTCACAGAGCACGACCAGCCCCTGCAGACGCTCCTGCCGCCGCCATCTTCCGGGCTACCTGACCGGGAGGGGCGGGACACGTTGCTGATTGACAGCCCAATGCGCCAATTAACCCGCGCCTGACGCTCCGGAGGCGGCATCGCTGGCTGGGACGGGGCTAATCGGTGACTGACAGACAGGTCAGCCAGTCGCTGCGCACAGGCAAGCGAGGGCTGCGGCGCGAGAACGGCGGGGCGCGTTTGCCAGCCAAGCCGCGCTCTGGGCGATGGCAGGGGGGCGGGGCTCCCCTCGGAGTGAAGGCGCGCTCCGCCAACCAGGTGACGGCGCGGTGCCGAGGGCGGGAGGAGGCGGAGTTTGGCCCCTCCATGCGCAAGATCGGCGGGGGTGTCGTGAACAGCGCCGCTTGGGGGGTGTGCTTGTCCGGAGCTCCGGCGTGACCGGGTCATGGGGGACCCTGCGGTAGACACAGGCCCTTCTGAAGCTAGAGGCCGGACGAGGAACCTCGAGAGAAGCAGTAGAAGGCAGAGCCTGGTTCCCTCAGAAGCCCCGGAGCGGGGCAGGCACATGGACACCTCTCCGCCGTGCTGTTTCTCAGACCAACTCAGCCGGTGTGCATGCGTTGTTCCTGCTCCTCTGCAAGAAGAGGGAGGTGATGAACCTCAAGTTAGACATAGAGATGGGCATAAACCACCCTCTGCAGCCTGTGCATTTCCAAGGCTGGAAATGACCTTATTAAATTAATGATACAAGCAGGATTCTGAAATAAAAGAGTATTCTGGTTGAGGTTTGTAATTCTACTGAATTCAGAGTACATGAAAATGAGGTGACAGTTTAAAACAGCATAAATGGAAGTGTTAATCCTAAGGAAGCATGGGGGGTTATATAATGAGGAAACAGGGAAATACCTTACACTTAATAAAGTAGATTTCCATTTTCCAAATAATTTAGCAAAAAAGGCTAATTATGTCACAATTATATAATGATTTTGGGAGCACAGATTGCCAAAGAACTGTACGAGTACACCCCTGGGACTTAATGAAAGGAAAGTTCTTGCTCAAAGTACTACTCGCAACATGATGTCCAGGAAGACACAACATACACCTAAATCCCTCTCTGTCGTTAAGAGTGTTTTCAAGGGTAATTTTTCTCCTATCATAGGGATGTACTTAAAACCAAACCACTTGCCTCTTACCAAGTCTGTGTGTACCCAGAGATATCCTCTCTCTGGTTTGAAGACACTTAATTGTATCACCAAATGACCCGTATTTTTTGAAGTGCTCTAATTAGGTTTTGATCCAAGAGAAATACTTCACTTGAATAATGACATGGAATTCTTTTGTTGTTTTAGTAAACTATTATTAACGCATTATGCTGGTTATTACAAATTATGTTTTATAAGCAATAAAAAACAATGTCCCAAAGTATTCCTTGTCAGACTGTCTGTAGATTTTATGGACTGGGAAGGACAAAATGTTGTCCCTTCCCTTTAAAATCAGTGCTATGAAGGATACAATATGTAACACAAGATTGTTTTTTTCATGTACAAACAGCCACTGTCTCAATTCGAATAGTTCTGTACTGATGGAAAACTGATGCTGGTGACAAGCATGCAGCCAGGTCTTTATGTATACTATAAATATCCCATGGAAACTTCCAGGTTAGTCCTTTATTCTTTTCACTCTGTCAAATCTCCCTTCACTGAGTACAGACATCAGCGCTGGGGCCTCTGGATGTGCATGTGTCTCCTCCCAGTTGACATTGTAGCCACAATTTTTAATGATGGTTATTCAAAGTACACTGTACCTAGGGTACCTGTCACCACAGTGTCTGGGGTCTAAGGTACTCCTGAGATCTGTCATGGACTTCATGCAAATTCCGTACATAAATAATTTGGAGGTTTACAGCAGCTGCAGACATAAAGTTTAAAACTGTAGCCTGTCAGCAGGTTTACAACACAAGGGTCTCCTCATTTTAACAGTGAAAACAACTCATTGCATTTTAAATGCAGCAGACTACTTTATTTCCCAGCCCAACCTAGCGTAATTGAATGTGATTTGCTGATAAAACACCATGTTGTAATGTCATCTGGGAAGTTATGACAGCATATGATTAAAAGGACTTGTCTGGGCACTATTCTATAATGATGGCACACTTCAGGTTTAGCTGTGAATTAGTCACCGGTAGAAGCTAAATAACCAAACCATCCAATCCTTTGTTCTACATGTTAGTCATAGTTGCTCCCTATCTTCAAACACACCTTGAACATGACAAAAAAAACAACAAAGACACAAAGCCTAATCTGCCATCTGCCATGATCAGGAATGTTACAATTCACACATTTATGATTTCTGCAGTTAAATATTTGTAGTAGTAACTGTATGGGACTAATGGGATGAGCAACCTATTAACAAGTAATCCAAAAGGTACTTAAAAGAAAATATATTTACTTAAACAAAACTCTCCCTGTATACAAAATGGGATATATTACCACATATCACTGCCTCTTGTTTCTTGATTATGCGCTGTTATCATTGCCAAATTACTCAAGCTGCTGTTCTGTGTGGGAAGTGTTAAACCTTTTTTTAGAGACAGATAATTGGATCAACTAAAGGATGTTGATGGCTTTATTTTCAGTTGGTTTTTTTCAATATTTTTGATAACATTATTGGTGCAGAAGGAATATTGTCTAGCAGACTGAGCAAGTTGCCAGAGAGGTGTTAAAGGTCTTCAATGTAACTGTGACTAAAGCCCCAGAAGATTCACAATTTGCTTACTACAAAACAGCATTATCACTGAGCATCAGGAACAGAGCTGATGGCAGAACCAAAGTCTTTGTTCCAGGTCACTCTTTTAAGCATAAAGATTAGTTTCCATATAATAAGAACGTTGAGACACACTCCCTCCCCCCAAAAGAAAAATGTCTCATCCATTCATATATAACCTTTTCTTTCCCTATCAGTGTTATCTTTTTATATTTACAAACTGATTTACTTCTCCACCTGGCAGAGACAAAATAAATATCACTGATTTTAACTGCCACTTTCAGCCATAAGTGACCTAATAGTGGTTTTATATAACTGCAGGCATCTTTCTCAGTTCCAATACTATAGCATCCAAAATGATTTTATGTAGCTCCCAAGGAAAACTGGCTGAAGAAAACTGGGTTTAAAACAATACATAAAAGAAATTCACTTATTTGAGTCAAATGTTTTCCCTTTAGTATTTATATATCACTCTAAAAGGGGCTTAGAACAGAACTCTCTGATTTCTTCCAAATGCTTAAGCTTGGAAATGGAGAAATGAATCTCTGGAAAATATGGCAGGGCATAATTTGAATCACTGCTAGAAAATTCCATTTGTATTCATTTTAAGATGTGCTAAATAAAGATTCAGCAGCTCTTGTTAATCCATTCCTTGTAAATGCATGAAGGAATTGCATTCTTTTGGGGAAATCTTTCGTATTTGGATTTGCATTTCCCATGAATGTTCTGGAAAATTTAGTTAAAATTTCATTTCTGTTGGCTGAGGAATACCTACTGTATTGTGATGGGCCTGATCTGGAAGGGCACTGTCTGCTTTGGCTTCCAACAGGTATACTCTGAAGAGGTTTTAAGATATGAAGATGGATCATAATTGTAAATATATCGTATTCAAATAACTTAAATTTACTTTATTTACTTTTTAAAATCAGATTCATTTGACTTTGGTCCCCTGAACCATCCTATGGAATCAATGGAGTTAATCAAAAGAATAAATTTTTGTGAAAGAGCATTTCAGCACTTCCTCAAAAAGGTGTAAGAAATGCCAACATGAGGATGAATTCCCTCTCAAAAGGACTGCATCCTGGCTTACAGAAAATGCAGTGATGAGTGGGCAAACTTCCTTCCTTACATATTATTCTCTGATGATGTTGCCAGCCAAAATGCCAGTTCATACCCATTTTGAAACTGATTTTTATGCCACTGGCAGCTGTCTAATGGTGGACTAGAAGATACGTCTGTGGTGATAGATCTGTATGTTGAAGCTTCCTACAGAACCTTTCAGCAAAATTTTAAGAGAGAAATTATGTGTGTTTATTCTCTCCAAAGATATCAGAGATTTAACTAATTCCCATTAACACAAAAGGAAATGCAAAATAATGACTTCTGCCTAAATAAGCTGTTGTAAAACTTTCACAGCCACATTAGAAATTCCTTGCCAGCCTCTTCTATTTCTTTTTAGCAAACACTTAACTGTGTGCTCTATTAAATTTTGCTCCAGATGCAGCAAAGCAGTACTGAATATAGTGAGAAACCAAATTAATGTCTAATGCAGTACTGGTCTAAAAACACATTCTATGTATGTCAAGGATAAAACAAAAGCAAATCAGAAAGAATATTCTCAAACAGACCAAGTAAGATGCAACAGATCAAACAAGGAGGTTGCAGTTCAGCCTTTCCTCATGCAGTACTTTCATTAAGACAATAGTTGTGGAAGCTGCTCAGCATCTCTCACAAACCTACCCTATCTGTGACTACTCAAATAAGCAAGTGTTACTGCTTAAGGCTGTATGTGTTCTTACACCATAGGTGTAATATGACAAGAACAGCACTCCTGCAAAAGAATAGTTGAGCAACATTTCAGCCTAAGTGCAAGGGTTTAGTAAAGCTACCTACAAGTTACAGAACCAGGGCTTCTTTGCAGTGATTGGTCTTGTAATTAGCCATGTTTAAATAAGTATCTTGATGGTGTAAACTCTGTTCACACAAGCTTGCAAAAAAGGTACTATCTGTTTCCTGACCTCTAGCTCAGCAGGAATCTCTTCATCCTTTCAATAAAGGAAGGCAAACATCAGAGTAGAGGATCAAATACGATTTGCATGTCTCTCTAAGAAGTAAATCTAATAAAATTTTGATAATTTGTTTATGTCACCACTTGAATGCGTCACCTGTTGAAAGAGAAAACAGCCTGTCTTCATATGGAGCACCTCCCGTATGAAGACAGGCTGAGGAAGTTGGGGCTGTTCAGCCTGGAGAAGAGAAGGCTGCGTGGGGACCTCATAGCAGCCTTCCAGTACCTGAAGGGGGCCTATAGGGATGCTGGGGAGGGACACTTCGTCAGGGACTGTAGTGACAGGACAAGGGGTAACGGGTTAAAACTTAAACAGGGGAAGTTTAGATTGGATATAAGGAAGAAGTTCTTTCCTGTTAGGGTGGTGAGGCACTGGAATGGGTTGCCCAGGGAGGTTGTGAGTGCTCCATCCCTGGAGGTGTTCAAGGCCAGGTTGGATGAAGCCTTGTGTGGGATGGTTTAGTGTGAGGTGTCCCTGCCCATGGCAGGGGGGTTGGAACTAGATGATCTTGAGGTCCTTTCCAACCCTAACTATTCTATGATTCTATTTTGACTCATATAAAACTGTGTTCTTGATCAACCTGTTAATGTAATACTTCCCATTAAGCAATTAAGAAAAACCCTCATACAAGTACTAGTTCTCATTAACATTGAACAAGCTGAAGCTCAGAGATTAAACATTTGGTTTTTTACATATGTAGGCACTCACCTCTCATTTTAAATATGCTTAATAATCCAATCCTAACTGCTACAAAGTTAAACTAGAAATCTTAGCCCACTTGCATTCCCCTTCAACGTGCTCTTATTGGCTTCCACACTTAAGTTTCTGTGAAAGCATAAGCAAAACCTTCAGGCTAAGGACCACTCTATGTAAGGGGTGGGAAGTTCATCCCAATTTGGAAATAATTTGAGATACTTACAAAAGGAATTTTTAAAAGAAGCACTTGGATCTAGAGGCCAGATCCAGAAAGGGATAAATAAACCAGAGTGAGTAAGCTGCTAACATAGACAACTGGTGTTCTTGATGGTTTCAGCTAAGGTGCACACTTGGAATTCAAACACAATGATTCAAGATTTAGAGGGAGGCACAGTTCACTGAAGCACTGTGAGGGAAGGAAGTATCTACCTTGTACAGAAATGTGGATGCTTTCCAAGCCTACTTACTCTTGTTGTATTAGCGAATGTTGCCTTCCAGAGCACTGGAATTTCGACATGACCAATTAGGCAGAGAAGAATTAAGGTGAATTGAGACAAATTAAGCAGGAAGAATCCTGCCAATTGAGCAAGGACCACAGACCAATATATCCAGCACATGTACACTGGAAAAAATATTTTTTTATAGTTTCATTGGGTTCAAAAGACCAAATTCAGAACAAGAATCACTTATCAAACGTAGTGCTGGACATACATTTCTGTACTATTTGGCAATCAGAACAGAAAAAGGTATAAAATACCTCAGTGTTGCAGAGAAAGCAATGAAAACCTCTGAGCACAGCTTATGCCACAGACAGGGAACAACTCACCAGAAACAAGTTGCAGATGCCTTTAAAAAACACCCTTGGCACTCTTAAGGAATTTTATTTTAAAAGATTACTTATTAATTTCAACTGGTTACTTACAAAATCAAACAGACCTGAAATATGGAGCTTATTTTCCTTATCCTTGCACTCTTGAGAGTCCAAAGATCATACAAGAATGAAAGACCTCCTGTTTTCCACAGTCACTCATCTTTAATTCCACTTTATTGTTTTGGCCATACCCACAAGGGAATAGGACTGCTATGTGATTGATACTATTCATGTGTGCAAGTATATGCAGAAATATGTCTCATATTTTTACTGATGAACTCCAGGAAAATGCATCCCATCTTGTAGGAGCAGTAGCTACCTGAGCACAAAAGACATTCTTCAATATGCTCACCTCTTTGCTACATTTCAAAGCTTTCACTAAACTGAAAAGGTCTAACCTCGTTCAATAAATGTCAGTAGTTACAATTTTTTTCTCCAATCCAGGAAAGAAAAATGCATCCTAATAAAAAAATGCATTCATCTTTATGGAGAAGTTGTGTTTTCTTTTGCTATCAAAATAATGTAAAAACCAATAAATGCACCTTAGTTGGATGTTTATGGTATATCAGACAACAGTGACTGTATTCTGAACAGTAGAAAAGGGTTGGATGATAAATTGCTGACTATGAATCTCGTGAATCAACTTCTACATAGACTGAGTAATTAGGAAGTGGTCCTGACAAGATGCATTTTTTAGTTCATATTTTCCAAATGTAAATTATTTGAACATGAAGGAAATTCAGTGTAAAGATCCAAAGCTAATCAAAATCCAGTGTTCAGCAAGAGGATCTCTTACTAGATCTGTACCCAATTCCAAAAGGATGTGTTGTTTCAGTGCTGTAAACTCCATGGGGTAGAGCACTACTAGCGCTGATTGAGGAAAAAAAAAAAAGTCTAAGAGAATAAAATAGATGGGAAAGCAGTTAAAAGCATCTTTGACAAAGCTTCAATTCCTCTGCAAGTGCACGCTACCAGTGCTAAGCATTTTTGACCATCCAAATGTTTTTAGAACATGGCTGGTGACTCCAAGATATGAGAAAATGTTAAAATCACAGCTACTTGAAACTTCCTTTTAATGCAGAAGCAGACAAGGAATTTTAAAGATAAGGAAAAAATAATGTCATAATTTACCATATAACCATAAGGCATGATTTCCTCTTGTGTTATGAGCATGTGCCCTCAGCACATGGCTGGAAATCTGCCTAAAAAGCTGACAACTGCTGAGTTCACCTTGTGTGAAATCAGCTCAGGTTACCCATTTCTAAAGTCATACCACAGGTGTTGTCTACGGTGGGATATTACAATAAACAGCAGTTAACAGAGTCATTCTCGTTTTGATGCAACCCAGGTGCTCAGTTGTGCCTTATCAATCTTTCTATCTAGTGCTCTCAATTAGAAACTCAGAGATCCTGGCACCTGGCATAGGAAGACAAAGGAAATTAACATACCATTTCCCAGATGGATTAAACATGGCTTGCACCTGCTCTGTTTACTGCTGAACTGGTAAAAGCAAGATTATTACTTCTACTCTTTCACTGGTTAAATTTTACAGCTTAACCATCCAACACAGTAAGGACCACTTTTTAATTTGACCCAAATATAATCCTCCTCCTACACAAACCTCTAGACACATGTATTTTCATCAAAGATGTGCCTCAAAAATGCTGAATCACTGAATGTAGGTAATAGGAAATGTTACTGTTATCAAGCAAATTAATACTACTGTGTTACATTCCTACACATGTTAAATACCCCAACAATGTTCCACCACTCTTTGTGCACAAGTAGAAACATCAGTGTATCATATCTGGTTTTTTCTCTGCCTTGTATTTGATTACAGTTATTAGAGATCAGGACAGTTACAAGAGCTTTCTTCGTCACTGGCAGGGTTGAACAATCAGCTGGTCCCATCACTTGCAACAGGCTTGTACACATGTCCTTAACTGCCATGTGCTTTGCTTCAGCTGGCAAACAGAAGCCTGGCAACAATATATTAGCGTTCTCCATGCTGGTCTAGATTCCCTGCCTGGGCAGACCCTTTGGAGAGGAAATATCCACAATGAAGATTCCTGCTGTAATCCACTGGGAGCCTCATCCTATAAAGGAGGTGCTAATAGGAGAGAAAGTGGAGAAGTGTGCTGGTTTTTGCTGGGATTGTTAATTTTCTTCACAGTAGCTGGTACGGGGCTGTGTTTTGGACTTGTGCTTTTGAAAACAGTGTTGATACCCCAGGGCTGATTTCCTTATTCCTGAGCAGTGCTTACACAAAGTCAAAGCCTTTTCTGTGTCTTGCCCTGCCAGTGAGAAGGCTGGGGGTGCACAAGGAGTTGGGAGGGGACACAGCCAGAGAGCTGATCCCAGCTGACCCCAGGGATATCCCATGCCCTGTGATGTCATGCTCAGCATATAGAGCTGGGGGAAGACGAAGGAAGGGAAGGCTGTTCGGAGTGATGGAGCTTGTCTTCCCAAGTCACTGTTAAGTGTAATGGAGCCCTGCTTTCCTGAAGATGTCTGAACACCTCCTTACCAATGGGAAGTGTTGAATGGATTCCTTGTTTTGCTCTGCTTGTGTGCACTGCTTCTGCTTTACCTGTTAAATTGTCCTTATCTTTGCTCCTGAGTCTTCTCAGTTTTACCTTTCCAATTCTCTCCCCCATCCTACCAGGGTGAGCGAGTGAGTGGCTGTGTGAGGCTGAGCTGTTGGCTGGGGTTAAACCATGACAAGAAGAAAAGTCTCTAGAACGTCAAGATGATCACTGAAAGGCAGGAGATCCTGTCTGTGCTGCACCATCACCTGCCAATGACTCACACAGAGATCTGAATGGCATCAGCTAAAGCCTGAACCCAGGCTGACCTTCTCTATAGGCTCTGGTGCTGTGGCACTTACACAGGTGTCTCAATTAATGTACACAGTTCTTAGAGTAAATTCTTGAGTGAGAAACACACATGAGCTTTGCCATGGATTGGTTTAGTGTCCAAAAAGCTCATCAGAGGATATTGCTTCCTCTATATGCTCTAACTGCTTTTCTGTTCTGTCGTCCTTGTAATTGTCTGACATAGTTTTGCCCACCACTGAGAAATTGAGTACATCTCCAGATTGCTCTGGATATTTGCTTCCTTTAGGCAGAGTTTTGTACTGCTGTATATAATTTCAAGATATTACAAAATATCAGAGAAAGTGTGCTTAGTGCTATGCAGTGAAAAGACAATGCTCAGCCCATCGTTAAGGAGGAAAAAAACTAAAGACATAGCTATGAAGGTCACCACTTGGAACACAGCAGGTACATAACAACATGGACCGGCTGACCCTGTGTTGAAGGACTCTTGCAATTAATGATTTATAGATATATAAAGATCATTCACAAAGAGAAAGAATATTCATTATGTTCAGAGGATCATTCACATAGAGAAATAATATTCGTTATGTTCAGAGGACCAATAAATTAGCTGTTGTACACTGAAAATGTAACAACAACAAAACCTGAAAGTTTGTTTTATTTTACTGCTGCAGCATAACCAGCAATTAGCATATGCACTTGGGATAATTGCAAACCAAAATATACAATCGGTCATGCATTTTGTGTATGTAATTTGGAGTCCAATTCGTCATCTGGCACAGGAAACACTGGGAACAGCTATAATGTATAGTCATGTTTATTTACACCACTCTGGAAAAGAAGGGTCTGATTGTTTTCTGCATGATCAGTGTGCAGCAATCATAGCATAAATGAGACATAGTCAAATGAATCTGAAGTAAAACAAGCATTCGTGCATTCTCTGCCTGCTGCATTATTACTGATATGCTTTTGCTTTTTGCTTCATGGAATCATAGAACCATAGGCTGGTTTGGGGCGGAAGGGACTTAAAGTTCATCTAGTTCCAACCCCCCACCATGGGCAGGGACACCTTCCACTAGACCAGGTTGCTCCAAGCCCTGTCCAACCTGGTCCTGAACACTGCCAGGGACGGGGCAGCCACATGTTACTACATTTGGCAAAAGAACTCAGCTCCTGCCCAATCTTAAGAAAAAAACCAACAAAGAATTACTGAGGAAGGAAGGAAAAGGAATTCCACACATAGATTTGCACATGATAGACGTACGTAAGAATGCATATAAAATCCCAAAGAAACAATGTCTACATTAGTGCTACAAATTCTGTAAGCCTTTAAGCTGCAAGCAGAATACCTCTTTGATCCTGCACTTTTTTTAACTGTTACAGATTTCAATAGCAGTTCACAGACTGAAGCATCAGCCCCTAAGAGACTGGTGAGATATCGTAGGGATTGCTAAAAGGAAGAAATGCAGCCACTTAGGGCTTACTCCCCTAGAAAAGGCCATGCTAGGAAGAAAAGAGTGTCTTTCAAAAGGGAAGTACAAGAAGCAGAAATTAAGCATCTGCCTTGTGTTGTGTCTACATTTAGAATCACAATATGACCCTATGTACACAACGGCCTCAACCTAAATTAGCTGAGGAAAACCCCAGTCCCAAAACTAGGAAAAGAAGGTTCACTTGCATTCACTTAAGGCTTCTTTCAGACTTGCATTATACAGTTTTGTAGACGCTGAAATACGAGTTCCTAACTGAGAAATTAAAGAGAGAAATAAACACAGTATGGGAATGAGATGAAAACCTAAGGAAAATTTCATATCACATTTCCTGCAAGTGAGCCTCTGTCACAGAGATGATCCCGGCTGCATTAACAAGCCCCCTAGTTATTCCCAGCAGCATGACTTCCAACAGCCTTTGATACACGTAATGACAACTTTGCAGTATTAAAGCTTAATTTGTTGTGAGTAGAATTCTTCCTTGATTTTCCTCTCCACTGACTCTGATGCAATTAATTCCTCTGACAGTGCTGCTTATAAAACCAGATAAGTCAAGTTAAAGCAGTTAATAACAAACATATAGACACCACACATTTTTTTCTGTGCCTGCAATATGTTCTGCATATCTTTTATGTAGAAACCATGAGTCTTCTTAAAAATATATAGTTTACGTGATAAGAATTCTTAATTTTACATACATATATACTAATGACATTAAGAAGAGAATTGCTGCAAGTCAGAACTTTATGTAGTTTTCAGAAATGAGAATTGGATTTAGGTCAAACTGAAGTTCTAAATAAATACCACAGACTTTGGGGAAATCAAGGTCTTAACTGTGCAGCTTTGGTTCTGTAAACAGGAAAGATTAATCTGTATTTTCACTGGCATCTAATTCACATTACAATACAAATATGTTTTGAACAAACAAATATATGATCTCTTACGAAACATTTTTCCTGACTGCTAATGAATCTAAAGTGAAACACAGTAATAGCTAGGATGTTGGGATCTTCCCGTCTGTTCAACCCTCAAGCAAACATCTCCTGAAAATTCACATTATGTATCTTCAGACTATAGAACAAGATATGAGATACTGAATAAGGCTTCTCTGTCCCACAAGTCAATTGAATCTTTGCACTTTGACTCTGCAGTCAGAAGAACTTCAAATAAATGTGTTCCAGTGTTTACTTATATACGTCTTACAGGGTATCAATCCTGATGTGGTAATACTGCCTGAAGGAGTTAAAATCAGAATGACAGTTCCCACTGAAAGGTTTTTTGGTAAAAATATAATGTGAGTGCAATGCTTTGGAAAGACTTGGATTGATGCTGTAGACTATAAATAGCTGAACTGGTAGCTGCCTTGACTGTGGAGGCACCAAAACTACTTGTTTTTCCAAACCATTCAGTCATTCCATGTATTGGGAGTTATGCACTATTAAAATACAAATAATATTGATAGTACCATTACTACTATCATGTACTTGCACTGGTATCTCTAAGAAACATTTATTACCAGCAGTAAAGCAGAAGGCCAAAAGTTCTTTGCAAACCTTTTTATCATTTTAGAAACAGTATTGCACTGGTGGTACATCTTTAAACCATGTTGTCCTTTTGCAGCAGTCAGTCCCCAAATGCCTCAAAAGACATGACCCTGACCAAACATCAAAATAGTTCAAAAACTATTCTGAGCATCAAACAAAGCCCACAGAAATAACAGTGGGACATTTCAATACCAAACTTGCTATTTCTATTCTTTCTACTGAGAAATTACCTCCTAACATACTCTGAGAACTACTAATTAAGACCTACTTAAACCTGTTGCAGATAGAATGTGCCAGGTAGGTACCAATCCTTTCTGCCGTGTACCAGAATGGAAAGATACAAGAACAGCAGTAGTGAAATGTAGCCAAAAGTGTTATCAGATAACAGCAGGAGAGCTCCTGTATCTGAATTAATAACATGGCAGTTAAAGAAGGCTGTTCTTGCACATAGAGAAAGGCAGAAGTCCTGACCAGAGCTGCTAAACTGTAACCATTGTGAAACTGCTGAGATGCTTTTGCTGGCACTTACCTTGGAAGAGGAGTTAAGCTATTTTTGATCTGATGGAATGGTTTGAAGATGAGTCAGATACAAAATTATTACTCTTTCTCCAATTCACTGAACCTTTTGCTGCTCTCTCCCTTTCTAATTTAATTTTACATCTCTAAAAAATTAAGCATGATGCATTGCAGCCACTAGTAATGGATGAAAGGGAGAGTGCTACTTGAACTGCACAGCAGAAGTCTCATCCTGATTCAGGAGCCAAGAATATCTCTTTTGACTCACTGCTATGCTTCCCCTTAAGGCTCTAGCTACAACGCTTGTTGCTCTTAGCTATTACCTAACAGAGAAATGCACAATATTTACTTTTGGAAACAGTTGCTCCTGACCCTATAGTGGCAATTCTTCAGTGTACAAACATGTGAAAAATGCTTTGCATCACCCAGCTCTGTCTGGAGGCACTCCCACCAACAGCAGCTGGGTGTGTGTGTACAGCCAGGAGTGACTGGGGTAAAAAGAACTTCAGCAATGTTGTTTCTCAACAAGTCCTTTATTTTTTGTTTGATATTGCACTCAGTGCTGAGAAGTAAATCCGTGGTGGATTCAGGGGATCAGGTATGTGGGAGCACATTTCTCCCCTGGTCCCTGGCCCTGATGAAATTTATAATCTCAGTTAATGCCTTCATGATATGGCTAAAATAATTTCTCTGAAGAAGTAAAGAACAGGTAAGACATGCACATAACTTGTTAGCTCAAATAGATCTCTCTGGAGGAATTGCCCTGACTGTTCTCATTGGATCTGGATGCCAATACTGAAAAAATAACATCCGCAGTGGAATAGATAAATAAGCAAGAAAATCAGTGTTTCTGTACTCTAACTTCACATTAATACTTCTCTCTAGTAGTTCTGAGTGGGTGGTCAAGGCCTGAGATCTATGGAGTCCAGGTGTTCAGACATGGAGGTAAATTATCAATTGTCTATTTTGGACAATCTTTGACTGAAAAGCTGACCACTGGCAGTACACAGCTTCTCTTCTGCATGCTGCAGACAGGCCGTGCCCTGTCCCTTTGGAAAACTGTCTTGCACAGACAGAATGGCAATGCTAAAGGCAATATTAGCAATCACAAGGTCTTTATACAGCTCTGCTGGAGCATGGAGATGCCTCCTGCACTTCAGCTGAGGCCAGAATATTCCCACTAATGCACTATGTAGGGAGCATCTTAGAAAAAACAGAAATGAGAGCAGGGGAGGAAGGGTATCACTGAATGTTAAGGAAATGGCTGAGTGTAAAGAAATGTGTGATTACATCCATGAAATAGATTCTACGTGGGTGCAAATTACTGGGACAAGAGATGACACAAAATGCCCCAGAAGGATAGTCCTGAGGATCTTTTACAGTCTTCTTCCTCTATTCAAACTCGGATATAAATCATAAGGATGTAAAGTTACAGGAAAATACTGAACACAATTCTTTGTTTATGGAAGACTTTCA
This sequence comes from Lathamus discolor, assembly GCF_037157495.1. NCBI lineage: Eukaryota > Metazoa > Chordata > Aves > Psittaciformes > Psittacidae > Lathamus > Lathamus discolor. The sequence continues at coordinate 84,709,890 of NC_088889.1, read as the reverse complement.
CTTCCCAGGCATAAGACAGAAAATAAATGCCATCAGTGACAGCAGAACTCTATCTAAGACACAGGGATGGTAAAAGATGGTTTTTTTTAATAGTCAGTTAACTAATAAGAGATGGTGTTATTTCAGAGTGAGCAAAGAGGACCTTTGCTTTGATCTACATATGGCTAATGACATATTGGAATAATATATAAAGGAAACAGAAGAATAACAGAAATTACAACATCTTAGGGAAAAACCTCTGTCTCTCTTAATGCAAAAAATGAAGGGATATATACAGTCTCTTCCCTAAAGTATTGAAATACTTGTTATATGAAACTACAAGTAAAAGCAGCCAGTGTTTAATGAATTTGAATGAAAGCTTATCTAGGACTTCAGTATAGAAATGGAATGTTTATATTCAAAAAAGAATTCTTAGAAAGTATATGTATTCTAAAGAGTACTTTTATAATTCAGTATAATGCTAAGGCTTAGAACAAATTTTGAAAGAAAGAACAATTAGTTGTAGGGAGGCAAACATAATGTGAGAAAAAATACAGTTTACCAAAGTAAAGGATGCCAGACCAACCTAGTGCATTTTGAGAAAGTTAATCATCTTTTTTGAACTGATTAATGCAGCGAACTCAGTCCATTGAACTTGAAACAGATCATTTGATACAGTGCTCCACAGGAAATCATCACTGAAAGCAGAAAAGATAAGGATTAATACAAAAGCAATGGGAATAAGGAGCAACAAGTTACAATAAAAAAGGACTTACAAGAACTGAGCAAATTACCCATTGGTATTCTCAGGGACTGGTCTTTGGAGCAATACCATTTAATATATACTGCCATGAACTGGGAATAATGATCAGGCCCAGCCTCAAAAAGTTTGCATGTGATACAAAGCTAGAAAGCACAGCCAATACTGAGGAGGACCAGATGATCACACTGGAATTAGATGACCTTCTTGCCTGAAGTGATAGAAATTTAATAATGTGAACTGCAAAGTCATGTTCTTGGAATCATCAGCTGGAAGCAACAGAGAAGGAAAAAGATCTGAGTGTTCTGATAGACTGTCAGTGTGCCAGAGCTGCCAGTATGACACAGCTGTGGAAATGGATAATGTAATATTCAGATAGGTTAGGTGAGACTTTAAGTTGAGGAGGAAATATTGAGTCTTCTAGACAAGGCACTGGTAAGATTTCATGTGAAATATTTATGCAATTCCAGTCAACAGTGTTGAAAAAGATTGGCTGAAACTGGAATCAGTGCAGACTGGCTATTAGAACAATTACAGAAATATCAGTCTTAGGAAGAGATAAACAGAGCATGGTTTGTTCAGTGGAGAAATAATATGCAAATCCTGTATAAATAGATTTTTAGATAAAAGCATGGAATAGGAACTAAGTTAAAGGTTAATTTGATTGTGAGATCAGATTTTTATCATCTGATCAGCAGTCTGTTTAGACTGAAATCTAAAGAGAACATTCATAACAATTCAAGATCACACACTGGCATGATCTTTCAAAGGGAGCAGTAAGAGCAAGGAACCTCAACAGTCTTAGATGGAACTTGATAAATGCATGGAAGAATTGTATAACTAAGAGAGAAAATGAGCTTCTGGTTAGTAAATGTTCTGGATATACCTAAAGAGGTTTGAAACAAGACTAGATCTCTCTTGTGCTGCATTTCTTGTGTATAGATCCCATGCTTCACAGAGCTTTCTGATTGCCAAAAGGTTCCACCAACAGGGAGCCAGCAAGTTCATCCCAACACATCCCAGTTGCTACACAAGTTAGTTTGTGAGGTTTCTTGCATTTCTCTGAAACACTGGAGCTTTGCCAGTTGTTCAGTTTCACCCCTGAAAGAAGCCATCTGCCTGGGAAGTGCACGTTGCCTTGGATGAGACATAGCTAAACCATCTACTTCTCATTCCGTAGAGCCATACTGGCTCCAGTCCAGTAGCATGTAAACAGTGCGGTCTTGCTCTCCCTTTTCATACATAATGCACTCTCTTCCTTTGGCTAAACTAATTATTGGTTGACATTTTATCCTCTATAATCCTTCAGCTGAATTTTCATTGCTTAAAGTGCTTGCTTTTTCTATTCTTATTTATTTTTGTATAAATCAGGAGTAGCCCCCCTCCTGTAGCCCCCCCCCACCCCCCACGGTAACTGAAATTGGACATGGGTTATTATAAAGGACTTGAGAAACTTGGATTGTTTATTATATTCTTTTCAGATACCCTTTGCCTCCTAAGAATTCTATTCAGCATCAGCTGTTCAGTCTACATTCTCTGATTTATTGATTCTTCTCCCTTTTATCAAAGCATGGTATGCGATAAGAACTTCTGCTGGGATGCTACCTGAGTTCAAGGACACCACTTCTGCACCGGCCAAAGGTGATTCTCTGAACTGCTGCAGGATGGCTGAATGTCTTTATGTTATTCTTTTCTTTAGAGCTATTATCTTCCCCACCCTATTTTATCAGGAAAGAAAGCCAGAATAGTTGCATAACATGTTCTCAACAGGAAGCAAAGGAATTGCCAATATCATGTTTACTTTATTTGTCTCCATGTCAATGTGGAAAAAGCTCATAACCCACTGAGAACTATCTGTCTAAATATAACCCTTTCTTGTACGTCTGAGAAATACCTACAGCATCTTAAACATCTGTATTACTGACATAGTATTAATAACAGTAACAGCACCACCACATTTACCATAGTTTGAACTCACTATTATGTTCCCTCTAAGTCTTTCCCAATTGTATCATAATCTGTTTCCAGAGCTCTCACATAGCTCACTCAGGTTGTCCATCACACAAAATCTTTTCTTTTTTTTTTCTGGATTTTTTAACACGTGAAATTGGTGTGAATAGTTCTTATTTAATCATAAAATCCTCTGTAAATTGTAGCCTGTCAGGATAAACTGGTTTATTCTCTTAGAATAAGCATAATTCCAATAGTCTGACTGTGCACTTAGATACTCCAGTGTACCAATGGATATAGCACTGCAGGATATTTCAAATCCCAAAGGACTGCTTTTGTTTGAAACTGAGTCCTTTATTCATCTGAGGATACACTTTCTGAGATTTCCATGTAATAGAAGGCACCTACAGAAGGTTTAGCACGGATGGATATAATCAGATCTTTCTGGACAATTTAATCTCCACTGTGGAGAAATGCACTTGAAAGACGGCAGTGAGACAAAGGCTCATGTACAAGATAACCTGGCAGGAGGAAAGGGGTTTGGGTTATCTCAGAGCAGCTCTACACTCACCTGCAGGAACCAGAGGAATCACAGACAGCGGGGACACAAAACAACAGAGCAGCTGGAAGGAGCAGGACTGGAAACTTCCTTGTCTTGGCTGATGAGATCTTGTGTTTTAATGTTTGCACTGCAGGGCAGGATCATTCAATATATCCTTACATTCATCCTCCCACCTAACTCAGCAGTGTAAGAAGGGTAGCTTTTTTTTGTAAAATATGATTACAAGTGGGTTTAGAGGCTCGATTTTTTACATGCTTACGGCCTCAGCTTGTCTATCCTGCACACACACTGTAGAACCCAATGGGACAAACATTAGGCTCTGCAGGAATGCAGTTAGCTCACAATGTGGTCCTGCTGCCTCGTGGCACTGGAGAACCACTCACCATCCCCTTCCCAGAGACCCCAGGACCTTGTCCACAGCCGAGGAGCCACAAGATGGTGCTCGTTAACCTCGCTGCATGCACAGAGCCTGGACATCTCCAACAGCTTGGTGCAGAGCTGGGCTAGAGACAGTCTAGTGGCCTGGAGCCAAGCTGGGCGAGTGCTTCACACACTTGGTCCTTGAACAAGTGTTTTCTACCTCAGTGTTTGCAAAGCCTCCACGTCTAGAGGCTTCACATTTTAGGAAGTTTTACAAAGTGTAATAAACATTAAGCTAAGATATGAAGGGAAAGAAAACTGGGGGAGCTGAGACATCCTAACATATTGATGTCAGTCCTACCAAAACTCGTAACTTTGTATTTGCAGGCTTGCCACGTTTGTCCTATTTCTCCTGCCAAGCTCAAACAAGGGTAGCAAAAAGGAGAAAGGTAAGATAGCCTAAGATGTGTAGTACAAGACAAGATCTTGTTCACATTTTCACTCTTCTTATTTTCCTGCCTCTTGGTCATTCCCTTCTCCCTGCCTATTTATTTTACTTCAGCCTCCATTCTCTGCTTCTGTTGTATGGCCTTGCAGAAAACATAATGGCAGGAGATTCGGAAAGCCAACCCCTGAATGATATGTACAAAGCTTTGATCTCCCCATCTCTGCCACTATGGCTGCAGCTGAACTGCACTGCAGACTGCAGTTCAGAGTTGGATCAACAACCCTCACTGTAATCTGAAAATTAGCTTCTGTTTGAAGAAGTTACACTTACACAAATATCAAAATGAGGGAAAGCGAACTAGTCCTCATGATCACAATGAAAAGCTCTCCACAAACAGTTCTTGATTATGATCTGTTACTTATGTTTCTCCTGTAAAAGCAGGTCAGGCCGTGTATGCATTATTCACATAAACAATGCTAGTGTGCATCACACACAACATGTGCTACCTGTGTAAATACTACCTGGTCAAGGTTAGGTATCTACACTTATTTATATTGTACTTTATGCTGAAATGGGTAGTCTTCCTGTTTTCTTGGCATCACCAGCATGTCAGGCCGATTCCTACACGCACTGACGTGTCTGTGGCTGCTACAGTTGTATGACTTATCCCTGTGTAATGCCAACTAATCAAAATTATGTTTATGCATAAGAACTGCTTTATCTTTCAGGCATCCAGCTTTAGTGCAGGCAGCTGAAAAATGCTTTCCCTTCTTTTCTCCTTAATACCTTGTCAGATTTTGAAAAGTGCATTATCCCTTCTATTCTTTCAGGACCAGCCTTTAAGCAACAGAATTCACTCTTCTTTTCCATCCTATTCCTATGACATTTCCTCTTAGGCAAATCCTGCCCGCTCCATGATCACAGAGGACTCCAAAAATAATCTAATCTGCAAGGATTGACTGCCAAGTGGGTGTAGAATTTAATCAGTCCACACATGATGGCCACATTCTTTGCAAAGACTAGTTCCATGGTTGTTGACTGTTACATACCTAGAAAGTGTAACGGACTGCAAGGTGCATGTTTGGGACAAATGAAAATCCACTGCCATTGCTCTGTACCACCATTCAGAAGCATCACAGCAACACCAGAGCCATTACAAAGCCTCGAAAGGCACTGTGCCCATTGGCCCTGGTGAGACAGCTTTGAATGCTTCAACTAAGCTGGAGGAGACAGTAGTTATCTTCCACTTCAGTTTTAGTTGGACCAGTCGATTTCCCCAGGTTGATCCCTCTATTGCTCCAGCAATGATTATCAAACATACAGCATTCCTTTGACTACTGTAAGGGTGGAATACTCCACATTTGACTGCTCCAAGCACAGACTAAGTTGCACCTCATCCTAAAGCAAAGTACTGCATCTGCTACAAGAGGCTGGAAAAACTCAGTTCCCACCCTGCTGCTTCTGTTACTTGGGAACAAGTCTTGAATCTTTAGGGATTAGCCATTCAGCAACCACAGAGATGCATTACCATCTTCATGATGATCTATCAATTTGCCCTTTGTCGGCCAAAAGAATCAAAGTGATTAATAAATCCCAACAGTTCCAACAAGGCTGTACATTCAAAGGACAGCAGCATCTATCACAGTCGAGGAAAATGTGCCGGATTTCCCACTGCTAATTTCAGCTTTGGGTGGTCTATAAACCAGCCATACACAGCTACTTTTAATTACAATTAGGCTCCAGATCCTCACCTACCAAAGTAGAGACAAATCTGCAATGTGTTTATACGTTTGTGCCTTATTTAAAGGAGACATACTGATAAAAATATAAGTGCAGAATTGCTGACTCACTGATTGAGCAACATTCAAAATCTGCATGATCTTCAGCCACATTTACACTGCCTTAGTCTGTAACATTACTTACAACATTCTCAACTCCTGAGACTAATCTGACTTATTTACATATTTATTCTTGCTCCAAATCCCAGTACAACACCTACCTCCCAGAGAATGTGGATTTAAAAAAAAAAAACAAAACCAAAAAAACACAAAACTAGTTCCAAATAGGAGCTTCATTCTAGAACTGAGCATTTCCTTCTTTCTTTCACAGAAATACTGTTATTCTATGCTTGATTAAAGTAGCTGTTGAACAGCTGCCTAAATATAGAAAGCCTTAAAATTTTTACCTAAAAAAAGAAAGGCAAACAGAGAAATTATTCTCTGATCACTCTCTATCTGACGCTGGAGGGTTGTCTCAAAAGTAGGTTATTTATAAAAAGACTTTTAACACCAAAGGCTTTTTTTATACAGGAGGGTTCCCTGGTACATAGTTGGTAGAAAGTCACAAATTAGGTTTTTAGAGTGAAGGATGCTTAAAGAACCAAATCATTACCATAAGCATTTACTTTCATGAGAATTGTTGAGCCTGTCATGACTGCTGTACCTTATTACCAGCAGAAAAGCAATGACTGGCCCTTTCCTTAAAAAGGAGCACCTTGCCCCATTTTCTGGACAAGTGGTTGCTGAAGAGGATGGCGAGTTTTGCAGGCAGGCCACATTTCAATCATGTGCTGAAATACCAGTGATGAGGAGCTCAGCATTCCAGGTATGTGACAAGATGTTAGCAGGTTTCAGATCTAACCCTGGCTCCAATATGGATTTGCCAAGTACAGTCTGGTGCTGTAATACTGCACAATAACTGCTTTGGCCACAGCCTTGGCCACAGCTTCTCTTTGGTCCCCACTTACGGGGGTCACATCAGTACTCAGAAGTCAGTGAGGAGGGAGGGTCAATGTAACCCTGTGTCAGCATGTCATTTCGTAGCTTCAGTAAGCGAGGAATCTTGTGTCTGCACTGAAGAATGATTGATTTTAAAAGAACACGGGTATCAAAATGCAAGCAGTTCTCCAACTACATCCAAGTTAGACTGTTTCTTGCTGATATGAATTTTCACCCACTAGAGGGGAAAACTCCTGGTTTTGTGCATCACTTTGCACTCAACTGTGTCCAGTTGCTTTACTTCTCTTTATGCAACTTAACCCAAAGCAATTTAATACCCAAAGACAAAATTAGAAATACATAAATATATTTGCACTGTTTCTTTGCTCTCCACATTTGTTTCACTCCCCAACCCAAAATGAACTGTACAGCCCAAATGAAGTACAGAAGAAAATAATAATTTTATCTTCCTGCATTGAGTATTTTGCCATTTATCATTGTCTTGCAGAGCAGATCAGACGGGACTACTTCAGCTAAAAATAAAAGTACCATCTTGATAACTGGGCAGATTCATACACGGATGATATCTGCCATAAAGCAGTCCTAAATAAATCAAAATTTCAATTGATTTCCAGTAGAAGCTTTGTCAATATAGGGATAATATAGGAACTCAGCATTAATGTAACCCAAATAGTTTTTATCAAAATGAAGAATTTACAGAAAACCTGTTCCAGTATAGGAACAATTCTGTGATACACTGAGTAGGATCTGATTTCTAGATTCACCTGTCTTGAAATGTAGCAGCTTGTAGCACAAGAATCTATTCAACACACACTGAGGCAGTATCGCAGTCTGCCTTTTCAGGCAGGCTCAACATCAACATCAAAATTAGAACACAGATATTCCATCCTGGGTTTTGCATATGTCTGTCTGATAAGCATAAATACAGAGACAGAAGTTACCTGGTGACAGAAGTACAGAATGTGGGGCCAGTCCCGTACTTGCTGTTGATCCCTAGCAGAGTAAATCCTTACTCCTAAACTCACCTCATGTGAACTAGCCCACCAAATACCAACCCACTGCCATTCCTGGGGATCCTTCAACCACTGCTGTCTCAAGAGTGTCTGTTTGTTCCTTATGCTAAGAATTACCATCTTTCTTTGACCATATGTTGAAATGCTCCACTTTTGATTGGAAAGTAAATTTAAGAATCCAGCTAATATTCTGAAGAATATGACTGATAATAACCACATCACATTAGCAGAAGCTTCCATTTGCTTTGACAGAATCCACAAAGTAGGTTTCACTAATAATAATACTAAGACAGCTGTAATCACAATGAGGAACAGGTTATAAAGCTTGGTAAAAACAAGGACACTTGTACAGAAACAAAGATTCAGTTCACTCTAATGATCCATGTCTCTGTAGCTATCAAATCCACTTCATTAAGCAGCTTCCAATGCTAATTATATAATAATTTTAATAGAAAACATTTGTCTTCTTGTGGTCCAGATTCTGTTGGCACTGAAGTCTGTGGGAATTTTGCCATTGACTTCAATGGAAACAGGAAGTCTCTGTATAGGAGGCAATTATAAATATCATATGTTTGTCCCTATAATCTATAAATAATTGCTGTGCTTGGAAGGCTGAATCTTACTTCAATCCTTGTAAAAAGCCATGGAATTTCCTTGTCTTGGACCCAGGAACATTGTGTAGGCTGTGTACTGTATTTATTCCTGCAAGGGAAAGTTAATTTCATTCTGCAGTCTCATCTGTTCTCTAGCCAGCATAGAAACGACAGCAGCAGCCTCTGAAAGAGCTCTGCCCTGCTCTCATCAGCCAAAGTGACTGTCACTGTGCTATATGAACTGGCAAGGCTAAAGAGGCAGGACACAGGGATATCACTGATCTCAGACGGACTACAGGGATACCAAGGGTGAGATGCACTGAGATTTTAACTACATCTATTTTCCCAGAAAAACTGTTTCTGGTCAGAGGGATTCCTTAATGCAGGATAAAACCACCTGGTTACTATCAGTTGCTATAAGGTGCATTTCTCAGAGCATCCTCTTCTTATACAGATATACATACAAAAAATTATAAAGCAAAGTCTGCCATAGCTACCACACATGTATAGACCCCGTCTCTCCATGCACCAGGCAAAATCCTTTCCAAGTGCTACTGACCTCAAAAGATCATTTCTTTGTAAGTTCTTCAGCTGGGAGGATTTAAATATAAATACTAAGCTCAGAGGCCACAATCCCAACGCTGAGAAACTGAAAAGTTTTATAAGAATGAAAAGCAAAGAAAAATAATATTTCAGTGTTGTCATACTTATTAATGCAATAAAAATACCCTACTATATAGGCACTTTACCCTAATCAAAATGAATTAGGAGATTGATTCCACTATCTGTACTCATTAAGTTCCCACTCACTCCTTCTCAGAGCTCTATTTAGAAATTTGCCCAGACTCTCATTTCCTGTAACTTCACAGCTGTAGAATTTACGATCCAATTCACCACTGAGCAAACGTTGCCTGCAGAAATGTCAGATGATGCAAACTATCGCAGAAAGATCTGGAAAGTGCTCGGCATTCCTTAGAACAGAAATAGCTGTTACCACCAGGGACAGATTCCTGTCACACGTGATTCAGAGAAACGGACTTCAGAACATTAATTGCACATATTTAAAAGTCAACACAATACAGACAGTGTATTACATTTGTTTGGAGACTGGGCCTAATTTTCAATGTTAAGAGTCACTTTGCCCGGGTTTTCCACTTTACCAGCAGCTTCTACTATGATATTTACAGATAGATTTTTTAAACAACATTCAGTATGCAGCTCTTCCAAAAAAAACTAACTCTTGTAGCCTAATGTTATTAACTCTGAGACAAGGAGAAAAATAGGTGGTTTGTCCATGTTGTGGAGAAGACACACTGTTGCAAAGGTGTGCTCTAGGCATCATCAGAAAATATATCCCTTCTCCCTACTTGTCAAGGTTGCACCTTTTCATCCACGTGAAAAGGAAACAACAGTGCTGCATTTTTAGCAGCACTATGGAGAAAAGAGACTGCATCCTGAGAGTTAGAAACTGGATGCATTTAAAGAAAACAGCTTCCATGTATTTACCTCAAAGCCATTCCTCTTCCCACAAACAAGCACAATCTGATCAAGTGTGAAACCAGTATATGGCATTAACCAGAAGCCAGAGAGAATTTGTATTCCAGGGCCTCTTTTGGGTACAGAGGCAGTGTATTACTCAAACACAGAACTCAGTGTTTTTGTTAAATATAGTCCTATACTCTTGCTGTGCTTGAAAGTATGTGTCAGCTTTATCTGCATTGACCAGTCTGTAATTTTACACCCTGTCAGGAATCCGTAAAACCAGTCCTAACATGAACTGGGTCTGTTCAGCTTGCTGAGAACCTGTCCTTTTAGAAAACCCTGGGGCTGGAGGAAAATTCATGGTCCTTTTCAATTATGTACTGTTGCTTTTGCAGAGACACTGTTAGTGCTGTGAGCAGCAGCACAAGCTAGATAGTTCTTACTAGAGTATCATTCAGCTTTGCTCAGTATAAGCCCAGTGGAAGTAAGATATGATTCTTAGGGTCTAGAGAAAAACCTTTAAGGGTCCTAGAAAGATTTCTGCTTTTCACTCACAATTTTGGACGTAATTTTACACCAACAAGAGGGATCCGTTAAGCTTCTTTCTTAATACTTAATTCATTGTTATTAATGAATTGCACTAAATGGAAAAAATATATAAAAAATACAGGGAACCATCCTTTAATTCTGAGGTTTCTAATATTGATGTCTTCATCTTTTAAATTAAATCATCTGCCATGGTCAGGTAAACAAGTCTGTCAGTCGCTAAGTCAGCGTGATTCTTTTAAGAACGGTGTTAAAGCCATCACGGAGATTTTGGGTCAGCTGAGATACAGGATATCTGATCCAGCAGATTGTAAGTGGAATTTCCTTAGTAGCTGAAACAGTAGAGGACAAGCTGAATTATCAAATTCATCAGACAACTTAAGATGGTTCTAAAATAACTGATGGAGTTAAACATACTGATTTGCTTTTGCTAGGCTGGAGCGCAGGGAAACAAAGAACATTTTGAAAAATATTTGATTCTAGTTGGAGTTAAGAGTAATGTTTGTATGTTAAGCCCTTTTCACCCTAACACCCTTCAAGATACTCAGGAAAGAGACATACATAGAAATCTCATGTTTGTCGCTTTAATTGTGAACATTTCTCATCTATAATTCTATGCTTTTTTAATCTCTTCCATCTGCTCTGCATGTGTTCAGCATTCCCTGGACTTGAATTCCTGCTAAGAAGGAGACAGACAGTGTAGTAACTACATTAGCTCAGCTCTGAATTTCTTACATGAAGCCCATGTCATTACAAGCAAGTTTGGGTATTTAGTGTTACTCCTACTGCTTAGGGCAGGGCTCTAAAGTCATAGCAACTGCTACGGTCCACTGCCTGCACTTTGAAGTACACACTGGAAGATCGCTTCAAGGAAACAAATCACTGCTCTGTTTCAGCGCAGCTTAAACAAGAAAAAACTCCAACTCTCCTCAGTTACATGTAATGGGACAGCATCGCAAAACAGATCTTGCTTTTTTGACATAGCTGAACTTCAGGCTATTTTCCTTCCTAGAGGCACACTGCACAGCTGAGTTAGGCTGTTAAAGATGCTTCTGTGTCACCCAGAGCCAGCTGACATCTCCACAACCTGCCGTGAGCTTTAGCCTGGCTTCGTGGAGAAGCAGAGCTAACAAGGGCCCAAGCACCATGGCCTCACCCCAGAGTCAGCATTCACAAATCCCATCTCCCAGACAATATTCTTGTGAAGGGGATACGCCAGAGTGCAGTCTCCAGAAGGCTGATGGATGTTTCTCTCAATAGAATAGTATAAAAGCAATTGTGGAAAGGGAGCTACAGCATTTTAACCTCTAAATATTGCACTTCTATTTTCCATTTTACCGATTGGTTTTGTTTTTCTAATAGCTGTCTTGTTATTTTTGCCATTGTTGTTTACACCATTTTCCTTGGAAAACTCTAGGATGTTGCTGAAGAGCTGGCAGAATCAGGACACCAAGTTACAGTGAAACTGATGCCTGATTATCACCTTGTGGGTTTATACTTCTGGTTTTAAAACTGGGTGAAATCTAACTCCACTCATCCAAAGGGGATGGATTAGATTTTAGTTTACGGGAGGTTTAGACTGGATATCAGGAAAAATTTCTTCACCGAGAGGGTGATCAAATATTGGAACAGACTGCCTGGGAAAGTGGTGGAATCACCATCCCTGGAAGTGTTCAAACACCATGTAGATGAGGCCCTCAGTGACATGGTTTAGTGGTGGCCTTGGCAGTCCTGCGGTAATGGTGGGACTTGATGATCTTAAAGGTCTTTTCCAACCTAGTTGGTTCTATGATTCTATGATAAAGGAAATCCTCCTTTTGGGAAGGTGACCTGCTGGCTGTATCAGCAGAAGATGAGCTTCCATGTTTTACTTTGTTTTGTTAATAACAGCTAAATGCTGATCATACACCTGGAATCTAAATAGAATTGCATTGTGCAAATAAAGGTGATTACAGAAGAGGCTCAGGAAATGTCCTAGATCAGCAAGTCACCCCTATGCAGGAAGTCATTCTTGCTCAGATCCATCAGAGTCGCTGCTCGTCAGAAAGCCCCATAGACTAGCTCCATCAAAATGGAACAGATTGACAAAGATTAAGCTGATCAGTTCAGCTGCCTGCATCCACAAAAGCACTGACATAACTGCTTACAAGTATTTTAATTGAAGACTGGTGGCCCTGTATACCAACTTCAACACAGCTTAGAACAACTTTCAAACATTATTCAATGGATGCTTCTCCATCTGTTTTGTAATACCTACATATTTAACAGAAAAATATGCTTGGTTACCCAAATATTCATGAATGTTAAACCATGTCTAATTTTGTACTTTTCTCCAAAGCATGACTTGAATTCTTCTACTGGTTCTATTAATGCATACATTTTAATTCCTATGCCAAAAAAATCCATCATTCCTAACCAAAAGCACTCATAATTTAAATTACTGTCTCTGCTGTTGATGACACCATCAATTATTAGGATATGTGATGGGGAAGATCATCTGCACTGATTAGCACACATTTTTCAACATCACTGTTGAGTAACTTTTTATATAGCTCTAACTTTCAGGAAATAGCTGGGATTTGGTATTCTGAAATTACCTTACCATGGGATTCTGAGATAACAGCTTTGGAGCACTGCTTAGTAAAGGCTTTACATTTCATATAATAAACAAATTCCAGAAACATCACATTCTGCACATAAGTAATAAATATTGCAGCTGAAATATTTAGTGCCAAATTTTGCCAGAACTACAGCTTGTACAGCCCAGCTCAGCATTGTGTAGGACATACCATACATTTGCAAATGATCTTACTTTTTGAGTACAGCAAAACTCTTAAGCATATATTCTGCTGCACACCTGCTTCTAGCCACCTCTACTCAGAAAAGGACAAGCCAGTACAGAGAATTCAGGAATCAGCAAGATACCTCCTGCTCTCACCTTCCACATTTTCAAACTGGTAGGTTCCTATATAGTATATCCAAATGTGAAAGTTAAAACATCATGAGTCAAATCCTTCAAACTTTGTAAGATTGATCTAAGAATCTGAACAGTTTTGTTCGCCTATTTGCTGTTTATATATTACAATGTTGCTCTGTGAGCTGTCTCAGAGAATAATAGATGCAGTCAAGCATCTCCCCGTTTCCTGCTGGCAGGCCTCCTCTTGTGTGAGCAAGAGCTCCTGGTTGATTTCTTAACAGTTCAAGGACATTTTGTGCTCTAACAGCTAACCAGTCACAGCCAGACTTGAATTCCTGCTGAGGAGACAGGCCTCCTGCCCTAGAGATTCACCTGCCCTTTTCCTCCTAAAGTTTCCAGTTTAGTAGAATTCCTTTTAAAATGTATTCTTTTAGTAAAGTGTTGTCAGTGCTGTAAGTCAGCTCAGATGGAGGCCATTGCAATTCAAGGAAAGACTACTAGGCAGATTTGGTTTTTATTCAGAGCAACAGATTTGCAGTGACTCACTTTACACCTGACTGCAGAAATTTGCTAATAGAATCCATAGTGAATATAATGCAGTTTGCACATAAATAAGTAATAAGGGCTCACATTTTCTGTCTGTGTTGTTCTACACTATACAGTAAAGCTTGAAAACACTGGCCTATCTGGACACTGGTGTTACTTCAGAGCTACAGCACTATGCAGCACTGTGTAGGAGGAACAATGATCGCTTGTGTCTTTTCATCCCACTGATACTTTAAATATTTGAAGAGTGGAATCACTTTATTGATGCACGATTTGATTAAACCAGGCTTAGCTCTCAAATGCTCAATGAATTCTTGCTGGTAAAGACTTATGCTTTCATGTCCAGTGCTGTTATATCTCTAGTACCAATTTTCATATTAATTCAGCTTACTTTCCTATAGTCCTCATTCCAATTATTGTCAGTGTTGTTGGAATGTCTAATGAGAGGTGAAGGAATGTTTCTGAGTTCCTGAGTCCAGGTGTGTGCCCTGGAGACATGAACTCCACATTTGGATGATACCCAAACACACATCAGCCACTTATCATGCTCTAGTTTCCATAGAAGAGAAGCCCAAAAACACAGGCTGGACTGAGCTGTGGCAAGTTCTGACCATTTCCTCATCTCTGCAAATGGAGGAGCGGGGAGTTAAGTCACACCTCACCAGGCATTTATAAATCAAATGGGTTATGGGCTTTGTGCACAGGAAAATCATCTCTAAGGGTCAATTTTATGTCAGTTAGTATTTGGAGTTTTTGAAACCCATATATCTTTGAAATAGATATATATCCTTGACAAGCAACTCACAGCTTTATTCAGCAGTATCAGTATTAGATTAGTATATGCATGAATAATGACCCAATTCTTATTTTACACTCCTGAAATTACATAACTGCAAGGACTTGTTTCTGTTTGTAGTGGTTACACTGTTTACACAGTATGATAAGGACTACACAAGAATGTACAGACAGGCTCAAAAACATCTGAGTTAATTCCAAGCATATCTACATTTGAAAGCCTGCTGCAACTGATGGTTATTTTTAGTGCCTATAAACCATAGTCATGAAGCAGGACTGCAATGGGCTATGCAGTGTAAACACACAAACTGATACTACAATTCCTGTAATAAGGACCGTGTTTAGGGATGTTACCAGTGAGGAGCTGAAGAACATAGTAAGAACAGAATACAGTAGATCTATAGCAGAAACTTCTGTTTTCAGCAGACATCTTTGCTGCCAACTTAACTAGAGAAGATTGCCTAATTTTATTTTCTACTGAGAAAACATAATTTTCCCACACATACCTTTAATTGGCAATTTTATTAGGATGCTTCCAAAAATAGGACGTTTTTGCTCCAGAATTAAAGCAGGAAAATCATTTCTTCCATACACTTTCTGCATGTAATTTTTTTATCTATGGATAAAGTCATTTGGCGGTTCAAGTACTTTGTCCATTTATGAATGCCCATATCAGATTTAACAGCCCTAGCACTCTATAAATTCAGAAACCATTCCATGTGAATTCTTTTCTCCAGAAAAAAGCCTTTTTCTTTGTGCATCAATGCGTGAACATTTCCAGAAAGAAACGGAACTGGAAGTGAACTGAGAAGTTTTAATTCAGAGACAAAATTCTCAAACTACAGCTTGATAAATCACACAGTTTTTACATCTGGAGGATATTCCTTTTAGATTTTAGAATCAGAATTGAAACTCTCTCTTGTGAATTTCAGATATACAGAACTGAAGTGTCTGTTTTACATAAACAGACCAATCGGCTTAAAAATTAATGCTTTACACATGTCAGAAAAATATGACTGCAGAAATTTTGTAAATTAGCACTTTAAAGGGCACTTGAAGTTGAAAAGTGACATTGTAAATTCTCAGAATCTCTAAAAGTCTACCCCAGAGGCTGAAGGCACTTGACACTAAACCAACAGCTGGTGAAAAATATATTACTTAATTTTTGTGATTCATTCATGTTTGCAAAAATGAAAGGGATGTTATTTGGTGTATTTCCTATGTACAGTTTCCTCACCACATTGCAACCATTTTAGCATTTTCCTTTTATAGCATTTTACTGGGTGGTGGTTATGAGGTGTCTACAGATATTAGATTAAGTAATATAAACCTAAAACCACTCACAAGTATCTCCAGATCACTCCAAGGGTTACATTCCTCAAGTGACTGGAGCATGTTGCATTAATACAATTACACTAAATTACATGCCTATAATTTCTTTCATCTCATATATTCCCAAAGCAAATTACAAGCTGAATGACTATTCCACTTTCACTATTCACATGTCATTTAACAATAGGTTAGACACATCATATAAGGTGCATATTTCTATTCCTTGACTGGTAACTATGGATATCCCTATCATTTGCATTCAGGGAAAACAAGAGCAGACATAAACAAGGCCATCAAATCACACTTACTTAAATTAAAGCAGGTATTCACAACTCCTTAGTGTACTTTTGTTATTCTGTTGCACACACAATTCACATCAGCAATCGAAGAAGAATGACAAGTTTGTCAGCAACACCCAGTTGTGTGGTGTGGTTGACACGCTGGAGAGAAAGGATGTCATCCAGAGGGACAGTGACAGGCTGGAGAGCTGAGCCAGTGCAAACCTAATGAAGTTCAATAAGGCCACATGCAAGGTCCTGCACCTGGATTGGGGCAATCTGAAGCAGAATTACAGGCTGGGTGGAGAATGGCTTGAGAGCAGTCCTGAGGGGGAGGACGTGGGGGTGTTGGTTGATGAAAAGCTCAGCATGAGCCAGCTTCAGTGTGCACTTGCAGCTCAGAAACTGTGACCTGGGCTGCATCAAAAGGAGCGTGGCCAGCAGGTTGAGGGAGGGGGTTTCTCCCCCCTCTGCTCTGCTCTCATGGGACCCCATCTGCAGTCCTGCATCCAGCTCTGGGGGTAACAACAGAAGAAGGATGTGAAGCTGTTGAAGCAAGCCCAGAGGAGGCCACTTAGATGCTCACAGGGCTGGAACACCTCTCCTATGAAGACAGGCTGAGAGTGTTGGAGTTGTTCAGCCTGGAGAAGAGAGGGCTCTGGGGAGACCTTAGAGCAACTTCCAGTGCCTAAAGGGGCTGAGAAGAAACCTGGAGAGGGACTGTTCACAAGGGCAAGTAGTGATAGGCCAAGGGGTGATGGCTTTAAACTGAAAGGGGGTAGATTTAGATTAGGTATTAGGAAAAAATTCTTAACTGTGAGGGTGGTGAGACTCTGGCACAGGGTGCCCACAGAAGCTGTGGCTGCCCCATCCCTGGCAGTATTCAAGGCCAGGTTGGAAAGGGCTTGGAGCAACTTGGTCTAGTGGAAGGTGTCCCTGCCCATGGCAGGGGGTTAGAACTAGATTGTCTTTAAGGTTCCTTCCAAACCAAACCAGTCTATGGTTCTTTGAGTCTACAATTCTATTATTCTATGATCCTATCGCAAGAATATATTATAGAACAATCACAGACTTTTCAAGTTGGGGAGGTAATCTCAGGTGTTAGAAGAGCTAAGATTAAAACTGACAGAATAAAACAAGTGAAGGAGCATTCCATTAGAGAGACCTCTAGAAGGTAATGAGACTCAAGCAAAATGGAATGCTCAGGTCTTAGGGTTTAAAACTGCTTTTAGTAGTAACCTAGTAATCAGAAAGGGATATCTTCTCCTTACTTCTTAAGACTTCCCTAGTTCCTCTCCCTGCCAAGTTGGATGGCAGCTGGAAAGTTACTAACCATATTTGATTTAAGAAAGTATAAATGACCAGACAGATGTTTTCTCAATCTCTAATGTAGGGCTTGAAAAGAAATGGTTGTTGGAGGCTGGTTGTTACATGATCCTTGTGCATTTCATCCTGCCAGGCAGTGCACATGTTCTGGATCTCTAGTGCCTCCAATCCCACTGCAAAAGCAACTCCAAAATTTGCTGGAGTCTGAATGTAGCTCAACAGACTAAGGCCATAAATCATTTGACATTCATGCCCTTATTCTTACAATTTCAGGGAACAAAAGGAATCCTCCTGTTGAAGCCCATGAGAAAACAAAGCGCACTTTTAAAGACTGCATCCTTATGTGATTCACATACAAAAGTTCAAACTAATGGCAACAGTCCACAAGCATTAAGGGAAATAACAGCAATCAATGCTATTTTTAAAGGGAAGAGTGGGGGCGAGGGGTTAACATATGTGGAATTAGCTCTGGGCAAAATGAGAAGCCATTGCATCTAAAATCAAATGCATTCTCTGAAATAGACACCAGAGACCAAATTCCCATGCAGACTCCTGCAGTCCAAGAGTTTCATCAGAATCTGGCCTTCCTCTTAACTTAGCTTCATGAGATCATACCATGCCATCAGTTTTTATGTTGGACGCCCTACTTACTTCACATCAGTTGTTGGCACTATGTAGGCAATTTTCCAAGTTGGAGGGGGAGAAAAGGACGGTGTGTGCACAAGGGAGAGGAGTTTTCTTCCCATGTAGAATAAAAGCCATTTCTTAGAAGAGTTTGAGAGGGGAAAGTGATATTTGTATCCCTTCTACCAGATGTCACCAGTGGCAACAAGAGCCAGTATTAAATATCTATCCATCAAATTCTTCTTGAAATTTTTCAGCGTCAGCTGGTCAACAACCCATTCAGAAAACTGGGAAAGCTGCAGTCTTCCACAGCCATTCCTAACCAGTGGTTCTTCCCCTCACAAGAATTAATCTGTGTCTGAAACTTTTTCATGGAGGGCAGACATGCACAATTTGTAAAAGGAAAAAAGACCTTGTAGCAATATTTTTTCTTATATTTATAGTAAGTGAAAAAGCACCCCCTCCACACATACTATCTTTTGAAATAGTCTTCTGTTGCTTTTTCATCAGCTGCTGTCAGTGTTGGATGCACTAAGGTCTCATAGGTGCCACTTCTTTCTGCTCTGTGCTATGACATATTAGTAGTTGGCTTCAGGACTTGGCTAGGTTTGACTTCCATTTATTGGGAAATGCTTTGGGAAAAAAATGCCCTGATACTCTCACATAAAGACAGTCTCTGCACTGTCACCTCTTACTGTGCCACCACCTCAAGCTGTGATGCCAATTGCACTGTCATCTCTTGCCATCTCCTACCAATGACCATAACACTAGCTTATGCTGTCATCAACATGACTTGTCTTTCACTGTTCTGCTGCCTCAAGCCACAAGTGAGATCCAAGTTGACAGGCTCCTTACCCAGTGAAGCTATGACATTCTTGAAAGAAAGCTGAGATGACCAAATTGTTTCTATGCTACTTAAAAAAGAAGTAACTAGCACAAAGGAACACTTGGAAACAGCACTGGCCAAAAAATTAGAAAATGTAATCATTTATCTAAAAGAAATCAGAAAGTAAGCAGCAAAACTGCAGTGACACTCTCACATATTGTTCCCTACTGTGATGCTGCTATTGAAATTTTTCTCTCAAATCTAAAAGCAAAGATCTTTCATGAAGGGTTCAGGGCCTTTTGTCTCAGGGACAGCTGGGCAGATCACAACTCCTTTGCTTCACACATACGCGACTAAGCAGGATATCAGAACCTTGCAAAACTGTAAGATTTTCTCTGGAAATGTACCAGACAAAATACTCTCCCCAACCAACTGTTCCAGTGGATTGACATAATATTATTTTACCTCCTGTAGCAACAAATTCACTGTGTAGTTTGGGTTTGGGGTATTTTCCAAACAACAGACCAGACATTCTGGGTGACAGAACAACTACTATCTTCCCTTAATGGTTTACTATATAAACATATTTGACCAGGGTATTTTTAATATTTGTTTTGTTTAGTGCTCTGATGGTGAAACTCTATCACATGTAGCGTCTACAGATGACAATTTATCACATTTAAACATTCATTAAAGGCATCTCTTCAGAAGTTAGTAGTGTTTCATTTCATCTGACTCCTGGGATCACGCATATCAGATAGTGGGACTTTTTTTCCTGCCCTATATCGTATGGAGAAGTTGGTACTTTCTGCTTAAATCAGAAGAAATTTAATATCACTCTGTCCTTTTTGCCTATCTGGCCACTTATCTTGTTTCGTTTGCAAATATCATATGTATTCTCTTGAGTTAAAAATAGTGCAAGATGATTAGTTAGGCAAGTTCATTTGACACCATTCCCCCTTCGTGACGCTGAAATCCAAAATCTGTATATGGTATACAACTTAAAGTATATATATGCAAGCTCAGCTCTGCTGCAGACACACAGCAAGTTTGTTCCTCCCACCTAGATTGCTTCCTTACTCAGCCGAGAAGACCACAAAGGTAAGCTGATTAGATCCTCTCCTTTCAGGAAAAGAAACACAAAAGCAAAATGCTCCCTGAATGGAAAGCACCTATGCAATTGAAATACCTGTTCTTGTATCAGCTTCCAATATGTTGTATCTTTACAAGCTAACATAGAACAGAATCAGCATTCAGATTACGGGATGGAAAAAGACAGGAATGATGCCCCTTGTGAAAAATGCTGCATCTTCAGGTTTTCCTTAAACTCTTCTCCCTTTTTAATCCTGTCAGCAGTGAGAATTAGGTGAATGGCAGAGCTCCAAACTATCTTGTCTAGTGCTGAGAGGGTGAAGTACTTTGCACAAGAAGCCACTGGCACAAAATACGTGCTAGCAAACCAAAAGTAACTCATCTACCTTAGCTGGAGAAGTACCCATTGCCATCAGCGTGGATTCTCCATTGTCTCCTTACACCTTCCGAGCTATTAAGGGACTGAAAGGACTGGCAATTTCCTCTGCTGCAAACCAACAGGTACAAAGGCAGCCATTTAATATTTTAGGTAAAGTTTAAACCTGTGTGTATATCTCAAACCATCTCACAGACTGTAAATGGTTACAAGCATTGGTTTCCTTTTCGTGAATGCTGCTTTCACGCTTACACAGGAAGAATGATGTTGTTGAAGATCAGTTTAGGGATTCATGATATTTTTCTTCTCGTGTGGCTTTCAAGAATAACTTTTCTATGCCTCAATTCCCCTTCCCTCATTAACATGAAGCTACTTTACAGTAATGTCACTAACTGTAATCATAAGCAGCCTGCAGTGGTGTTTGCAGTTTACCAGACTGTAAATGCATCAATGCTATGTTTACTCTAATAAATTGACTAAAAAGTCAGGCCTGTAGCATTTTCTTAAGTGACAAATATTACAGTGGCAAACTATTGTCACTGTATTGGTGGCTGAATGGGAGAAAGAGTATCTTTTATCAAATGTTACTGTATCAATGAACACCTCCTCCACTCTGCTAGGAACAAATACTAGGTCTCGATACCTCTGTTCAAAGTACGTCAATATACTGAAATGCCAAAATCTGGATAAAAATCTGGTTTATTACCACCTACATGCAATTAAAAAAACCCACCACAACATACTTAAGAAAACTTTTTTATAAAGCTATCTTGAAATGTAGTCTTTTAATGACACAGCAGCCCAGCAAGCCAAATTTATAGTACAGTTATATTTATCATTGCAACTAAACAGAGGAGGAACTTACTCTCCAAATTCAGATTTCCTTGAAATTAGTAGAATTATTACTACTTATTCTAAACTACTGTCATTCTTTGAAAAGATCAATATATTTATTGATAATAATATTAGATTTTTTAGATTCCAATCACCTTTATTCCAGATATAGTTCTAGGGGACATACCGAGCCTTATCTTTTTATGTGTGCTGGTTTTAACTGAGTAATAAACCACCTCCACGAAAACCCACACAGAAGTCATGCAGTTTTGTGGTGCTAGACACCTTTGACTCACCCCCCCAGTGCAGCACAGGCATCAGATCTTCCTGAAGTCCCACACTCCCACATGCAGAATTCCTCCCTCATTACCTAGCTTTAAGTGGAAGCAACTGCTGCAGACATCTGTTCCAGTATGCTCTGCTTACAATTAGATGAATAATGTATCCCCTATCATATACTGTCACAGCAGCAACTTCAAATAGAGCCATGAAAGAGGTAGAGAAGTCATTTTAATGACCAAGTAGCTCACATTTAATTTATTTTACAGTTCAGCAATGGCCATCACTGACATCCTTTCTGCTAAAGATATTGAATCTGCTCTCTCCAGCTGCCAGGGTAAGGAATGGTCTCTGCAGCCAGAAGATGTGTATCATTTTTATGTCTTAAGATGACATGCCTATCATTTTCCCGTTAGATTCCTTCCCCATGAGATCTCTTTCTACCTACATTACAGTACAGCCCCTTGAATTCAGAAAGTCTCCTGAGTGATTATTTGGTGGGTAACAACATTCCCCAAACACAGAGCAGCAATTAAAGGGTCACAGTTTCAGTTAGAGCTGGCTTAGCTTTGAACTCTGACAGTTTTTAAGCCTTTAAAGATCTATATTTACAGAATTAATTATCAGAATGTCAAAAAAAAGCCTCAGCTTGAAGAATCAAAGTGTCATTTGTGAAGTAATGACCAGTCTCAGTTCTCTTTAAGAGTTCCTCGGTGAGATCAAGTCCAAATGCTCAAAGAGCTAGTTTGACTGGGAATTACCTACTTTTCTACCCAAATTTTTTACTACAGTAAGGACTAAGTGAAGTGAAGTAAGAATGAGAGGTTGGTCTGTAAGACACAGTAGCACCCTCTAAATATTTATTATTAACTGCATGTGACACATTGCATAAACCCTGATTTAACAGTGTGCATTGTAGCAGAAAACCTCGAACTGGCTAAAAGGATGTATGACCATGGGCACAGAGTGATTAGAAAGGGAAATTACCCACTGTATCTTTTTCTTTGCTACACTGGTGCACAAGTGCAAGAGGAGTAGGCTGATGCTTAAGAAAAGATATACATATTCCCAAGGAATATATACTGTAGTAGCAACTTCAAGTGAAAATACTTAAACTTCTGTTTCTTCCAGCTGATGGCAGCTTCAACTGCAAGTCTTTCTTCTCCATGATTGGTTTATCCAGCAAAACTCCTGATCAGATAAAGAAAATTTTTGGAATCCTTGATCAGGACAACAATGGTTTCATCGAAGAAGAAGAGCTTCAGTAAGTACTGTACAGCTGCATATTTCTTGAACTAGTGTAAACCTTTGAACTTGCTAGCTGTCCTAGAAGAAACTTACTGTCATTTTAAAAAGAAAACACAATTCCTTGTCTCAATTCCTTGTATTTCTTCAGATAATAAGAGCAGGCATTACCTTACAGGTTTTTTGGCATGGGTTTAAGAAAACCAGAAATACCAATGTACTAAGGACATTTTAGAGAATAATTCTCAAGCACAGCACTCTACCCTGTTCTATTTTAGACTGTTTCTGAAGAATTTCTCTTCAAGTGCCAGAGCCCTCACCTCCGCAGAGATCAAGGACTTTATGGCTGCAGGTGACTCCGATGGCGATGGCAAAATTGGAGTAGAAGGTAAGACTTTGAGAAATTCATAAAATTCGTGGTTTAAAATGCATGAATTTAGGGCTTCATTTAAATGGTGGCATGAAGAACACATCCAAGTACTCTGGCGTGGTACTTTCTGCCACAATTTTTATACTAGTGAATACTCCTTTAGTTTCACAGCTTTATCCTTATTTGGTTATTCTCCTGCAGCAACAGCATATTTAGGCCCAATGTAGAGCCTATCCCTCCAATCCATAATATCAGCTGTGGGTTTTATTCTGTTATGTGTCTGATCCATAGACTCAATGTGCCAGATTTTTAAAGCATCCTGAACACCTATCCATTCTTCGAATTTCCATTTTGGCTCTGCACTTCTGGCCATATGACACTTCCATTTTTAAACATATTTCCACCTACATAAACTTCTTTCTTCATCTACCACTATCAAACATTGGCTAATGCTACTGAGTGGTTTAATTCAGGAATGTAAGAGAAGAGTGGTATTGTTTTTCGAGGCTAGTACTGCTGCAATGCAGCACGGAATTTTGTGCTAGAGAATGATCTGATCAGTGCACATTTCACCAGGCAGTCCTTCTATGAAAAACTAAATCAAATTCCTAAAGAAAAGTTCACAGGGATGATGTGAACTGGCCAGGCTATTTCTTCTAGAAATCGCTGCAAAGGAAAATAGGACATTATGCATCATGTATTAGAGATGAAGTCACTGAAAACAGGGCTGTCTCAGCTGAAGTAGGACAGGTGGCAATAACTCTAACAGACACACGTGCTAATCTTAGCCAGAGTTTGGGAGGAGAGAGAGATACACTGTTAGAGGAATTTGCTTTAGCAGCAGCTTTTACAGCTTCTGTTTATGAGCCCTAAATAGGGCATTACATTATGCAGATCTTAGCCCTTAACCATTGCATCTCCCATCCTGAAATTACATCACTACTGATATTTTTTCTTTGGAATAACAAAGGCAAAAATCCCTCCTACTGAAAGCTATGGGATAAACCTAAGTCACTCTTTGCTTCCTTGGCTATTATCAGAGTATTTAACGGGTTAAAGATAGTTTACCTTTAACTCAGGATTTCCCACAAATATGGATTTACAGACACACTCCTCCTCTCTGCACTTACTCTTTTTAAGGAGTGAAAAATCTGTTACGCCCCCAGAATCTCAGTTTAGCAGTAGCTTGTGTAGTGTTATAATAACTTTGAGAGCCCTTCATGGCTAGGAGTTTAAGTAATTTTTATCCGTCTTTTCTAAAGATGTCAAAAAACACTTTCATCTCGTTTTACTCCCTGCCTTTCTCATTTTCTTCCTTGACAGAATTCCAATCTATGGTGAAGGCATAAACAGCATCAGGCCAAAGGCATCCTTGGACTGACTCTTCCAATTACCTCGTCCAACAAGCACTTCGCACTCAGCATGTGTTTGTACATTTTTATATTGTTTCAGGCATTAACAACCCCTCAAGTTCACACACCAGATTGCTGAGAAATCTTGCAATGTACAGATGTTTGGGTCATGTGGTATTGTTACATTTCTGTTGTAAAGAAAGCACTTTGTGATTTTCAACCACTCATAATGTTGAAATTGTGGCTAGAAAAGGGGAGATAAAAAAATAAGACAAAACAAACAACTTGGGGGAGGGGAAAGCAGCTTTTAAGATTGTGTTTAGGTTTCCATCCTCATGCTTGAGGTATGCTGACTCACCAGACACAGTTCTGATGATATTAAACAATATGACATCTTTTAAGGCTTGATTGTAGTGACTGAGTTTTATTTCTGCTTAATTATCTGATCCTTAAGAAAAAGTAATGCTAACAACATAGCTAAAGCTAATACATAGTAAGACCCAACCCTGAGAATCTGAGAAAAAAATTAAGAGGAGCTGCCAAATAGGTAATTTTACAGAAGTAAGTACTAGGCTACAGCATGCATCATCAGAAAGTTTTTACGGCCTAAAATGTAACTCTCCCTTAAGAAGATTTATCTTTCACAGAAATCTAAGGCAGCTGTTAGATAGAGGATAAGGGTCTAATCCTTACTCTGACACTGTCTTAAGTCACAGCCCCCTGACACGGGCCACAGGCCTGGAGGTTTTTCTGTGAATCATGAATATGTTGCTTATTATCTCTTAATAGGTACAAAACAACAGTACTTTCCCACATTTCTGAATTTCTGTTTCCTGCAGATGAAACAACAGCTAGTCTTGCTGTTTATATTATCTTAGAGCTCTGTTACATTGCTAAATAATGGCCATTACTCAATTCTTTCATTTATTACATAAATAATCACCTATACAATCCATAATATTAGCAATTTTCTTCAGTGTGAAAATTACTAAGAATTAGTCTTTCCTTTGATAAGTGTCTTACAGGATTTAGAGCCAGTGAGAGGATTGTCCTCATTAATGGACAAAGTAAATAATGTTCATAGCTAAACGCAGAGCTCAATAGATTGAATAGATGTTGTGTGTTTCTGGCTGAGTGGGCTGGAAATTTCCCCACCAAAATTTAGTTGTCTCTTTTCCCATCTATCATGATATGGTTCCAGCTCACAAGTAGACTGTCATTTTAATGCTCCCTGCTGAAACTGGATGATAATTGTAACATAATTTGGCAGCTGTTTTGAAGAAGAGCAGAAACAAAGCCTTCTGGAACTTTTATGTAACATTCAGTGTTGGCATTTCCATGAATTGCAAGATGATTATGTGAGGCAAATACAGCTCACTCAGACCCAGGCATGGAAGAGAGAGCTGTTCAGCAGATTTAAGACAGCTAATGCAAAAGAGGAATTCTAGCAATCAGACTCACTGAAGCCTTGGCTGAATTATAATGAATATAAATCCTAATTCTGTCCTCACTACCTTTGATGTTAAATCTAGGCTTAAATTATAGCTGCTGTTAATTGCAGCACTGAAATATTTTGCATAATGATGAGACTGTTGATTCCTTTTACCATATTCATTTTCCTATCTGCTGAAGAAAAAACCCAGAGCAATCCAGATCTGCAGCAACAGACAGATGTAATGTATACATTAGCTCTTCACGCTGCTAATCACTAAAATACCATGTCACTAGTTCACAAGCAGATGGCACACACAGTACCACAAGTGACAAACCTGATGCTGCATTCCTTGCACATCTGAAAGTCTTATGTGGAATGCAAGAAATGCAAGACTACATAGTGGCCTATCCTGTATTTCAGAGATGCTAAACAACTGCACATCAATGTCTTCTGTTGCCACGAGGGGAAATTGAGTACTTCTGAGAATTTGGCAATTCTTGTGTATGTTGCAACTTTATGTAAAACTTAAGAGAATTTTATTTATGAGAAAATCTATTCTTCTTAAACAGTAACTCATGGCAAGAAGATGAGTTTTAAATCTTAATAAAACCATCCAGCCATTTCATTAGAAGGAATTACAGTAGAACTCCAAAAAGTTCCCATTTACATAAAAGCCCATGGACTGTTCAACAAAAACAATGCCTAGTCCCTGTTGAGTATTCTGTTGACACTAGGATCCACGTTTTTAGAGTTAACTGAAGTAGAATAAAATATCTTCCACCTAAAGTAAACAAATTCCAAAAAAGTAAAGTTTTCTTGGAAGGTTAATTTCAATAAGTTTAAATTCAGCCAGTGGTAGCCTTCAATTTCCTTAGGGTAGCACAGAGTGTTCTCTGAACTTGACAATGTCATTACTCTAGAGAAAACCTCTGACTGCAGGATGTGTATGTCGCTGCCATCTGAAGTAGTAAATACTCTTATGGTGATTATCACAGTGCTACCACATCAAGGTATAGAACCACAGCACAATTCATGTTGGAAAGGATCTCTGAAGGTCTCTGGTCCACTTGCTTCCTCAGAAGGCCAACTTAGGACACATTCCTCTGAGCTGAGTTTGAGTATCTTCGAGGATGGAGGTTCTATAACCTCTGTGGGAAATGTAATAAGTAAGGATTAAATCCTCTGCACCAAGCTTTCACAAAGGAAATAAGCAAATAAAACACCGCTAAGCACACAGTTAAAAACCAAATTCTGTAAGAAAGTATCTAACAGCACTCTGTATTATCCACTGATAACCCATTCTCAGGTTTAGAGTTAACACTGCCCTAATCAGTATAATATTCAGTATAATACTGCTTCATAATCTCTAGGATAAAGGAAATGTTGTTTATATGTATTGCCTTTACTTATGACAATTAAAGAGCAATGCAAAATGTGAGCAGCAGATCTGAGTTCCACTGAGCCCAGACAATTCTCAGACATGTCAGTCCCCTCATTGCCCTGTATGAGCAGTTCAATCTCTAATCCTTCCAATACTTCTTGTGAAATAAAGATGTACTATGATCTCTTTAAGTGGCAATAAACACAAAGAAATTTCTTGTCCTGTACAAGCTCTTAGAAAAAAGACTTCAAGGGCCAGGGTTTTGAACCAAATATCCCAAACCTTGGTGATCTAGCTACTGAATCCATCATCTCTCTTAAACCAAAATTTTGGGTTGTGCTGATAGAGGAGCAGAATCAAGCACAAGATAAAATCTCCTGGTATTTAGTGGAAGCTGGCTGCCTTCTAACATTTCCTTTGGAAATCCTAACCTAGCACCATTCGTAAACTTTGGATTCAATTTCAGCTCTCCAACTGTTTGAAATCTCACAGTCATCTTCTAATAAGTAAGAGAGCACAAGAAGGGCAAGGGGATGTCAGAACTTTCATGGCACACATAGGCTGGTAAAGTTTCTTCTTTGAGCCTGCAGCCAGCCCATGCGGAAAATCTTTGATGCACCATCATCAGAGGTGCCTGGAGCTCTTCACACAAACACTGCAGGCAGAGGGGGCCAAGGCTGGATTAATTTCCTGGGATGTGTTACTGAAATATCTGATTAAATCCCTGACCAGACATGTACCTAATATTTTCATGCTTAATTCTTTGTATACTTAAAATATATTAATAAGCAGATGCTGTGAAATATGAACTAATTTAAAATGTCACTATTTTATGAAACAATTTCCATACTACTTTTGTGATCAAGCACAGAAAGATGTCATTATATTGGTATGGATCTTCTGGTACACTCTCTGTACCACAGGCCTAGAGAGCACACTATCTAGCAGTTGGGATACAGATGCTGCGTAACTTTTGATTTGCTTATTAGAATGTTCTACACTCATGTAAACAAGAAATGAGATGTTTTGTGTGTCAAGCTCCAGAAAAGAAAATCAGATCACTATATCGGTTACAATACAAAAAGAAGGTGCCCCTTGACTATGCCTTCCCCTGCAGTTACAAAGACAATGTTGACCTGGAGTTTCAAGGGGAACTTATGTCACAGTAGAATATGCAAATACTTGACTCAAATATAATCCCACTGCTTTCATCATAACTAAATATTAACCAGCTGGTATGTCCTAGATACTTTCTGGTTTACCAAACAAGCTTCCAGAACACACTGATCCTATATTTGCAAAGATCTCCCTAACAAATTGTAATATTTAGCCAGCATAAAAATAAACACAGTACAACCTGGTTTTGTTAGACAGATGAAATAACTTGTTCTTCCTAATCATCATTAAAGGAAAAGCCACCTGGAATTATTTCAGTTTTCTATTTAGCCTGTTTATATTCCAGCCTTTCGAGTAATGTGTTAGACTAGACTTCTTTTAAATACTTGTTCCTCCTTGTTCTCTTCCTTGCTCATGAACGCCCACACGCTAACCTGTTCTCATCCTCAAGTTCCTCAGTTTTCTTTCAGCTCAAGCAGTCCCAGAGAGATTTCACAGATGGACTTGACTGTCTTTGGTGCCCTCTATAGGCAAGCTCTGCTTTCCTACAGAAATACTTAAAAACTTTCTCGATAAATCCTTTGTAACCTCAATGTGGTCTTCTCACAAAGATTATTTCTTGAATGTACAGTAATTCTGCCACAATCATCAGATCTTCTCTGAACCCAGGCCATGCTGTGCATTGTTTCCTAGGAATCTGAAACAAAGGCAAAGCTAGATTCCCAAATGGAAAGACTGGATCATTTAGCTTACATATCCACAAGGATAAAATAAAATACTTCAGAAGTAACTTGCTCAGTTGATCTTGTATGTATATAGCCCAGAAAACCTTGCTTTTAGAATGTTCCATTTTCCACACAGCATAGGTTTAGAATAATACAATTAGCACTTCTTCTAAAGCATTTTTCTCTTCAAGAGATGATCAAAGGAAACTAGGATTTGCAAGATGAGGTTTTGTCTATATTTTCATTTATATAATTTTAGAAGGAAACGACAGCAGCCTAAAGTTAGACTGACCAAGTGCTAGGCTTTATTTTAAATGCCATGGCATTACTCAAATATTTAAATCTACAATAATCCTCTGAGCATGTTTGTGTGTGTCCATGTGAAATGTTCTCCCAGTGGCTTTGTACACTACTGGCCAATTCTGAAGGTTAGTACATTACAACAGATCTCATGAGACAGCCAAGCAGAGGATCCCATCACTAACCAGTGAGAGAAAAGCTTCAGCTTGAGCTTAGCTACCGCTTCCTTGAAGAAGTTTATGTTTTCAGTACAGAAAGAAATAACCAAATGTCACCACTTCCACTGCTCAGCTTCACTCCTCACCATTAACTGATGCATTCTCCTGCATGCTGCTGAACAACTGGCAACCTACATTCTATGACGGAACGCATTTATTATGATGATTTCAACTGTGCAGCATTTAATTAATTAATACTAAGCAAATATAGTAGATTTCAGCAGTAGACTTTTATAGTCTAAAGTACATATATCAGTAACTGGGTAACCAAAGCTTGTATATTAGCTTATTGAAAATACTTTGGGCTGATATAAAATTAAAAGTTTTATCTGTGAGACTCTACTTGTTTGTCATATGTATCTATTACAAATGTATCAGTATTAGTATTTGAAGATTATTAGGGCAATTGCAGGAGTTTCATGGGTAATTCCTACCACGATTGGGCCCTTGAAAGGCAAAGTCTACCATGAAAATGTTATTTTTTGCTATCATTAAGCAATAAAAAAAAAAATCTATTTTTCCATTCACACATCAAAAGTCACTCACTAGACTAAAAATAAATGCAAGCTGAAAGGATCTACTTTGTACTAGACCTTACATATTGTCTAAAACACCATGCACATTCCTTTGGGATACAAATATCAATCTGATAAGCTAGCATGTCTTGTCAGCCACAGTAATATATCCCCTGGGGTATCTAAGCCATCACATGGCTCTAGGACTTCTGTAAAAGGTTGAGAGGACTTAACTAACGTCTATATAAGTCATTATCTCTGTCATTTGAACAACAATTAAGCCAAGAGGACTTTGCAAATCTTTTACCTTACAGTTTTTTATGTCTTTGTCTTGGGTAAAACTAAATGGCAAGGTGAGGAAACACAGGTTTTTAAAGACATCACAATAATCCACACAAAAAATGAACAGAAATAACCGGAGATCTCCAAATGCTGTGCAGTTCTGTGAATCACAGAATGGTTTGTGTTGGAAGGGACCTTAAAGACAATCTAGTTCTAATCACCTGCCATGGGCAGGGACACCTTCCACTAGACCAAGTTGCTCCAGGCCCTATCCAACCTGACGCTGAACTTCCAGGGATGGGGCAGCCACAGCTTCCCTGGGCAACCTGTGCAAGAGTCTCACCACCCTCACAGTTAAGAATTTTTTCCTAATATCTAAACTAAATCTACCCTTTTTCAGTTTAAAGCCATTACCCCTGGTCCTATCACTACTTGCCCTTGTGAACAGTCCCGCTCCAGGTTTCTTCTCAGCCCCTTTAGGCACTGGAAGTTGCTCTAAGGTCTCCCCAGAGCCTTCTCTTCTCCAGGCTGAACAACCTCAACACTCTCAGCCTGTCTTCATAGGAGAGGTGTTCCAGCCCTGTGAGCATCTAAGTGGCCTCCTCTGGACTCACTTGAGCAGCTCCACATCCCTCTTATGTAGGGGGCCCCAGAGCTGCAAGCCAGCTCATGTTGAGCTTCTCATTAACCAGCACGTTTGGTTTTGTCCTCTGCTTTTGCACCTGAAGGCTTAACTAGAGAAAATAGCAAGCCAGATACACTACATATATCTGAAGTAAAAGACAGAACTGTTGGCTCCTGCAGGGCAGCTGTACTGGTTTGCCCTGGGACCTAGGTTACAACTGCCCCAGTAATCAAACCTGGCTGCCCTCATGGGGCAGCATCAAAGGCTGATAGAGCAAGATCAATATGAATTCTGTCTCTTTGGATGAGAGACAACTGTGTGCATGTGTGTGCGTGCGCTGAAGGAGCTGCAAGACAAATAACAAAGGAAAGACTGGATCACAATGAAACACTCCGAAAGCACTGAAAATACTCATTTCATGCAGGGATAACTGACAGACTGTGAAGACAAAAACAGCAGTTCTGCTGGAGTTTGCTTTTTATTCTTGCAAGATTTTTTACTAGACTGAATTCAAAGGGCTATTTTTCTCTAATCTTTCTTTTCATCATGATATTCTATCTTTGAGAGCATATTCATCTGACTGAAGTTAAAAAGTAAGGTTAGAAAAATGCTTGCCTCTCTTAAATCTACATCTTAGTAGCAGAGATGACATAGCAGGAGAAATGAATCCTGCCTCTATGGGGTCGGGTTTAATTTTGTCTTTTTAATCCAATGAAACAAAAAGGGTTTTTACGTGTTGTGATGCAACATCCCTCTTACTTTGTTACCATTATTCTCACCGAAGTTAGAGGATGTTTTGTCATTAAATGCAAAATTATTTACAAAGAGCTTTAGAAATAGTCTTAAGAATTGAGTCAAGCTTGGAATTTTACAGCTATTACCAATACTAATGTTTTCAGTACCAAGTATGTCTCATTTGTCCTCTCACCTTTAACAGACAGTTACTGCAGCATTTCTCAGCCGGTGCCAGAGCTTTGACTGATGCATTCCCGGCAGCAGTGATAGCGATGGGGATGGTAAAATTGGAGTGGATGGTTAAGACTGCCTTTATCTAACAGAGGAATACCTGTCCCTGAGACTTTCTAGTTGTTAGCTCTATGCAGCTGCCCTACTCCATACACTGGTTATTATGCATCTGATTCCAAGATGCTCAGGTCTGCTCAGTATTGTAGAGAGGATCTAACATAGGAGCTGGTCTATCTGCTGCCCTTGGCTGCAGGTGGTCAGTCCATTTTATCACCTATGGAGATTTTTTTGAGACTGGAACCAAAATTTATATATTTATAAAACTTCAGTATATAATTTCACTGCTTTTTACTACTGAACTATGGTACAATGTAACACTTGAATGCAACACTTCCTTTGTCTTGACTTTCTATTGTTATGAGTATACAATGTGCTACTTTTAGGAATGAGCTTCCCATTTGAACTCTAAAATTAAGTACTTTTGTTGTCTGTGTGATTACGTAATGTCGTTCCTTTTTGTTACTGTTTTCTTTTACAGAGTTTTAAGCTCTGGTCAAATTTTAACAAGCAGTCAAGATAAAGACCAAAATACCTGTGCCATAAACAACCTTTCCTATTGCAAACCTACTATTTATTTACACATTTTGTACCCATCAAGAATCCCTGGCAAGTGATTTCACATTGCTGTAAAACATCTGAAGTAGTGCAAGCACTATCTAAACCATATTCCCCAATATTTCAAGCAAAAGGTCTTTATACCACTGGGAGACTGAATTGGAAACCATTCTGCTCATCTGAATTTGGGGCATTAAGTAAAGTGACGTAAAAATATTAAGTAAAGCATTAATATTAATATAAAGTAAATAAATTAATATAAAATATTACTATAAATATAATTAACATAAAAACTAATACAATGCTTTAATGTTTAACATTTAATATTTAATAAATTACTATAATGATTAATAATTAATATAGTAACAATATAGTTAATACAAAATGTTAATATAAAGTAAAAATATTAAGAGAAGGAGAAATTAGAAGCATTTCTGTGGCCATTTAATTTTCAATATTTGCATAAATAGATAGCACCTGTTATAAAAAACTAAAAACTGTAAAACATACAGGAGTAAAACCTGGTTATGGTAACTGGTAGCAGTGGTATTTAACTAAGAGGTATATTTAATGCTCCAAATGTTTTTATGCCATTCTTTATGCAACTGATTATGTTTCATACACTAATTAAATGGCAGGACGTAGCACTAATTAGCTGTCAGTTTTAATATAAGATTAACAGGATCCAAGACAAACCTCAAATACTGAAATAGTGATACAGAGTTCTCCAAGGAACCACTCACCTTCCTGCCCACCTGATGGCACCATTGCTCCACTTACAAAAAGTTAAACTACATTCTACCTGCTCGAATTAATTCAAGTCAGAACACTTCTAGTACCCCACCTGCCCACTTCTGTGGATGACTCAGTTTTGCTAAATCAAATCATCTCTGCATACAGAATGCTAACATCTTGTTTTCCAGAACTTGGGAGCAGGATGCAAGTCTCAGGAAAGGTCTGTAGTGCTACTCTGCAGTTGGGAAATAAATACGTTTTGCTGGATCCACTTTGCACACTGAATGCCTTTAATGCCATCCATATGACCCTACATACCCAGCATACCAGCTGTATTTAGCAAGTTGCACACCATGGCACAGAGATACAAAGAAGCAAGACATGGTTCTACCCGCACAGAGGTAGAAGTAGAGGGCCCAGAGTTCCCCTTTCTGGTCATTATGAGACTTGAAGGTCTGCACACAGAGATCCAGAACAGAGATTTGGTACCCTTTAATCATACCCATGCTATTTTCTTGCAATATCAACGTAAAAAGCATTAATTGTTACCATAATCTGAAGTTATTTATTTTGCATGGAAGTCTAATTATAAAGATGTGGTTTTACAACTGACACAGATGTAACTGAAGGTAAAGGCGGCTGTGTTCTGAATGCAACTAGGTGAAAAGCGCTTTGAAAAATCAAGTCCCTGGTGCTTCGTAATGGCAAACTGGAGCATGTTGCCCCAATAATCAAAGCCCTATTGCTTTTCTTCATCTCAAAACTGAGGATAACTTTATCCCCACATCTCACAGGGCTCTAAAAATAAAGGCACAAATGTTTGTGAGGCAAGTATGATGAGAAATTGATGTATTGATGAGAAAATGAACATGAGTCCGCAGTGTGCACTCGCAGCCCAGAAAGCTAACCCTATCCTGGGCTGCATCAAAAGGACCGTGACCAGCAGGTCAAAGGAGGTGATCCTGCCCCTCTACCCTGGTCTCCTGAGACCTCACTTGGAGTATTGTGTAGAGTTCTGGTGTCCTCAACATAAAAAGGACATGGAACTCTTGGAACAAGTCCAGAGGAGGGCCACGAGGATGATCAGGGGACTGGAGCACCTCCCGTATGAAGATAGGCTGAGGAAGTTGGGGCTGTTTAGCCTGGAGAAGAGAAGGCTGCGTGGGGACCTCATAGCAGCCTTCCAGTATCTGAAGGGGGGCCTATAGGGACACCTGGCGGTGTTCAAGGCCAGGTTGGACAGAGCCTTGGGTGGCATGGTTAGTAGGAGGCGCCCCTGCCCATGGCAGGGGGGTTGGAACTAGATGATCTTAAGGTCCTTTCCAACCCTAACTATTCTATGATTCTATGATTCTAAGTATAATAAAGAAGGGCACCATTAAAATATTGCTAAGAAATTAATCTTGGGTTTTTTTACAGATTGAAACAGTAGGCTGGAAATTAGGAATGAGGAGAATGCAAAACTCTGAATGGTTGCTCAACTGAAGTTCATCCAGCTTGTGCAGTAAGTTAGGGTTCTGGTTGAAAAGTAAGAGTGTGATGATGTCTTTTGTAATTTTGACACAATACGAACAGAGCAATCAAATTAGATTACAAAAACGAACTAATTTCTAACAGTTCCTAAACTAGGAAGTATGGTGTATAGGGGATTTTGGCTTACATATGTAATAAAAATAGACATCCAAACAGCCTTTCAAAAAAAACTAGATGGCTTTAACTATGCAGAACATTATATTTCCAACTTGATAGTTACCTCCTATGTATTCTTTTAAAAAAATTTTGAACTCTTGAAAAGTTTGCTCTTGGTCATTAATCTCACAAAAACCTGTATGACAACTGTCTTGTACTGTACTTGTTGGAGCTATTGAGGAAGATGTTTCAGTATTTGCAGATCAAAAATCCTCATTACAAAATTATTTGGAAACACTCTAGTGGTTGTGATGCATAACACATTTATGATAAGACATTATGGAGAAGAAAGGAAACATTAATACAGTGTTGGGGGAAATCTAAGGAACTTCAATGAATACTCAATTATGTGTTCATTATACATTAGTCCAAAATATATTTCCACTAACATTAATGAATAAACCAGGCCCTGATATTAGAGAATTTTCCTTAACAGTGAAAAAAGAACTACCCATCAAACAAAATCTCATTTATGATTTCAATGTCATCGCAGGAGAGCGACAAACAAAGGAAAATTAGAGGAATTAGTAACTGCAGTCTGACTGCAGGGCTAAAAGCTCTCATTATTGTCAGAAAATGCTATGTATCTCAGCTGATACCATGTTTTATATTTTCACTAAGTAATACGGGTCACCTGAAGATCTTCAAGCATCATACTAATATTAATAGCTAAATGAGAGAGAAAGGCGCAGACAGCTCAGATAACTGAGCAGGCAGCTCCTTTACTTACCTACATTTACTCCCACACTCATTAGCCTCCTAGGCCTACAAATCTAAGACAATTTCACCACTTACCATTCCATTAAGAACAGTAAAAAATTAATGGCAAGGTAAGTCTGATATCAGCTTCAGTGATCACTCCAGAAAGTTAAGAAGAGCTTGTGACTAGAGTATTTTTTAGACCTTTTCTTCTTTTAGTATACTAAGCAGAATGGTGGAGAAAATGCTGTTTTCTGTCTACATGAATACACTTCCTTTCTCTCTTTCTTTTCCTCTCTGTCTCTCACTCACATAGGTTGTCAGATACTGTGAAATATCTGTAACTGCTTATTATGTGCTTTAAGAAAGCTCCTCAATTTGTGCCTGTAAGGGCACAGCTGGAAAGACTGCTGCATGATCATAAACATACATTCCCACATTGCTCCCTTAAACTGAAGAACACTCCTCTGGAATCTTACATTTGGAGGTCTGAGACCATGGACTGTATTCTGTAAATGTGTCTATCCAACCCTTTCTACCAGAGTCCCTATGTATGTGATTGTCTTTTGTCAACGGAATTTTGTCACATGCTTTATGCATGTGTATTAAGTGCTTGTTTGAATCTAGACACCTGCTTCTCCTTTATTTAGAAGGCCATTTCTGTTAAACAAGTGACTTTTGATGATTACTTCTGATAAGGTTAACTCTAATTAGAGGGTATTTTTACTTTATACCTCACTAAGGGTTACACATCCTCCTACTGCTGAAATTAATGGCAGAAATCCCACTGCCATCAATTAGGACAGGCGGTGAATACAGCACTGAAGGGCTTCCAACTCCATTTGCCTTATTTTACCATGGCTTCTTACATTTTGGGTCATAGTGAAATACAGCCATATGCAAAAAGTCTTTGGTAACAGTATAGTGCCACTGTACATATCTTTTACATGTCACAAAAGCCAGCATCCAGATTATTTCACAGCCTCCAACTTTAGGGCACAGTTATTCTTAAAATGCACAGAAAAACTGAACAATTTAGACTTTTAAAGCTCACTCCATCTGACACTGTCTGTAATGCTGACAGCAGACAAATATCTTAAACAATTACAT
The DNA here is from genome assembly GCF_037157495.1 of Lathamus discolor. NCBI lineage: Eukaryota > Metazoa > Chordata > Aves > Psittaciformes > Psittacidae > Lathamus > Lathamus discolor. Next base: position 84,672,856 of record NC_088889.1, on the reverse strand, counting down.
TTAGGGTCAGAGATTTTTTTGTGTTACTGAGTCACAGAAGCACTTGCAAGTGCATTTAAAGGCAGCAGACAGCATATCAAATGCTAGCAGAGATCTTCCAGGACAGCTTTTTAAGTGAAAAAGTACCCTGATCAGACCAAGGTCTGTGAATTACTTACGCTATTAATAATTTCTGTTAGTCTATTCTGCTATCATTTTCAAATAGAAATCAAGCTCATTTACACAGAATACTAAGGACATAATTTAAAGTGGGGAAAGTACACAAGACATTTCTCTTAACATGAGAGAAATACCTGTCTTAGTTTAGCTCCAGACTCACAGTGCTGCAGAATGGATTCTACAGTCCAGATCTCTGCTCAGCGCTCTGGGTAATGTCCTCTACTTGCTGCAGGGAAAGAAAGCTTTGTCACTGAGACTTCCAAGGCCTGGATTTCAGCCTTCATTGTAATAATGCACAATACCCAAAAAATCAAATACTAAACCACGTTCTTAAACTCCTCTGTTTAATATGCTAAAAGATTACGGCTCGAGCAACCATTCAAATTGGATTCTGTAATTATTTCTGTATGATTAAAGCATGTGTCTTAAGAGACAACTTGAAGTGGCAGGATAGAACTCATTTTGCTTTAAAGGCACTTTTCAATTATGATCACTATATTCACACTAAGATTCTCTGCCATCACCATTGAGACATCAACATTAATGATCAATCACACACATTACCGTGTATCTACTTTAATTTCTTCCAAACTCATTACAAAGACAGAATCTGTTATCCAGGATCATGATACAATTGTTCTGGCCCTATCACAACCAGGACTGAAAGATGGGAAGTTGTGTGGGTTTCACAAGTTGCTATAGTGCCTCTTTACAATGTTGTTGTTGGTCTCAGGTTAACACCTCTCCTCTGATCTCACCTGAGACAACTGCTGATGTTTCCTTCGCATCTGCTTGAAGTCTTTGGTTGATTGCCACTGCTAATTAATTCTATACTTTATACCAAAGAGAACACAAAGAGTACAAGACTAGTCCACAACCTGATAATGATTTACTGAGGCGAAACTATGCTCATTAGAGAAGTGAATGGTACTTGATTTGAAAAGAGTTGGTTTATAAGTGTAGATTCCTAGCAAGAAATTATCAGTAGGATTTCTCTGTATTTCTCAGAACTACACTTTCGTGTTTAATTTTGGAAGTCTGAAACAAAACAAAAATGGCTTTAATGTTCCTGTATATGTTGTCCATAAAGACACCTCCGGAAAAAAGAACAGAAGTTATGAGGACACATAAACCTTCACATGAACAACTCAACAGCACTTTCAGATGTCCCCACAGAGCAGAAAAATTGAAACCAAACAAATTAATAATTTCTCTTGTATTTCACAGGAACAAGTGCTAAATGTTCCTGGAAACTGTGCAATACTCAGATTCTGCACCAGATTTTGCACAGTTGTTAACTGCCTACCTAGCAGCTGTTGTTCTGGTCGAATTATTAGGTATTTTCTTTATAGCTTTACATTGCTTGCATAATACCTTTTAGGAAATTTCATTTATGGATCTCAGGTTTTGAACCCCTAAAAAGGGGTTACAATCACCTAAGAAAATACATACCCCAGAAGTAAGGAAAACAGGCAGATGATTTAGCTGCAAAATAGATTATCTAACTAAAACATCCCTTTCTATATTATACTCATCCCTGATTATTTCATTCTAATTGTAGTGAAGGAAAACCTGTACTTCAGATGAAGTGTCATTAATAAATAAATAAAACCCAGTAACCCTAGATTCCCAGCTGTATCAATATACAATGACATCAACATGATTCTGAAATTCAGCTCTTTTAGGCTTTTGTAAGCCATCTTTCAGCCAGGATTAGCATCACTTTTGTTGTCAGTGTTGAATTTCAAACATTACAAGATCCCTTCATAAGCAATGCTGAACTTGTAGCAATTAGCTCACTTCTATTTGAGATCATATTTTAATATAATACTAATTCTAGCTACTTTCCTACTGTTGAATACAAGTAAAAACAGTTCAGCACTCTGTGTGCCATGGTAGAGTGTATGAAGTAACCAGATGCCATTGAGTGATTATATTTTGTGCTTATATTTCGGTGCTTATATTTTAATACAATTCCTGAACTAGTTGCAGACATATTTTGAGCTTGAGTATTTTACGCTTGCCTTGACCTCATCATTTTCCTCTATTCCACTTCAATTTTCTCATTAGCTTTCAATATTTAGTGTTGAAATGCAAGTCAAAAATTTAAGCAAATCATGCAGATCAATGAGCAGCAAAAATAGAGAAGGAGCAGAGTAGGAGCAAGCACAAATAATGGAAACCTACTGTAAAGTAACATCTATGGCACTATCATGGAGACTTAGAAAAACTCTTTTCTCCAGAAACATCTTGGCAGTAAAAATGTCAAGAGGAAACAGTAAAAAGCTCCGTCTTATAAAAGTCATATCAACTTGAGATGATTGTAAAGGGGAAAATTCACAACAGAGCACAAAAAGGTACCCTCAAGGATGAAAGCTATTTCAGGGTGATTCCATAGAAAGCACAGTACGTGCTTCATTCCCACTTCCACTGTCTGGCAGATCATAACATCATGCAAACCTCAGACAGAAAGTATGTGAATATATGGTTTTGAAAGAAGATGATAAATGAAAAGAACACCAAAAGACCTGAGATCAGACCTTCAATTTGTCTAAATAAACATTGTTTGATTTCTTTTAACCAGACAATATGAATTTACAACAGGCCAGGGTTCTCAGGTTTAGTGGGAAAGTGTTCTTCCAGATTACTACAGTTTTCCTCCTGAGACAGGAGAGCATTCTTTTGCTACATGGCAGCTGATATTTGAGATTGAAGACATGTCTGATTATTTGTGATCGATGCATCTTCTTTTGTGTACAAAAGAGATAGCAAGAAAGGTAAAAGTATCATTAAATGATGTCTGCTTTTTCATGTCAATTATACCTATTTCTCTATCCAAATTCAGACAAACAGGTGCTATGGAACAACTGCTATGCTTGATACTTTTCTTACTGTCATTAAACCAACCAGGAGTAAACCCACTGTAGTCCATTAACTTCCACCAGGGCTTAGATCCATTACTACTCTACTCCACAGCATAATTTGTAAATTTTGCTAAAGTAAAAAATGTTACTTGTTCAGCATAACATGCTATTTCCATCCATGAAAAAATCAATGCTCAAGTATTTGGAGAAAACTACTTTAGATACCATAATAGACTATTATACTATAAACTCTAGCCAAAATACAGGTGGGTCTTACCAGTTTTCATCCTACAATTTTGTCCACATAAACCCCCTTAAAGATGGAAATAGATTTTTGTCAGAAGGAAATCCTCTTATCTGTTGTTCTCAATTTTCTTAAGGTTTTTGGTTTTTTTCAAAGCTAATGTTCATGAAATATATAACAAGCCCCCACTTATTTATACCTACAGTTTTAATTTCTTATAAGGAAATAGATTCTGAGAGTGTGTTGTAAAATGTATATAAATGTATCTCCACACTAGCAAAGTCTGATTCCTACCACTTCAAGTAAGTCTATTATTGATTTCAAGTAATTTAAAGTATTCAAAATAGATCAGTAAGTAGGCCGTCTGATTATAATGTTCCAGGGAATACAAACAGGATCAGCTTGTTCAGCATTACTTAGTTTCAGAGTTTTGCTCTCACTAAAGGCATTGGTTTCTTTTCTACCCCTGATTAGGGACAGCACTGCAATTTAGAAACCAGCCAGGAAATCTGAAATGCTGCTTACTGGAGAAGAATCACCCCAAATTACAGCATGCTTTCCTCTATCCTAGTGACAAGTTATTTTTGTCAGAATGACATGCTGTCACCTCAGATCTTTCATTTTCAACTTCCTTTATACATTCCAAAGGATGAACAGACTCTGGGAAACCAAGCTGGTTTCTTTTCATAAGGATTTAACTGCTGGAGTCATCTTCCAATGAGCAACTCTAAGGTCCAGAGGTTAACTGAAATCTTTAGCATACTAGGAGACTGAAAGGCAACGTTTTGATGGCAGAGTTGTACTTAATTAAGCACAAGAGGATTTATTAAAAAAACTGTTGTTCTTGTCCATATTATCTTAGGATATAAATAGAAAGAAAAGTTTAATTAGTTAAGGAAGAAATTTGAGCTAGGTCTCAAACCAAACATTTGATCCATCAAACAGTAACCTAAGTAGTGGTTATTGTCACCTTTTGAATCCTTTATAAGCCAGAGTGGCAAGCCAGAGCCGACATTACTATTTTGCCTGGTATCTCCTCAGCTATTTTTCCTTTACCTAGCTGAGAAAACTATAAAGGTGAGCAGCTGACTTGAGACTAATTAAATGAAATTACTGTGCAGAGCTGCAACAGTAGTAAGTACAATAACCATTGTTCTAAGATTTTTATTTTAATTGCTGGAATTACATATGGATGGACCTTATATAGAGATAAGTATCAGTTTTCTTTTTATTCTTCAGAGCTGTTGGGGAGAAAACAGAAGCAAACCTGTCTTTTTTCCACTGCATATACTGTTATTTGTATTGCCAGATGCTATGCATTCCAGTAAGACTAATTATAAGATTAATGGCTACGTAGAGTTTAAAATGTGCTGTATTTCCACAAGATGCATGTAAATTATAAAAAAGTGATCATCAACTCACAACATCATTTATGTAATCCATGTAATTAAGAAGTATTATTTCAGCATTGCTATTTTAAAGGAAGTAATATACTAAGTCTTCTAATTTGTTTAGGAATAGCAGCAATGACGGTTTGGTCAAAGATCTTTTGTAACATGCATTTACATTTCACAAATCTGTCTTCAATATATTATTTTGCACAGGTTTGAAATGAGCCTTACAGACATTCTAAGCCCTTCCGATATTGCTGCTGCTCTGCGAGACTGCCAAGGTGAGCAAACAATTAAAACTCAAAATCTATTGCTTTGTGTGACACGTGGCAAGTTCAATGCAATCCCAAAGGAATACTGAACAAGCACATACTGTAAACATGTTTCTATAATCTCTTTACTTAGCTGTCATGACTGATCTATATTGTCAATTTGTAACTTTTCCCTAAGTGATTTTTTTTGCTGTCTAGGAGGGTATGGTTCAGTATGGCAACATTTATTCTTTGAGAAGCTTTATCTACTGTTCATGTTTAGAACAATTAAACTGTAACAAAGCAGCATCTTCAGACCTTTTAGAAACACTGAATGAAGTGGTCTGGGATTAATTTGTTCATTAATTTATTTTCAGCTCCAGATTCCTTTACTCCCAAAAAATTCTTTCAGATCAGTGGAATGTCTAAAAAGAGTAGTAGCCAACTGAAGGAGATCTTCCGGATTCTTGACAATGACCAAAGTGGCTTTATTGAGGAAGATGAGCTCAAGTAAGGATTTTGTTAACTGTTCAAAGACTATCAAAAAATCAGCACTTTTTTTCTTTCCAGAACTGTTTTGTACATGAGAGCACAAGTTATGCTGAACGCTGCTAAAACTTCCAGCAGATTGTGAAAGGTGTATTTAAGTAGATATTCCCTACAGAGAGACAACTCGTAAATACCTGCTTTTAATGCTCCGTATAGAAAAAATAACTTTCTTGGGATGGATTTTGGTAGTGGGTAGAATCAATTGTATCAGGGCAGGACTTACAGAACAGAAATGTATGACTAAGATTTAGTTTGTCTATCAAAGCAGAGTTTGAAGAACTTGGCTATTATGGTAAATATTTATACATAGCTATCATTTTGATTATACAGCCAGCATAAAATAATAATATTCTGTGAAAATCGTAATCAAAGTTATTTTCTTCCTAGGTATTTCCTTCAGAGGTTTGAGTGTGGAGCCAGAGTGTTAACCTCCTCAGAAACCAAGACCTTCTTGGCAGCTGCAGATCATGATGGGGATGGTAAAATCGGGGCTGAAGGTATTAATGTACTTATATACAGAATAAGGCTCCTCAGGGTGTGTTGCAATGATGCGCGATTCTCTTTTATTCCCATAGTACATTAATGTACCTCCAGCAATTTTACTGAAACCCTTGTAGTAGCAACCTGTTTAAGGGCAGAAATAGTCCCTAATCTTACAGGTTCATCTCTGCAACTCCTTTTGCATGAGCAAGTCAAAAAAACCCACTTGGGCTGCCCTAAGGAGCTTTCTCACAAATTTACAGTTGTTTTGAAAGGAACTGCCCTTTATTTCTCCTCCCACTTACTCTGATTTATGGCAGCGCTAGCTGTAATACACAAAAGTAAAATCAGGGACAAAAGAACCACCTCTTCACAGGAGAACCAACAGCACCTATATGGGCTCATTTACAGCAGTTATCTCCCAACAGAAGTTACACTAATCAATGAAATCATTCATAGTATGCAAGAGCTAGCAGCATGTAGTTTAATATTTGTTTTGCATGAGAAGAACAGAATGATCAAGTGTCACTACCCTGACACAAGATCCCACAACAGCCTCCCTGCATGGGGATGGATGCTATTTATCTTCAGTGGCAGTTGAAAGACCAGATAGAAAGGAGCAGCTGTTCTAAGAAGCAGCATATGGCACTCACCCTGTGGAAATGCTGGTGTGATTTAATGGCTGCTCAGTGCAGAAAACTCCTGATCTCCTAATTGCATATTTCTGTGTCCCATTTTGACCAGGAAGCACACACTCGCACAAAAGGCTTGCAGCTAGTGGCAACTTGCCCCATGAAAGAAGCATGCTGCCTAGACAAGCATGAAAGGGGCTTAGGGAATAGCATGCAGAGAATGTGCTGGTATGCAGATTCCCTATCGCACTGTGCCAGGAGGACAGAACTCTTCTGTTTCTTTCTTTGGAAGGAATTAAATCCAGTTCCTTAGGAAATATGCCAGAATAAACACACATGATTTATGAAGCAATCTGGATACTAATACTGTCATTCAGGGATGGGACTGATCAAAAACTCTAACTCACAGAAGACAGACATGTAAAAGATCTTTCAAATAACAATATCTTACTGCACAACAATACTTTGGTATCATTCCACATGGAACTGCACATTGTTTTTGGCTTTAGACTGTGTTCTAAATCAACATTTTGCAATTGCTGAAGCGTTACAAACCACTAATAAGACACATGGATTCACTTTTAATTCTTGTATTTCAGGTCTTAACTACTTCTTACTCAAATTACATAGTAGCCATTCTGTTATTTTTGCCCAAGATCAGTAATATGCAGAGAGAAAGCTAAAACTACCCTGAACATTATATTATTCCTTATAAATGTCAGCGAAACACTTTCATCTGTTGTTTAGAAGGAGGACATTAGGCAATGTCTCTCAGTCATCTATCAGGTAATTGTTTTCTGTTAAATCCTATTATAAATCTCTTGATAAGCCACTAATCTTTTACTCCTATTCCTTTCATTTTAGTATTTCTACTGTAAATATTCTTTTATCTTTTGCAGAATTCCAGGAAATGGTGCAGTCTTAGAGGTTCAAAAGGACCCAACAAAATACAATCTGGGTGAATCTGCACAAGACACTCCAAAACCTTGAAAATCAGGACTCCCTTATTTATCTTGACTGTGACTTCTTCATTGCCTTAGTAACATAATGAAACACTGATTAATGATTTTTTTCATTGTGTGGAACATTTAATATGCTCTAAACTCTACTTTAGCAGACACTTCCCTTGAAATACCCAATAAAACTTGATTACATACTGTAGCTTGTGTCTGTTTTTCTGACTGCGAAACTAAAATATGTGAATTCTTAAGAGTGTTAATACCTCCAAGATCTCAATCTTATCAGACCTTCAGATATGGAACATATCTCAAAATCTATTTACAGTAGTCCTTCTGAATTAAGCTTGAAGTTCTCAAAACACTCAGATCTTCATCAAAGACTAGGAGCTGAGATAGAGTTGTGAGGTAGGTGCGGATAAAATCTCTCACTGATGTCCAAGTGAAAAACAGTTATAAGTTTTTGCTTAAGACATGATTTCTACATGAGATCATTGCTGTTTCAAACCATTCTTTTTACATTAGCCAATGAAGAGAATGAGAAAGCAAAACTCAACATTTCTCTGTGGAAAACCTCTGTAGACTTAACGCTTCAGATAACTATGAGGCTTTACAAAGGAGAGGGGAACCAAAAACCATCATATTGGTGGTATTTTCTAGCTTTCTCAATAGGAAAGACTAAAACTGTGCAGGAAGAATTTGTAGAAATGCATGTTGAGAAATCTCCAACATACTCTCCAGTCTTTTCAGTCTGTGTCTGCCATATTAAAAGCATCCTTCACAAAAGCATCTATTTCTAGGGATGCTGAAGAAATGTCTTTTTATGAAATTCAGTCATTAGAGAGGTGTTTAGATGCTCTGATGGAGTATTTATATATTCATTTGCTTTCTCAACACTAACAAGTGCTGTATACTGCAGTTCACACACATGCAGTTCTTTTTTCTAACAAAATAGAAGCCTTTTCAGCAAAGTGAATGGTTTAGTCACTGCAGTTTCACTGCATTTCTTCCTTTGCTGCATGCAAATAACTACATTCAAAATTAACTGCATTTTTTCCTCGTCAAAATCTATAAATACTGGTAATGTGCAAAAAAACCACCAAAGCCAGAGCTGAATTGTTAACAAGAAACCAGCTGTTGCTGGGGAAGAGACTGAAGAATCTGAACACGCTTGTGAGAAGGGCTATATATCTTTCAGAGCAACAAAGGCATAAAGACAGAGTTTTTCTCTCTAACGCTTCAATATGCCAGCTCTCCCAACCTGTATTTTGCAAACCTTACAAAACAGTAACTAAAAAATTCCTGTTGGTCTCAAACGTGCTCATCATTGAAGCAAAAGCAAATAAATTCAAATTTTCCATCTGTGATCCTCCAAGACACCCTAAACAGCTGCATCAAAACAAATTCTATAAAATTTCACTCCCGAGTACTAACCTCTATGTCTTCTCTGCAGCCATCTGCTTCTCTAGGAGCCAAGTACTGAAGAGCCAGCCAGAACACAGCTCCTGCCTTTAGAAAAAACATGTGTATATTAATCCACAATTCTTAATAGCCAAAAATTGAAAAGAGAATTTTTGTCCCATTTAAAAATGTTTTCAAGCAGCTTAATTTGGGATACAATTTGTTTGTAAGCTGTATACCCAGTACACATGAGAATTTATTATGGTCATCAATTTTTCCTTTTATTGTGAAAAATAATACAAACTGATAAAAAATAATATTTAATTTGAACAGTATTTCTTAACATTATGAAATATGCTCACCTGACATAAGTCACTAGAGTATCCGTGACTTTAACATAGCTGCTCGGATTTACACAGTCTGAGGATCTGACCCATGAGAATTTGACCCATGTAAATTCTCATAGCACGAGACAGATGTCACAGGATATTGACAAGAAATAAAGTGTGTTCTTGGCAATGAAAACCAGTCTGATGACAAAAGGGTCTTGGAGCAGTTCACATGTAAGTTACAAACAAATCCCTCTCCATTTCACTGACAGTTAAGTATCCTGACCTTGACTAATTGTATTAGGCAGGTAAATGCATGTAAAAGAAAGAATATTGCAGTTGCTCTTGCACTCTGAACTCTGGCTCTTCTCAATGTTCCACCCTTTGCACTATGCACCTAGTCAGAGAAACCCAGAGCCAAGGTATAAATTCTGTTATTCCTAAAATGCAACACATAGCTGGAGCAGGTCACCGGACAGAGGTGAATAGAAAATTCACTCAGTGCCCTGGCCCACAACAAACTCTGGTGAAATCAGAACTTCCTTCATTTTCTAGATAAGAAGAACACATCACAGCTGTCTGCCTCTGAAGTCTGTATAAAACATCTGAACTACAAAATATATTTAGGCCCAATTAAAAGGCAGGGAACAAAAAGAGTAGGGAAGCACTTTGTAACCTGATACACATCCTCTTAACTAGTTTCCATGTAAAGGCTTTAGAAAAATCTTGCTCATTATTACTTATTCAAAGTATGTCTCAATTGTTCACTGATAGCTTATTATTGTATACAAGTGGTGCACTACAGCACCAAACAGAAAAAAAATACAACCCACTTACTCTACTTGAGATATTCTGAGAATTCTCTAACATCCAAAGTATTGCAGTTAAAGGAATCTTTACATGTATTTCCATCAGGAAAAAAAGTACCTTAAAAAACCTAATAGTACAGCAGCTACTCCAGCAGATTACTGTTCTCTGAGGGAGAACAGGATAAGTAAAGGAAAACTTGTTGACTTGTAGGATTTCTGAAGTAGAAGAAACTTTTAAAGTTAAAACAACTTATATGGCTTCTCTAGAATCCTTGAAATGCTAATTCATAATTTTGAATGCTCTTGTAAAACATGTGACAGTGATAACTCAAACTAGATTTACTCACTGACCCTTTGTCTGCAGATGGCCTAAAATAAATGCCATTGGTAAGCCTCCTTCTACAGACATGGTATGTAGAATTCCAATTGTTTCAAGTAGGCACTTGTAATTCAGAAAACTCTTAGGCAGAACTTTATTGACTGACAACGAAGGAAAAACTAAAGATATTTACTACATTTCACCACTATCTAACATGTTGATATGGGTGCTTGCTGAAGGCAATCAAAGGATCACAGAATAGTTTGGGTTGGAAGGGACCTTCAAAGACCATCTAGTCCAACCCCCCTACAATGAGCAGGGACATCTTAAACTAGATCAGGTTGCCCAGAACCACATCCAGTCTGGCCTTGAATGTCTCCAGGGATGGTGCATTCACCACCACTCTGGCAACCTGTGCCAGTGTTTTACCACCCTCATTGTAAAGAATTTTTTTCCTCACATGCAGACTGAATCTCCCTCTTTTAGTTTAAACCCATCACCCCTCATCCCATTGCAACAAGACCTGCTAAAATGTCTCTCCTAATTTTTCTTATAGGCCCCTTTTCAGAACTGAAAGGCTGCAATAGGATCTCCCTGGAGCCTTTTCTTCTCCAGGCTGGATAACCCCAACTCTCTCAGCCTTTCCACATAGGAGAGATGCTCTGGCCCTCTAGTAATTTTTGTGGCACTAAATGAATGAGCAGCCACTTTCTATGTTCATATATTTAATGAACGGGATGAAAATAAGGACTGCATTCATAAACTGTACTCACTGCAAAGATTTGACATGAGAGGCAGCATTCACAGACAGATTGCAATAAAAGGTGCAACTAGTTTTCAGAATTACCACTGTACATCGCATACTAAAGTTATTCACTAGACACAAGTAAAAAAATAGTTTTAGAAAGCTATACCATGAAAATACAAGTTGACTTCCATTTCTTTTTCACTTTATTTAGCCCATAATACTTTGTGCTATGTCACCCTCTTTGTGAATAGCTAAAATTAAAATATAAAAGAATAAACAGTGGATTTATTCAACTTCTAAGCATAGGTAATACCATACCTTTAATACATCAAACTATGACACAATTCTTCATACAGTTCTCTCTCATTTCTTACTATGATTAGCAGGGAAATAATTAACATTTTACTATAATTCATCTTCAGAGCTGAAATGCTTTTAATTGTCTAGCCCCTTCCTCATTCTCTCTTCCCAGGTTTTCCCTCACATGAACTGCAGATCCAGGCTAGTAACAACACTACACATGCCTGTTAAACACATTAAATAAATCAAAACATTCAAATATCTCAAGTTTTGCATGAAAGTAGGTGGTTATTGCTATTCAGTAACTTTGTATCCTTAATCATAACCAAAGCTAGCATAAAGTTACTGTGTTCCTTTAGCAAATCTCTGATCGTGCAAAACAAATACATCCATTATTAAACCATCTCTACTTACCACGACACTCAGACAGTTGCTCACATTCCTTGACATCACACTAAGAAGAAATCTGGGGGAGATGAGTGATACTCCTAGCAGGATCCCTGCATCTAGCTGCAGTGTTGTATTTTCACATCCAGTGACAAAAGCCTGTTGGAGCATTAACAAAGTGTGCAGACCAGGGATACACAGGCATTGTGCTTTTTGCTGGATCACAGTGCTGTTTTGTCATTTATTTGCTAAACTAATCCCAAACCGCTGAGTCTACACATTTGTTAACACATTTAGACCGCATACTGTCAATGGAACAGCTATTTGAGCTGTCAGCTGTATTTATTTAGAGCTGTCAGCTCTAACACCCAGAGTGATTTATAGTATACCTTTTTGTTCATGCAGCTGATGGAAATGTTCAAAATAGCACCTAGAAATAGGCTCGACAAACCAAAACATATGACTACATAACACCATTTCTTACTCCTACGTTTGGAAATGCATTGGAAAGCACTCATAAAGTTGTTAATTGTCTCTTGATGCAGGGGTTGTCCTGCAAATTCCCAATGTACTTATGCAGAAGTTTAATTTTACATAATCATGGGCTAGGAATCACATTTCAAACTCAGGGTGATCTGATGCCACTTTGCAAATGTCAAGGTGTGGTGTTACTGCACATACAATTAAGAAGATGGGATGAAATTGGAACCACAATCGAAGTTTCTTCCTGCACTGTTAATTTGTACATTAGAAATGTAATCATTTAATTGAACCTGTTATCACTTACTCTCTGTAGATTCTCACAGGTATTTTCACCAAAAGCAATGTCAAGTTACACATGAGGTTGCTCTGAACAGAATTATATTTTAGCAATCACTACACATATATTCCCTTCCTAGGGAAAGTTTGGCACAGAAACACCTTCCTTAGCTATCACCAATTACACCAAGTATCCACTGCCCGACCATACACGCCTCCACAACATATCCCTTGCAACAGTATTTGTATTACAGCAGAAAACTGGCACCCCAGTTACAGACCAGGATCTTCATTGTGTTAAATCCTGAATAAACACACATCTAAACGTTTAAGCCAACACAAGCCAAAATCCACAGTCACTGCAGCTTTATAATTTCTTTGGTAAGAAATTAATTAATCTGAGTATTAATTTTAAAGATTTCTATGTTTTACTTAAAGTAATTAGTATACAGAAATTAACTTCCCTTCTCTCATGCAGCCCTCATCACCCCTCCCTGTAGTACGACAGAAGTGAGGAAGGGGTCTTTACTTTTCTCATTTGATATATTCAGTCCTGACTGGATGTCCCCAGGAATTGTCTCATCAGTGTTGCAGCCTTCAGATGGACAGACCATAACTCTGAAGGGCTGATCTGTGCACACTGATGAATTTTAACTCAGAGCTGTAGGCTAGGAACCAGTAATTACTGCATTTGGATGCCTCAACCTGACACATTGGCCTCATCCTTACTCAGCCCCTGCTCAGAGAAAGCCCATGGAGCTCAGCACAGCAGGATCTTCCCCCATCCTGATTTCTTGTGCTGGCAAAAAGCCCATGTCACTTTCCATCATGGCCCCTCTGAAAACACCTGCATTAAATTATAAATCACATTCTCCTCACAGCTTTGGAAACATTTCCGACAGCTATTTGAGACCTGGCTGGCACTGACTGGAAATGCTCTGTGTGCTGCTGTGGCTCAGCCTGCTGTTTTGCTCCTACATGCCCAATCCATATATAAGGAGCTGCTCAGCTCTTGAGAGGTTTGGGTTAAATGCTATGCATGCAGGCAGGAAAGGCGATACAGAAGGTGGTGATGAGCTCCATACCCATACTACATTTAGATGAATTCATGTATTCAAACTCCATGTTGAACCACAGAATCACAGAACAGTTAGGGTTGGAAAGGACCTTAAGATCACCCAGTTCCAACCCCCCTGCCATGGGCAGGGACACCTCCCACTAAACCATGGCACCCAAGGCTCTGTGCAACCTGGCCTTGAACACTGCCAGGGATGGAGCATTCACAACTTCCCTGGGCAACCCATTCCAGAACCAGCCTGAGAGGGCCTCAGCATGTCTGTCCACTTGACTCACCACACTTCACAGCCAGCCAGCACCTCCGTTTTGTGCCTCACAGGAGGAAGCCTACTCCATTTGGTGTTCCCCCTCCCTTGCAAAAAGCATCCTCTTCCATTTTGTGTCTTTCACCGCTCACAAGCAGCAACCCCTTCCATCTTGTACCTCTCTCCCTCACAAGAAGTAGCCCCTTACATTCTGTGCCTCACAGGAGGCATCCTCTTCCCTTTTGTGCCTTCCATCTCTCACAAGAAACAGTCCCTTACATTTTGTGTCTCCTCCCTCTCACAGAAGGCAGACTCCACCGTTTTGTGCCTTCCACCCCTCACATGAAACAGCTCCCTGCGTTTTGTGCCTCCCCTCCCTCATATGAGGTAGTCTCCACCATTTTGTGCCTCTTCTCCCTCACAGGAGGCAGCTTGCTGCTTCAGACCAGGTACCAGGAAGGTCTGCAACAATAAGCATGGCAGTAGGATGTGACAGAGCTGCACACTGACTCTGCCAGACCAGGGGGAAAAAACGGTCATCTCCCTCTTGCTTACACCACTCACTTTTTTGAGTACAGACATTAAATATTAAATTACTGCAGTCTTACAGCATCTCTATTCCACACAGTGCTCCTACAGCACTGAACTGGGCTGTCAAGTAAGCCATCACCTGCAGAAGCTGATGAGGACTATCCTGAATGACACTATTGGCACTGAAAGTGAATGTAAACTAAGGGCAATGACAGGAACAGAAATAATAACTAAAGTGAAAAATTAAAAGCACCCAAAATACTGTTTTCTTTCAGATTTAATCTGGCACAACTTCAAGAAAGCTTACCAGTACATTTTTCTAAATGACCTGCAGGAAAGAGGTGTTCAATTGTATCTTTTATTCTAAGTGTTTATTTGAGCAATTATGTAACTTTATTCAGATTCCTAAATTTCATACTCCTATAGAGAAACAAAGTGATACACCTCTTAACCATGTAGCTGGTTTTACTTATGACTTGGATCACACTTAATTTTGATTAAAATGGGAATTGAAAAAGAACAGAAAAGCTTCATTATTTTATTTGTTAAATACCACTATCTTAAATGTTCCAGACAAAGCCCCGAAAAACAATCACAATAAACATATTGTAGCTATTTATGGAGAAAGGATTACCTGCACTAAGTGTTGCTGGATGACATTCCTTTCAACATACTCAAACCTGTAGATCTCATCTTTCAGATCTCAAGATTCTACCTCAAAAAATAAAGCGTTTCTACTTTTTCAGCTGCCCGGCAGCTCTGAACAAATCGGAAGGGAACTGAACTGCGCTGTGCTCGCTCTGCATACAAGGGCCGATAGCCAAATGGCGATTTGGCACTGCGGCACACACCGGTCCCACCGACAGCAACTTCCCTCCTGCAGAGGGAAGGCTTGGAAGGGCTGTGCTGCAAAACTCCAGCTGGGCTCACGGACCGCTGACCAGGCACAACCTCTTACTGAGGGAACATCCGACCCGACCGGCTCCCCAGCGCCCTGCGGGTCCCCAGATCCCCAGCCAGCGGCCGGAGCTGCCCCGGTCCAGGGAGCCCCACGCTCCCGCCCGCCGTTCCGCCCCGTGCCGGCGAGGCGCTGCGGAGCGCTGTCTCCCGCCGCGCCCGGTAGCACTTCCTGGCTGGCGCGGTGCTCTTCCGGGACGGGGGGAGAAGGCGGAAGTGCTGTGGGGACGGTGCCGGCGGAGGGCTCAGGGCTGCTCCCCGATGGTGTGTGGCGGCTGCTGGCCCCAGGCGCTTTCGCTTCAGGCTCAGTATGGCGACGGCGGCGGCGGGGGGAGCTGGACAGGAGAAACAGCTCGCTCCGACTCTGCTCAGTTTCTTTATCTACAACCCCAAACTGGGGCCCAAGGAGGGAGAGGTACTGGAGGCGGGGGTTGCGCACCGGGATTGTGTGGAGAGGAGGGTTCCCTCCCGGCACGGCTCTGTCCTGGCCTCGGTTGCCGCAGGGGCCGCCCCGGCGGCTGTCTCGGCTATGCCGGCCCTCTCAGAGTCTTGGGCCGCAGCATGTACCTGCGGTATTAACGCTTCCCCCCGCGGAACATCCCCGAACAAAGGCGGTTTCTGGGTGCGGAGCGGTGATGGGGAGGAGGGAGTTGCGGCCTGCCATGCCTTACCCTGCCCGCAGCCGCCTTACCGGCACCTGAATCTTGGGATCAGCCGCCTTCAGTGGGGCCGGGGACTAGTGCCACATGTGTTTCTGCTTCAGACTAAAGAGGAATAGAGACCGAGTGTGCTTTCAACAGCACGCAAAATACTGCAGCTGGGAAGCTGGTCTGTTAGTAACTACTTTTTACTGATGCAGTAACTTTTTCTGAGAATTAATTTTCTCCAGTTCGATACAACATGGTAGAAAGGTTCGTGTTTAACTTGGTTAAATTCAAGTTATTGCTAGTATTTTTTGCCATTGTGATCTTTAATAAGTAAATCAAGAAGGTATAGTCTCTGTAGATAACAACATATTGTATGGTGCACATGATAATCTTCAGTTTTTAACAGTTTTTGAACAGGGTTGTGCATTTATTAATGAGAAGGGCGATGAGACTGAGTGTCCCCTTTAAAAGCCGCCAGCGCACTCCAAGCCAGGGAAGTACAGTGGGCTGCTCTTCAGAGGCACCCTCAGCAAGCTGAGAAAATGGGCTAGCAGAAACACTGTGGGGCACAATGAAGGCAAATGCAAAGTTCTGTGTGTTGGATGAAACAATCTGGTTCATCATGAAAGGCCAGAGGCCAACTAGTTAGAAAGCAGCTTTGCAAAACAGGACCGGGGAGTCCTAATGACCAGTTTGTACGTGAATCAGCAGCGTGCCCCTGTGACAGTGAAAAATGTATATGGGGGGTGTGAGTGAGAGTGTGTTAGCAGGTCAAGTGAAGTGGTTGCTTTCCCCCTGCTCAGCACTTGTGAGGCTGCTGGTGCACACTGTGTTCCTCTGGGGCTTCCTGGAGTAGGAAAAGTACTGCCCAACTGGAGCAAGCCCAGTGGAGGGCCTCTGAGTCAGTCAAGCAGCTGCAGTCTGTGATGTACCAGCTAAGCCTTAGATAATTGGATCTGTGCAGCCTTGAGAAGAGATGATGTGGAAGGGAGTCTGATGGCTGTATTCACCTGCCTAAAGGGTGGCTATAGATGATGGAGTCAGGTTCTTGAGGTAATGGTGATGAGACAGGATGAGAGGCAATGGAAGTCCAGCGAGCGAAATTGTAATGAGATAAAAGAGAAAATTCTTCATGGTGAAGTTTGCAAACAGCAGAGCAGGGCCTGGAACAGTTGTGGAATCTTCATCTTTGGAGATACTTAAAACTTGACTGGACGAGGCCTTGAGCAATCTGAAGCTTTGAAGCTAGCCATGGTTTGATGTGGCTTTGAAGCTAGCCTTGCTTTGAACTAGCTGTGAAGTGACTGGGGCCTATAATTTCAAGAGCCTTCGATTTATAAAGCATTTTGAGATCTCTCGGGATGAATGACTGCTTATGAGTGCTTAAATATGCCTTTTATCTGTTATTACAGAAGCCTGTTTAGGTACAAGATAAAATTCTCCCTAGGGATTTAAGGGATTAAAGTTAAACCCGAACAAACCATGGACCCATTATTCTTTAACTCCGATTCTGTTAAAATCCATTTGCCTTGATTCTTTTCTCAAATTTTAGGAAGAAAAGAAGATTCTCTTCTATCACCCAAATGAAGTAGAAAAGAATGAAAAAATTAGAAATGTGGGACTCTGTGAAGCTATAGTACAATTCACAAGGTATGAAGTCAGATGGCATGGGTTGTTGTATTAGCACTAGTAGTTTAAATTTCCCAATCATACGTTTTCTTTTTGTGAGTGTGTATAAATTTCTGTGTGTACATACACGTTTTCTTTCCAGGACCTTCAGTCCAACAAAACCTGCAAAATCCCTACATACGCAGAAGAATAGACAATTTTTCCATGAACCTGAAGAAAACTTCTGGATGGTCATGGTACTTATGCATGTGATATGCATGCTTCTAAAACACTGTATCGCAATGTTCTCAATGCATTCTGCATTGTCTAATACCAGCCTGTTCCACTTTCTAGGTTGTACGGAATCCCATAATAGAAAAACACAAAGATGGAAAGCCAGTCTATGAATATCAGGAAGAAGAATTATTGGTAATACTGAACTCTTCCTTTTTTTTGTTTGTTTCCTAATGGGATCTATTGTATTTTAAGAGTAACTTCAGAAGTATCTTAGTTTGATTCTTCTTGAATTGCTGCCAAATTGATTTTATATATAAACATATATATATATCTATATATCCGTAAATGAAAAAAGGGCAATAGAGTTTAATGAAGAGAGCAAGATAGAGAATTATCCATATGGCAATCCCAACAAGCATCAGTAAATATGCAGCTTTTAGCTTGGAATGGGCACATAATTCTTAGGATCTGTTTGTTTAATAAAGTTCTTCCAACAACCTAAAATCAGTGTATTTTTAGTAGATTTAAGTATACATGTGACTTCTTAAGGCTGCTAGTAATCTTTGCTAATAATCTGGAAAAACAAACAGCTCAACTGTCATGGGAGTTCTTGTCCAAACTGCAGTATCATTAGGTCAGCTTAACCGTATACTGGAAAAACAGTTGGTCAGGTGGGATAATAGCTGAAGCTGATGCTTCTGCTGCCTCCATTCATTACGGTGTGCACTAGTTCTGTTTCTCGTTATGTTCTAAGAAAAAGATTGCTGTTATAGGCATGCTATTTTGCCAGACAAACAACAAAATAGTCCTTTTTTCATCTGGGTTAAGATCCTAGTGCAATAAAAACCTGCTGTGGTGTCCCATCAACTTAAGCCTTTGGCCTAGATGAAGAGAAAACCTGTCAGAAATAAGTTTGTTTTCACTGACCACTGGTGTTAGGGAAGGGCACTATTCGTAACTGGTATCTTGTGCATGAGTTAACAAGATGCTTTTGGTATTAAAGAGGGGGAAGGGACTCCCTTTATTATAAGTACAAAGATATTTCTGGACACTGGCTGAAAATGCAGTTTAACTTTTCAGAGACTGATTTCTCCAATTCATGTGTTTGCTGGCCCTTTGAAAACAGATTATGTTCAGCTCAGCCAAAACATTTGAAATTCTGCCTCTGCTTATACTAATGTCCTGTTCTCTTTTCTGCAGGACAAGGTGTATAGTTCGGTCCTACAGCAGTGCTACAGCATGTACAAGGTAGAGTTAATTACTACAGGCTTGTCTGCTAGGCAGAGGAATTGATCCTCATGGTACCATTTGGATGTGCAAGCTCATCTCTTCCTGAGAGCAACATCTGTAATGGTGTTGATGGAAGAGAATAATAAAGCTTGTGCTGTACTTTAATAATAAAGCTTGTGCTGTACTTTAATAATAAAGTTACTTGTGCTAGTTCATTAGCTTACTATAAAAATAAAACCCTTCTCATTTCTGCGAAGTCCAGATTTCTTCTTTCATGGGCAGTTACACTACTAACCATTTGATTTTGATGGTATTAGATACTATCTGTTGAAGAAACAATACTGGATAAAGGCCATGAATCTGAGCTTTTACAAAACAAGCGCATAAAATACTTAAGCTACATAAGTAATTTGTCTACAATCAAAAAATTTCCTTTCCTTCTCTCATGTTGCCTCTGCTGCCATACATATCTGGACTCTGCAATTCTGAGAGATGTTTCTTTCAATAAAGAAGGGGTACAGTTGAATTTATGTGGAGCTCAGATATTGAGAAATGGGAGCTGTATTGTAATTAGCTATATTCATGGTCAAGTGCTAAATTACTGTAAATGATTCATCAACTGACAGATTTTTTTCTTTTAACAATTAGCTTTTCAATGGCACATTCCTGAAAGCCATGGAAGATGGAGGTGTGAAAGTTCTCAAGGAGAGACTAGAGAAATTCTTCCATCGGGTAAGACCTTATTTTTCAGGCACATACAGTCTATTTCTTCATTGGAAATAAAATGCAAGCATCTTCTCTTAGGCAGCTGTAGTGAGTATAAAACACAGGCAGTAGAAAAAGTAGTGTCAACAAAACAAATCTGGTTACTCATTTTTTTTCAAAGACTTCTGATTCCTACTAATGTAGTAGGTTCTTTAAGTGGAGCTGAAACACAACTCCAGGGTTATGGCTTGATGGAATAGGTTAGCTGTTTGCATGTCTTTTCTGATGAATGATGTTCGTTCTTTGGAAGTGCTGTTTTAACATTTGAAATGGTTATAAATGTGATAATGATCTGTGCAGACCTACTAGAGTAACTGCTGCAGAATCACTCAGGTTGGAAGGAATATGGAGAAGTTATCCAGTTCAGTCTTCTGTTCAAAGTTAGGGTAACACTGAATTCAAAGTAGACTGCACAGGGATTTGGCTGGTTGAGTCCTGGAAATATTCAGGGATGGAGATCCCACAACCTGCATGCACAGACTTAAAAGTCCCATAGAACTGTGAAGTAATGGATAGCTGTAATTTTTAACTTCCCGCTTATTCTTTCCACCCCCCATGTGGAATTAATAGTCATGGCTGATAAGCTTTTAGGAAATCCTGCCTTTCTTGTAGCTAGTCTTCAGATTTTAATTTCAGTCTTCAAAAGCTAATGTGTTACTGAAAGGACTGTTAACAAAACCTATTTCTGAGCAAGAAATAAATATTATTCAGGCATTTTTCATGTAAAGTAACTGAATAGTCATGTCTGGCAGAATTTGGAGCTCCTATCTGAAGAGTTTCATCAAGCTGTACAGGATGGCATCCAATGTCTGCCTGCCTGCCTCCATTTTCCTTGTTTGTGTGGATGGAAAAAGAGGACTGCTGTCAGCAGTTAATTCTCTTGTGGCAGAAATGTGAATATTGGTATCTCTGATAATGATGGAGTGTAGACACTATAATACTGGTATTTATAATCTTGTTCTTGTAACAGGATTTTATAGTAACAGAGTGTTGTGACAGTGTAAACAACAGCACAGGCTTTGCTTGTGGGGTTTTGCCTTTTTTTTGTAAGAGTGGTGTAGACTTTAGAATGAACATTTGGCATCAGGAGTACTTGATTAACTGGTGTACACTTCTGTTCTACACTAAATTAAAAAGGATATGGCAAAAACTTAATAGATTTTTATCTTTAAAACATTCAATTTCTTGGAAGTTCCTACTGAAGATTAAACAGTAATGGCTATAGATTTGTATAACAGAAAGAAGTCCAAGGAACAGTTGTTTCTCTTTTCACTGAGGAATTAGAAATGCTTAAAGAATTTGGTTGTGCAAGTTATTCTGCTACAACCCTATGGATTGAATTAGCTGTGTGTTCCTGGCAGGCTTGAACTGCACTGAAACTGAAAGGAAATGAGACTTAGATTATAAACTGTGACAAAGATCTGTGATATTGTTTGTAAGTAGTTTACTACTTGGGTTTTTTGGTAAAGTGAAATGACTGTAGAGGGAGCCATTGGATAACTCACCTTTTACAGAGCAAAGCACTTGATAGTGCATTTGAAATCTCTTGGTAAAGGTTACAGTCTGTGAGGGAGAGTAATAGAAATTATCTTTTCCTTTGCACATGGAAAGCTAATGGACTTTTTATTTCTACAGAGTTACTTCTGAAACTGAATATATAATAAGATAAGCTGTGCTTTCTTACATTCTCAAAAGACCTTGAGGTAGATTTAAAAGCTGTCATCACTGTGACTAAACAATAGCAAGCTGACAGCTGGAATCATATTCACACACACGTAGAATCATAGAACGGTTTGTGCATTGCCATGGGCAGGGGCATCTTCAACCAGGTCAGAGCCCTGTCCAACCTGGCTTAATGTTTCCAGGGATGAGGCATCTACCACCTCTCTGGGCAACCTGTGCCAGCGTTGCACCACCCTCATCATAACACAGTTCTTCCTTGTATCTGTTCTGAATCTCCCCTCTTTTAGTTTAAAACCATTACCCCTTGTCCTATTGTCCTGTCGCCACAGGCTCTACTAAGGTATGTCCCCACACAAAGGTTTTATGTCATACAAGCAGAACTGGAAGGGGTTTCTAGATTACTGGGGATTAGACTCAAATTTGTCATTTAAATCTACACTTTGGAAGTTTCCTGAACTCTAAAAAACTGTCATTGTTATCTTAGTACTTGCAGACACTGCATTTACAATCTTGCGATCTGCTGGATGTGTTTTGTGGAATCAGCTTCTTTCCACTGGATAAAATGACTTATTTGAAAATTCAGTCATTTATTAATAGGATGGAAGAAAGCCTGAGCATAGTCAAGTATACTGCATTTCTCTATAATGACCAGCTTATCTGGTAGGTACTTCAGTAATTCTTTTGTGTTTCTTTGATTTCTCATCCTACAAATAAGTGCCATAAAGCAAAGCTGATGAATCCTGAATGCTAGGATGAGTGAAAGAATGTATAAGAAAGGCATTGGACTCAAGCTTTAAATTCTCTGACCTGTACCAAATGATTACGTGCCAGTTGGCCTGGGGAGCAGCTAGAGAAGTGTCCTTGTCGATTTCATTGCAAGAGCCCCTGCGCATACACACAATTTCCTCTGTAGCTCCTTTTAGTAGAGAAGGTTAATTAGAAGATTGTTCTTTAAATGGTTCTGAACCAGAAAGTTGCAGTGCTTGTGAAGAGTTCTACTTGAAGATGGACAGACATGATAGCAAACATGATCCTTGTTTGTTTAAATATTATTCCTATTTCTCTTCTGGTTTACAGTTATTTATGTGTTTTGTATTTAGCAAATAACATTTCATTAAAAATTGATGTTCTGGGATTTAATCTTCTGAGACACTGAAACATTGCTACCTTAGTTTGGTATTCTTTGTTTTGGTTAGAAGGAAATGTGTGATCTGAACTGCAGCACAAACATGGCTTGTTTCTTTCCCTCACTGATGGTCTAGGAGTGGACTGGAACAAGATGACATGAGAATTTTGTACAAGTATCTCACGACATCGCTGTTTCCAAGGCACATGGAGCCCGAGGTCTGGTAGTTGTTGCTTTTGTTGGGGTGGGGGAAAGTTGGGGGAGGGTCATGGAGCTTATTGTTTATTTGGGTTTTGTTTCTTTTTTGTTCTTTCTGTTTCTTTAGTACCACTAAAAATACTAAAGTTAAAGTACTAAAGAAGAGCATCTTCCCCACCCTTCCCTCTCCCCCACTTAAACTTTAGTTTAAGAATTCTGGGATGTATTGCTTTCAGGCCACTTTACCAAACGCAGTAGTATTTGCACTTAATGCTTACAACATGAATTGTGGGGATAATTTGAATAAGGGATGGTGATGGGGAGTGTACTGATGACTGCTCAGGACCGCAAATGAATCACTTTGGCTTAATGGCAAAGTGCAGCATGGAGTGCCATAAGACCACTTGGAGTAATTATCCCTTCCCTCATCAAGAAGCACCATAAGCTAAGTTTTACAATTTAATAAATGCAAAATGTAACAGAAAATACCTTTAAACTGTTTTTTCTTCTGTGTGTTCTTTTTTTCTTCAGTTAGCAGGAAGAGATTCTCCAATACGTGCTGAAATGCCAGGAAATCTACAACACTATGGAAGGTAGCTCGTTTACTGTCACCATCTACTGCTGCTTCCCTCAAGGATGAGTACATGTGTTATGAGTACATACTCCACACAGTTCATTCCAGTGCATCACGTGGTAGTAGGTGCAATGTAAAACTGACCTCTGGAGGGGGAAAAAGAGAAAAGCCTCCATTAACATTACTGCACAGTTATTTTCTTCCCCGCTGTTCCTGTACTTCATGAAAAGTTTTGGAACTATTCCAGTCATTTCTTCTCAGTCAGGCACTTCAGACAAAGATGTAGATTTAATCTAGGGATTTATCTATTTACTTTTCCTCTGTACTCAGCATGTCAGAGTGGGGGATCCTGTACTGAGCAGCTGTGCAACGTGATTTTGAATAATTATGGGTTTGGACATATTTCTTTAATCATGGTATTTCCTCTTGCCTGATTTATTGTATTCTTTTGGGATCAAGGTACTGGCACACACTCCTTGTTCCACCCTGTGTCCCCCAAGTTTAGGTGCTTCTAATACACTGCTGTTCTACATAAAACTGATGTGAATGTACTGTTGGATAGCAAAGGAAAAGTGCTTTCCCAGTAGCAACAGAAAAAGGTGTTTTAAAGATAGTCACAACTTGAATGTGGAATGAGTTTTGTTGTATCTTGATGATCTGAGTAGTTTCTTTCCTTAGCATTATTCTGGCTTTCTGATCCTGTTTCTGTAACTCTTTGGAGCATATATGCAAATACTTCTGCAAAAATATTATTTATTATATTAAGTGTTCCATGTCTATCTGGATAGCTGAAAACTCACTCTATTAAAATATAGTCATACATGTAGGTATTGCTAGTTTCGTTATATATGTTAAATAGGGAAAACTGCCGTAAAAAATTGATCACATCTGACCTGTTGAATTATTTTCTAGGTTTCTTACTGGACCTTTAAATCTGAATGATCCAGAAGCAAAATGCCGTTTCCCAAAAATATTTGTTAACACTGATGACACTTACGAAGAGCTTCATTTAATTGTTTATAAGGTATTACATCTTTCTCTACAATTATCCCACAGAACTAGGAATCTGTATACAGTGATCTGAAGTACTTGTTAATTGTATGGAAAGATGCATTGATATAAGATTAAAGCAGGAAGACAGAAAAGTCTGCTGTTTCTCAAGATTTAAAGCTTGAATCCTCTTTTCCCCTCTCCTGCACCCTCCCCAAAACAAACAGGTTTTTCATTAAAACAAAATACCAGCCTTCAGTTACTTAAAGTGGTTTTATACCTCACCTTATGTAGCATTAATCAATAAAAATTATGAATAATCATTAAAAAAAGGCACCACTTAATTTTTTTTAAATGAAATGCAGGCTTTTTGCAGACAGTGCATTTCTAGCAACTTAAAAACTGTTAACTGAGCTGAATTTCCAAATCATAAGAGATTATCCTATTGAAGTGTTACCTTTAAAATAGGGTGTTTTTTTTTTTAACTGGCTTACCATATGTGACCTCACTGAAGTATTGTCATTTATTTGAGGTAGCTGAGGTAACCTGTTGTAAATGGCTTTTTTTGCTTTAACTTTTTTGTTCCAGGCCATGAGTGCAGCTGTCTGCTTTATGATTGATGGTAAGTACCTATTAGCATCACTTCTTTGGCAAAACATAGTACAAAATGCTATTACATGCAACTTGGTTTACTCTTGAAAAACACTGGCAGTAATTTCTTATTGGAGTCTCTTCACTCAAGGTTTTTTATCAGTCATTTGATCTTTGTTTCAGTAGTATAACTTAATTTACACAATAAAATGACTGAATATTGCTTCAGTTAGCAGTACACTTCCAAAATCATCCATAAGGTTATAATTAAGATAGAAATTTGTCCCAGGACTCTCACTGATATTTAAAGAATACAGCTACAGAAACTGTACCTTCAACTGTGAGAGAAGACTCTCACCTCTCCCTTTTCTTTACCCACCACCCAGCTTCGATTCCACCTACGCTGGAGTTCTGTCGTAAACTGGACAGCATTGTTGGGCCTCAACTCACCGTGCTAGCATCAGATATATGTGAACAATACAACATCAACAAGAGAATATCAGGGTTTGTGTGACACTTCTGTTCCTTTTGCAGTCCCTCAGGAGTTGGTTAAAAATTAGGTTTAATGAACTGCTTAAATAATGACAACATGAGCCCAGATGTTGGAAGCATTGAGTTGACTGTGTTCTTTAAACAGTGTTTGTCTGCGTTTCTGCATTTTAAGCATTTCTGAAGTGCCTAGTTTTGCATATTCAGGTCTCCCTGAAATAGCAACCTGTACATTATTAGGAATGGATGTTTACTGCATTGCTGGAACCTTTTTCCTTGTTGCAGAAAAAATTGTAAATATTAAGCTAAATCTCACTATTACAAATTGTGATTCTGCCTCATCATTCCCCTGCTGTCAGCAAGTTATTCAGATATAAGACGTGGAACTTCTGGGTTTTGCTTCTTTTATATGTGAACTGAAACTAGCTGACCCATGGAGATGATGAGTTTTAGAGATTACTGTGCTTGCAGAAATCCATACAAAATGCCAGCTAAAATGGTGTGATCATCTGTCGGCGTCCCCTTGTTGAAGTCAAAAAGTAGCAGTTCCTGCAAAATCTTAACTTCAGTTAATACTTAAGTTAACTTCAGTGTATACTTTCTAACTTTTCTTATACTTCAGCTAAAGCTATAGTTGACTTTCCATAAAATTGTACTTATTTTTACATTGATTTGTTAGTTGGGGAAGCCAGAGCAGTATTGCATATGACAACACAAGAGGAATTGAAGCAAAGATAGGTGTGTGACTGAGCTCGGTGGTAGCATGCCAAATCAGCAAAATCGCAGGGTATAGAATAGGATGTGCCTGAAACTGTGCCAGTCTACTAAATCATTAAAGTTGGGGTTTTTTTCATGTCACCTGGGACTGGCTTTGGCAGCTTTAACTCTTTTAAAGTTTAATGCCATGGTGTCCTGAAAACATGATACAGTTTCTTGACACTCATGCATCTGGGTGACAGGAAAGAGCAAGGGTATCTAGTTGTTTGCTAAGGTGAGTGGTGTCATCACAGTTATCTCCTTGATTCTGAATAATACATAGCCTGAAGTACCAACTGCTTTAGCCAGTTTCTGCCAGTCCAAATTTGTTGTGACTTTTACCAAAACTACAGTTCTGAGCAGCAGATTTTATATTAACTTAATAGAAGAGGAAATGAAGGAGACTGCTGAGGCAGGAGTTTGAAAATAGTCTCTTGCTTAGCCCACACATATGATGGGGGGAAATCTAATAGCCTGGATGAAGGAGGAGTTCTTTCTTTTGATCGTAACAAATAACAGAGATGTGAGTGGATTACTTATTGATCAAATGGAAGACTCGGCATCCATTGAAACCACATTGGACTGGCACAGGATAGAGCAGCAAAGAAACAACATGGCAACAGAGAAAAACCAGCTCATTAGAGAAATGCAAACTATTCTTGGGAAGTGGGACAAGGCCTTTAGACTCCCTCATGTCTGTGTAGTAGCAGCCTAAGCAGCAGAAGGGGAAACTGGTTGGTTTTGCAGGCTTGCTTTTTAAAGTGTGTTAAAGTTAGATCGTCCCACCAGTTTTAATGTACTTGGGTCTCTTCGATGTGAAGGTAACCTTAGGATGTCTGAGTAAGCTTTGCACTGGATTGTTACCCATTTGCTGTGAAGCCTGTGCTTATAGAACATGTATTCACAAATCCAGTTTTGTTTGATTGTTTTTTATCTTCCTAGGGCTGAGAAGGAGCCTCAGTTTAAGTTTATCTATTTCAATCACATGAACCTGGCAGAGAAAAGTACCATTCACATGAGGAAAACACCCAGTGTATCACTTGCATCAGTTCACCCTGACCTCATGAAGATTCTCGGTGACATCAACAGTGACTTCTCCAGGTAATGCTTAACTATTTAATAGTCTGTAACTGCGAACCTTTCATATCTTTTTGCTCATGGATGGCTACTCAGAGCTCTGTGAGACAAATGGTGTAACATGGGTCATACTTAGATTTTTGTGTTGGTTTAGAAATAGTTTGTTTCAAACAAAACTTAGTGTCCTTTTAAAAAAATAATTTAAGGAAGGGCCAGGTCCTCTATCCAGGAAACTGTCTAATCTATTTGAAGCTTCAGAGAAGCCATAACAAACTCAAAAGGAATGTGAAGCCTAGCACTTTCGCACTTAAGTCTGGCTAATCTCAGGATAAGTAGTATGAAGGACAGGGAAACCTCCTTCTGCCTAGATGATAACCTCCTCTGAAACTGCTGCCTGATTCTAGGGATTAGACAGTAGATGAAATGCAAACCCTGCAGTTGGTACAGTACCGCTGACAGAGGAGATAACTGGCTTCTTATCAATGGGCATTGTGCTTCATGGTGGGAAAGACCCTCTGTTACTATAAAAAATTATTTGAAAATGCTGAGTAATTGTGATGTCTGTCACTACTGGCAATTCTCCCACTCTGTTTAAGGACAAGGTTTTCATTTGTCTATAAAAGATAAAAGAATGTTCTGTCATACTGTGGAAGAACAGGGTTAGTGATGGCTTTATGTAGTTGTTGAACGTGGTTTAGTTCTAGGTTTAGCTGTTACGATATGTGAAAAATTAGTATCACCACACCATCCACCAGCTCCAACTTTCATTATTTGGTCATTGTGTAGCAAATGATTATTCTATGAAGTGTGACCTTATGATGGAGGGATAGGGGTATTCTCCAGAGTGTCTGAGTGTCGGTGGACAGTGGCTGATGGACATACTAATGATTAATCTAGGGATGCATTTGTCCTAAGCAGCTGTTTATGAAACCTTTATCCTGGATTGCTGAATTATGTCTAAGTCAGTAGTGGTACTCCCTCTTTCCTTCTGCACAACCACAAAAATTGATGCCATTAAGCTGTCTTAATGATTACAAATAAAGTTGTTGAAGATGAACTTGCTGCCACCTTCTTTACTTTGTAAAACTTCTTTCAGAGTTGATGAAGATGAGGAAATTATTGTGAAGGCAATGAGTGATTACTGGGTAGTTGGGAAAAAGTCTGACCAGCGAGAACTGTATGTTATTTTGAATCAAAAAAATGCAAATCTGATTGAAGTTAATGGTAAGGATTGTTTTTATTACCTTTAAACACAGTTGCTACTAAAATGTATGTCCCTGGAGAAGTAATAAAAACCATCTCACAAGAAAGCTAGAAAGGGACTGATCTATGATAGACCAGGTAAGTTTGCATAAAGGTTTAGTCTGCTTTCTACAGCTGTCAAAGAACAGCATAAATATTCAGCAGATGTTCTTAATTATTAATCAGTCCTTCTTCCTTCAAATAATAGTGGACAGAGTGCTCTGTGAGCTTAGCTCAGGAGTAATTAATGAAGTGTATTATAGGTGAGAGGTGAACATCTGAGTTAAGTTTTACTTGTCTATGACCCATGGGTAGGTTACTTATGCATAATGTCTCTCCTGTCAGTGATCCCCATTCCACTGTTGTCTTGTTTCTAGTGCTGCTTTGAGAATTACTTACTATGACTAAGAGTACAAATTAACATTTAAGATGCAACAAGCTTTTAAATTGCTATTTCTCTTAAAGTCTGAGTCTTACTTGCAGCAGTTTCAGGGCTCTCTGTTTTAATAGGAAGAAAGAATTAAAGCTTTTCCAAAACTAAAGCCTAGCAGCCTCATTTTTCAAAAGAGGAACAAATTGGCATGACTTCACCATGATTTCTAATTGTCTTTCAGGATCAAACCTGACATACAGTAAATTAGTGTTTCTGTGGCTGATAAACTTAAGAAGTGCTTTCTGCCAAATAGCACAAAGAAAAGGTTTTACTGACTTATTTTAACAGGCTTCCCTAATCCTTCCTTCCCTGACAAGGGGTACAGTCTGCTGCTTTGTGTTGAAGCCAAGTCTTCTGCTGTTGCAGTGTAGAAGTTTGACAAGACAAATGGGCCAACAGCAAACACAAACGATAATTAATTTACATTTTAGTCATTTAGAATACAAGTCATCTTTCAGACAGTGTCAAACATCAGATTTGATTCATTTTCTCCTACTGAAGATAGATAATATTAAGCATATTTTTACACTGGAAACTCCTGGAGTTTCTTCTGTTTTAATTTATTCTCTCCTTGATGATCCTCAGGGTTTAGCTTGCAGAGGCTCCTGTAACATATACTGAAACGCCTGTTTTATTTTCTTTTTTACAGAAGAAGTGAAGAAACTTTGTGCAACACAATTTAATAATATTTTCTTCTTGGATTGATCTGCAAAGGGCTGATTTATTAGAAGATGTCAATGTCAGACACTTGTTCAACATGAGAAGTTATTAGTCATATTATTGACTGGAATAATGACAATAGTAAAGCAATACTTGCTTTGTAAGAATCAAAATTTCTACTAAAATCTGTAAACTCTGATCATAAAATTTTTAGATTTTAAAAATGTTTATGTGCAAACTAAACAAAACCTGGCCTGAATTCATCTGTACCATTCCATTCTGCTGTCGTTATGTGAATATTTTACTGGAAAATAAAACTATTAATTGCTACACTTTTAAGGGCATCTTTTTGTTTTCCTGTGTTCATTTGCATCATCGTGCTAACTCTCTTCAATGTGAAACTAGAGTGGTTACCAAAGACCCCTGCTTCAAAAGCTTTCTAGGTTGGCCAGTTGTTTGCAGCTCCTACTTTAGCCGGATTTACATTCTTTGTTACCTTCTTCCATACTAGTTCATATGCAGTACTTAAGTCAAACCATATTTTAAGCAGAAACCATTTAATTGGGATTTAAAATCATTACAAGATACTTGTTATATCGGCTTACTGGGACTTTTTAGGTGAAGTCAAATACTGACTTCTGAAATACTTTTTTCCAAAGGGTTACACTCATGTCTGTGACTATATTCCCCTTCCCAAGACCCTTGGTGTAGTAGTTTCCTTCTGAAACCAGCAATAAACTTGTGCATACAGTTTCATCATACTTGTATTTTATACCTTACTGCAAGTGTGATTCTTTTGCTGCTGTTTTGGTTTTCAGTATTTACTTACTTCAAGCTTCAGTAGTTCTTATCAGATGATTTGTTTCTTCCTTTTCTTTTTGCCAGCAGGCACCCTGGTAACTCGGGGTACTGCTGTGGGTGCCTCTTCCTTCGAAGCAGATGCTAATGTTGGGCCAGGCTCCTCTGACTCCTTAAAATCTGCATTCTTGGGGTCAGATGTTTTTGTTGCTGCAGCTGCTTCTTGCTTTTTTGCCTCTTCTCTTCCAGCAGTAATTCTGAGTGAACAAAGTTTAAGTTTAATGTAGTGTAAGAGGGGGGAGACAGACTTATACCAGCTAAGCAACTATAGCTGTATTCACAGTATGACCAGTATAAACTGTCATATTGTAGCGAAGCAGAAAATCTGTCCAGTTACCACTTCAAGTCTGCCTTACAGTATGTAAAAAAACAGCCACTGCACAGAGCATGGCTCAAGTGCCAGGAATTACCAGAGTGAGTAGTTCTGTAACCTCAAAGCAGCCTCTATTTGTTAATTCTGACTGCAAGAGAAGTCACAAGTTACATTCTGCATGTTGCTTATTACACCTGGCATTTGTTTTCCAGTTACACTATGCTATACTGTTTTATTAAAGCATGTTTCTCATTTTGAATAATTCTGTTTAGTAGAAAACTACTTCAAGATAAGCCACACCACTCACTTTGCCAGCTCCTCATCCTTGATCTTTCTCAGCTCGGCTAGTTCAGCATCTCGTATTCGATTTTCTCTTATTTTTTCCCACAGCACTTTCTCATGCTGGTAAGCGGGAAAGAGCTTAGTTGTAAAGAAAATCTGCACCTGGCACAGCAACAAACTAAGCTCATCTTGTTTAGTTCTGTCTTCTTTCGATTCACCTGCAACATGTAAATCAAATATGTTTAATTAGCAGGACACTTCTGTTTCAAGTGTGGCTTGGACTACAGTACTTCAGCTCTGGTACTCTGCAATGGGAAAGTGTGGTTTCTGCATGGTATAGGAGATGATAACTGTGAGAAACTTTAAACTGATGCATGTGACAGAATGGCCCTTTTGCAGGTGTTCTGAGTGACCTGTCACTGGGATGGCATCAAAAGAATATCAACTTTCCCCTTTAATCCTATGAGAAGTGTCTTCCCCAGTAATCTGACAACAGTTCAGTCTGTGACTCCTGTGCACAGGGGAATGGAGGAGTGAACACAACTACCTGAAAGAAAAGAATTGGATGCAAGCATCCAATTGTCACAACTTTTCAGAAAACAAGGTTGGTTGTTGAAGAAACAATCTGATCTGCTAACGTTTCAGTCACCAGATTTCAGTGAAAGATATGATGACTAAGCAAAGATCCTTGTCTACCTATGTTCTTGGATTTAGGTTCTGTATCTGTAGAAAAACTTTTAATAAGCACAAAAAACAACCCAAATGAGATCTGCTGATCAGCCAGATGATATAAAAAGGTTACTAGCTTCAACATACAAAAGTACTCTGATTTCTCTTCTGCCTGAATGTTGGCCTCTCATTAACTTAATCCCAGCTAATGGTGGCACACCATTAATAGTAATTCTTACATTAACTAAAACAAGCAGGATAGAGCAGTAATAGCTTTTTTTTTGTCCAAGACATTAAAAAAAAAAAAAAAAAAAAATGCTGGCTTGCAGATAGAGCTTCTCATAGAGTAAATACAAATTACAGCTTTAGATGCCCTACAAATAAAATGTGACATAAATCAGGGACACTATTTAAGTCAGTTCTTAAACATCTCAATTACTACATTGAATCTTTAAACATTTTCCTCCAGAATTAATGTTCATTTACTGCCCTCTTGTGACAAGCTGCACTCTGCAGATACAATTAAAACTCCCCATTCAAAAGCGATGAGGGATTTTTTGTGTTAAGTCTTAAAACAGTAGGACTGCTTTACCTGTCAATTCCTTTCCTGGACAGGTATCTTGTTCTTTTTCTGCATCCCAGCTCAATGATGTTGGAACCACTGATGGAACAATGGTATCTCCATGAGTTGTGTGAAATGAGAGTGTACTATCTGGTACTCCAAAGAAAAAAAAAAAGAAAGTACTCAGTCTGTAATTCTGTATATTAAAGATCAGGTTTGATCTTCAGGACAAACAGATGTAAATTGTTATCTGAACTTACAGATTTGAAGCTGTTATCTGAAGTTATTATCTTATTCAGAAGTTATCTGAACTTACAGAACTGAAGCTACACCTGTGCTTGAAATACTTCTGTACTGAGGAAAAGTTTGTTTTGAATAAGACACAGTGCAGACTGCAGCCTCTGTTTCCATGCCCAAATGAGTGGGACAAAACAGGAAGAATTTAGATTAAAAAAAGCCTTTACATTGTTTTTACGGAAAATGTGATAGCTTTTAACTGAAAAGCACAAAAGGTTCAGAGATTCAAACTTGCCAGATACCTGTGTATAGCAGGTGTGGAAAGCTCAACATAAACCTTTTTGTAATTGCCAAACTGAACGCAGCTACCTTCTGTACTGCAACGCATCCAGCTGTTTCAGTGATTAGCTGCTGTTTTAATCATCTCTTAAATTGCAGAAAGAGTGAATCTCCTCTATCACCACTGCTTAGAAATGCTTATAACTCCAGTACCCACCCAGTAGAAATTCCTGAAGAGGATGCTCTGTGTCTTCAAAAGGTCTCTGTGGTCAGCAAGAAGTTTAAAATTCAGTTACTAAATGCCTGGACTTGTGTCCAAATTAGAAAGTGAAATTACATGTCCATTTGAGTCATGCAAATTGCTATCTACAAAGCATTCTGCCAACCAAAGGCATTCTGCAGTTATACCTACTTCAGAACATTTCAATTGCAACCATGTTTCACACTTTCAAGTATTAGCAAATTGGTCATAACACTTCACCTTCGATACCAGCCAGGGAAGTAGGATTATCCTATTTCAGAGCCAGTGAAAGATACTACAGAGAATGAGAGCTCCTATTTTTAGACATGGCCCTCTGTTCTTGCATCTTGCTCTACATATATCTAGTCCTGAGGAAACAATTAATTTCTATTCCTGATTACAGGAATATACTCCAGGAAGAATACTAAGTGAAAAGAACAAGATTCAAGACTAATGAGACTGATGCTTTGCAATCTTTCCAACTGTCACCCCAAGTATCTTCTGCAGCCTGATTATGTCTCACCAAAACTCAAGTCAAACATAATTTTGTGTTGGTAGTATTTTCTAAAAGCCAGGAAGTTTCCAAATTCTCTGTTTTCCATGATTCCAGTACAAAACAGTAATCCCTACTATCTTACTCTGAAATCACAGAGATCAAACAGAATGTATTTGTTCCTGGAATATCAAGAATCTCATTACAGTCATACACTGCGTACAAAATTATAAAGGCAGTGAAGGTGAGAAGTTTGCTGGAAAAAATCTGAAAACTATTTTAGGAATTATATTATCTTCCCCAGTGCTTTTAGATCTCTCTGCCCACTTCCCAGCCTCTTACTCCCCCACCTTGCAAGACAAGATAAAACTGTAGCTTTGTTCACTCCTGTTTTAGTTAATGTTAATACCACCCAGTATTCTAAACAAAAATAGCTGAGTGCATGTGTGGGAGCAAATGCTTTTATTAGCAATGGCAGGCAATGCACCACTTCAAGTCTCATACACGCATCCAGGCATGGGAACACATTGTATTTAATTTAAAATACCTCATGTTTCTTTAATTCATCCTGTGTTATGAAACTTTTGTTTGAAGACAACAGTGAGTAAAGCTCAGGTGCCTCGGACATGACATCATTCATGTCTGTACCAAGTACAGTTCCACTGTACACGCACTAATAAAAAGGAAACACAAGAGGAATTTTACTGTCAGTACATTTTAAATTAAGATTTTCTTTTTGGTCTTGGAAATCTGACTTTTTTAACTGGACCATTTCACTGTGCAGCTGCATTAATTCTTGCAGTGATGCAAGGGAATAGGTTCCATAGAATCAGTACAATTGACCAGGGAATGGGAGTGGTGGTGTTCAGTGACACTACTGGTTGACACAATTTCACACAATTAGGTGTTTGTGAATGCTCTTTGAATTAATAAAATACTTCTACCTTGTGCATAATTCCAGATAATAACAATTCTAACTCATGCCTCCAACTCCCCTGTGTAGCTAAATTGCTCCAGTGGCACAGGCAGCATCTTATAACTGACAAAATCCTTATTCAAGTGTCCACCAAAGAGAAAAGAGCAGAGCTAACCGCTGGAAACAGGGAACCTTGATACATAGAACAACTGCAATGACATTTTTACAGTGCAATTTTAGACACCTGACTTAAAACAGAAGAGGCGTGTCTCTTCCACCAGTCAACCAATCTATCAATTCCCCTTCAAACACCAAAAACTTGCAGGCACCTTATGTGTATTTAGAGTTAACTAGGAAAAAGGTGCAAATTTGTTAAAACTGACTATACTGATGTTATAGGCATCAGCAACCAGGAAAGGCAGTAGGACCCAATCAAATGACTGTTTATGCAAAAAAGAGGAAAGTGGTTTCTATGTTCGGGAAACACAGAATATTTGCAGGGCTGGACATCACCCTCTCAGTGGACATATTCGACAGGTCTCTATCAACTTTACCTGGGACAGAGTATAGTCTGGGAAGAGAGATACACATGTGGTTTTCTTGGAGACAACCTCCATTCTAAAGCTACTGCTCTCATTCTCACAAGCTTCTTGCTCCTTTATCATATCACTGGTAACATACACCAACGCACAGGCAAGAAGAGCTTCAACAAATTCCAGAAAAACTAACTAGAGTGGAACAAACACAGTGATTAATTCACTCATTTTTGCAAAATCCCTTTGTTAACTGGCAGTTAATATGTATCTGAGCAAGCAAAGAAATCAAGTGATTGTTTGCAAAGCCTCACCAGCCTCATTTACCCAAACATCCCTCCTTCTGAAGAAAAACTGAAAACAGCCCAAGCTCAAAAAATTCAGAAGTGATATCCTGTGTCATGCCTTATACAAGTCATATTGAAATAAAATATTGCATAGATTTTTGCTGTGTCTGGAGCTATGAGAAATTTCTCTAACAAATTATTAACTATTACCTAAAATTTTAATTGCATACAATGCTTCCAGGAGCCCTGGGAATACGTGTATAATGAATCCCTCGGTAAGACTTACACTTGTGTGTTCAGTTTATCAGACAATTGTTTAAAACAATAAATTCAATATAGTCATTTACAACAGACCATCACCAAACCAGAGCCAATTCTTAAGGGTGAAGGCCTTCAGTAGCAGGCCAGCTGTCAGGCAGCATAAGTCTTCTACCTCACTGAGGTGGAAGTACTTGACACATCAGGTTTCCTGGATCTCCAGATTTTCAGGATCAGTGTGTTCACATCTTAATCATTAATACATCTTAGTATTTCCTGTGCACACTTTGGCAGCTGGAAGTGCTGACATTCATCCCTGTGTAATCACTGTATACACATATTGTAAAGCAACTGCTTCACAGACTGATCTATTACTAGCAGCAGTCTCCTAGGAATGGAGAATGCCCTCTGGGTTATGGCAGCCTTAGGAGTTATTTGTATGGTCAGGTATGCTGAGACTATACTAAGAAGAGTAAAGTAATAAGAAAAACACAGAAGTACATGAGCTAAATTAGAAGGTATAGGCAAAACAAAGAAAGACAGAAATAGAGGCTGAAGTTTGTACTTTATTTTTTTACTGAATTAATTTCATCCTGCCCTAGCAGACAGAACAGTAATTGCAACAGTTTTTAAAAGTAATTTTAACTGTTCCTGTAGCAATGAAGTATGATACTTTTTTTCTATACACACCTCCAGCTCCAGGTTGGTGTTACTGCTACCAGGTTGAGAGGGACCATCTTTGACAAGTATTTCCACAAGTCTTGAAGGAGTTAATTGTTTGCTGAGAAGTTTAAAATCCTGGGTAAGAGTAAGCATTACATGTTAGCAGCACTCAGGGCATTCCCACATGGATCTAATCTAACTCTCTTCAATCCTGTGTCAAAGTTTCTAATTGTTTCACATGATCAGAGGGCTGCAGCACCTCTCCTAGGAGGAAAGGCTTGACAGAGTTGGGATTGTCCAGCCTGGAGAAGGCCCCAGGGAGACCTTATTGTGGCCTTTCAGTCCTGAAAAGGGGCCTATATGAAGATGAGATATTTTAGCAGGGCCTGTTGTGACAGAAAGAGGGGTGATGGTTGTAAATGAAAAGAAGGGAGACTCAGGCTGGACTGGAGGAAAAGATTTTTACAGTGAGGGTGGTAAAACACTGGCACAGGTTGCCAGAGAGGTGCTGGATGCACCATCCCTGGAGACTTTCAAGGCCAGGCTGAACGTGGCTCTCAGCAACCTGACCTAGTTGAAGATGTCCCTGCTTGTTGCAGGGAGGTTGGACTAGATGGCCTTTGAAGGTCCCTTACAACCCAAATTATTCTATGATTCTGTGATTCTATTCTATACTTCCACATAGGTAATCAATGACAAGAGTAAAATTCTGGCCTTACTGAAGTCAATGGGAATTCCTGCTAGACTGCAAAAAGAGTGTTAAGAAATAATTGTAATTTTTTTAAATTTATTTATGAGCTTTCACAATCTTGCCATCTGCTTTTTCTTTTTTTTTCCCATGAAAAAAGGCTTGGATTTAACCAGTGACAGTGACCAAACCCAAGCCTATCAATGGGAATTGTTCCCTAGCTTCAGTCTAATCTTTATGTGTCCCTGAATATTCGTAAGGAATCTCATCTTCAACTATATTAATACATTACTGTGCCATTTCAGAAGGTTTCCAGTCTGAGTTCTACCAGGAAGACATTTCCATATATTCACTCTACAGGGTGGGGAGGAAGGAAGCAAAAATATTTTTATTTCCTTAGACAAATGTGTTTTAAGATTTGGTTATTTGAAATTGTCAATACAAAGTCAGAATTCAGTCCTGCACAAGTACATAAATAATTTCTGTAGAGTAACTGTCCCTTTAATGTTTGGTGGACAGTTTCTACAAATAACATATCACTCCTACCTTTTCAACTGGGCAGAAGTCACAGGGAGTGTTTTAAAACACTCATATAAACTGAACAAATAAAGCTCTTGTAACCACACAAAATAAAGAAATAGAGGTTATTACATTCAACATCCAAAGGAAGTGCCTCATTTTCATCGTGAGCTCAAATGGAGGTCTGGTACTTGGTCTACAAAAGGCTCTGTATATTTCCCAGCATTTGTCAATGTAGCTGTTCATGACCAAAACTGTACATCTTTCTTCAGAAAATAAGGTACCTTTAAAAATTAATTGGGAAAAAATAAATGGTTACAGTAAAACTGTGATGTATGTGGTACGAATTGATGAATTCTGCACAGGAGAAATACTGTTACTTACCTTGGACATAACAGGCAGTGGGAATAATGTTCCTGGACATCATTTCCAAGAAACACTTACTCAGATAAGGACTGTTCTCTCTACAGTTGAAACAAAAATACTCTTGTCTGGGAAAGACTCAAACTGATTACACTGAAATAAATTTCATTATAAGATTAAAAGCTTACCTGTGTTCTTCATGATAGATATGAAATGCTAGGCGAATAAGGTAAGATAAAAACGTTCTGAACAGTAAAGTCTCATGTGGACAATGTATCTCCTCAACTGCTGTTTTATCTCCTAAAAATTTTGAATAAATAAATCTCTATTGCTATAATGTACATTAAAATGCTTCTCCATCTCTACATATCACACAGTAACAACACTGCTGGAAGAATCAGACCAGACACAGCACCACTTCCAAACAATAAGCTCAAGGGAGCATCATCCACCTACAGCTGAATTCTATCAAATTCTCTTTCTAGAAACACATCTACTCAGCATACAGGAATGAAAGGGGAAGGAAAGTTGGAGTTAAACCCTTTACATACTGGGGACACCGCAGTGCTTCTGGTGCAGGTCTAAAATAGAACTGCTTGTTTAACTGGCTCTACAGAAATAAAAAGCCCATAGTACATGCAAACCAAAGTTAAAAGCACTGGAAGATTTGTTTCTTCTCTTTCTCAGACCTCTTCAAACTACATGTAACAGTAAAGGCAAGACAGGGATGAATACAAGTTTTGAATAGATGGCTCTTGAGAACAAATTTTTAATGGCTATTTTAATTTTACATTTTCCCACCTAAGCACCTGAAGTGCCTTCAGAAGTGTTAATACATCCACTGAGAAGTCACAAGCACAGAAGTACTCACTCATGGACACCTACCAGTGTTAAGCTACCAGTAGAACTTGCCACTCTACCTCTCCACAGCTTACTATTACAGTTCCTAGATTCTAGACCCCAAACAACAGAAATACAAACCCCTCAATATCCGATCCATTTCAGCAAGACTTATGTTGGAGTGATGAAACTGGCAGTCCTTCAGAAATCGCCAGAATTGGAGCTTGGTCATGAGGAAGGTGTTGTCGAAAGAATAATCACAGCCTAACCTACTGTAGAAGGTGTAAATTCTTCTCAGTTCTGTAATATGCCTCAACACAGCAAATTCTACCTAAATAAAGCAGGATATGTTTTCAGCTTCATCTCACAGAAAGTAGGGATCAGCTTATATTGATCCTATAACTGGGCATATAATGCTTTCCATCTTGTAACTTCAAAGAGGATATCCCTGGTTAAGCATTCATGATGGCACTACTCAAATGCAGCTATATATTTTTTATGATCAATAAAAATAGTGTGTCAGCAGACAAACCTCACAGTAGCTAAAGGTAGCTGCCGAATTCAATTCCAGATATAACACATTTTATTGTATTCCAAAAAAGGCTCAGGAAGAAGCAATAATGTCTATTAATTCTTTTTGGTTTTCCGTTTTCATGGCCTTCAGATTTTCAAAAAATTCTTTAATGAAACGAGTTATTTTAATAAAATAAACCAGAAATAAAATAACATGAAATACACTATGGGGGAAAACTGAAGATATCGAACAGTAAGCTCTTACTTGTTTCAGTTCTTCCCATCTCTCTTCCTCTGGCAACAAGTCAAGCAGTAAAGATATATCCAACTCAGTACTGAATTCCAGAACAGAAGTATCTTCTGAGCCACTGATCATTGTGGTATTTTCTACCATGCAAATAAAATAAATTAGAATAAACTAAAATGAAGTTAAATATATAGATACAGAGAGAGAGAGAGAGGGAGAAAATGAAACATATATTCCTTGTTATCTTAGTGACTTCAAACTGAGAAGAATAAACTCATTTACAGTGAGGTGTAAAGATGTCATAATCAACAGCATAACTGAAGGACGATTTTGTCAAATCCAACCCCTAGCCAAAAGGAAATGCAGATATTACATAAGTTATGAAACCTTCAGACAAGAGTGCTCAAAAAGCATTACAAGATGTAGTGTGGATGTGTCAATCAACTCAAAGTGTCATGTGCAGGAAACAGGAAGTACAGGAGCAAAAGTCATTAATAATTAAGATAACTCCCATGTTTATCAAAGTTCTTTGAAGAAATATGTCTGGCTCTTGAGTAAGTACAAACAGCTTCACATTATAGTAAAAACAAAATGTCAACTGAGTAGAATTTGTTTTCTTAAGCTGCTTACCAGTGCCAAAATGATTTTCTGTGCAAACGGAATTCAGCCCTTTCATATTCATTGCATTCGCTAGAAAAGCAGGATATTCCACCACGTTATCATCTATGAACTCTCCTTCATAAACACGACCATTCTTGAAGACAAACTTGCCCTACAGATAGATTATGATCTTTTAATTTATATTGAAATTAACAAAATTAAAAATATGACTTATGCTCTCAATCAAATTTCTTTTTAAGAATCTTGGCTACAGTGCAATACATGAAATAAAATAAAGCAAAATAATTTTCCCTCCCCATTTTTTAGAAAGTACTTAGTCATCTATTAATTGAAGTACCCTGCTGGGACGAAGTATTCCCTATATATCTGTTCGGTTTTGAAAAGCCAACCACTGCAAAAATCCAGACATACCTATTACATTCAAAATCTTCACAGTAAAATGTATTTCTTTATACACACAACATGCACCTAACCATGGAGTCAAATCTGTGGCCCAGCAAGGTCCTTGGAAGGATTCCTACTGCTTTCAGTGGGATGTTATGTGGGGATTCCATCCACAATGCAAACTGAATGTAGTTTTCTGTACAGAGATCTGGAGGTCTGCCATACAGAGCAGAACTGACTCCTTTGGTGCTCTCTGTAGTTTCGTCTTACTACGTGTCAACACTCACCTTGCCATGCTTCTTATTACAAACCCATTCACCATCATACACTGCTCCACTGGCATATATGAACTTCCCATGTCCATGTCGTTTCCCATTTACAAAATCACCTATGTATTCGTTCCTTAAAGGATACTGAGACGCAGGCATTCTCTTCAAAAACCAGATGTGGATCCCATACCCGTGCTGAAAAACAGTTTGTGTGTCTAAGAAAAACCAAACATCTGCAGACAAGCTACTACTGCTATAGGTCCAGACTTCAAAAAAGGAGAATCACTTTTAAGTCACAGTTGGCAAAGCTCTCAAATAAAAGCACCCAGCTGATAGCTGCAGTACTTCAAACCACACTCAGAGCCATATTCTCCAAAGGTGCATGGGAGAAGTGCTCAGAGAACACACTGAATCAACACATACTTGAGCAAGCTCTACCAACAGGACTCCTAAAGGCACCCTTCCTGTCTGAATCCCTTTGGCTGTAATGCTGAACAGGCAGGTGAGGAACACCGTGCCAGACAGACCCATGATGTTGCAAAAGCTAGACTCCTTCTTAAGAATTTTATGCAGAGTGAAAAGACAAGAGAAAGTAGCTCATGTTCTTTTTCCAACAGAATAGAAAATGGAACGAACAGAAAATTCCAGAAATCATCTCCTTCCACCCTGAAACCTTAACAGCATGGTCTAATATTTCACAGGTGACACAGACATAAATTGCTACATATACTCACTCACTGCTGAAGTCATATCTCAAGCTAAGTGTAGTCACACTTAACGGATTTTTTTTTCATTAAAAAGGTGCATATTTTCCATTAGAGTATTAAATTATTATTTTGTAAGACTAAGTCAACAGCCTCTTAGCAATCTGAATACTGCAGACTTCTTACGAGCATCAACTTACGATAAAAAGCATACTTACACTATCTCAACTGGCAAAGAACATATAAAGCTCCTTTGATATTGCACAAAACTCCCTTATCTAGTTTTACTAGAGCAATGGACAGATGCTGAACTAAAGAGGTTGCTGAGGAAGAAATTACTACCTGTATGCCATGCACCCACTGTCCCATATACTCTTGATTAACTGTCAACCATCTCATTCTTCCTTTCCCATGACGTACATTTTTCTCCCACTGACCTTCATAGATATTTCCAGACTTATAGCTGAAAGAAAATAATAAAAGTTAATGGTTCATTCATACTAAATTCTAAATGGAACTTATGAAAGCAAGGTTTCTACAAAACTCACTGGTCATGAATGCAGAATTTATTAAAGCTAAATATAAGCATT
Source organism: Lathamus discolor (assembly GCF_037157495.1). Classification (NCBI taxonomy): domain Eukaryota; kingdom Metazoa; phylum Chordata; class Aves; order Psittaciformes; family Psittacidae; genus Lathamus; species Lathamus discolor. Next base: position 84,630,833 of record NC_088889.1, on the reverse strand, counting down.
AATTTCAAAGTTGGCTCACTGAGACACACATACAAAGGTTTGATTGCACCCACTGTTTAACTATTTTTAACTTACAGACCACTGTAAAAATATTAACCAGTTCTTTTTTTCCAAAGAGTCTTCACCATAGATAATCAAAGTATTCTTTTATGTATAATTCCAGAAATAATTCATCTATTCATAAAAGCAGCTCCATTTGTTCAAATCATTTATTTGTTTTTAAAATGTTGATTTGTGGTTTACCAAACCTGATTTTGCATTTTGTCTTTAGACATTCATTTGTGGGAATAAGCAGTACAAATGTATCAACATAAAAATGTAAGTTATAGAGAAGGTCTATTTTATTATTATAAAGCAGCTTGTACAATTATTTATCCCACTACAGAAAGTGCACACTACTATGAAATGGTAGCATGTGTATCTATTTTAAACAACAGGAGAAACTGTATGATAACACATGTAAAATAAAAAAATATGAAGACAAGAACGAATGCTATGACATTTACCGTCTCATTCCCCATCCTTCTTTGACATCATTTACCCAGTCACCTGAATACCAAGAAGTATGTTTCTGGTCGTAATAAATGGTACCCTGAAACAGACAGTATAGTAAATTAAAAGACCTAAACATTCATCTATATTAATAAAATACAGGTGTCCACCAAAAAAAACCCACCCAGCCTATTACATCAAATTCTACCATGCTTTTCAAACCACTTGGAAACACTTTCAGAGAGCTAACTTTGGCAACTTAATCACAGCAGCCAATCTGAGGGAGATCAGTTTTCTGACTCATTCAGAATTTAACTTCAAATAGTAAGTCTACAGCATTAATTTTTCTGTCTTTCTCTGTCTGACAGCTTCCTCTCTGAACAAACTGGACAGACCTCTGCACTGGTGATCATCCACTGCAGTCCGTGTGATTTTTGTGTGTCATTAGTGACACCCTAAAAAAACCCTACATTATTAGAATGGATCTTCCTCACGTGCTGAGCATCGGTCTTCAAGATGTCAGGCCCAGAAGTTTCTCAGTTTGGATGCACAAAACACAGACAGATAAAAGCACTACTTGCCTTTAACAAGTTGGAAGCAGGTGTCACTTACACTCGATCTGGCAGTAATTATCATACTTGGTCTGCTTAACACATTTGGGAGATGGGATTACTTTGTCATTACTGGGAAGTGAATTGACCTGTCATTGCTATGTGGCTACTAATGCAGTCAACACTTTTGACTTTCATCATCTTTGTGGAGCAGCATAAAGGATAAAACATGTAATAAACCAATTATTCTTTTCAGATACTGTTCATTCCTTCTAGCACAAAAAGATCCCACCCCAATTCACAACTCCAGAGAAGATCCTCAGGAAAAAGAAATCTCTACAAAGTGTAAGGCCATGCAACAGCATGAAACATTTTTGCAAAACCTCTGCACAAGAACACTTGCTATTTCAGACAGTACATGGACACCAAATGAGAAGACCATGCTCTGATTTGGTGTTTTTTCTTACCTTTCCATGTCTTTTGCCTTTATACCAATAGCCAATGTAAGAAACAGGATGAATACCGCTCCTGAAAAATCCAAATCCATGCCTAACTCCATCCTTGATTGATCCTTCGTAAACACTGCCATCATTCCATGTATAACGGCCACTAAACATCTGCACATTCTTAACAAATGTTCCCTAAAAAGTTAAATAACAACATTTAAAAAAATAAGACCAACTGTCTGGGAAAAGTCAGTCTTGTGATTGAAACCCCTGCCATAGTTCTGCAGTAGCCACCTGAACTGTGCCAATTACTGCAACCTATCTACTGTCCTTGAATTTACACTTCTAACAGGCTATAATTGTGTTGAGTTATAAATTGAAGTGCACTTTACCTCATACTTTACTCCATCAGCCCATGTGTAAGTCCCTTGTCCATGCATAAGGCCTTCAGAAAACATGCCCTTCAAAATAAAGAGAACAGCATCATTTGCAAATTTATTCTTACCACAACCAAAGCCTACAGCGACTGTAAGACTTCAAAAGAATTACATATTGTCATCCTCCAACTACCCATTTCAAATGAAGAGCTTTCATGTCAGAAACCAACAGAGCTTTCAATGCTTATACATTCTGAGTGCTCAACCTCCATCTACATTAAAAGAAGCAGATTGCCTGTTCTAGAGAAAGAACTTGACCCACTACTATTTTTTTTATTAATTTATAGACTCACCTTATATGTATTTCCTCCCTCAAAACATGCAAATCCTTTACCCTCATACAATCCATGGACTTTTTCACCTTCATAGCTACAAGGAAAACAAACTAAAGATGAAGGTTTCCTGTCACTACCAGTAGACATAAATCACAACATATATACAATAAATCACCTTTGATTTACCATGGTTTACACACAAACCGGTTGCTGCATCCTGTGTAGAAAACCAGACTACAACAAAATTTCAGAATTTTTGTACCTTCCTTGTAGTAGGTCACATAATTGTTGTGTTGCCTCAAACCTGTATTTCGTTCAATTAAGAAAACAAGACACATAGGTAGTATTTAAGAAGGAAGCATATAAGAAGGACATGAAGCTGTTGGAACAAGTCCAGAGGAGGGCCACAAGGATAATCAGGGGGCTGGAGCACCTCTCACATGAAGACAAGTTGAGAACACTGGGGCTGTTCAGCCTGGAGAAGAGAAGCTGCTTGCAGACCTCATAGCAGCCTTCCAGTATCTGAAGGGGGCCTACAAGGATGCTGGAAAGGGATTCTTTATTAGGAACTGTAGTAACAGGACAAGGAACAATGGGTTCAAATTTAAACAGGGGAAGTTCAGGTTAGATATAAGGAAGAAGTTCTTTGCTGTGAAGGTGATGACGCACCCAAAGAAGTGGTGAATGTTCCCTTCCTGGCAGTGTTCAAGGCCAGGCTGAACAAGCCCTTGGATAACAGAGTCTAGAGTGAGGTGTCCCAGCCCACGGCAAGGCATTGGAATTATACGAGCTTTAAGGTCCCTTCCAACCCTAACCATTCTGATTTCCTAGCTTACAACTAGGCAACCTGGCCACATGAAACATTATATATATTCCCCTTGAACTACCAAAGGATTTGGCTAACACTGCTATTCACCTGCTTCCTCAGTTTAGGATATTCTCAAGAGACATCAGCAGCCTTAAACATTAAAAGGCAGTAACAACTGAACTTTAAATGACATAGCTATGTTTTCCTCACCAACTGCCAGTATACATAGACAAAACTTCACACAGGAGAACAAGCTAAAAGAATGAATCTTTTGGCAGGCAGACAGCACCAGCAACACTCCAGGGTGCAAGAAGGCAGCAGAATTTCACATATATCACTAATAAGGTGTCATGGCCATTAGGTCTGAATAACCCGATTCCCTGACTCAAATTGAAAGTTAAATCTGTGTTTGTATGACACTGGGTACACCAGAGATACTTAAATGAGAATTCCTGACTGAACTGGTGTATATGTAACAAGCATACCTTTTTACAATAAGTTGAAAAAGAATAGGCTCCTCATGGTACTGAGGAACATCTTGGACTAGAGGTTCCTCTACCTCCTCTGGTTCTTTATCCAGTATCACTGAACTTGCCCCCGTTTCTTCCTCTTCATTCACGATGGTCGCCAAGTCTGTCAGCTTTGTAGCACTACCCTCAGCTGTGACTTCTTGTGAAGGCACAGGAGGGTGTGAAGTTTCTTCTGTCTTCCTGACATCTTTCTTCTTATCCTCTGCCATAATTACTGAATTGTCTCAACGTGTACCCTTCTGAACATCTACTCTGTTATGTAAAGATGTTTTCCCTTTTAATCTGAGAAAAATAAACAAAACCCAAACAGCTAACTACATGGAAAATTACACATGCATGTATTTACCTTACTTCTGTAATAACTATTCCTCCAGGCAGCAATTTCAGCTTGTGGTAGACAGCAAGCAGGGCTGTGACCTAACTCTCAAGAAGTTCATCAAAACCACCATGGCCTGAAAGTTTTGTTAGCAAACTTACTTACGCTACGTGGAAGTCTCCATCTTCATTACATCTTTACGTGTCTAGATTTAATCAAGTAGCAAAGCTGAAAACCATTTCTCAAATATATGAGTTTGGTGAGTTTCTGGAAAGTGACAGCTGCATTGATTTAATTTGCTTTCAAAGTTGTGAGTGCAGATTGACCCAAAATGTAGAACAGCCACTCTCACACGGTTATCTTGCTAGTTAAGATGAAAGTTACAGGACACTTGAACAGCTGTAATCACAACTCCCCCTCATATCACAGTTTGACCATCACTGGTTTGTAACACAATCAATCCCCCCGCTCCAGGGGCGAGAGACGGCCGCCTCAGGAAACCGCCATGTTCTCACCACCACTTACTTCCAGCCAGCGCTTCCTTACACCCGGGCAACTACAGCATCGGATCACCTGCCCGCAGGGCCCAAGTGGAGGAGTGAGGGGCAGCGAGGGCAGCCCGTGGCCAGAGGCTGTCCCGCCTGCGGAGCAGCCCCTGCGGGTTCCGCAGCCCCCCACCTAACGCCTACGACCGCGGGCCCGCGCCACGCAGCCGCAGTATGGCGAGCACTACCGTAGCCATGGCGACCGCGCCGCGGCCCGGCTACTGCCTGCCAGGGCCCGGCCCCCCGCGGTCACAGAAGTGCCCTCGTCGCTACCCCGCAACGGGAGCTGCTCCTGCAGCCAGCGCGGCCCCTCCTTGCGGAGATTAACGCTGCATTACGCCGGAGAACAGGGGAACGGCCGTGTCTGCGTTCGATTTAATGCAGAGAAACCAGGGCTGCGAATACCGGTTACAGACGCTGCACATACAGAGGGTTTATTCACACTCACAAGCGTAAGAGGTACAGAGAAGGTGCGCACGGCTTCACCTGAGCCCCCACACATCAGCCACACTAGGGTCACCTGTCACCCTGAGCAGTAAATCGAAGTGCTGATGTGAAGGCATCACTCAGGTCACACCTTGGTACTACAGAAACGGAAGAGCTGAGCGGTATGTTTTAATGGATTACTGACTTAAAAAGACAAGTTTTCTAACTAATTTGATTCTACCAAGATAGAATTTAGACTGACCTGATCAGCAGCGCTGGGTGAGACAGTTTTTATCCCTTCATTCTCAGAAATGAAAACTCCCTGTACTTGAACAAGAAGTGTTTGGAACATGGATGGGAATGATACTAATTGAAAGTAAATATGCCAGACGATTTATTCTATTGAAGCCTTAAACACAGATCAAACTAACCATTAAATGCAACAGTAATACTTGAATTATCTAATGAAACACAGCTTTAGTGTAAGTAAAAAAATCCATAAAAGTATTTACATTTTATTTAAATATCATACACAGGATGTAAAAACATAGAAAGCTAATGTTTGTTTTATGGCTTTACAACAGACCTAAATCACATTACACTTTAACAACGAGTATATTTGCTACAAATGAGGTTCACCTACTCTTGATCTTTGTATATAAAGTCATATTTATTTTCTAAAAGTCTTGATTGCAAAATACAGTAAATCGCAATAAAAGAAATGTTATTTACATGTGAATTCCGGTACGTTGAGACTGTTGACTTGGTAACAATGAAACCCTGCTGAATGCCTTTAAGTGTTATTGCCTTCAAATGTGAAGACTGACTAAAATTTTTTACTCAAAATAAAAGTTATCGTAAAAGCTCAAAATGTCACCAAGAATTAAAATCAAACTGACTCATTCTGTTGAAATCAAGTCTAAACTGACTATGTGTCTCATAGTAGGCCTTCCATGGGGGCAGTTCCAGGGATGCTCAATCTCACCCATATGGGTGATCAGTTTTCTCATTTCCTGCACATTCAGTGCAGTTCCAATCATCACCTGCAAGTAAAGGTAAAAAAAAACCCATATTATTTTCTTTCTCCATATAGAAAACCGACACAGGTAAGAGCAGTTCTTCAGCTACTACAGTAAATAAGTACTGTGCAAGGCATTAAAAGAACTACAAGATGATCAGGTACAAATACAGCTAAGTTTGTTTCTAAGTTCACTAGTTTGAAGCATATGAAAAACTACCAGAAGTTTTTCCCAAGTTACACTAGACAAAAACATATTGAACAAAACGGAGGGTGTTAGCTGTTGACACTCAACAGCAAATAAACTTCCCTGCAATACACATAGATATACAGATACAGCCAGCTATAATACAACAGAAAAGACAGTATTTACTTGAAAACAGCCATCAGGTGCAGTACTTACAGACTTTCTGCAAGCTCGAGAAGCAAACATCTGCCTGATCCTAGAGGGCCTACACATGACTCCAGGGCAGTCACTTAACATGAAGATCAACTCATCTATGTCTTGTGGACCAAAAGTCCAGTTTTTGCTTGTTGGCAACGATATCAATTTAACTCTTCGAGTTACGGGAGCTGAAAGATTTGCAGTAATTAATGAAGAAACAAAACAGAGCACTACAGGAAATTACTTCTTGAGTGAAAAACTACTTAGATGCATAGATATGATGTGATCTGCATATATGATAAGGTTTAAATTTAGTCTTTTGATCGATGTTGCTAACTAACCAAAATGGTAACTATGGCAGATATCCTTTTAACATTAAGAAATAAATTGCTTGCAGACTTAAAAGCAGATAGATCCAATCTCTAACAAACCCTCTGATTTCAAAGAGCAAAACATTTATGGAACTAGTTTGAGGTTATGTGACTACAAAATAATTAAGGATTTTTGTTGATAAGAGATTAATAATGAACAGAATTTTAGACAAAAAATTGAGATTCTGGAATTAAGAATATGGAAGAAATCTGTAGTGACTTCCCAAATATCAAAGTGGAAATGAAGAAGTTAAGATTTTGTAAAGGACTATATGTAAAAAAACCCTGAAAATCTTGAGTGCAGAATTGCATGGAGCAAAGAAAAACAGTGTTTCATTACAAGTTCAAGGACCTTGAGGAGAAGTATGAGACTGATAAATGAACTCTCTGGATCAGAAGAGTAACAACTAACTTCAGAAAGATGAGGAATGTAGAAGTAATTTTGAAGAACTCAGCAAAACAGAAGGTAACTGTGTTCCTACGGGGGCTTTGTTCACTTCAACACTAAAAAATAAAAATCACACCCCCTGAGGTAAGGGACACTTGTCCTCAGAGACCCTTACTCAAAGAGTAAGAGAATGTAAGACAATGATCGTAGATACAGACTGTTACGTATAGGGAAAACACTTATTTTCACTGTTTTAAATGTGTAAAAGTGGATAGCCAGCAGACTGTGTTACAACCTAGTGCCCATCTCTGTGCAGACATGGAATAAACAAGTATTTCTACTCTGTCTCTGCACACTGGGTGAAGGGGACAACAGTAACACAGCACTTTGGTGATCCTTGCTATATAAAGAAAATAAGGAGCTTGCAAGTTATGCAATTTGCTCAGAAGTACAAAGCAAGTCAATGCCAAATCCATAAGGAAAACCCAAGAGCATCACTTACCAATGGTATCTATTAATTTAAAATAAAATTAATAAGTTTATTATATTAAATTTATTAATATAGATTTATTAATACATAAATAGATTGAACCCTGCTGGAATCAGCAAGTGTACTAGTAAAACAAAAGGATTTGAACATAACACATCCTGTTAACTCCAAAGGGCCTTCAGAAACTTCTGTAAAAAGCTGGAGAGATAAATACTCTACAATGTTCTGTTAAACAGAGCAAAGAGACCACAGAATCATAAATCTTAAAAACCAGACAAACTATGGAGTGTAGTACATATTATTTCAAAGTTTCTGACAATGACCTAAAGGGACTTTTGCATAATAAATGACATGAAACTGTTCAACTTTTTTACTTTCAGCAATTCTGGCCCAAACTCACCATTCTCATTTATAATAAAATCAAACCCATTTTTTCTGAATATTTCCAGGTTTTCAATCAGTATATTTTCATTTACAGCCGTTAGATTGAGATTTTGAGGCCTGAAAGAGAGAAATACATGGTAGTGCATCACTACATAGCGCAGATCACTTAAGACATGTTTGAGAAGCAATCCAGAGCTATCAGTACAGAGCTCTCTACCAAAACATTTCACTTTGCTTTGTTAAAAAGATCTCACTACTGAACTGATCACTTTTAAGTGGTACTCAGCAGAGCTGGGCTGGTTGGGCAGCACTCCCTGTTGCAACAGCAGCTCCAACATCCGCACATCCGCACTGTATCACTATCCTTACCAAACTGTGGGTTTCTATGTAAGCCCATCATGAAATCTGTCTGACCACCGATTTGCTGCACAGCTACAACTGGGTTAGTGGAATTTATTTCTCATGTGAAGACTGACTCTTTGAAATAGAGACTATAAAAAATAACTTTCACCTTCAGTGTTTTGCATGTGCTACATGAATATAACCATAAATATCCTTCTGAAACCTTGAATTAAACTTTAAAATTATTATTGTTAAAATACTGAAAATACTCACACTATCAGCTTCTGACCTTGAAGAACAGTGTGTTGTTGTAACATCTCAAAGTTGTACTTCTCATCAGTAGCATGTTGGTCAATTATGAAAAGATCAGAATTCAACTTTGCTATAATAAACCCTAAATTGAACTGGCCAATGATTTCCATTTTTGCAAACATTTCTTTACTGTATATAGAAAATACAAACAGGTAAGTTACATGTCATCAGCTATCATGTTAGACTGTAAAACTTAAAAACATCTTTTTCTCCCTGCCAAACACAATACATAAAAGAAAGAAAATGTCATTTAAGCAGGCTATGAATGTAAAGAAGTACAGTTATCGGGAATATGCCACTGACTGATGAGGCCATTTCTGGCAGAACACAATCTTATTAAGACAGGACTTGCTTAGGATTCTCTCACTTTAAGCACAGCCACTGATGATAATAAAATTAGAAATGGGCAGTATAGCAATAGTCCAAGTAAATAACACCAAAGGCAGCATCACAGTTTTGAAGTAAGCTGACATTGGCCTTTTTTTTGCAATTACAAGGCTTTCCTAACACTTTTTTTTTTTTTAATTCAAAATTAACACATCATAGACTTTTATTGTCCAGTGACCACCTGAATGTAACTTATATTCACAGCCATGTTTTACCCAATTTCAAATTCACAAGAGGGAGATATATGACTTATCCAGTCTTTTCAGAGTTACTTGTCAAGAAATTCAACACTTCTCTGACTACACGGCAAATTACAAGTCTGAACTAAGCCAAATTTAGGATGTTTGTGGCCTTTTTAGTGTCTTTTTCCACATTCTGCTTGCATTTAGTTTGAACAGCTGCTCTGCCAGGTAAAATAACTTGTCAAATGGACATTTTAATGACATAAGTTAAATAAAGGACATATCCAAAACTAACAGGTTTAACCTCCTCCCAATCCCACAAGAGGTCTTATATTTTCCCTGAACTATTTTTGTTAATTGATGAATACAGTATGTTAAGAAGGTGAAAATACCTGATCTCTTTTCTCAATTCATCTTCTGCTACTTTATTTTCTCCAGGACTAATTTTTGCTTTAAATCTTCTGTAATTTTGTGTTTCTGTACTTTTCTGTTGTTGCTCTATTACCTTTTTTACCTTTTCCACTAAAACCTTCATAGAGAATTCAAGTGGCACAGTTTTCCTTTCAACTTTCACCAGAACATCAACAGTTGGCTTATAGTTCGCAGTATTCTTCAGTTCAGGACATTTACCTGCCTTAAAGTTGTCCACTTCACTGCTAAAGCTTCTGCTTTTAAAACGTTTTATTCTTGGAGAAGAACTATCAGATTCTTGAGATAACTTATTTTGATCAGTCCAGTCAATCCTTTGATTTAACTTATGTTCAGCACCCAAGACGTGAGCATCACATTCCAACGATTTCTCACTACATCCAACAGTTCTAAAACATTCATTTTGAAGTTGCTGTTCTGAGCTACAGAATTCTTCATCACAAAGATTCATTACACTTTCGTTATTGACACAGCTCCCAGTTTCTGGTGTGCTACATCCAGCATCTGACTCAGAAGTGCTACAGAATCCAGAATCTGCATTATCTTCCAATTTCCTCAAATATCTGCTTGGAGTTGACATCTTTAAGTCCATCTTATGGCAACTCTTGGACTCCCTAGTCAAGACAGCCTTCTGACTCTTCACGGTACTCCAATTGGTATCAAGTGACATTTGTCTAGGGGAGCTGAGCTGCTGTTTTACCTTTCTAGGGCTTCGAAAATCATTCTCTGTTGTTTGACTGAGAGAGAATGACTCCCTTAATCTGGAAAGAGTCATTATTCTTTTTCCTTCACCACTTAGATTTTCAGTTTCAGAGTCAGGCAACATTTCTACCTGAGGCTTTTCTGTCTCTTCAGGAAGTGTTTTCTTGACATTGCCTAACAAAATCAGAATAAAGAATATTTCAAGATTCTAAGTTAGCTGGAAACATTAATTAAACTATGTGTTTTAGTAAAGTCAGTGAAAAGAGAGGTAGAAGAACAGCAAACTCCTTAAAGGAGCCCTTATGGTTCAGACAATGACTGAATATGGGGCTGAAATGCAACACACACACAAAAAAAAAGGCAGTTACATCTTTAAAAAACGTAACAGTACTTATGTGGATGAATTTGTGACCTCTTTAAAAGGGAATAGCAATCAGCATGTCCGTTTCTATTATCGAAAGAGTTTAATGATTGAGCAACAATGAAAAGTGAACTGCTCTTATACCTTAATGGTCACTACAAAAATGCGTTGGCAAGGTGCTAAAGTGCTGGCACAACAGATACTTGCAGTGTATGTGATTTTGTGTAGATAATGAAGAGAATCTTCAACCTCAGAAACTGTCAGTCCAACACATATTTTACTAAAGTTAAAATAACAGAATCAGGCTACAGCTGATCCTGTAAGTCAGTAAAAAAAAGAAATTAGAAGGGGTTCTGTTGAAATAAATTAGGGGATGAGGTGGTGCTAACCCTGAAAAGCAACTTTGAAAGACTATACAGTCACAAGAGAATCAGCAATTCCTGCAGTTATCATGAGAGAACCGAAGTTCAAAATCCAACAAACTCTTATTCAAATTTCAGATTTTGCTTGTAAGGCCATAACCATTCTTTCTTGAGGACATTTAAATAAAGGAATCAGATTTCTTCCATCATCTCGGGAGAAGTCTTTTTCAGTTTGTGTTAGCTTTTTCCCCCATAAAGTTGAAAGTAAAACATGTCATGCTGGCATGTGTAATTTCCATAGCAATCACTTTATAACTTTGGGTCCTCACTTATTATTTGATGCCAGTAACAATCTTTCAGTTTAATAACACATGAAAAATCTGCCCTGAAAGATACATGAATTAACAGCCAGACATTTTTTCCTTTCTTCGCTGGGTTTTTAAAAACACATTTTTCTATTTTCAAATCTCTACCATATATCACACACAAAATTTTCACATTTTGTCCCTTACCTGCAGCATCCAGAAGTTTCTGATTGACATGCAGTTTGTTAACGTCGCTCCCGAACATCTTCATCAGAGATGTTTTTAAAATTGCTAATAAAAGCTTCTCCTCCTGAAGTAAAATTTGCCTTTTGTCTGGAGTTACATTGATGTCAATGCACTCTTACAGAAAAAGGAAAACAATCACACTTTAAATGAAAAATAAAAAAAGAAATCCACCCTTGGATCAAAGTCAGTTTTCTGCCATTTCAACCCCCTTATTTTTATTTCACAGGATTAAAACCAAAGCCACAGTTAACATTCACAGTAAGTCTGCAAATTAATCTTTTACCTTTCCTCAACATTCCAGCAAACAAAACAGAAGCTAATTCTGTGCAGTAACACAGTACAAGTTTTCCTCTAGTTAAGCTAACCACAAGATTGCCTTTTTCTCATTACTTGAGATAAGTTACTTTTGAGTACAGAAAAAGTAGAGGCAGAGAAAAGTGGAACCACAGCTAGACCTCACTTCTCACTCATCAACGGAAGATCACAGAATCACCCCAGTGCAGGAAGTCATGCAGATAAAAAAGTTATGATATTCTCAAAATAAGTACAATTTATTCTTCAATTAAATTACAGACTTTACTGAAGCTACTGAAAATTATGCGTAACTTACCAGAATCTACAGAAATGTTAAGGGCTACAAATGGATACTGGTTTTTATTGTATACATGATAAACTTCATTCACAAGTTTGACAACCTGCAGAGGTGAAAAAACAGTAAGTGCCAAAACTATTATCTTCTATTTCCCATCAGTATGTGTTACTTAACCTCCTTCAAAACAACTAATGAACTAAATCATGAGTGAGTTTTTGTTCATACAAATAGACATAATGAACACAAAACCTTAAGATGCAGAAACTTGCAGCATCAAGCCACAAATACACGTATCAGCTACTCATCTGGTGGCTTTCTGAGAGTATCAAACAAGCTAGGCACTGGTGATTTTAGAAAAATAAAACCCTCACCTTTGCTGGATCACATGGACGTTGGTTGATAAAGAAAAACTGCCTGTCTGTTGCACTCCTTCCAACACCATGATCACAGCGAGAGATGAAGCCTGTAATACTGTTGAATAACAACAACAGTAAGGTAAAATGGAGCAGCAAAAGAAAATTTTTGGACTTTGAGCATATTTAATGGATGAGTATTTTATAAAGGGCTAAAAGAAGCACTATTATACAGCATCAGTACATATGTGAACTTCTTTCTTCTCCTAATTCTTTATCTGACAAAGGCTACATGTTCAGCTCCAAAAAGGCATCAGACAATTGAAAGAGTAGCTCACTGATTTCAAAAGAAGTGGCTTTTGTTTTTCTGCTCTGAAACCAGAAGATGACAGGTCAGTTATGAACTTTCATTGGTCAGATACTGATGCACCTATTTGCCAATAAATCTCACATATAATGAGAGATTAGAAAAGTACACTTAAAGACAGTAAACAGTAATTACATGAACTGATTCACATTCATCCGGTATCATTTCTAAGTAACAAAACCAAAGAAATACAGGTATAAATAACAGATACAAATTCATCATCCAGTTACTCAGGGTACTGATAAAGGTGACATTCTGCTGAAGATTACAGTAATATGTAACTGACTAGGATACAAGGAATAGTAGTTTTGCTCTTCCCACTCATCTGATTAGCAACATCTTAGGCCTCAGTTAACTTTTTTAATCATGTGATGGTCCTTCCCCAAATCACATACTAATATCTACTCTGATGTTCTTAGTCATTTTTAATACTATTAACTACCACCTTTCTTTTTTTTATGAGTTTCGGGTTATGGTAAAATTCCATTGGCAACAGTGTTTTATACTTTTCTAATTACCTATAAAGATTCTGTGGCATGTCAGCAGCGTTAACTCCATATTCTTCACAAACAGCTTCATGAGGAGGTAGCTGAACAAAAGGAATGAGGCTCTGCAACTAAAACAAGGAAAAAAAAGGAAATGAAACATTTTTTCCTTCTATTTTATTATCTATCATCCTTAAAATCCATTTGATAAAATGGTGGGGTTTTTTGTTCTCATCATTTAATATCACTACTCTCGCCTCAGTCGATTCACAGACCCTTACTTGAAAATATACATACGCAGAACAACAAAATAATTTGGACTCTCCAGCTACATTTAAATACACAAGCTTATCAAGCTTTATACAAAACCAAAAGGCAAAGAATAATAGAAGTTTCTCTTGAGATAACAATAAAGCTATTAGAAAAGTTGTTATTTGAATCACAACCTGCCTAAGTACAGGTATGTTTACTATAAACGTTTTCCCAATCATGCCTCTATTATTTTTCTTTCATTAGAAAATCTTCCCTTGATTATACATTAAAGTATTTGATATTATATAAGCAAGCTATAAGCAAAGCATTCTGTTCGGGTAAAACTGAGTTTTCAGCTATGTTCGTTGCTATGTGGAAAGATAAAGTTACATCTTTCATCTAGTCTTTCAGCCACAGCATGACCAAGGCTTTGAAATCTCTACATGGGCACTGTGAAGGCAGAAAGCGCTTATCAACAACCAGCAGCTGTCTATCACTCAATATTCCCTACGGTTGTAATAATACAGTTGTAATAATACCGTTGTAACCCTGTTTCCTAAATAATTTCTCTTGCATCAAAACATCTGTAATCAGATTTAGAAACTTCAAGACAATCTGTGGAGGCTGAACTGTTTCTCCTTCTTCAACCTGTGGGGTGTGCTACAAGTCAACACATGCTCCATTCTCTTAAGGTCTTTACAGGTTTCCTACACCTCCTCTGTTTATTAGATATCAGAAATGTCTCTGAACAGCTATATGATCTCTCCTCTCAATAATAAAAGCAATACCTGTTTTTGCCCAAATACTGCTCCAATGTTTTCCTTTAAACTAGGATTCCCAGTAGTGGACACAACAGAACTTTTTTTCCCTTGGCCAACTTGATTAGTACAGTTAATCCTCACTCCTTTTGAAACAATACAGTATGCCTGCAATAGCTGGACCATTTTTGCATATTCCTATTGAAGAAAAAGAAAAGTTCACACTTTGATGAAATGTCTCTTTTTAAAAGAAAACATTCAATATTCGCAGGTAACACAAAAAGAGGGTGGGGGAGGGGGTTTAATAATTCTTTTATACCTTTACAAACTAAAAAAATTAGATGTGAAAAATAGTGCTTCAAAAACAATCTTTACAAGACTGTTATTTAGCCATAATACAGCAGTCCCTGATTTCAAAACACACAAAAGTGATCATGATATAGATTCTTTTTAATATCTGAACATTTGAGAATGCACCTCTAAAACCAACCACTTCAAAATACAAGATGAAAGAATACAGGATCACTGTTTTCTTATTTGATTAAGATACAAGACAGGTACAAATAGTCTGAACAAAAATCAGTGTATTCTCAGAGAACTGAGTACAGTTCTCAATGCAGTATCAGCAGTGAATAAGGTCTGGGGTGACAATCCTTTGAAATAATTTCTGATCTAACATACCTTTTTAATGTTTCTTTGAAATTCCTTATGCCGCACGGGCAGAGTATAAAATAACTGCTGCATGTTCACAGTTGTTCCTTGTGGTCGTGGAAAATGCGTTTTCTGAGTAATTTTACCATTGTGATCAAAGACCAACCGAGTCCCAACCTTTGCAGACTTATGACAGGTAAAAATGGTAATATCACTAATGGAAAGGAAAAGGGAACAGAATTATATGCTGAGCACTGTATTTTCTTACCCATTCCTCATCCCCTCATCACCTTATCAGGCATAAAAACCATACCAATACTATTCATTTAATCAAAACTAACTCTTTACCACATACAACTAAAGCATACCTAGAGAATAGTGCAACATTTTCCTAGCTACAATGCAAGCATTTTTACTTGTATCCCTTTCATTCTCCTATAAAATACAATGTTAAAAGTATGGTTTTGTTGGACAGGACATTTCTCATACTAACACATAACAGCAGAATATTCTTGATCACAGAACTGTGCACAAAAGCTGTGCTATTTCAAATGTGCACTTTGGGAGTTTAAGTACAGTTTTAATGAGTAACAGCCTGGCAAACAGCTCTTAGATGTTACAGTGCTTTGCATCAGAGGATCAAACGCTTATGCAAATGCACAGTTCCACCCTGTACAGATCTGCATACTTAGGAATGCTGAATGTTATACATACAAGGACCAATAAGGTATTTAGAATCATAGAATCATTTCAGATGCTTAGAATCATACAATAATTTTGGTTGGGAAGGACTCAAGATGTCATGCAACCTGTTGCTCAAAATCAACCAAACATTAAGAAACAGGAAGTTTTCAAAGCCTCATTTTATCAATAACAGTAAACTGAAAAGTTGGATTCAGTTATTTTTCTGCATATAGTAACTTCCTACTAATAAGAAGTTTAATAGTAATACCTTAATGCACACAGTGAACTCAGAGCTTCACCTCGAAACCCAAATGTTTCAACATGTATGAGATCAGAAAAATCTTGTATCTTTGATGTATGATGTTTCAGAGCTGGAAAAAAATGTTTGAAATATTTATTTTACTTCTAAGTGACACTGGTCTATGCAAGTAGATTCTGCATGCACATCAAGAAGCAGAGAGCCTTCTGCATATTTCTTTTCCCCTTGTCCTATAAGCCAGATCTCTTTAAAATCCTCAGATACACCCTTTAATCCATACTTTCACCTAAAATTCATACAGCATTATTAGTACATGCATTACAAGATGCCTGGGGGCAGTACACAGTTCTGCCTTTGCTGCTGATGTACCTGTCACAGATTTCTGCTCCCATTTCATACAATTTAGAACTAGCAAACGGAAAACATGACAGTCACGTATGCAGTGTTGGTTCACTTGCAGCAACTGTTCAGGTTTATAAGTCACCTTTCAAAAGCAGTCACTTCCACAAAGCTCAACACCTTCAACAGTGACTCAATGACTCAACATGACTGAATCTAAATAAACATTTATAGGGCTTTCTCTGCTATAATTTTTTTCTATCAGTATTTGTTGTACTTAAATCAGCAATCAAACCAAAGGCTACTTTTGAGCTACTAGAACTATAACCACAATAGCACTACAGCAGCCCAGTCCAATTTTGCTCAAGTCTTGCACATCATGCATACATTATATAAAGATGACTACCTGTTAAAAATTATTAACCTTAGGAATTTAGGTGTTTTCATTTGTTTGTTGTTTTTAAGTAGCTTTATCACTGAAAACAATCCTTCAGAATGTCCAAATACAAATTATGAAAAAGGTTCAACTTACTCAAGCCTTCAAAGTTTTCCTCTTTCACTCCACATCCATTATCTGAAACCTCTATCAGTTCGGCTCCATAATCTTTCAGTTTTATATCTACAAAAATGAGTGAAGTCCTTTATTTCTGTAGGTTCATACACAATATTCAGGATTAATTTTGTACTTTAAGTAACTTTACCAGATAATGGTTTTCTATGTCAAGTTTGAAGAACAACAAAAATATCTTTGACGATCAGGGGCTGGAGCACCTCCCGTATGAAGACAGGATAAGAAAGTTGGGGCTGTTCAGCCTGGAAAAGAGAAGGCTGCGTGGAGACCCCATAGCAGCCTTCCAGTATCTGAAAGGGGCCTATAAGGATGCTGGGGAGGGACTCTTCATCAGGGACTGTAGTGATATGACAAGGGGTAACGGGTTCAAGCTTAAACAGGGGAAGATCTGCTACTACGCACTCTGCTTTGAGGAAAAAGAAGTACCTTATAACCCTATGAAATTTAATGAAATTACGATGAAAAGGTTACCAATGCTGGTAGCTCCAGCATCCAGGCTGTTTTCCACCAACTCCTTCACGGCAGTGCCAAGGTTCAGCACAACCTGTCCCGAACAGATCCGATGAACGGACTTACTGTCGATGGGCTTGATGGCTTTGGCCGGTTCAAGACTTAGAAAGAGAAAAGAGACAGAAAAAAACCAAGTAGCATAAAGAAGGTGGGAGATGCTCGCCTCACGGCGACACTCCGCTCTTCTCAAGCGAGGGCAATCAGCGCCCAGGGGCGGGGCGGGGGGCCGCACGCAAATGCGGAGCGTCCGAGGAGTCCCACAAGCCTCCCCACGCAAGACGGGACAAGAGACGGGAACCGAGAAGCCAGAAGCGGGCGAGGAGGCCGCAAAGGCGCCAGCGGCCAGGCGCCGGGCAGCGGCGTGCGAGCGAGGGGCGGCCCCACCACGGCGGGTAAGACTATAGCCGGACACGGCCCGACGCAGGTACCGCTATAGCCCGCTCCGGGCCCCGGGGCGGACACTCACCAAGGCGCTGCCGCCTCCATCAGGGCCCTGGCGGGACGCGCGGCTTCCCTCTCTCAGGACCCCATCCCCACATGCCCCGCCTCCACTCAGTCATTGGTTACTAAGTAAAAGAGCCCGCCAGTCCTAATCAAGCTTTTAACTGTATTGACGCTAATTAGTCAATAGAACAATCCAATCGGAGCTGGTCTTTTGCCCCACGGCGAGTCTCTTGGAGAATTAATGGCTCACGCTGGCCAATAGGAAGACGACAAGGAGGCGGAGCGGCAGCCGCCAGCGTTGATTGGGTGGCGGGTGAGTCAGTAAGGCGCAGATCTCCAGCTTGAGCCAATGGGCACGGCGGGCGGGCGGGCTCACCGGCTGCTGGGAGCGGGGTGCGCGTTCTCGGCGGGTGCCGCCATGCCCATGTACAAGGTGAGGCCGTTCCACGGCGGCGGTGGCGCGGTGCTGGCGGAGCAGTTGCCCACCTGCATGTACCGTCTGCACAGCCTGCACAGCCAGCGCCCGCCAGCGGACTCGCCGCCAACGCAGGTAGGAGCAAGGGAGCAGCGGCTGGGCCCGCCTGGACAGCCAGGGGGAAGGCCCATTGCTCTCGGGAGTGGGCAACGAGCCGGGGCCGCTCTGCTGCAGAGCCCGGCGGACCCGCCTCCGGCCGCGCTGGGCTGGGGTTTGGTGGCGGGGGGAGCTGGGAGAAGGCTCCAGGGCCGGGCACTCGTGATCGCCTGCCTCAGCCCGCAGGAGCGGCGTGGTAGCACAGGCCGCGCGGGTTCCTCCGCGCTTGGCAGCAGCGCTTGCGAGGGTTCAGTAAAAACGGCTTTGTCAGAAAGCTCTCTGTGGTGCTTGCTAAGCTTTCGGTAACTCGCAGCCTGGCTTCTCGGGGCTCTCGCCTGTGGCTCTTGCTGGTTTTACATTGAAACAGGCATTTTTGGGCGCTGGGCCAAGCGCTTGCAACACGGAGCTAGCCCAGCATGCCCTGTCCCGTCCTGCTGCATCGTCACGCTCCCGGCTTTCGTCTCTGCTGTTGAGATGGGAACGAGGCAGCGACACGCTCTCCATCCTGGTGTCGGTTACTGTATTTGACAAAAATGCAAAACATTGTTACATTAATTTAGTTGATTCCAGCCTCTTCCAGTGTCAGGAATGCTTTGGATTCTTCCAGGCTGCTTGTGGCCATTTTTAGCTTGATGCATTAGTCTTTTCAGTGCGTACGTGTTGTGCCCTCGCCCAGGTTGCTGGTGGTGATACCGAGCAGGAGTAGACTTGGGGCAGAACTGCATGGGAATGCTAACAAAGCTGCCCTCCCCCTGCAACCACAGCATTAACTTCCCATCTCCTCCGAGAGTGGTTTTTATTTCATGGAATTGCATAATAGGAAAACGTGTAGGCAAATAATGGTCACTTAGGAGGTGTTTCCATGTCTTACCTTTAAGAATGTTGTGTAAGTGGGTATCAGGATTTCACTTGGATATCTTGCTTGTTATCTCTTTATCCATTAGATTGAAAGGAAGTTTGGTTGATAGGTTGGATTCCATTAATCCTTATTCAGAAAATGGATTATCTATACCAAGATACTACTTTAACATTATTGCAACTTTGTAGACTTAATACTTCCCACAGGAATACATTTTTCATCTTCTAAAAAAGGTAGACTGGTAAGATAAGTGAGATAACATGCTTTGGGATTAACATTTAACAAAGCCTGTCACCTTTTTTTCTGTACAGTTTATATGCGCTGAACCAGAGAATGGCTACAAAGTGTTATTTCATATGATATACCATCCAGCCAAACCTGCAGGTTTTTTTACTTCACTAACTTCCTGAATTGTCAAAACATTTCCTTGTTTGGCAGCCTTAGCACAAACTCAGTCTGCTCTTCTGGGCTGGAGAGAATCCTGATGAGATAACTTTGGTTTTTCAAATGCCACCCTTACGTCTCTGTGGTTGTGGTCTGCTATGTACTATGTTAGACAGTTTGCTGTGGCTACTGGTTTAAAGAAAATGAATTTTATGCAAGATTTCAGAAATTTGATTAAATAACCCATTGCTTACCATCTTCATACATACTAAAGACAAGACAACTAGTTGACATAAGACCATGACATTCCATGATGCTCCAGTTATTTGAAGGTGTTTAAAGTCTTTCTAAACTTGTTGTCAAGTAAGCTGTGGACTATTTTGACGCTGAGCTGAGTGAACATTTACGCAACCTTGGTTTTCTCTCCTGTAGGAAGAGGTTGATCCTTCACTTCAAGCACTTGAAGCCCGCCAGGAGTTGATTCTGAAACGCTTGTATGAACTGAAGAGTGCCGTCGATGGTCTCTCAAAGATGACACAAACCCCAGATGCTGACATTGATGTAACTAACATAATTCAAACAAATGACTGTTCTCTGACAGCCAATGGAGCAGATTTGGATGTGATGCTTGGAAAGGTAGATTCAGTTGAGCCATATACATTGATGGGTACTTTCTCTGCTCTCAAATTTTCAGGGTTGGAAGGGTGGCATTAAAACCTGGGACACTCAGAACTCATTAGACAAGTCTTATATCCTTACAAATAACCTACAACTACCATATAATTTTGAACATCCAGATTATAGATACAAAAGTTTATAAATAATAAATCCCATATATTCTTATTTGGATATAATTCTAAACTAGAATAGTTGATTTTGAAATGATGACACTTGGTTTTTTGTTACTAGCTTGAAATTTTAACTTTACCTTCAGATTTGTCTCAAATTTACCTCAGTCATGTTCTTGAATGGTATGTTGAGGAAGGTTTTTAAATGTTTAAACAAGTTTTTGATGTCCAAACTTGGAACAGATTTGAGTAGCATTAGAATTTTAGATACACACATACATAGTTATGTACTCTTTGGGGTCAAACAAAATCTCTTTCAATGTCTTCTCTGCTGAATGTTTTACTTTCCATTCAGGATTATGGTGCCCTGAAAGATGTTGTAATCAATGCAAGTCCATCTCTACCTCCATTGTCATTATTAGTACTGCACAATCTGCTTTGTGAACACTATAAAATATTATCAGCTGTTCATACACATTCATCTGTGAAAAGCGTGCCAGAAAACCTCCTGAAATGCTTTGGAGAGCAGACTAAGAAGCAACCTCGTCACGAGTATCAATTGGGCTTTACTCTTATATGGAAGGATGGTAAGAACAAAGTTATCTTGTAGATCAGTATTGTACAATAGGTGAGAAAATTAAACTTGGGCATTAAAATCTTGACAACAGATGCTTTGGCATCCTTGTGCTGACATATGATGGATACATACTGCAGATAATATTTTTGCTCTCTTTTTATAGCTGTTAATGATGGGGACAGAGGAGGAAGACTTGTGTTTGTAGTTACCACTACTAAAATACACATGGCATTTACATGCTTGGTTGTACCCACAGAATTTCTTTTATAGAAGTGTTTTTCAATGTCTAGAAATAAGTTGACTAGAATAGAAATGAGGTGGGAGATTTGGCTGAAATGTGCAAAAAGTGATCTCTCTGTCCCAGGTTCCTGCATTAGTGTATGCAGACTCAGAAAATGGGAAATAGTTCCTTAGATTAATTATGTTAACAGTGGTGCTGGCATCAAAGATAAAACACATCATGGCATTGCCATTATATTTAACTTCTTTACCATGTGGTATTCACTTTTTTCCTTTTCTTAATTTCAGTTCCAAAACCCCAGATGAAGTTTAGCATTCAAACAATGTGCCCTATTGAAGGAGAAGGGAACATCGCCAGATTTCTCTTTTCCCTGTTGGGCCAGAAGTACAATGCAGTTACTTCAACTCTGATTGACAGCTGGGTTGATACAGCCATTTTCCAGCTCAGAGAAGGTAGCAGTAAGGAAAAAGGAGCAGTCTTGCGCTCTATGAATGCTGCCCTGGGAAAGGCAGTGTGGCTGGTGGGAAATGAACTCACCCTAGCAGACATTGTTGCGTGGTCTGTGCTTCAGCAAACGGGTAGTGCCAATGCTGCCCCAGCCAATGTGCAAAAATGGATGAAGTCGTGTGAGAACTTGGCACCTTTCAGCTCTATTCTGAAGCTACTCAAGTAAGCCTGTACTCTTGATAATGGTGTAATTTTAATCTTATTCCCCCTCATGCCTGCTGTAGTGGTTTGAATCCTTTCTGAGATGTATTCGAGTACTACAGTTGGACAGAATTCTAAAATCAATAAAAACATTACAGCTAACTTTTGGGTGTTGCCCTTCCTTTTTACTAACTCCTGCATGACAGGCGTATTTGTCAATGATTGTAAGTTATGTGCAGTAGTCTTACGTAAATACATGCTGCACTTTTTCGTTATCTTTTCCCCAGTAACCCAAATGCTGATTTACACAAGTTAAGTTGTCCTGAGGCTCAGTGCAACATGAGTACTTTCTGCTGACTGGAGACTTCTGAACTAAGACAAAAAGATGAATACCTTTAAAGAACAGACAGGAGAATCAAAATGCATTGAAATGTATTTATGTAAAAAAAAGAACATTCTATATAACTTAGCATGCAATAGAGGTTCTTCCCATATTTAAACAGGGGAACCTAGTTCCATATGTTGTTCACCTTGTTCTTCTGAAAGCAGTCTTATTCTCTCTCTCAGTTTCTCTATTTCTTCCTCTTGCTGTCTCACCTTCTGTTGCAGGTTAGAAATAACCTGAAAATGAGAGCCAGTGTACTTCATTTATAGATGCTGTTCTGCGTATTTGATACTACAACTTAATCCACAAACAAAAAAGCGTGACACAGGAAAATTATAAAAAGACTCTGCAGAGCCGCTAAAAAGCTTCACAACCTTTTCTGACCTATAAAAATACCTCAAAATCAACAGCCCAGTCTTCATTTATTTCATTGCAAAGACACCAGAAACATTAATACAGTGGCATAAATACTGTAATTGGAAAAAAGTCTTGATCACGCAATGCTCTTAAGGTACAAACAAACCAAAAAACCTCAATAATACAGGAAAACAAAAGCCATTTTCTTTTTATATTTCTTTATCCCGTAAAGGTTGAGGTTATTGACATAACTTACGTGTTCCGTGGTATGAAATAGTTCACTTTCACGGAGCTGAGCAGCCGTTGGTCTTTCTGTAGCATTCTGACTGGTGAGGAGTTTAACGTATTTGGCTTGAATAGGCCATTTCTTATAGAAAGTATGAGGAATTTGGCCATTCCGTAAACATGTAAGAACTTCTGTTCTTTCCATTTCTGTTCCAAATGGTTGGAAAAGTTCTAGCAGGATAACACCCATGCTGTACATGTCTGACTGGTAATGGAGTGAAGGAAAAAGTCTGGTATAACTGCTGTTTTTAATTACTTAGCAGATTTCTTTTCCTCATTAAGAAAATCACAATATGAAAACATTTCATGACAATGAAGTTTCCTGATAATAGGAAAAGTATCAGGACACTACTGTACCTTCCTCAAGAAGATCTCAGAAACAAATTATTTTTGCCATGTTTCAGCAAAAACATTAGGAGAAACAGTAGGAGGGATATTTATATATTTATCTACTGAAAGACTTGTCTTATTGCAATCACCTTCATGTGTTAGAGAAAAAATACTACTACTTCCTACCTTGAAATCATAGTGAGATCCCTGCAATTGTTCTGGTGAGGCATAGAGGCAGGTCCCCACTCCTGAAGTATGCGTCAGTCCTTTAAAAAGGCAATTTACACTTCTTAGTGTTACCTTGTTGCCATTTCGCTTCAGAATTTGATATTTGATGGGTTTAATATCATAGAAATTTAATCACTGAAACCCATTAAGCTTTTTTCTCTTACCATTTTTCCTTTCTGTCTTAAACCATTGGTCTGCATGATCCCAAAGAAGGTCTTTGCAGGCTAATCCAAAGTCTCCTATTTTTACACGATGATCTGATCCATGTAGAAAGATATTTCTGGGCTACAAAACAAGACAGTATAAAATCTATAAATATATCTAAGTAAGTATGAAATTTCAGCTGTTTCAAGACTATAAAATCCAGTGTTTCACAGGTATAATTAACACTCATTAGTGAGAGAGGGGGAAAAAGTCATAGCTGGTACCAAGTTATGTGTTGGCAACACCATTTGGGCAGAAAAAACACGTATGAAGGATGTAGAAAAAAGGAAGAAAAGCAAAACAGGAAATAGCTTTAGTGGAAATGTAACATTTTGGTTTTTTTTTTTTTTCTCCCAGCAGAAAATGGGAAATTTGCTTCCCCAAATGATAGCATACCTGACTTAATGCAACCTATGGCAGAATCACATCTCTTCTTAATTTTGAGTGTGAATTTTTTCTTGCTCAATATAAACCAAAAGTAGCATATCTCAACTCAAACAAAAAATGACCAGTGACTGTTGAATATACTTCTTACACTGCAAACAGCCCAAAATGATTTGGCGGCGCTGACAGATGAAAAATTAGCTACGAGCTGGCAGTATGCACTTGTAGCCCAGAAACCAACCATGTACTGGGCTGCATCACCAGCAGTGTGACCAGCAGCTCAAGGGAGAGGATTCTCCCCCTCTACGGCTCTTGTGAGACCCCACCTGGAGAAATGCATCCAGCTCTGGAGACACCAACATAAGGAGGATGTGGAGCTGTTGGAGCAAGTCCAGAGGAGGCCACGGAGATGCTCAGAGGGCTGGAGCACCTCTGCTGTGGAGATAGGCTGAGAGAGCTGGGCTTGTTCAGCAGGGAGAGGAAAAGGTTCCAGGGAGTCCTTACTGTGGCCTTTCAATATATAATGGGGGCTTACAAAAAAGCAGGGAGACTTTTTACCAGGGTCAGTAGTGACAGGACAAGGGGCAACAGTTTTAAAATGAAGAGGGTAGATTTAGATTGGATATAGAGAAGACATTTTTTACTGACACTGGCATAGGTTACCCAAGAGAAGCTGTAGCTGCCCAATCCCTGGCAGTGTTAAAGACAAGGTTGGATGCGGCTTGCAGCAACCTGATCTAGTGGGAAGGTATCTGTGCGTGGTAGGGGTGTGTGTTAAACTAGATGGTTTTATGATCCTTTCCAATCTAAACCATTCTTCAGTTTTATTATCTAGAGGCTCAAGCACTCCCAGATTATGTCTGTATGTACAAATAAGATGAAACTTCTGCTTGCTTGCACTTCCAGGAACTTCACTGACCTGAAGCTCAACTATGATGACTCATTCCTCATGCTATAAAATCAGGAAATAAAAGAACTGAAGGCATTAACACTATCTTATGCATTCCTGCTGGGCACAAGCTGTGGTTAACAAATGCAAGTTAATGACCAAGGTTCCGTTAGGTCATGGCAACTCTTAATACTTGTTCACAGACAACCTCAGAGCACAATATAGAAATGTGTCTCCGTTTCTTGCAAAATGTAAAAACATCAGATAAATCCTGAAAATCAGTAATTATCTGTCTTCTATATTTACGCCAACAGTCTGATGGTGCTTTTCCACCTACATCCACTCGTTATTGTTAACTTAAAGGACAATGACAAGTCTGGCTGGACACCTCTTCACATAGCCGCACGGTCACTAAACACAGAGATGACAGCAACTTTAATCACCTCTGGAACAAACATTAACTTTGCCAGTCCAACTTGTGGAAGAACTGCCCTTCATGCTGCAGTGTGCACAGCATAAGCAGAATTTTAGATGTCAACGCAGACTGCATCTCTTTAATTAATGGAGCTAATGTAAACACCCAAGATCATAAAGGACGAAAAGCTCTTCATGAAGCCTGCTCAGGTGGAAAGAAGGGAAATAGTTCTATTAGAGTATAAAGCAGACATGAACATTGTATCAGAGATGGGCAATCTCCACTCTTCATTTCTTCAATGCAGATCAAATTTAAAAGATACAGCAGTGCTGAACAAGTTGCTAGGCTTCTCATTTCCACTGAAGTAAAGAGATAATCAAGCCCACCCACTCACTGGACTTCTCAAAATTTCAAACGCTGAAAGACTTCCTTGTAACATTATCACAAAATTACTGTTTCTGTAAGACATCTGCAAAATCACCTTTAGAAGAATGTGTGGTGAAAACAGTAAGCATGGCCTCAAAACCAAGCTCCCACTATGGAATTCTTTATACAACTACCAGGACTTGGGACAATAAGGCCATGATGATGCTTAACAGGAAAACCAAAAAGCAGTTGATCCTGAAACAGCTGGCAGAAACAATAAAATTAATCCAGAGTGAACACTGTGTGTTTTCAAGTAGTTCCAAGTTTCCACACATGGAGTTTTAATAATCAAGATGATCTTTACACTCATTTCCTCATATAGTTACTGTATTGGATGCAGAGAACCTCTAGGAAGCAAAGTACGAAAATACACATTCATGTCCTTGCTATTTGAGTCAGATTAAGCAAAATCCATCTACTTATGCTTCACATTTAAGTCAAAACTATTCTTATGACTGGAATTCCAAAAACACTTCACAGGAACATATAAATTGAATGATTAGAATAGCATGACTATTTTAAGTCTGCTCTTCATTATTTTTAATTGGAATGAAACCAAAACTTTTCATTCAGTCACTAACATCACCTACAATTTCAGTCCCTTAAGGAAAATAACCATTTTGAAAGACAGCAATTATTTGCAACTATAACCTGAACATACTTTCCAAAGCTGATACACAGTTAGCCAACTGAGGTATACTCACTGGGCTTTGCTTATTTTTTATAATTACCTAAAATAATTTAATTTAGGTAATTTTAGGTAATTACGAAATTTAGTCCTACACTGGTTAAGGAAAGACCAAGACAAAACCAAACCAATCTGACCATCCCTGTTTAGAACAAGAAAATGGCTCCACAAAGGAGAAAACATTTCCAGAGCTTAATCATAATTCACGTTAAGTCAATGTAATTGAGCACAATGCTTAATGGAAATATGATACTGGTGTAGAGGAAACAATGTATTTTTTCATACATAAGACAGCTAAACTCTTAAACTCTCAAATTTAGCTATAAATTTGCTTTCATTCTCCCATAATGTAAGTTATCTTTGTTTTCTTCAACCTCAAGTGTAATTAGTTCATTCAATGAACTTACTTTAATGTCTCGATGCATCACTCCCATGCTGTGGATATAGCATACTCCTTCTAGTAACTCCTGAAAAATTTTCATTGTCCAGCAGACATCCACGAGATGGTATGGACCTTAAAACAATTTAAAATCTAAATTATTTTAGCTAATTTTAATGAGCTATTGAAGCTTACGATGGTTTGTCTTGTTGAATTCTATTTATGACATGGAAGAAAGTTTTAACAGAATGAGCACAATTTATAAATGGAATTTCCTGTATTTCTCCTAAGATCTTTTTGCTGTTTCAAAAACAGTAACTGCCAAATTCCAAAAAGGAAAATTCAGGGGTCATGAAGATGTGTCTGCCTGAAAAGATTCTTCTGAACTCCATCAGACAGTTACTTGATAATGAATTTAAAAACTCTTTACTTAGATGGAAGTACTGAATTGGAATGAAAAATACAATTCCAGATGAAATAATATTAATTTACCTAACAACATGCTTTCTGTATCAGTATCAATTTGCAGCCTTCCTTTTTGGATCCTAATTCTTCTGCTGTTGTGCTACCCTACTAGGTCAAATGCCTAGTAAATTCTGTCATTCCCTGACCAGGAACACCATTTTTTAGCTTATTTATGCTAAAAGACTACGATTACAAGAGAGATTAGCAGACGTCAGCTGATAGCTGGCATCCATGACTAAAGAGAACAACAGATTTATCTTAATAGTGATTAAAACTAAGATTAAACATTAATCATACAGTTTATGCCTTACAATCTGTTAAGCATATGGTTTTGTTTTTTTTTTTATACAACCAGAGAAAGGAACATGTCTCTAATGCTTTAAGAGCATTAGACTTGTTCTTCCAAATGTCAACAGTTATTGAAGACATCTTGGTATCAGTGCATGAGAACTCCTCAGGCCGTTCCAGCAAGGTAAATACTACATGCTTTAGACCAATGACAAATCAGCCTATGTATGATTTCTGATTCTTAAGAATAAACTTTTTTCTTGTCATCTGTCTGGAATAGAAGATGTATTCCTATTTTCCACAGCAGATAAATTAGCCAGCAAAGAGTTCTATTTTGTACCAGCAAGACTACTACCAAAGCAGAATTTTAATTATTTAAACAGCTTTCTGAGAAAAACCAGATCCTGCCAATAAAAAAACTATTCCAAATTAAGTAGCATTGCTCGGGCAGAGATGTCTCCAGGTAACAACTATGCCTCAGGCACACATTCATTCTTTTTTGAAGAGTTGTCTAAAACCCAGGAACTTAAGTCTCTTTACCAACATCAAAAATAAATTCAATACTAGCTGCTAGCTGATGGAATGAATAAAGAATCTAATGATGACTCTATTTATCTAATGAAGAAGATCCATATTATAAGCTGAAGTAAAACAAAATCAGGCAAGTGGACTTCTAATTAGGAAAGACGAAATACTTGCTTCATAATGAGTCAGAAAATTGTTAAGACTTCTTACTGAACATTTCCTCTGTTCTCTCGTGGCATCTTTTATTACGGTCAAAAATCCAATCCCACAAAGATATTTCACACAGCTGCATTTGTATATGAAGCATCAAACGATACTCCACCTAACAGAAAAATAATAGTCTATGATGTTGCCACTTTAACATACAGTATTTCCTTAGTTATTTTTCTTTAAAGCTAATCAAATCTGAATTTGTTCATTAAGCTAAAAATACCCGGTCAGATACCAAAATAACATCAAATACAGTATTATTAATCTACTGCATTCAAGAAGCACATGCAATAACACTGTCTAGTTTTGGGGTGGTTTTTTTTTTTTTGCTTGTCCTCAAATGTTATATCATAACAATTGTTATGATAAAAACTAAAAGAACAGCCAGCTACATATCTTAATATTCAAATTAGAGTTTAAAGCTTCTAGACACACTGAACAGCTTCATTCTGGCTTAAGAAAACAGTGAAAATTAATATAAATTAGGAAAAAATCCATCTCAATGTGGAATTTCATAGAATCATAGAATGATTTAGGTTGGAAATGACCTTTCATCTAGTCCAAACATCTGATTTATTAATATGAGTATGTAATTTCATACTCAGTATCTGATAATGTACTAGTTCATTTGATAGCCTGGACAATTCAAGCAAACACCTTTAAAATCTTGGATTTTTTGCAAGAGGGAACTCCAAATGATATCAAAAGCTTGGAGCATTCCAGAGCTGGTTGCGTTATACAAGACATTTCAGTGGTATGAATGCCAACCAAGTGTTAGAAGCATAGGCAGAGTGGTGATTCCATGCCCCCATCTGCTTTTCTCTTTTCCATGTGGAATCCTACACTATACAGGCACCACATGACATACCTAGACACTCTCATTAATAATATCTGAATGAGCCGTGGTTACTGAAGGCTGAGGATTTTGAAGTGCAATTATGGATTGGGGTTTTTTATGCAGTAGTACTTTTTATTCATGTAGGTACTTTGAAAGGACCCAAGATGATGGTAACTTTCTTGTCTGCTGACTTCTGCCAGCCCTTCTGGTCAGCTTCCTTGTAATAGTGTTACCCATTTAAATAAAAGTTGTCTGTATTCCTGACTCTAATAACAGTAATTTCTTTTTTTTTTTAATTTATCATTATAAATCATTCCTCTGTCTACCAAACTACTTTACAAACATGGTTAAAGTAGATAGCAGGTAAGTATATTTAATGAAAACTGCATTTACCTCAAACTCTCCACAGACAGCTACATGATTCTTCGAGCATTCTTCAGTGCAGGACTTACTTCCAGTGCTAGCATCTTGTTCCAGACTAGTATGAGTTACCCGTGATGGATGATTTTTCACATCAGTTGATCTACTGCTAACACTACTTACAAAGTCTTCTTGTAATTCTATGGATAATTCACATTTATTTGGTTTCATACACTCTTTACTATTGTTGTTTGCAAAATCATTCATACACGATTCACTACCCAGATTTCTAAGACTGGTACTGTCACAGGACTTCTTTTCTTGAGAAGTAAGGTCGGCAAAGATAATTGAACTACCACTTTCCACACTCTGAATGTGACAGCGATCACTGAAAATAATAAAGTAATGCAGAGATATCAAAACATGTACCTAGTTTTATACCATCTATTTGTGACACCATTCTGAAAAGTGTTGGGTTTTGTTTGTTTGGGTTTTTTTTTTTTTGATTTGGGTTTGTGTTTTTTCCAGTTGCAAACTGCATTCCAGAGTAAAAGTTCAGCTGCTTCCCCATATAAAACCTTAGGATTACATAACTGACAGTGCAGGCTCCAGCCTTTTTAATACCTTCCCCCAGCAGGGATTTCTGAGAGCTGACCCAGTCAGCTCATAGATACATACAGTCATAGGTCACAGCATTCGCTGGACAGAAGTATGATGGAACTCCATTCCTTCTAACTTAGGAAGTTATGCTATAATTCCCATAGGACTCCATCTCCTTATTGAAAGGGCTAATCAACACTTCTGAGAAGCAGAAGGCGCCATCGCTCTAGTGAGATTCCACAGAACTCATCAGTGTTTCTGACTGGCACAGAACTTCTGAAGTAAGCTTAAAGCCCAGTACTACATTCAAATATTCAGAAACTGAGATCCAAAGAAGATAGAAGTATACAGTAATATTCTTCAGCTTATGCAACAAGAAGAGAAACAATGACAAGGATAATTAAGACTTTTTTTGCAATACTTTAGAAGCAAAAAGCACTTGTGAAATCTATGCTGAGTTCTGTACTCTCTTAACATTATTTTAAAAGAAGTCTTATGTTAAAGACAAATGCTATCATTGAGATTTATAATACTTACTTCCTATTCTCTTGCTCCAGACATAATGGCTGCAACTCCATTATTGTTTTACCTACAGGATGAAAAGATAAATATGGTATTTTAAAAACCAAAATAATACTATAAATTAATATTTAATCTATAGCATCTTACTGAATTTAACTTCATTACCTACAGGTATGTTTTTTCCCTATTTCTGCTGCTGCAAAAGGTGCTTGTTAATCTAATAAGAAGCAACCATATGTTTTTTTGTTTTTCTTTAAATGAAAATATGTGTTGCATGAGGTCACTTGAAGGGTTGTACTGGGATCTCTTAGAAATTCACCTAGATTTAACCTTTAAGAAGGTAGCCTGTTCAAAATTATGCTATTATAGCTTCTCATGTATGTAATAGCTAAAAAAGCAACTCCACAAGACACCATCCTTTGCAACACTATGCTGCTGTTTTGATACTTAATATTTTGGAATGGTTTTCATGAAAATTGTACATTTATGTGAAAAAGCAGTTTATTTTAGCACAGTGGAGATATGAAATACCAATCTTCTAAGCCAGGGAAAACCATTAAGTACCACAGGACCTACTTACAGATCTAGTTACATACTTATCACCATTGCATACTTGTGAAGTACTCCTAACAACTAGAAAGTTGCATCCTTCAAGATTCTCAGTATCATTAGTTAGAAAGTCTTGTCTGTATTATCATACTGACAACTTCCTATTCATTTTCTTTTGTGTTTATAGCTGACCATGAAGTCATTGATTTGGAAAGCAGTAAAGGCATACAGAGCATAAGAGGATCAAAAGATTTAACTGCTAAAGGTATTCCAGTAAAAAACAAGAAAGGAAAGGAACAACAGATTAGGATTACAAAGGGACCAAAGGACGTGTGGAAAGAGCCAAGAACAGAGAAAATGAATAGAAAAAAAGCGGCAGGGAAGAAGGTGTAAAATGAACATAAACGTAGATAAATTCTCACCAGTTACAGACAGTAGCTGATATATACACACACAAAAAATACCCAACAGATTTCTCTGTCACTGTAGGACTATAATATGCAATTCAACAAACTGAAAAACTCTCCTGTCAAAAGCAAAATAAGAGGGATTCTCCCCCCCATTATTTATTTCCAGTTTCCTTCAGTTTTTCTAAACTCTTACAGATAGGAAGAAAGGCACAGTGGGAGACTTGCTTGAGTTTTGCTACAACTCCAAGATTTTAAAAAATTGTAGCAAAATTTTGGGTGGTTTGTTTTTTTTATTCTATTCATCATTTTTCCCCAATATCTGAAGTGGCTTATCCCTCAATATTCATTCTTCTCCTTGTCAACTCATTACTTCTTGTGTTAAAAGGTTCTCACTGCATTCCACTGAACTTCACAGAACTTTAAAATCCTTCTCATGTATTACCGGAAGTGAAGTTAGTACTTCGACAGTTCTGAATTCACCATTAACTAACAGGTAAGTTATTATGCAAGAGACCGAAGTGCACAGAAGGATATGAAGATCTGATGGTCACCTGTAGTTTGGGGATTTTTTTGTTGTTTTAAAGATAAAAAAATAGTTATTTTATCAGAGAAGTGATACTCTCCTGGAAATAATAGTACAGAGATTATAAGCAGGATGCAAGCAAGATTGACATAATATGCTGCACTTTCCTTTTGGATGTACTGTTTGAACTTGTTCCATCCAAGCAGTGTGATAACCTACAATATTAGGATGCTGCAGCCCAGCAAGCACTTTAACTTCTCGTAGCACCTAAAAAGACCAAAAAGAAACAGTATGACCATTCTTTATTCTGAGTACTTAATAAACCCAAAAGATAACAAAAAGTAAGTTTCTGACAGAGAAAGAACAGATAAAATTGTTATAGTAATAGAGAAAATTTTGAAGCTTTAGAACTAATTAGGATTTTCATAGTTGCAGAGATGAGCAAATTCAGGTGGTGACCTTAAGGTCCTTTCCAACTCTAACAGTTCTACGATACTATGATTTAATGGACTTAAATGCCTCTAATTTACTTTTTTTCTACTAGGTATTGATAGTGTCAAATCTATAGAAACTCAGAATGCATAAATCCATTATTAACATTTTTTATGTTTTGGGAAATATTAACTGCATTACTAAATTCTATTAGAATCAGCTAGAGCAGATAGGGAATTAAACCAGAGATGAAACACAGGAAAAAGTATACCTTCATGCAATCTCTTCTTGTAGCCTTCTTAATGCTAATTTTTTTGATAGCATAGAACTGACCATCTAACTTGTTTCTAACCTGAAAACAATTGCAAAAGGAAAAAACAGATGTTAATGTGTTTAGATTAATGAATTATTAAATCCTTTAGAACCAATTATTTTCTAAAACTTAATTTCTGCACTCCATTCATATAACATCTCACCCATATTAGACAGTGAAACTGGGATTAGGCTCAGCTGTCTAACATAAGGATACTCTACTTTTTCCTTCTTACAGGACTGCAAACATCTAATCCAATCTTTGTGAAATACGTGGTTTTACACGTATCTTTCCATCAATAATAAAATGCTGATAGGTCCTGATAACTGCTTAAACAGGCTCGCAGTAAATCATGAGACCACAAGTGACATTTACACATGGCACATACCATGTGGGGAACCGTAGGCTAGCCATATGCTAAAGTATTTAATATTAATCAACACTGGATTGGACAGTTTACATCCATTTTAAGGCTGCTTTTTTTCAAGCACAACAACTGGAACACTGGGGTGTGCAGACTAATCAGTTCCTGTGGCTTGTTTTTAAGTCAATATATATCACAGTACTTCACACAAGAATTTTTCATTCACTTAAAAAGGATCAAAACTCATGAAGTAAAACATCTCATACATCCTGCTTCCTACAAACAGAAAACAGAAACCGCAACTGAGCATATTTTGAAATTAAATGCCAACATCCTTCACATGTGCAGGTTTGCACTTGTTCTATTGGAAAATAAGTATTTTTCTTTTTCCATTAGAAATAAAACCCAAGCACAACAAAAACCAGCCAAAACAGTAACTCTAAATTTCAAAGAAAAACTAGACATAAACTGATCAGTTATAAACAGAAGGTAAAGAATACCTTGTATACTTTACCATATCCTCCTCTTCCTAGCCTTGCAATCTCATCAAATTCATTCAGGTATCGTGAAGACTGTGCTTCAAACAGAACTTCTTTTTCCCTAGTCAAAAAAGGCTGCATTAAACTAAGTTACAACTTACAGGTAAGGTACTATATAGGCTACAGAAGTACATAACCTAGAAATACTATTTACATTATGAAAAGAAGCAGCAAATACTTCGACATCATCACGCTGCACGATTTGCTGTTTCAGTGAATACTGAAAACCAGCAGACTGCAACAGCATACACATGTGCTACAAATCACACTCTATGTTAACAGAGGTATTAAGATGCTTTCTTTATGTTTATGTCTGAGAAATCTTGTTTTCCTGAAGGGTGGCACTAACTGTGAGAGTTGTGCTGAAGAAGGAATTTTCCCCAGATCATTTTGAGAGTTTGGAGCAATTCTCAAATTGTTTCACAGCCAAAATATGAAATGCAGTATTAATTAAATTCAGAATGGAGCTCTTTAAGGGGGGAATTAAGTTTAATATTTCTAAATGTTTTGAATACGTACCCAATTACATGAGAATCTCCATTATCAAGTTCCTGTAAAACGACAAAATCCAACATGAAAACATGCCATACAGAATAATGTCTACCATGCCATCGGCACGGAAAGCTTAATCAAAATAGAAACTACAACCATATTCTTAAAAGAAAATGTGTTACTGATAGCCATTCACATTCTGCAGACAGCTTCACCAAATTAAAGTATTATTATCCCACCAGTCATCTACTAACATCTCTCTGCTGGAGAGATTACTGCCCTTTTAGAGTTCTGCTGGCAAACAGGATAAAATGAGGGCTCTAAAAATGTGCTTAAGACAAAATTAACTAGCTTAGTTCAAGCAGCGAGATAAGCAAACTGGTCTGATTCAGCCTGAAGCACATAACACTATACAAATTATGCTCTTCACAGTATAAATAGAAGGATCTTGACATAATCATCTGGAACAGTTAAAAGTGAAAATGGATGTCTGTCCATTGGAAAAAAAAAAAAAAAAAAAGTAGCAATGTTTAAAACACCTTACCTGTGCTTATAAGGATTTTTTAACTTTTTTTAAAATTCTTATTATTTAATAAGGACAAAATATTGCTAGCTTCCCAAGCTTTGGTTTGCACCTATAGAACCAAACCTTGCTATCTCAAACACTGAAGGTAAAATGGGAATACCGTCTTGTACAATTATCAAGAAGACCCAATCAACACTAAAAGAACCCCTAAACAAAAGCCTCCTTGGATGCAATGATGTGTTAATCCCTTAATGCAGAGGTTGCTAAAGAAATTTAACAAAGCTTACCCCATTAAGTATTTGTCGATTAGCCGCTTTCATTAGTTCAGTAATGGCTCTATTATGCTGCAGTCTTACAGTACTAAATTCATCACAGAAAGCAAAAGGGGAGAGCAACCCTGTTCTTGTGAAAGCCTGACGAAGTACTGTACAAAGGAACAGAGAAAGGTCACATTAAATACAGCCTGCCAGTAAAACCATATAACCAGTTGGTCTGCAAATGAGAAACTTTATTTGAAAGACAGTGCATTTGCAAATCTGAACAGTCACTCCTACCCTGATACAGTTTCCCATACCCTTAGCAAGAAAAACTAATTAAATCCAAACTAGAGCTGCTCTGTGGGAATCCCTTTGCATAACAGTTATTTGCCATGCCCTCTGTAGTCACAACTGCACCTCCCCTACCTTATCTCAGCAGATAAATTATGCAAGCATCCACTTGTTACCTCTGGACAAATTTTGACCAGTGAAAAGAGAAATTCAAACTGTGTTTACAATAACAATTACAATGTTTGTAATAAAAACTGGCAATGTCAAGATTTTCTAATTCACAGACTCACACATTTGTGCACACACCCCCTCCCACCCTCACCTCCCTCCCAAGCACCACATCTTTCTCGCCTGAAGAAAAACAACTCCAAGGCAGACAAAAACCTAACACTGGAGCTTGGTGCAACTGCAAAGCTGCTACAAAAATGCCCTTGAAAGTTTTAGGAGTTCCAAGGTCTTAAAATAAGCTTGCCTCTAAGAGGTTTTTTTAAGATGCTTCTTTAGTACCAGTATATAAAAAAACCAGCATATTACTTTATCTTTTAAAGGAGATACAGTTTATTAAAAGTGAACTTATAACAAATCAGGAATATTGCTACACAAGCCTTATGAACAGTTACGCACAGCAGAAAAAATGGGAAAACCCCATCGCTGCCAACACGAATATACCAGTCAAAACCACAAAACAGACAGGATTACTGCAGCATGTTTTTTCTTTCATTCATCAGGTTTATTCCACTTGGGAAACTGGTTTAAACTGTGCCAATGGAGAAATGTAATCTTCCATAGAAGTACACCAGGAAGCCAAGCAGTTACGTACTTTGGAAGATGCCCAGGTTGCATTTTTTTGTTCCTCTCCCAAAAGGAAGAAATTTAGTTGGGTTGTTTTGGGGTTTTTTTTCCTTGGCATTTTTTGTTTTGATAGAGACATTAAGACTGGGGGCAAACATCTACATCTTACTTCAAGAACAAAAAAACTGACAGTTGCCTGCACTGTTCCTACTGGATGCTATAAGTGGCCTCCATTTTAAGTACAAGCAAAGTATCAGATTTTATTTTCTACAGTCACATACAGTAGGAGAAAAACCTCAGAGATTGTTTCTCAAATGCATTAAATATGTGCTTAATTGAACAAAATACCTAAGATAACTCACATACCAAAAAGACACATTTCAAAAGAAATGCTTCACACCTCAAAATCCAGGCTCCCTCAATTATATCATAATTCTTTATGGGAAAATAAAAGACTTTTAAAGATATTTAATTTTCACAGACAGCGATTTTGAAAGATTTAGTGAAGATTATGCTACAGCTTAGTAGCAGTATTATATATTATTGATAAACATTTCTATTACATTCCTCTTCTGTGTTTTTATATCCGATTTAAAAGATACTTTACCTGCTACCCTTCTCATGACGCAACTCACATGATTTAGCTTCTATAGAACTGTCTGATCCTTGCAGATATCTACAGCAACATTCTGTTATTATTTTCAAAATCAAGACACATCCTCAGTCCCATTTGAGTTGATTCAGGGTATTTATCCTCTTCTCCAAATTACTCTTGGCCCAATAGGATGAGACCTACAGCTTTCTATTGATATTACACTATAATTCTACACAGAAGCATCTGGCATATATTGCAGCAAGACAGTTTAAGAGACAGGAAATAACTACTCTTACTAACTTCGGAACAAACACCTTGAATGAACAGGGTTGTGCGTGTACATGTGGCAGAGGTGCTCCAGCAGTGACACAAGCAGCAGCTGGTTTTGGATCGTCGAAGTAAAATTCACAAACTTCTGTGACCCGTTCGCAACTCGAAGCTCCGCGGGCACATCCGATTCTGGAAAAGGCCAGTCAGAAGAATGAATTTAGGTCTCAGTATGTGCCTATTCACATCAAAACCATGTATCAACCCACACAGCTTCAACAGCGTCCCGGCTCACGAAAAGGCGCCACACAAGCAGTCACTTAAGAGAAGCGTAAGACACTAATTAGGAACCTAATTTATTCTTACAAGCGCATACGGGAGCTAACGGGGAGGACGAGGCTCTCTCTCCCCGAAGGGGGGAGCCCTCGCTGCGGGGCAGGGCGCTCGCTACCAGGGGCCTGCCCGCTCTTGCATCATCCCCGCGGCTGCCGCTTCCTCAAGACGACGAGTAACGAGGAAGGCGGTGGTTCTCCCCTGCATTCCTAACCGGGGGGAGCCGTCACCCTCAGGAAGGGGGGGAACCTCCCTGCTCCCCACGTTCCCCGCGGAAAACAGGGCCGCCCTGCTGCACCCAACCCCGCTTACCGTCAAACCGCGGCTCCGGGCTCTCCTCAGGGAACTCGATGGCGGGCGGCGGCACGCGGGGAGCCGCGGCCCCCGGCGGGAATCCGCCCCGCCACATGCCGGGCGCTGTGGTCGCGGCCTTGGCTCCGGCCGGCGGGGCCTGCCCGCCTCTCTGAGC
Organism: Lathamus discolor; assembly: GCF_037157495.1. Classification (NCBI taxonomy): domain Eukaryota; kingdom Metazoa; phylum Chordata; class Aves; order Psittaciformes; family Psittacidae; genus Lathamus; species Lathamus discolor. Next base: position 84,593,080 of record NC_088889.1, on the reverse strand, counting down.
TCAGAGCAATAAAACGTTAGCTGGAGAGGTAGATCGGTGAGGGGCAAATAGAGCCTAGAAGGCAGAAAAGGGCGGAAAGGCTACAGCCGAGGAAGCGGCTCGTACCGAAGCTTCGCTGTGGGAAGACAAGGCGCCCCCCTAGGAAGTGGGGCTGGCGGAGACCCTTCACCTCCGCGGACGGCTGCAGCTCCACGCATCGACCACCAAGCGTCCAGCTGAACACCCAGGCCCGCGCCACCTCCTCCTCTCCCCCGCGGCACCACCTTGCCGCGGTGCCATCGGCCCTCTCGCCCTGACCGGGGGTCGCCGAGCCCCCTCTAGCGGCTCCCGGCAGCGGCACAGGGGCGGTGCTGGTCCCCGTGTGACCCGGAGGAGCTCGCTTCTCTCCCCCCGCCGCCGCCACCGCCTCCTTTCCTCCCCCCGCCCGCTTGCCCGGCCGGCGCCGGGCCCCGGATGCAAGAGGCCGGCGGAGGGACGTCATTGTTCCCCGACGGGCTGTAACTGTAGGCGGAGCGGACCGGGCTGAGGCGGGGGCTGCGGCGAGGGGGACCCGGCAGCGCCGAGTCAAGAGGGGCCGAACCAGGTAATGGGGTTGGGGGGCGGGGGGGGACGGACTCGGGCCTGGCGGCGGCCTGGCAAAAGCCGGCATCGCCGCGTGCGTCTCCCTCCCTGGAAATCAATGGGCCGGGGGGAGGGGCCGGCCCGGGAAAAGGAAGGAAAAGCGACCGGCGGGAGCAGCCGGCTGGGCTCAGCCCAGCCCAGCCCAGCCCAGTCCGGTGGGGCGCTGCCCGGGCACCCGGCCGCTGCCCTCCTGGATGGCGGGCAGCCGGTGGAGGTGGGACCCCCGGACGGGGCGTGGCGCTGTCCCCAGCATGCGGCGAACGGACCCAGCCCGGCCACCGCCACCACACCCTGTGCCGGCGGGACCGGCCCCCTCCTGGCGCGGCAAGAGGTGGCGATGCCTGGCGCCCTGCCTCCCCGGTGCGCCCGCTTTCACGAGCGGCCGAGGTCCCGCCGGTGCCCGCCACCACCTGCCTCTCCCTTCTCGTTCTCCTCCTGATGCCGGCGCGGGGACTCGGCGTTAGTTACCCGCCTACCGGAGGCGGCGGGAGGGCGGCCGGGATCCCCAGGTCCCGCAGCATGAGCGGCGTTGTTCCCTGCTTGGCGAGCAGGCGGCGGCTCCTGGCGGGGCCTGCCGCCACCCGCGGGGAATCGAACGCTTCGAAGGGTTCCACTTCCCGCCGTCCCCACCCCTCGTCCGTTAGTTGCCATGAGCACAGAGTCGCTCTTGGCCGCTCACTGCTGCGGTCCTGCTTCCGGACGGTCCTCGACGTGCGAGCCCGGCAAGCGACACCTGGGGAGGGTGTAAGGGCACTGAGGCGGCGCGGCGCGGCGCTGGGCCTGACCCCGCAGCGCCGGTTGCCGCGTGCAGGAGGTGCCGAGCGGGGCTGGGGCGAGGCGAGGTGAAGCGAGGGATCCCTCGGAGCCGCGCTCTGCCCTCGCCTTCCGCGTCAGGGTCGCTTTGGTTTGGCTGTGTTTGGGCTCTTGCCGCTCCCGAGCGCGGACGTGCTGCGTGCCGCGCCGGTCCGTGAGAGCAGCGGTGCCACAATGCTTTTCGGGACCAAAACCTGTCGGAAAGGCAGAGCGGGGGGTGAGTGGGTAGGTGCTGCAGGCTTAGCGCTGGTGACGGAAGGCCAGACATTCCATTTCGAAGTGGAGTATTACGACTTTAGCCGACTTTGAGAGCTTATCTTGCGACTTGGGAGAAGCAGACCCTTAGACCCCGGTGAAACACTTAGTAGACACGCCTTGGGAGGACAGATTGACCCCTGGGAGGAGAGACGGAGACCCCAGGGCCGCTCTCGCTGCTGCTTACAGCTCGCGGACCTCGATCTCAGGGTCGCTGGTAGTGGCAGGAAGCGTTGCTGGTCTCCGACAGCGGGGAATGAGAGCTTCGAGTGCTTCTCTACTTGGTGTACCTAACTGGCTTCCAGATAAAGTTAAAGCAATAAATACCTGCGACTTTCCTGGCTTGGCAGCTGGACTGTATTTTAGGAAAGTAAACTAGTGTGGCGTGCATATGTTCGGGATGTCCCTTATTTTATTTTTGCTTTGGGTTTTTTCGGGGGTAGGTTGGTTATATGTTTTTTTCTGGGTGGATTGGGTTTGGTTTCTTTCTTACGGTAATGTTGCAGTGTGGAAGTGTAGTTCGCAGTTAAGAAATATAAAAGTGCCTGGTCTTCATGTCTACCTGTAGTAGTTTCCTGTTGCTCCGTATTTCTACTGAGGTACTTTTGTGTGTGTTACTGTTTTACAGTCACTACTGCAAATGTTTGTTTTGTAACAAGACAAATGCGTAATCGCTACTCCCCACTTAAACGCAGTTTTGTGAGTAGGGTTTTTAGTTTGGTTGTTGTTCTGTGAGTTTTTATAATAATTCCTACCAGCTATTTAATTCTTCAAGTTATTTCTGTGAGACTGAGTGACAGGAACTCCTTCTGGAATGCTTCTTAATATTCTTAAGTCAACCAGAAATTTTATCTCTGCTACAGATATGAACAATGACCATAGTTAACAAGCCAAAATCTTCAACATCTAAAAACTCATCATCGAGGCGGCCCGACAAATCAAACAAACCCCGTACAAAGAAAATGACATCACGCACCGCGAACTTGGGCCGTGTACCACCCGCAGAAGATCCAAACAAAGTCTCTGTGGACAAAGGACCAGGAGGGTCTATTTATTGTAGGACATCTCAAAAACCTAAGCCTTTTGGCCAGAGAGAGCTAAGTAAGTGTGTCTTCTGTTCTTCCCCCCTTTTCTTCAAAACAAAAACCAAAACTAGAAAACGCAGTTCTTATTTGTTGCATTGATATAAAACAGGGTTGTGATGAATAAAGCCTTCAGCACTAGGCTGCAATTTTGTGAGTCCCCTAAGGCAACTGCAGGCACTGGTGTTGGAAAACCTGTAGTTTTATCTTTTTAAAAATCTACTTGTAACGATCGGTTTTGAGGAGGTTTTTATAATACACAGACTTAGCCAGGTCTTCTGTGTTGTGCAGAGAAAAGTACATTTCACCTTTGTCTTTATGGCTTCCATTCTTCACAAGTCTCTGCATGCTAACCCTGCTCAGGAGGATGTCTGGTATCTGTAGGGTTACCTGTGCTGCTAGTTACTCTCTTATTTTTCCATTGTGGTTCTTATATTAACATAAAGTTACAAGTAAGTTTGTGGTTTGAGATAGAATAATTAAAAAAAACCCAAGTAACACAGTGATTGAATCAATACTCAGATTAAAGGATGTAGATGGAGGGAAGCCTGGAAGAAGTTATTACAATCAGAGTTGTAGTTTGTCTTGCTTTGAATGAAATGAAAAAGATAAATAAATTGTAGTTCAAAACAGTGTGTTGACATGCACATTCAAGTGGCAGTGTTTAAGATGTTTATCACATGTTTTTGCATGGTGGAGCAGACCTGGCTCTTCTGGGTGCTCCTGCAGAATGCTACCTTTTAAACATCCTTTTTCAAACAGAAACAGTAAATATTTTCTGAAATCTGATTTTCTTGCAGTTGTTAACGATGGAATTGCCCCACCACAAAGAATTCTTTTTCCACCTGAGAAAATTTGCATGGATTGGCAACAGACACTAAGTGTTGGAGTTGGACTGCAGAATCTGGGCAATACTTGTTTCCTTAATTCTACTCTACAGTGTTTAACCTATACACCTCCTCTGGCCAATTACATGCTTTCACTTGAACACACCAAATCATGTGAGTACTTCCTAAAGTTATTATAAATATGTTGGGCTGCTCCAAGGGTGAAAGAACAAGAGTGATTCTGTGGAGAAAACGCATGGCTTTCCCATTTTACCTGTAGAGGCTGGCTTTGAACATTATCTTTGTGGCCTTTTCTAACCTAAATGATTCTGTGATTCCGTGATTCTTTAACAGGAAGCTCAGAATGGCAAGTGCATTTGTTCATTTAATGCCCAATGGTAAAATTGCAAATAAAGACCATTTCTTGCTTTGTGTGAATAATGAAGTATGTTGTAAAGGAAGGCATTTGATGAACATTTGGCATTTGGATTTCCTGCTGGTAGAAAGGTGGTAAAATTTAGGATGTTGGCGTCATAGCTGCTTTGGAGCCTCGATACCATAATGTGCTAATACTGCAATAAATGACACGTTCACTATTGACCCATTAAAAAGGGGCGCACCCTAGAAAGCATTATGAGCTAATTTCCGCTGACCTGAAATGGAAATTTATATGGGGCGGTATTAAAATTTTGACTGGTTTTATTCTAGTTAAAAGTTTGTATTTTTTGAACCTTTGAATTTGTGTTCTTCGCACTTCTATACTATGCTTGAACCGATTTAGGCATTGGAGCCTCTTTTCATATCCTTCTAGGTCTATCTTGACAAAGGTACATGCATGCTTTTTGGTTTGGCATCTTAGTGTTTATTCCTAGAAATTTAACTGTGTTTTTTTGACATAGATAAAAATGTGTCCAGTTAAGAACCCTGTTGCAAAAGGGAGGGCTGAAATACTTATACATACCTTCCTTTCATCTTTCCTTTCTCCCAGAGGATTCTTAGCTCTGTGTCATGTAGCTCACCTAACAGCAGTATACTGAAAATCACACACATTCTCTCTTAGTGTTGTGTCATCAATGTAAGCAGTGTTTTGTCATATATTCTGCAGCCTGTGGAGTTCACGTATGTATCAGCCTGCAAAAAAGGTCATTGCAATAGTGACTTGGATTGCTCATCAGAAAATTCATTTTAATACAGACTTAGTCATCATTTAAATTCTGTACAGGATTGCATAATAAAATGTCATAAAACTGTTGGGATATTGACACCTTAGGAGAAGAGAATGTACATGAAGTATGGACGTTGTACCTGTAGCTTAAAGACTATTAATTCATAAGGTTGGGTTTCGGTTTTTTTGTAGCTGTGCATATTTGGCTAGACTGTTGCTTCTTTCACTCTTCAGGTCATGAAAAAGGCTTCTGTATGATGTGTACATTGGAAGCTCACATTAACCAGGTCCTATGTTGCTCTAATAATGCTATCAAACCTACATCTGTTATCAATGGCCTTAAAAGTAAGTAATTTCAAATGATTTTATTTTGATGTATTTGGTAACTTTTCAAAGCACTGTTTGGTGCATGGAAATGATTTTGATACTTGGAAGGAAGATATTAGAAAAGTAAGTTTTCTTTCAATTTCTAGGAGATAAGTATAACCACCTTCTTCTTCATTAGGAATAGGAAAGCATTTCCACTATGGCAGTCAAGAGGATGCACATGAATTCTTGTCCTTCACTGTTGATGCTTTGCAGAAAGCTTGCTTGAATGGAAGCACCAAGTAAGCATAAACAAATTATTTAACTTTTGATTGTTCTCTAGCCCATTTTACTCCTTTCTTTACTATACTACATTAAAATCCATGTCCTTAGTGAAAACTGTTTGAAGAGTTAAATCTGAGCCTCACATAATCTGAGGTCTGATTTACCATTTCTTTCCAGGTTGGACATATCTTCTCAAGCCACCACACTTATTTATCAAATATTTGGAGGATACCTAAGATCCCGAGGTACTTGTTAAAAATCTTCCTGTCCTTTGAACTGGTCTGTGTCTGTCTGTAGTGTAGGACTTTGACTAAAGTAAAATGTATGAAGACTTTCAATTTGTCCAGTCAGTGCTAAGCATTTGTATTTTGATTCCAGTAAAATGCTTGAACTGCAAAGCCGTTTCTGATACATATGAACCATTCCTCGATATTACACTGGATATAAAGGTAAGATGTTTTGTGAATATGGGTCAAGCTGTATAAGGACCTGTAGAGCTTTCCAAATAAAGGCATTTTACTTAAAAATATATACTGCTAAAAGGAAAGAGCTTGGCGTTGGGTGGGAGTGGATTGGACTTTGGCCTTGTGTGGAAGGCATCTGGGTGCTCTCCCTGTCTGCTGTGGGTTTAATCTGTAAAAACAGTAATTACATCTAGACAAACGCCTATAGTCTCAGACTTCTCGATTATTCTGCTTCAGCATCTATACATCTATCGTTAGGCTGATGGGTTTGATCGTTCTCATTATTGATGCCATAGCATAGTACAGATGCTGTCTGTGGCACTGCAGACTTTATTTTCTGATTTCAAAGTAGCATCATTTCCACAGGAGGTAAATGCTCAGCGTACTCTGAGGTTTCTGCCTCCTTCACAGTTGTTGCCGGTTGACAGTAGGTCACTTGAGGATGCGCTAGCAAGGTTCTCTCGTTAACTAGCAGGAAGTGTTTGAAATTTTGCATTTCCAGTGACTTAGTGCTCTACTTTCTTATTCATCCAGACCGTTACATCTATCACTAAGGCTCTAGAACAGTTTGTGAAACCTGAACAACTGGACGGAGAAAACAGCTATAAGTGCAGCAAGTAAGATTCTTACTAATTCCATCTGAGTCCAAGAGAACGCATTTCATGTTATCACATGAATATCTGGAAAGAGAAGAATTGTGGCTATTAGCTCATATTAGGCTCTTATTCCTACTGCTCCCTACACTGGGGTTTATTAGCCTTCATAAGTGTGAGGTTGCACACAGACGTATTCGTCTGGCCAGAAGTTAAAGGGGGTGTCTGCTAAGCAGTAGTGATCTGAAGCACGGAGCTAAGGACAACGATTTGGGGTGGGAGGCAACATCAGCATGCTGAAGGTCCTAGTGTCCTAGAATTTGCTGTTAAACATTTCTCTGCGCTTGTTTTTAAGGTGTAAAAACATGGTTCCTGCCTCCAAGAGGTACACAATACATCGCTCCTCCAAAGTTCTTACAGTATCACTGAAAAGATTTGCAAATTTTACTGGTGGCAAGATCAACAAGGTATATTTGCAGCTGTAAAGCAGCTTTATCTTCTTGGAATGGGAGACTTTCCCAAGAAAATATCATTTAAAATTTGTTAATGTTTGCAGGCTGTAACTATATACTAATAAAAATAGTCTAAGAAAAGTCAATCTAGCAACTATGGCTTACAGTAACCATAAGAGTATACCTCACGCTTAGAGCTAATTCTGCAGAAAACAGTTCTCTGCAGCTTAAATTATTAAATGTTGTTTCTGAGAACAGGTATTTCTAAATGAATCAAGAATATTTTTGTGTGATCCTAGCCTGTGTTCTTAGAAGGGTTTTTCTCAGGCTGTTCCATGAAGCGTTTCAGGGTAATTTTTGTATCTTCCTGTTTTCTTTTAGGATGTAAAATACCCTGAATATTTGGATCTCCGAGCATATATGTCCCAGTCAATGGGAGAACCACTTATCTATGCTTTATATGCAGTTCTTGTTCATTCTGGTTTCAACTGTAATGCAGGACACTATATCTGCTTCATAAAGGTGGGTATCGGCTTGATTTCCAGCAGGGTAAAATAAACAAAGAAAATGAATGTTACTGGCAGCCACCATTTTGATGGAGAAAGGTTGAATGATGTGTTCTGTTCGATCTGTTTGGTACGTTTTGTGCTGTAGTGTTCCGCCTGTGATGTCATTTCGACAACATGCATTTTGTCTGAAGGTATCACTGTCTTTTATTTGCAGGCCGGCAATGGATTTTGGTATCGAATGAATGATGCCATAGTGGAGCGTTCTGATATCAAAACAGTTCTCAATCAGCAAGCTTATTTACTTTTTTATATCAGGTAATACCAACTACTGACTCTGTTCAGAATATATTTACTTTCCTGTTACTGATACTTTTCTTTCTTTCCAAGTGTTTTTCATTCTGTCCTAGGAAAAGTTTACTGTTTGTGTAATTCAGTTCTGTCTAACCTGACCTTACCGCTGTCATTTACTGTCTTTCATTGTTTGCCCTTAAACTGGTGAGCTTGTGTATATTGCTCTACGTCTGCTCTATGTAGCTGGCTAATATAGAAGAGGAGAAATTACGCCATAGAAGGTGTAAGGGGGAGTTGTTGCTCTGACAAGCACAGTCATTGTAGGGAGACCATTGTCTATTTCTTAGTTTGTAGTCTTGGTTGAGTCTTCTATATATGTCTTCTGTGTCACATCATCTGTTCCTTTAAAATTATAGATGGGGTTTTAATCCAAGAATAGACTGAAAGAAAAACTCTAAACTGAGATCACTGCTTTTTTCCCAAGGCGCTATGATTTGACACTTGGAGAACGTGGTTTTTACTTACCAGCACCGTCTTATCCCCGTTCATTCCTTGGTCAGCGGGGGCCTAATAGTAAGCAGGCTGGATTTATGGGACCACGACTTCCTCCTCATATGATTAAGGTAATTTGCAGGGAGTAAGTAATGACACCAAATTGATAATATTGTTTTCTTTTGATGTGGGGGGGGGTTGTTGTCTTACAGCATCTGAGTTCTATTTTCCCTCCCACACTGCAGCTTTCTTCACAACCGTCATGCAACAGTCAGAACTATTGAAACGGTGGCTAATCCTAAACTGTGCAGCCATGCTACTTCATTATACTTCCAACTCAAAGCGCTTTCTAAAGCACTGACAGCTACCCTTTTGAGACACTTGAAGGAGTCTGTTAATTCTTTGATGATGATGGTGATGATCGTAATAATAATAACAGTAGGCCAAGATCACTCTCTTTCAGTGTTACTTTAGCTGAGACAGTGAAAACGATTTATCTTGGTCCTGATTACCAGAGCAATTATTGCAGTGTTTTCAGGGAATGTTTAAAGGGGAAAGTAAACATATTTGGGAAGAGCTGTAGTCAATGTTAAGTTGTTTGTGTGGGTTTCGAGATGAGGCTGGTTTGATACTAAGATGCAGTAAACCAAAAGCAGCAGGAGTTAAATACACTTGTTGGACTTAGGTTTATATTGGAAGTGAGGTTTTTTTATTTCTTAGGTGATGAGGCAATTTGTAGAAATGTTAAGTAGGAGAATTTAATGTTTTAATAAGTGCTGTGTGATTGCACATATTCGTCTTACAGTCTGTTCTTCTCAATACAGAATTCGAGTCGTTTAAATGGAAATGGACCCCTAAAAGAGGATACAAATCCTGTTGGTATCACTATAAAAAGGCCATCTTCAGCTCCACCAACAGCTTGCATTCAAAACTGGGCAATTACCAGGCCTTCAGCTACGGATCCATCAAAAGCCCAGAAGATCACTATCAGTATTCATAACAAATTGCCTGAGCTTCAGACTGTGTCACAACCTGGCTGTCTTACCAGTGCTTTGGAGAATGAGGATCTCAGCAAGGCCATTCCTTCCTCCACAATTACAAATTCTCTCAGAGCAGAGTCTACCTCAAATGCATCTACAGTGGCAGTTGCTGCTAACATTTCCAAACAGGAAGTTCCTGATGAAATGTTTGTAGAGCCAGAAGTGAATGGAAGTCCTACAGTCGGCTCCGATGCTAAAGTCCCTTCCAGTGCAGAGTCTTCGGGAAAATCTGAGGCATCGAATGGCGTGTTTAAAATGAACTGCAACATATCTTCCAATGGAATCGTGATTGGGAAGGTGGTTGGCACATTGCAGAATTCCCATTCTTTCTGTGAGAGTGCTGAAGAAGAGAGATCCCATCATGAGCTGCCACAAAATGATTCACTAAATGGTGCTATTAGTTTAGATATTGGATCTAAACAAAATGGACTGAAACTTGATGATTTTGCTTGCCAAGTCCAACCTGCTAAACCTTCTGAGATTTTCTTTGCTAAAACAAATGGATTGCTTGAACCAGTGAGTTATGTTTGTCCATCTAGAGCTTCTCACCTGTGACGTGTTTAGCATTCAGGAGCCTTAAAATGTTCCTAATTCATGTGAAATACTGTGAAAACACACAGCACAGATTTTATCGTTAACACTTTGTGCTACTGTCACATTAGAATTTGCAGAGCTGAACTGGTATGTGAGATCATGTCAGCTACAGAGAAGTTCAGCTGAGATAGTACTTCATAAGTTTCATAAATATATTGGGGGGGAGGGGTTATGTGTGATATGCCAATAGTGCATATAAGCAAATTGATCTTGTTTAATAACTAATGAGGAAATTTTGCAAACAGTTTTCTACTAAGGTAGTATTTTTTTTGTCTGTTAACGTCTACGTTTTAATTTTAGATACCTGTAGCTGAGTCACCGATTCCTCAAGAAATAATCTTAGAATCCCTGGCCTACAGCCACCTGAACAGGTTGTCAGAGAAAGCAAGGTAAATTGAGTATACTCTGATGAAAACAAGATTTCATACAAGTTTATCATTGTTTTACCCATTTACTAATGCAATTTAATAGAAAGCTTTAAATCAGTACAGCAAATTCCATGCAGACATCAGCACTGAACATCTATTATTCTGTTATTAAATACAAGCAGATGCCTCCCAGAATAGTTTTGTTTCTTCATAGAATTATTTTCCTTTTTTTACCATCGGATTTCTTTTTCTATTCTCCTTTTTTCCATCCTAGGATGTGTGAGTGTAAATTCCCACCTCCTGCCCTCCCGTTTTGGGGAGAAAATAAAATTAATGAGTTCACTTCTTTTCTAGTTGTGGGAGAGCAATTATAGTGGTGTTGGCTCTTGATGTGATGCAGAGCAGTGAGCAGAGGGAGACAAATGTGTTGGGTGGGTTTTTAATGTACTACTTGCAATCTCAAGAGAAGAAAAAAATCTTCTCTGGGCGCTGCTGAATGTGTAAGAATTAGTTTCTAAAGGGACTGCCAGTAGCCAGCAACTCTTTTACTTAAAGGGATTTTTGCTCCTAACATTTATCTTTTAGGTGAACTTTTTCAAGTGAAAAATGTGTTTTTATTTTGTGCAGTGTCCCTGCACCTCAGAAGTCTGAGGGTGATCGTCCTATGGAACCTGTAGTGACGGAAACAGTGTTTGTCTATGAACAATCCAGGACGCCTCTTTCTGACCTTGGCTGTGAGATTGAGAGTCCTTTTACTGTATCAGACTCTGAAACCATTGCTACCAAAGAAGTTGCTGAAAGTATTATAACAAAAGCTGATAACGTACATCCCAGTATCAACGGTCAGCACAAGGTCAGGAAAAAATCCTTGGATACTGAAGATGAATACCTTGGACAGTGTGAGTCGGAAGACAGTAGAGACAAAGACAAACCAAGAAGACCAAAAGAACCTGCACTCATTGCAAAAGGAGATCCTTCGTATATGAAAGAGTCTCCTGAGAGTGAAGAGAAATTAGGGCAAACTTCCTCTGTGAAGTCTGACATTGAATGTAGTCCTAAAAACCTTGCATCTTTAGGTGTTACAGATAAATGCCAAGATAAAAAGGACATTTCTAATAACTATGTAGAGGTACCACCTGTTAATGACTCTTCTATTACAAAGCTGGATAAAGTTCTGGAGAGTCAATTCTCTAGACAAAATGAGGGGCTGAATAATAAAAAATGCGAAGAGGATAATAGGCAAAAATACAAGGAGAAGATATACGACTCCAAAAAAACTGACAAAGAACACTATCGAAAGAAGAGACAATACTCTGACATTAAAGAGCAGAAGCAAAGCAGGAGCAAAGTGGATGATCGTTCCTACAAAAGGAGGCGCTCTCGCAGCATGGAAACAAATAAGCAACATCATCATAAACAGGACTATTGCAATGAAAGCAAGTACAGACCTTCCCATAATGAAAGAAACAGTCCAAATAATGGCAAAAGCTCAGGAAAATACTCTCGTTACAGATCCCGAAGCAGAGAAAGAACAGAACAAGACAGGCATAGGTATTACCATTCCAAAGGAGAGAGAACTTGGAGCAGGGAAAGATACTATCAAGATGAATCACGGAAATGGGAAAAATGCAGATATTACAAGGATTATTACTCTGTTCATGGAACAGGAGATGGTAGAGAGAGGAAGTCCTCTCATTTTGATAAAGACTTTGACAAATTTAGTCAATTCTACAAATCACATAGGGATTATCCCTGCAAGAGCAGATGGACTCACACCACTCACTGCAGAGAGGAAGGAGCACATCATTTAAGCAGCCACAGAGGAAACTTCCGGCACTGTTCAGTACCTCAGCAGCAGTCTGAAAAACACCCTCGGGAAGGGCACGCACCTCCACCTGCCTCAGCTCATGCACAGTTTGACAATGCTTTCTGGGAAAATGAGAAACTGAGGCTTGGCAAGAGGAAATACAGTGACACAGAAGGAAGCGAAAGTGAAATGGGAAAGAAATGCCACAAGATAGATGACCAAAGAATGAAAAAAGATAAGAAGGTCAAGAAGAAAAAGAAGTCCAAAGATAAATATCGAGAGAAGGATTACAAGTAAGCAGGGATTCCAGCATAATCTGCAATTTTTTTCCTAACTCTTTTCTTAATGTTTCTCATGCCTGCCTTTTTCCCATTGTTTCTAAGTGATTTTTGTAGGATAATCTGACTACAGGTTGGTCATTAGGCTGGTCATTAGGTTGGTCAAGCAAACATAGGAAAGGTATTGCTGAATAGCATTAGAACGCTAGATCTGGAGCACAAAGTTAAGAACCTGTCCTGGTTTAAGCCCAGCCTGCTGAACCCAGGACAGAACCGCATCTGCGCACTGTTCTTGATTAGGTTACAACAGTTACATATTTTTAATTCCACATATTCCACAATTACCCCCTGTAAGGATTTGTGTACAAACCAAGACTTACTGTTATTTAATCTGAGGGCTAACGTTAGTTGCATCTAAAGTCAGATGTGCAGAAATTACTGCAAAATAGCTGACACGCAGCAAGTCATCACCTGTGGTAAAGTAAATAACACTTCATACACGCATCAAATGCTACATCCGTTTTCCTGTTTTTAACCTGCATGTTTCCCTCAGACTTCAGGATTTGGATGGCCTTGTGTTCCGCATTGACAATGACAATCGCAAACGGAAGAAAAAGAAGAAAAAGAAGAAACACATCAGGAAACTGAAAGACTTCTCAGAATATTTAGGTTCTCGTCTTGAGAAGACAACACAGGAGAAGAAGACAGTACCCATTTTTTCAGGCAACTATTTACGTGAGCAATACAGAAACCAGGGCAGTGAAGAGCCCTACAAGGACAGGAAGCCTTCGGGGGCAGGTGACAACAAGAAATACGGCTTCATCCCATCCAGTGAGTATGTGAAAGGTAAGCCACAGGATGTTTACAGGACTCCTTTTTACTCACAAAGACACTTGTTACACTTGAAACAACCTTTAAATGCTTTTGTACATTAGTCCAAGTGCAAGATGATGACATTAGACTTCCAGGCTAGTAATACTGTAGTCAAGCACCATCTTTCCCAAAAAGACTGCCAGGGTAATTGATTTAAATAAAATACTATGTTCAGCTGTTTTACCACATAGAAGTGGAGCTGACTGCTTATTCAGACAAACATCAGTTGGTGATAATACTGAACTATGGTTCCAGATACAGCTCAGTCTTCTCCTAAATGCAGTTGTTAACCCCCTGGAGGACACTATGCAACTTAAGACCTGGAGAGTATGTTAAATTCCTGCAATTGGTTTATTTCCTTCTGATAGTTTTCTTTTAGCATAGTCTTAAAAATACAGAGAAGTGGGCTGAGGGAAAACTCTTTCGTGGCTGGAAGTAAATGCATCTAATCGAGGTCTGGTTTGGCTTTAGTGAATGCATTTGCCAGCAGGTGGCCAACTCGACGTATTTCTAAACCAGCCAAAAGTATAGGAAGGAAGTGAATGTCTTGCACCTCACTACACAGGTCAGGGCCATTAAGATTAGTGCACTATCTGTGTAGGTGTAAGACATGTTAACCAATAAACACAGTGATAGAACTCCACTTTGGTCCACTGCTTGCAACACAAGTGGGATATGAGGGCTGTGAAAAGCAATTTGTTTAGTCTGGAGAATTTCAGTATTTCCTCAAGTCCATAGATGTTCAGGAACTTCCTCTTGTGGAAGGTCCGTCTTTAAAAATACTAAATAAATGGGTCTCAAGTAGGAATTTCTGGATAATGGAATCTCTGTCAAAAAAGGCCACTGCAGCAGTGTGCTTTTAAAGAGCCCGGAACCTCTCTAACAGGCTAGGGACAGACAACAGCTGAGAAGGAATTGTTAGGTTGTGCCTTTTCACCAGGACTCCCCAGTAAATTAACAAGGATGGAAAGGGCTTGTGATAACGTGTGATTTAAGGAAAATGGAGGTGGGATGGATGAAGGAGCAGCTTTAAAGCAGTTGCTGTCCTACGTTCCTACACGTTCTCTCCAGCAAGTTTCTGAAGGCTTCTGACGGCTTAGTGGGTAAGATTTGGTGAGCTTGAACACAAGACTGTTGGTAAAACAAGGATGCTGTCTAGACAAAACCTCACCTAAATTTACCTAAGTCTACCACTTGCTATGAAAGGAGGTAGCTTTGTCCTAATACTGTGTACAGTTCGCCCACCTTGGCATAGATCCAAAATGCAGTCAGTTTGGATGTGAGGAAGCCACCTTCTCGAGTTGTCGGATCCTGTAGTCACTGAGCAGACAGTGCTGTGTGCAGGCTTGAGACCTCTTTCAGAAACCAAACCACTGAGACATAGTTTGATGTTGAACGTCATGACAGAGAGTGACATTGCTTTCTTTTTTCTTTCAGATGCAAAGCTCACTGATGGAAGCCTTCAATACCCAACCTAAACCTACCAACAAAATCAACTACTTCTACCCTCAGTCCCGATTTTTTACCTTCAAAACCGTCGACTCTTTACCTTCAAGAACGAAGACTCTTTACATGGAACTCGACATTACCAATATTGACCATCAAAACTTAGAATTTATTATCGAAACATTTACCATCAACACAAAATCCAATCATAAGTGGTGCTTAACATTTCTGTACAGAATTTTACCATGAAAGACTTTTTTTTAGTTTTTAACTTGAGACTTTGTTTTTTAAGATAATCCAAAAGGGTGGAAACTTTTTACAACTGCTGAACATTGTAAATTACCACATTAATATCTCACAAGTGTGAGATAAGGCCCTGGAACAGACCATCTCAAATGCTGCTTATTACAGGCTCAGGTTGACTTTATGTTATTCATGTAATGTTACTCCAAGTTAGACACCTGGTGCAAGAGCAACCAGGGATTACAAAAATTGCAACTGACAGTCTGTATATTTAATTTAAAGACTTATTTAAAATTTCACAAGTAGAATTTTTTGCAAGAGCTTCATTTTCTTTCCTGTTCTGTCGGACACTAGGAACTAATGTACTTCACATACGAGTTATATTCAAGATCTGGAAGAAAATCATCTGGTTCTCAGCATTGTGAAAGAACAGATATGCAGTTTTGAATGTATTTCTCAAGATGATTTGTAATACTCTTCCGTATGTTTTTATTACATTTTTCTTAATATACTGTCACTTGTCTGAAGTCTCAGTTGTCTGGTTTTGTCTCTCTAAAGTGGCTAGCTAAAGACAAATTCATACTGTGATTTTAATTTTTATTATTAAATGCTATCAAACTGTGATGCACTTATTATTCACTGGTCCTGCATCAGGAGATGAGTGGGGAACCTGTATTAAATACAGTTCATCTGAATAATCTGTCTGGTTTATACAAGCTGTGTTGTTCAGAGATGTCTAAAGTTTGATCTTTGTTTTTTTAAAGATAAAAAGCACTTGCCCCACTGTAAATATATAGCATGTAAAATTTATATAGTATATAAATACAGCAAAGTTAAAATGGATTTTTACTTGAGTTTTACTGGAGTTATTTAACATGCAATATGTCATGTGAATTGACAGCTGTCAGTGTATTTGATGCTCAAGCAATTAGGTCTTCCTTTCAGTGGTAGGGGAGATGATGCTGTCGCTGTGACCCAGAGAAGATCAGTAACTTGGGATTTCAGCTGCCTAAACAAGAATGCAGAAGGCTTTCTCCTTTGGTGTTTAAAGCTTCCACCACCAGGCAGCAAGCTGGGAGCTCATCAGTAGCTTTTTACTGTGTGTGACACTAAACCAAAATCCAAAGGAGCAAGGTTAATGTTTTAGTAAATACTTAAATATTTTGGTACATGGAAAACCCCATAAAGCCAATCTATAAGTGTACCCTGCGTAATGTTCCTATGGCAACAGTTCTGTGAAGTTACATAAAGTAACATGACAAAGAAACCACACACTGTTCCTGTATCTGGCTTTTTCTTCCTCTTTTGTGCTCTGGCTCCATGATTTGATGTCTTGTCTTTGATGAATAACCTCGTCATAGGTGTATAAAAGGAGTTTCAGCATTGACTGCTTGTCATGGTTTAAGCCCAGCTGGTAATTAAGAACTATGCAGCCACTCACCCTTTCTTCCACCCTGCTCCCGGAGGGATGGCGAGGAGTATTGAAAGAATGTAAATCCATACAAAACCACTATTGCTACCACCAATAGTAATAATGATGAGGGAAGTAACAAGGGGAGGGAATATAAAACTAAAAGGGGAGAAGAAAAACCAATAAACACAAAATGATGCTCAATACAATTGCTCAGCACCTGCCAACCGATACCCAGCCTGACCTCAGTAGCCATCTGGGCCTTCCAGGTTATCTCCCACCAGTTCATATACTGGGCATAATGTGCTGTGGTATGGAATACCCCTTTGGCTAGTTTGGGTCAGGTGTCCTTTCCCTGCTTCCTCCTAGTTTCCCATGCCCCTCCTCATTGGCAGAGCATGAAACTGAAAAATCCCTGACTAGTGTAAGCATTACTTAGGAACAACTAAAACATGAGTGGGTTATAGCACTGTTCTCAGACTAAAGTGAAAAACACAGCACTGCACCAGCTACTAAGAAGGAGAAAAATAACTCTTACAGCTGAACCCATGACAGTATCCACCCATGGAATATCCATGCCATTCAGGTCATGCTCAGATCCCATTTTTTTTCACTATACCATTGCTTTTTGTCTCAGATATACACACACACAAAGAGAGAGATATCATTCCTTAATCCATGGACCATCCCTATAAAGTTTGCTGAATTCACTCAGTCCACAATGTCAGGCTCCATCTCTTGTAACAGCCTCTCAGGGCAGCAGAGACAGGGTTGGGTTGGGTTGTTGCCTGATGACAGCACCACTGAACTCATCTGGTCGCTGCTGAGCTTGTCTGGTTTCATCAAAGTTCATTCTTTGTTGGGATGATGGTCAGAGGGAAGTCAAGGTCAGTCGATGCTGACCTGAGGACAGTTCTGTTGCTGCTTCTAGCTTTCTTACGACTTTATTCTCCACTGACGTCCATGACAGCACATATCTTCTTTTCAAAGCCCAGAGTGGTAAAGATGGGCATCTGGCTTACGGACTATAGAAGCGTTGTACAGGAGTCAATGGCATATGAGTTCATTGACTGTTTTCCCCCCAAATTAAACCTCCTGAGGTACACACCGGACTTCCCCATGTTCCCACATTACCCACCAAGTATATCCAGCCACCTGAGCAAAAGCAATCCCATGAGTGGGTTTGCCTTTACCTGAAGCAGGAATAACCCAGACTG
Organism: Lathamus discolor; assembly: GCF_037157495.1. Taxonomy (NCBI): domain Eukaryota; kingdom Metazoa; phylum Chordata; class Aves; order Psittaciformes; family Psittacidae; genus Lathamus; species Lathamus discolor. The sequence continues at coordinate 84,575,648 of NC_088889.1, read as the reverse complement.
TCTTCCCCAGCAAACTCTTTATGTGCACCACAGGAACTTTATCCCCCTCTACAGTATGTAAAAGTTCTGACTGGGCTGGGCCAGCTCTGTTGGCAGATCCCCTGGTGCTGACCAACCACGTGGCTTTTGGTAAATTTGTATCCCAGTGCTTGAAAGTCCCACCACCCATTGCTCTCAGTGTGGTGTTTAACAGCCTGTTGCACCGTTTGATTTTCCCAGAGGCTGGTGCATGGTAGGGGATGTGATATACCCACTCAATGCCATGCTCTTTAGCCCAAATGTCTATAAGGTTGTTCCAGAAATGAGTCCCATTGTCTGACTCAATTCTCTCCGGGGTGCCATGTCGCCACAAAATCTGTTTCTCACGGCCCAGGATAGTGTTCTGGGCAGTGTTGTGGGGCACAGCGTATGTTTCCAGCCATCTGGTGGTTGCTTCCACCATGGTAAGCACATGGCGCTCGCCTTGGCAGGTTGGTGAGAGCGTGATATAGTCAATGTGCCAGGCCTCCCCATGTTTGTACTTCAGCCGTTGTCCTCCATACCAGAGGTGCTGCAATTAAACAAGCCAAGCAGATAAACATTTCACATTTATGAATAACCTGGGCAATAGCATCCATTGTTAAGTCCACCCCTTGATCACAAGCCCACCTTCAGGCGTCATGGGCCCACCAAGCCAAAAATAATTCACCCTTATGTTGCCAAATCTAAGTGCATCTGAGTCACTTCAATCTTAGCAGCTTTATCCACCTGTTGGTTGTCCTGGTGTTCCTCAGTGGACGGACTCTTGGGTACATGTGCATCTACATGGCGTACCTTCACCACCAGGTTCTGCACCTGGGCAGCAATATCTTGCCACAGTGCAGCAGCCCAGATGGGTTTACCTCTGCATTCCGAGTTGCTTTGCTTCCATTGCTGCAACCACCCCCACAGGGCATTTGCCACCGTCCATGAGTCAGTGTAGAGATAAAGTACTGGCCACTTTTCTCGTTCAGCAATGTCCAGGGCCAGCTGGATGGCTTTCATCTCGGCAAACTGACTCGATTCGCCCTCTCCTTCAGCAGTTTCTGCAGCTTGTCATCGAGGACTCCATACGGCTGCCTTCCATCTCCGATGCTTTCCCACAATACTGCAAGACCCATCAGTAAACAAGGAATATTGCTTCTCACTGTCTGACAGTTGATGATATGATGGGGCCGCTTCAGCACACATCACCTCCTCCTCTGGTGACATTCCAAAATCTTTGCCCTCTGGCCAGTCCATGATGACTTCTAGCATTCTTGGGTGACTGGGATTTCCTATTCGAGCTCGTTGTGTAATTAGTGCAGCCCACTTACTCCAAGTAGCATCAGCTGCATGATGTGTACAGGAGATCCTGCCTTTGAACATCCAACCCAGCACGGGTAACCAGGGTGCCAGAAGGAGCTGTGCTTCAGTGCCAATCACTTCTGAAGCAGCTTGAACCCCTTCATAGGCTGCCAGTATCTCTTTTTCAGTGGGAATATAGATGGCCTCAGATCCTCTGTATCCCTGATGCCAAAAGCTGAAGGGTCAACCTCAAGTTTCCCCTGGAGTTTTCTGCCAGAGGCTCCAAACAGGACCATTCTCCCTGGCTATGGTGTAAAGCACATTTTTCACATCTTGCCCAGATGGGACTGGTGCAAGGGCCACTGCAGGAACTATCTCTCATTTAATTTGTTCAGAGGCTTGTTGTTTCACAGGGCCCCATTTAAAATCATTCTTCTTCTGGGTCATGTGATAGAGAGGGCTTACAATTGAACTGTAATTTGGGATGTGCATTTTCCAGAACCCCACAGCACCCAAGAAAGCTTGTGTTTCTTTCTTATTAGTTGGGGGAGACATTGCTCTTATCTTGTTGATCACATCTGTGGGATCTGTCTACGTCCATCTTGCCATTTTATTCCCAAAAGTTGAATCTCCTCTGCAGGTCCCTTGACCTTACTCCATTTTATGGCAAAACCGGCTTTCAGCGAGGTTTGGATTATTTTCCTCCCTTTCTCAAAGACTTCTTCCACTGTATCACCCCAAACAATAATGTCATCAATGTATTGCAGGTGTTCTGGAGCCTGCCCCTGCTCCAGTGCAGTCTTGATCAGTCCATGGCAAACGGTAGGGCTGTGTTTCCACCCCTGGGGCAGCCAGTTCCAAGTGTACTGGACGCCCCTCCAAGTAAAAGCAAACTGGCCTGCACTCTGCTGTCAAAGGAATTGAGAAGAATGCATTGGCAATATCAGTTGTGGCATATCACTTGGCTGCCTTTGACTCCAGTTCATATTGGAGTTCTAGCATGTCCGCTACGGCAGCACTCAATGATGGTGTGACTTCATTCAGGCCATGATAGTCTACTATTAGTCTCCACTCTCCATTAGACTTTCACACTGGACATATAAGGGTATTAAAAGGTGAGCGGATCCTACTGATCCCTCCTGGTCTCTCCAGTCTATGGATCAGCTTATGTACGGGAATCAGGGAGTCTCGGTGCGATAGTGCCACTGGTGCACCGTTGTTGTCACGACTGTCACTTGTTGTTTGACCTTCATCAGCCTTACAACAGAAGGATCCTCTGAGAGACCAGGCAAGATGGACAGCTGCTTAGTTTCCTCAGTCTCCAAAGCAGCAATGCCAAAAGCCCATCAGTACCCTTTTGGATCTTTGAAGTACCCTCTTCTGAGATAGTCTATGCCAAGGATGCACGGAGCCTCTGGACCAGTCACAATGGGGTGCTTTTGCCACTCCTTCCCAGTTAGGCTGATTTCAGCCTCCAGTACAGTCAACTCTTGGGATTCTCCTGTCACTTCATCCATCGTTCGTGGTGCTGCCTCATTCCAGGTCATTGATGCCAATGAGTGGGCATATGATGATGGCGCACTCTGTGTAAGTTTCTGCCACATGGGTTGCGTACATTCGACTTCACCTGGATCTACGGGTGCATTGCCAGCATCTGGCCTACAATAGATCATCTCTAGAATGATGACCGATTCCCTCAGAGACTGGATGCCTCTCTTGTGGTCCACTTGGCTGAATGACACATAACATCAACCTTGTAAGGATACCTTTCCTTCACAGCTGACAGGAGCTGCCCCTCAAGGCTGAGACTTGTTTCTCTTTTGCACTCGTTTTGTTGATCCCCCCTTCCCTAGCAAGTGATCCTAGCTGCTTGGTTTCCCTATCTTCTAGTTCATGACCGTCGGCTCCATGGTCCCAGCATCAGAGCAACCAGATGACAATGTGCTCCCCTGTAAGACAGCTGAAATCTTTTCGTATATTCCACAGCTCACCAATCAAGGTCAGGGATTGAGAAGTTACCTCTTCCTCTTCCTCTGATTCCTGTAGTAATTCCTCTCATTCAGATGTTGCCCCCTGTAGTTTGTGTGCTGAGTGAACTTCCTTCACTGCATGAGTTGTCTTTTGTGCCTTTCATTTGCTCTTCCTCTTCCTTATAGGGGCAACTAATACTGGCATGGATTGATCCTCTAGTTCAGCTGCAGTGTCTTTCACTGGGCTTGGAGTGGCTGCAGTGTCTGTTGTCCGGGTTTGAGTAGCTGCTGTGCTTGTTGCTGGAGTTGGGGGAGCTGCTGTGCTTGGAGTAGCTGCGCTATTTCTGTCAGGGTGTGAGTAGCTGCTGTGCTTGTTGCTGGAGTTGGGGGAGCTTCTGTGTTTAGGATTGAGTAGCTGCGTTGTCTGTTGCTTTGTCATCAGACCCAGAAACATCTTTTCCTGCTCTTAACAAAACTGGGCTCTGTAGGCGTAGGCCAAGCCCCAGCACATTCTTGTAAGTTGTCTCTCTCTGGTATTGCCAGGATGACAGTACACCTCTTCTAAGTGTTCTGCTAATTTTTCTGGATCCCACATTTGTTCAGGAGTAAAATTCCAAAGCACTGGAGGGGCCCCCTGGCCCAGGAGCTTGCCCATACCGTCCCACACACCCTGCCACTCGTGACTGTCCAGCCTTGGGGAAGACCTCTTGATGGTATTATTAAATAGTTGCTTAACCTTAGACAAGACCCAAGCTGGACCCTGCTTAGCTTCTGAGATCAGACAAGATTGGGTATTCTTAAGGTGGCCACACCGTAGGCAAAAATATAGACAGCATACGCAGCAAGAAGCTGGTTCCCAGCAAAAGGAGCCGGGTGCTTTCAAGGGCATTGAAAGGATATTCAAGATCTTTCACATTTCTAGAACCTGTAAATAGCCTGGCGGGGGAGTAAATACAGAATCCGTAAATAGCTCTGGAGCAGAGGGTGTGGGGGAATATCTCCTTCATAGGTTGACCCCCCAGGAGAAGCAAAAAAAGGTGTGTAATTGTTAAAAATTTCCATTACATGCCTCCCATAGTATAGAGGTGATGACCACGCTGAGAACTCATGCCAGCCCAGTTTCATGATCAATGAGTCTATTGTATTACAGGTTGTTACCATGAAGTACAGCAAAAAAATAACCTCAGCCCAGGCCCCAAAGCTGATACAGGTTAAACCAGCAAATACTGGCTACAAATAAGGTAGGACATGCTGATACTCTGAGCCCAAGCACAACTCCAAGAGCAAATAAATCAACATTGTGATGATCACAATCTGAAACAAGCAATGCTTATCACAGATATGATTATACATACTATGGTCAGATCTGTCATTATGTCACTCCTTTGTGCCCCATGTTGGACGCCAAAAAAGGACTGTCATGGGTTAAGCTCAGCCGGTAACTCAGAACCACGCAGCTGCTCACTCACTTTCCCCCTTCTCTCCCCCAGCTCTCAGAGGAACAGGGAGAAGACCTGAAAGAATGTAAATCCCACAGGTTGAGATAACAACAGTCCAGTAACTAAGGTACAACACAAAAATGCTACTACTACCATTAATAATAATAATGGTGATAATGGAAATAACAAGGGGACAGAATATAAAAATAAAACAGGAAAAAAAAACCCACAAAAAACCCACAAAAAAACCACAAGTGATGCTCAATACAATTGCTCAGCACCCACCAACCGATACCCAGCCCAACCTCAGCAGCCATCTGGGCCTTCCAAGTATCTCCCACCAGTTCATATACAGGGCATGACATGCTGTGGTATAGAATACCCCTTTGGCTAGTTTAGGTCAGGTGTCCTTTCCCTGCATTCTCCCAGTTTCCAGTGCCCCTCCTCACTGACAGAGCAAGAAACTGAAAAATCTTTGATTGGAAGAGTATTACATAGAACAACTAAAACATGAGTGTGTTATAGCACTGTTCTCAGACTAAAGTGGAAAACACAGCACTGCACCAGCTACTAAGGAGAAAAATAACTCTTACAGCTGAACACAGGACATGGCTGCAAGCCGACAAAGAGTGCTGGAAGCACCAAGCGCCTGAACCAGCCCATGGGCAGAAAACAGAGGGAGGGTCATTAGTGACAGCTCCAGATCAGAGCAAACAACTGCAGTGGCCTGAGCTATTTCTAATTTGGAAGGTCTAATTAATCTACACAAGGAGCAGAGATTTCACTCCCACAAACTTCCCTTATATTTGACTGAAGCTCATGGAAGGCAATGGACAAAATCCCTCCTTAATTTAGGGTGGGAAACCAGCTCTTACCAGAGTAACATTTATAGCAGCACAGCTATGAGTGTTCAGCCTTACGAAAACAACTGATTTTGCAGCTGAGGAGTTTTCTCTCTGAAAAATTCAACCTGTCAATTTAAATCAGTGTGCTTAAAGGTAGGCAAAGAGGCCTTTTACTTACAAGAGCAGTTGCAAAATCAGATCTTAACCTCTTAAACAAGTAAATCAGCACGCACCTCCCATGTATTCTTGGTAAATAAGGAGCTATGCAACAGTCGAGTTTCACACTTTAGAGGAAGTCCCCAGGCTGAATCAACAGGTCCTCCTGATAAATGAAAATGTTACTATTGCAGTGGATTTACATCGAACACCACATTTTTAACAACGGTTGATACAGAGTATGTCATGCAAATCACTTGTGTACACCAACTAATACTTAAATCAGTCCCTATCTGTGCAGCATTTACATTTTTATATTCAAACTGTAGCTAGAAACATTTTACAAGAAACTATGGAAACGGATCTTGTAAGCCACAAGTCTTAGTTTGTAGGATTTGGTCTACAAGAGACCAAGCTTTTCCAGCCAGCATATCCACATAGGTATGTAGTAAATGTAAAAACTATGCATTGTTTTCCTCTAGAAAGCATTATAAATGCTGCTCAGTTGACAGAGGTTCGGTTTTGTACCAGTTTAAAGCGGTTCAAAATGTGAAGCAACACGGAGCTTATTTTGTCAGAATAGTGTCAATTTTAAGTCAGTCCGGCTGAGCTGAAGTTTTCTGTACACTTCTCTGCCTGCACTGCACTGGCACCGTGGCTGATGGAAGCGGCCACGCAGTTCAGATGCTGAGCGGAGCCGGCACGGCAAAAGGAAGGGAAAGAGAGCGGCGGGAGCGGCCGGCTCAGCTCGGCTCAGCTCGGCTCAGCTCGGCTCAGCTCAGCTCAGCTCCGGTGGCCGCTGTGCCCTCCTGCCTGACGGGCAGCGGAGGAGCGGGACTCCCCGGCGGGGCGGGGCTGGGGAACGTGCCCAGTACTGGGCGGACGGAGCCAGCACGGCCGCCGCCACCGCCGCCACCACGGGCTGGACAGGCAGGACCGGGACGGGGCGGGAGGGGGCTGAGGCGACGCGGCGCTACCCCTGCCCCCGCAGCACCGGTTGCCGCGGGCCGGAATTACCGAGCGGGGCTGGGTCGGAGCGTGAGGTGGAGTGAGAAGGACGAGGAGATGTGAAGCCGTGCCGCGCCGGTCCGTGAGAGCAGCGGTGCCACAACGCTTTTAGGGACCAAAACCCCTCGGACGGGCAGAGCAGCGGGTGAGCGGGTAGGTGCTTGATGCTTGGCGCTGGGGACGGAAGGGAGAGGCAGACCCTCAGACGCGGTGAAACACCGGGCACACGCCCCTGGGCGGACACAGACCCGGCCCAGGTGCGGAGAGACGCAGGCCCCGGGGCCGCTCTCGCTGCTCCGTACAACTCGCGGTCCCCGATCTCGGGGTCGCCAGTAGTGCCAGGAAGCGTTGCTGGGCTGCGGCAGCGGGGAATGAGAGCTTCGAGTGCCTCTCCCCTTCGTGTACCTAACTGGCTTCCCGTTAAGATCTTCCTTAACTGGAATAACTGCGAGTTTCCCAGCTTGGCAGCTGGATTCTCTTTTATGACAGTACACGAGTGCGGCGTGTTTGTGTTCGGGATGTTCCTCTTTTTTCTTTTCTTCTTTTGTAATCGGTTTGGATATTTTTTCTTACGGTAGTGTTGCAGTGTGGAAATGTAGTTTGCAATTTAGAGACATAGAAGTGCCTTCATGCCTACCAGTAGTAGCTTTGCATTGCTCCTTATTTCTACGTAGGTCTTTTTGTGTACGGTATTGTTTTACAATCACTGCTGCAAATGTTTGTTTTGTCATGAGACAAATGCGTAATCGCTACTCCCCACTTACATTCAGTTTTGTGAGTGGGGTTTTTAGCTTGGTTGTTGTCGTTTGGGGTTTGTTTTAATATTTCTTCCCAGCTATTTAGTTCTTCAAGTTATTTCTTTGATAGTGAGTGACAGAATTTCCTTCTGGAATGCTTCTTGATATTCTTAAGTCAAAAAATATTGCTTCTGTTACAGACAATGACTACAATGAGGAGAACATCTTCAGTATTTAAAAAGCTGTCATTCAGGTACACAAGCACAGAGGTTAATCAATGGCCACAGTGGGGCAGACTATCGGAGACCACCAGAGACCCCTCAAATATGGTAAAGCGAATATGATAATTCCAGGAAATCTAATGAATAATTTGTAAACAAATTGGTGGGCTCCCGGGTGGCTCAGTCACTTGGGAGCCTTCGACAAAGTATTGTAAGGAATTACACAGCATTACTGACCGGCTACCTGGAACCCTAACAAATTGGTCAGCGGTACTCAAGAGCTTGTTTAGAACTTACATTGCATTATTCTGCAAACTTTTTTCTAAACCAGACAGATGTGTAGGAAGAAAGTAAACGTCTTGCACCCCACTACACTGGTCAGGGCCATTAAGATTAGTGCACTATCTATGTGGGTGAAATGTTAACCGATAAACACAGTGACAGAACCCCACTTTGTTCCGCTGCTTGCAACACAAGTGGGATATGAGGGCTGTGAAAAGCAATTTGTTATGTCTGGAGAATTTTAGTATTTCCTCAAGTCCATAGATGTTCAGGAACTTCCTCTTGTGGAAGGTCCGTCTTTAAAAGTATTAAATAAATGGGTCTCAAGTAGGAATTTCTGGATAATGGAATCTCTGTCAAAAAAGGCCACTGCAGCAGTGTGCTTTTAAAGAGCCCGGAACCTCTCTAACAGGCTAGGGACAGACAACAGCTGAGAAGGAATTGTTAGGTTGTGCCTTTTCACCAGGACTCCCCAGTAAATTAACAAGGATGGAAAGGGCTTGTGATAACGTGTGATTTAAGGAAAATGGAGGTGGGATGGATGAAGGAGCAGCTTTAAAGCAGTTGCTGTCCTACGTTCCTACACGTTCTCTCCAGCAAGTTTCTGAAGGCTTCTGACGGCTTAGTGGGTAAGATTTGGTGAGCTTGAACACAAGACTGTTGGTAAAACAAGGATGCTGTCTAGACAAAACCTCACCTAAATTTACCTAAGTCTACCACTTGCTATGAAAGGAGGTAGCTTTGTCCTAATACTGTGTACAGTTCGCCCACCTTGGCATAGATCCAAAATGCAGTCAGTTTGGATGTGAGGAAGCCACCTTCTCGAGTTGTCGGATCCTGTAGTCACTGAGCAGACAGTGCTGTGTGCAGGCTTGAGACCTCTTTCAGGAACCAAACCACTGAGACATGGTTTGATGTTGAACGTCATGACAAGGAGTGACATTGCTCTTTTTTCTTTCAGATGCAAAGCTCACTGATGGAAGCCTTCAACGTCCAACGCAAACCTACCAACAAAACCAACTACTTCTTACCCTTAAACCCCACTTTTTACCCTCAAAACTGCCTTTTTACCATCAAAACCCACTCTTTACCTTCAAAAGACACGACTCTTTACATGGAACTTGACATTACCAATATTGACCATCAAAACTTAGAATTTATTACTGAAACATTTACCATTGAGACAAAATCCACTCATAAGTGGTGCTTAACATTTCTCTACACGATTTTACCATGCAGGACTTTTTTTTAGTTTTGAACTTGAGACTTTGTTTTTTAAGATACACTTCTAATCCAGAAGGGTGGAAACGTCTTAAAACTGCTGAACATAGTAAATTACCGCATTAATATCTCACAAGTGTGAGATAAGGGCCAGCAATAGACCATCTCAAATGCTGCTTGTTCCAGACTCCGGCTGACTTGATGTTATTCGTGTAATGTTACTCCAAGTTAGACACCTGGTGCAAGAGCAACCAGGGATTACAAAGATTGCAACTGACGGTCTGTATATTTCATTTAAAGGCTTACTTAAAATTTCACAAGTAGAATTTTTTGTAAGAGCATCATTTTCTTTCCTGTTCTGTCGGACACTAGGAACTAATGTACTTCACATACGAGTTATAGTCAAGATCTGTAAGAAAATCGTCTGGTTCTCAGCTTTATGAAACAACAAATACGCAGATTTGAACGTATTTCTCAAGACGATCTCTGATACTCTTCCGTATGTTTTAACTACATTTTGTTAATATACTGTCCCTTGTCCAAAGTCTCAGTTGTCTGGTTTTGTCTCTCTAAAGTGGCTAGCTAAAGACAAATTCATACGGTGATTTTAATTTTTATTATTAAATGCTATCAGACTGTGACACACTTCTTCTTCACTGGTCCTGCATCAGGAGACCAGTGAGTGGGGAACCTGTAGGAAACACAGGGCATCTGAATAATCTTTCTGGTTTATCCAAGCCGTGTTGTTCAGAGATGTCTAAAGTTTCATCTTTGTTCTTTTAAAGGTAAAAAGCACTTGCCCTACTGTAAATATATAGCATGTAAAATTGATACAGTAGGTAAATACAGCAAAGTTCAAGTGGATTTTTACTGGACTTATCTAACATGCAACGTGTCGTGTGAATTGACAGCTTTCAGAGTGTATTTGATACGCAATAAATTAGATCTTCCTTTCAGTGGTAGGGGAGATGATGCTATCACTGTGACCCAGAGAAGATAAGTATCTGGGGACTTGTTAGTGGCCACACAGCTCAGGCGCTGAGTGAAGCCACCTGCCTGGCTCTTTCTGGCCCCTGCAGCCGCAAAGGCCAGCACTGAAAACAAGGAGCGGAGGAACTACACGAGTTTCAGCGCAGCACGAAGGGAGAAGTATAAGGCCCTAGTAGACACCAGTTCCCTGTGTGCCCTGATGCCCTCAAGCTGTCAAGGGGTGGAACCGATCTATATTTCTGGAGTGACAGGGGGATCCCAAGAGTTGGCTGTACTGGAGGCTGAAATCAGTCTGACTGGGAGGAAATGGCAAAAGTACCCCATCGTGAGTGGTCCAGAGGCTCCGTGCATGCTCGGCATAGACTACCTCAGGAGAGGGTACTTCAAAGATCCAAAAGGGTACTGATGGGCTTTTGGCATTGCTGCTTTGGAGACTGAGGAAACTAAGCAGCTGTCCATCTTGCCTGGTCTCTCAGAGGATCCTTCTGTTGTAAGGCTGATGAAGGTGAAACAACAAGTGACAGTCGTGACAACAACGGTGCACCAGTGGCACTATCGCACCGAGACTCCCTGATTCCCATACATAAGCTGATCCATAGACTGGGGAGCCCAGGAGGGATCAGTAGGATCCACTCACCTTTTAATACCCTTATATGTCCAGTGTGAAAGTCTAATGGAGAGTGGAGACTAATAGTAAACTATCGTGGCCTGAATGAAGTCACACCGCCATTGAGTGCTGCCGTAGCGGACATGCTAGAACTTCAGTATGAATTAGAGTCAAAGGCAGCCAAGTGGTATTGATACGCGGATTGACTCCACAACTCGTTAAAGTTGTAAAGTAGGTATGCTTTATTCAGCGCTGAGGTGCATGGGGATCGTTCCTCCAAAGTATGCACACCCAGGGTCGTTTTTCCTTTACATTCATTCCCTCATGGCACACATATGCATTACATTACTGATACGCCTATACATATTTAGTATCTGTCCCCGCTTCGTATTATCATGAGCTAGAAGGTCCTTTGCGCCTGCGCAGTGACCCCTCTGGTCATGGGCAGGGGTCTCAAGATGAAGTAAATGAGTCTTCCTCCTGTGGGCAGGGGTCCTCAAGATGAAGTAAATGAGTCTTCCTCTTCTTAAACTTTTCACCTTTTAATCTTCGCACATGGCTTTAGGGTTTAGTCTGTACCTCATCCATAAATCATCAGCTTCTCCCCCTTATCAATAGACCCAGACATTCGCATTTCCTTGTCAATAGTTGCTTATCGGTAGAATCAGGCCTCTGTCTCCTCCCCTTATCAGTAGTCTGTGCCTTGTTCGCTTGGTAAGCATGATAGGTGTTTACAGCAGACAATACTTTTGTTTAAGCAAGGGATTCTTCTAACTCTCTTATACAATCCCCTGTATTTTCCTTTGTACATTTCATTAACCCTGTATCAATCCCCCCTTTTCTATAAAGTAAGTAAATTCTTTTACTATATTATTTATGACAGAGCTATCCATGTTCTTTCTATCGATTCACAAAATGATTTTGATATACATTGTACATTTCATTAACCCTCTATCAGTATGCCACGACTGATATTGCCAATGCATTTTTCTCCATTCCTTTGACAGCAGAGTGCAGGCCAGTTTGCTTTTACTTGGAGGGGCGTCCAGTACACTTGGAACTGACTGCCCCAGGGGTGGAAACACAGCCCTACCATTTGCCATGGACTGATCCATGCAGCCGCAAAGGGCAGCACTGAAAACAAGGAGCAGAAGAACTACACGAGTTTCAGTGAAGCAGGAAGGGAGAAGTTTGTCGTCCCCGGAGGGCTTTTCCTCAGCATGGCCAACCTCTAACAGGTGCTGCTTTAGGCCACTGAGCAGCCAGTCTGTCTGAGTAGCTACCCTTGGACTTAAAGCCCAATAGTAAAAGGGAAAAAAAGGTTGAGAGTTTGTTCTTCACCTGCATGGGTAGTACCTAACTGCCTGACGTTTTCACAAGCCACTTTGTTTTACTGGCCTTGTGGCCAGTGGAAAGTTTGGGCCAGTTTCACTCCCTCTTAATCCTCCTACAAAGAGCATTTGGAATGAAGTACCATCACACACAAGAACACTATTCCATTTGCTTTGGTAAGTTAAAGAGATATATTGAGCACCACAAATAGCTGATTAAGATGTTGCATTTTAATGCTAAGAAATACTACATTTCCTGCTACAATAGCCTTAGTCATACATTACTCTCAGTAGTTATTCCTGCCGGAGAGAAGAACTTCATCTAACTACAGCATATTAACCCCCAAGGCATTTCCTTCATGCTTCTAGGCAGGCATCCTCACCTGGTTAAATAAACAGGTTTTCAGAAGGGAAGAACTGGTACAAAAGTGCTTCATGGCTTATTAATGCTTCTGTAGTCTCACATTTCTCCAGAAATACTTTATTGGCTGCTTTTCACACCCTTGCGCACATTGGTACCACTGATTCTGGCTTATTTGCATTACAACTCTACTTGTACAGAGCTCAAACTGATGCATGCGTTGCTCAAAAACAAAACCTGAAGCTGCGGAACAGAAGACTCGAAACAGGTGAAGTGAGCAGCTCTGAGATCGCGCTGCTTTGCAAACGCAGGACATACGACTCAAAATCATTTCTAGAAAGAGTCTAAATGTGTTCCATTAAGCCAAGGTATCTCCACACTGACACTTCTTCAAGGATTGTTCCTCCGCAAACATGCAATAAAGCAGAACACTGGCAGGATGACACCCCATGCAAAACAAGGCCCATCAGCAAGCCTGGAACAACCAAACAGCCTCTCCTTGACAGTCAGAAGCGGATTTGACACACATCACCTTGGGAAGTCCGTGGCTTTGCCAGGACGACACGTTTCCCTGTGCTGTATTCCGAGCTGCTCTGCAACTCCAGCAAGCAAAATGGCTTTGATAAAGCACCGGGTCTCCAAAGCGGTCACTGGCACAGTAGGCACGGCTCAGGTTCAACAAGTTTGTGAAAAACTGCCTGCTGCCAGAAGCAGCCCGAAGAAGCCACCCTGCGCTTCCAGCATGGAATTAGGGGCTTTCCCTTAAGAACAGTACGTGCACTGGGAGGAGAAAAGCATCGTGGTAAAAACGGCAGCTCCCGAGGCATGAGCGGCGTTGTTCCTTGCTTGGCGAGCAGGCGGCGGCGGCTCCTGGCGGGGCCTGCCGCCACCCGCGGGGAATCGAACGCTTCGAAGGGTTCCACTTCCCGCCGTCCTCACGTCCCGTCCGTTAGTTGCCATGAGCGCAGAGTCGCCCTAGGCTGCTCGCTGCTGCGGTCCTGCTTCCGGACGGTCCTCGACGTGCGAGCCCGGCAAGCGACACCCGGGGCGGGGCGGGGCGGGAGGGCGCCGAGGCGGCGCGGCCTTGCGGCTGTCCCCGCGCAGTGGTTGCCGCGGGTCGGAAGTGCCGAGCGGGGCTGGGTCGTAGCGTGAGGTGGAGGGAGAAGGGCGAGGCGAGGTGAAGCGAGGGATCCCTCGGAGCCGCGCTCTGCCCTCGCCTTCCGCGTCAGGGTCGCTTTGGTTTGGCTGTGTTTGGGCTCTTGCCGCTCCCGAGCGCGGACGTGCTGCGTGCCGCGCCGGTCCGTGAGAGCAGCGGTGCCACAATGCTTTTCGGGACCAAAACCTGTCGGAAAGGCAGAGCGGGGGGTGAGCGGGTAGGTGCTGCAGGCTTAGCGCTGGTGACGGAAGGCCGGACAGTTCCATTTGGAACGGGTACTATGACGTCAACCGACTTTGAGAGCTTATCTTGCGACCCGGAACAAGCAGACCCTCAGACCCCGGTGAAACACTGGGCAGCCGCGCCTCGGGAGAGCAGAGAAACCCCTGGGCGGACGGACACCCCGGTCCCGGAGCTGACAAACTCGGACCCCTTTGCTTCCCGCTAAGGTTAAAGGGATAATTAACTGCGGGTTTGCTGGGTTGGCGGCTGGATTATTTCTGATGAAAGTGAACAAGCGTGGCGTGTGTGTGTGTGTGTGTGTGTGCGTGCGTGCGCGGGGTGTTCCTTACTTCGAATTTGTGTGTGTGTGTTTGGGTTTTGGTGGGCTTTTTAGGATTTTTGGGTGGTTGGTTTTACTTTTTTGTTGCTGATTTGGTTTGGGTTTTTTTTCTTACGGTAGTGTTGCATTGTGGAAGTGTCGTTTGCAATTTAGAGACGTACAAGTGCCTTCATGTCTACCTGTAGTAGTTTTGTATTGCTCCTTATTTCTACCTGGGTGTTTTTGTGTACGTTATTGTTTTGCAGTCACTGCTGCAAATGTTTGTTTTGTCATGAGACAAATGCGTAATCGCTACTCCCCAGTTACATTCAGTTTTGTGAGTGGGGTTTGAGTTTGGTTGTTGTCGTTTGGGTTTTTTTTTAATATTTCTTACCAGCTATTTAGTTCTTCAAGTTATTTCTTTGATAGTGAGTGACAGAATTTCCTTCTGGAATGCTTCTTGATATTCTGAAGTCAACAAAAAATTTTACCTCTGTTACAGATACCAGCAATGACTTTAAAGAAGAGAATACCTTCAGTGTTTAAAGAGGTATCATTCAGGTGGCCCAACAACTGTCCTGCCAAGAAAAGAACAGCATGCACTGCAAACTTGGGCCGAGTACAACCTGAGGAAGCTCCAGAGAAAGTACCGAGAGGTTCTATTCATTCTAGAACCTCTGAGAAGCCTAAGCCTTTTGGCCGGGAAGAGCTAAGTAAGTGTGTCTTCTGTCCTTCCCCCCTTTTCTTCAGAACAAAACCCCTAAAAGTTAGAAAACGCAGTTCTCGTTTGTTGCACTGATATAAGACGGGGTTGTGATGAATAAAGCCTTCAGCACTAGGCTGCAATTTTGTGAGTCCCCTAAGGCAACTGCAGGCACTGGCGTTGGAAAACCTGTAGTTTTATCTGTTTAAAAATCTACTTGTAACGATCGGTTTTGAGGAGGTTTTTATAGTACACAGACTTAGCCAGGTCTTCTGTGTTGTGCAGAGAAAAGTACATTTCACCTTTGTGTTTATGGCTTCCATTGTTCACAAGTCTCTGCATGCTAACCCTGCTCAGGAAGAGGTCTGGTATCTGTAGGGTTACCTGCTCTGCTAGTTACTCGCTTACTTTTCCGTCCTTGTTCTTACGTTTATTAGCATAGAATTACAAATGTCAATTAAGTTACAATAAGGAAAAAGACCAGAGTGGTAGTTTGTCTTGTACTGGAAGAACTGAAACGGATAAATAAACCATAGTTCAAAACTGTGTGCTGACCTGCAGATTCAAGTGGCCGTGTTTAAGCTGTTCATCTCGTGGGTTTGCGTGGCGGAGCAGACCTGGCTCTTCTGGGTGCTCCTGCAGAATGCTACCTTTTAAACATCCTTTTTCAAAGAGAAACAGTAAATATTTTTTGAAATCTGATTTTTCTTGCAGTTGTTAACGATGGAATTGCCCCACCACGTAAAATTCTTTTTCCACCTGAGAAAATCTGCATGGATTGGCAACAGCCACTGAATGTTGGAGTTGGACTGGAGAACCTGGGCAATACGTGTTTCCTTAATGCTACTCTACAATGTTTGACGTACACACCTCCTCTGGCCAGTTACATGCTGTCTCTTGAACACAGCAAGTCATGTGAGTCCTTTCTAGCATTATTATAAATATGTTGGGCAAAGGTGAAAGAACAAGAGTGATTCTGTGGAGAAAACGCGTGGCTTTCCCGTTTTACCTGTAGAAGCCGGCTTTGAACGCCATCTTCGTGGTCTTTTTCAACCTAAATGATTCTGTGATTCCGTGATTCTTTAACAGAAAGCTCGGAATGGTATATAAAGTGCATTTGTCCATTCAATGCACAATGGTAAAATTGCAAATAAAGACCATTTCTTGCTTTGTGTGAATAATGAAGTACGTTGTAAAGGAAGGCATTTGGTGAACATTTGACATTTGGATTTCCTGCTGGTAGAAAGGTGGTAAACTTTAGGATGTTGGCATCGTGGATTCTTTGTCTCTGCAGCCTAGATACCATAATGTGCTAATACTGCAATAAATGACACGTTCACTATTGACCCATTAAAAAAGATCGCACCCTAGAAAGCACTCTGAGCTAATTTCCGCTGACCTGAAATGGAAATTTGTGTGGGGCAGTATTAAAATTTTGACTGGTTTTATTCTAGTTAAAAGTTTGTCTTTTTTGAACCTTTGAATTTGTGTTCTTTGCATTTCCATTCTACGCTTGAACTGATTTGCCATTGGAGCCTCTTTGCATATCCTTCTAGGTCTATTTTGACAAAGGTACATGCGTGCTTTTTGGTTTGGCATCTTAGTGTTTATTCCTAGAAATTTAACTGTGTTTTTTTGACATAGATAAAAATGTGTCCAGTTAAGAACCCTGTCGCAAAAGGGAGGGCAGAAATACTTACACATACCTTCCTTTCATCTTTCCTTTCTCCCAGAGGGTTCTTAGCTCTGTGTCACGTAGCTCACCTAACAGCAGTATCCTGAAAATCACACACATTCTCTCTTAGCGCTGTGTCATCAATTTCAATAGTGTTTGTCACGGATACTAGTTTTTGGTTTTGTTCTTTTTTGGTAGCAATGCTTATTTGACTAGACTGTGTTGCTTCTTTCACTTTTCAGGTCACGAAAAAGACTTCTGTATGATGTGTACATTGGAAGCTCACATTAACCAGGCCCTGTGTTTCTCTAATAATGCTTTCAAACCTATAGCTGTTATCAATGGCCTTAAAAGTAAGTAATTTCAGATAGTTCTCTTTTGATATATTTGGTAACTTTTCAAAGCACTATCTGATGCATAGAAATGATTTTGGTACTTTTAGAAACGTGAGTTTTCTTTCAGTTTCTATGAGAGAAATATAACCACCTTCTTTTTTATTAGGAATAGGAAAACATTTCTGTTACGGCAGTCAAGAGGATGCACATGAATTCTTGTCCTTCACTGTTGATGCTTTGCAGAGAGCTTGCTTGAATGGAGGAACCACGTACGCGTAAACAAATCATTTCACTTTTAGATGTTCTCTAGCCCCTTTTACTCCTTTCTTTACTACAGTACATTAAAACGAATGTCCTTGGTAAAAACTGTTTGAAGAGTTAACTCGGAGCCTCGCATCATCTGAGGTCTGATTTACCATTTCTTTCCAGATGGGACACATCTTCTCACGCCACCACACTTATTTATCAAATATTTGGAGGATACCTAAGATCCCGAGGTACTTGTTAAAAATCTTCCTGTCCTTTGAACTGGCCTGTGTCTGTTTGTAGTAAAGGCCTCTGTACTTTGACTAAAGTAAAATGTATGAAGACTTTCAATTTGTCCAGTCAGTGCTAAGCATTTGTATTTCGATTCCAGTAAAATGCTTGAACTGCCAAGCCGTTTCAGATAGGCACGAACCATTCCTCAGTATTACTCTGGATATAGAGGTAAGGTGTTTTGTGAATACGGGTCGAGCTGTAGAAGGACCTGTAGAGCTTTCCAAATAAAGGCATTTTACTTAAAAATATATACTGCTAAAAGGAAAGAGCTTGGCGTTGGGTGGGAGTGGATTGGACTTTGGCCTTGTGTGGAAGGCATCTAGGTGCTCTCCCTGTCTGCAGTGGGTTTAAGCTGTAAAAACAGTAATTACATCTAGACAAACGCCTATACTCTCAGACTACTCGATTATTCTGCTTCAGCATCTATACATCTATCGTTAGGCTGATGGGTTTGATCGTTCTCATTATTGATGCCATAGCATAGTACAGATGCTGTCTGTGGCACTGCAGACTTTATTTTCTTATTTCAAAATAGCATCATTTCCACAGGAGGTAAATGCTCAGCGTACTCTGAGGTTTCTGCCTCCTTCACAGTGGTTGCCGGTTGACAGTAGGTCACTTGAGGATGCGCTAGCAAGGTTCTCTCGTTAACTAGCAGGAAGTGTTTGAAATTTTGCATTTCCAGTGACTTAGTGCTCTACTTTCTTATTCATCCAGACCGTTACGTCTGTCACCAAGGCGCTGGAACAATTTGTGAAACCTGAACAACTGGGTGGAGAAAACAGCTATAAGTGCAGCAAGTAAGATTCTTACTAATTCCATCTGAGTCCAAGAGAACGCATTTCATGTTATCACATGAATATCTGGAAAGAGAAGAATTGCGGCCATTAGCTCCTATTAGACTTTTATTCCTACTGCCGCCTGCACTGGGGTTTATTAGCCTTCGTAATTGTGAGGTTGCACACAGAAATGTTCATCTGGCCAGAAGTTAAAGGGGGTGTCTGCTAAGTAGTGGTGAGCTGAAGCACGGAGCTAAGGACAACGATTTGGGGTGGGAGGCAACATCAGCTCGTTGAAGGTCCTAGTGTTCCCTGTGGAAGAAACTGGGATTGGGTCTCAGTGCATGTGAACGGTGGTCATTAACATGAGCAGCCTCTAATGACTCGCTAAAAAATGTCTTGCACGGTTCTCGTGCTGAATTGTTGGGAAGTCTCTCCTTTTTGTCATTAGGATAGATGCTCAGATGTTTGCTTGGCTATGAAAAGAGAATGTTCTAAGACCTTTGTTTTGTAGAGCTGTCCGCTTACATGCTGTTACCTTCTGTCTGTTAACAAACCCAAAGTGCGGCGTATGGGTTCATAAGCCTGCGTGAGAGACGTAAACTTGTTTGAATTTTGGGAGGGGGAAGAATTTGCTGTTAAACATTTGTCTGTGCTTGCTTTTAAGGTGCACAAACATGGTACCTGCCTCCAAGACGTACACAATACATCGTTCCTCCAATGTTCTTATCATGTCGCTGAAAAGATTTGCAGATTTTAGTGGTGGCAAGATCAGCAAGGTATATTTGCAGCTGTAAAGCAGCTTTATCTTCTGTATATCTATGTTCTTTATCTTCTTGGAATGGGAGATTTCCCCAAGAAAAGATCATTTTAAAGAGGGGGAGTTTAGATTGGATATAAGGAAGAAATTAGGGTTAGGGTGGTTAGGGTGGTGAGGCACTGGAATGGGTTGCCCAGGGAAGTTGTGAATGCTCCATCCCTGGCGGTGTTAAAGATCAGGTTGGACAGAGCCTTGGGTGGCATGGTTTAGTGGGAGGTGTCCCTGCCCATGGCAGGGGGGTTGGAACTAGATGATCTTAAGGTCCTTTCTGACCCTAACTGTTCTGTGATTCTCTGATTTAAAAGTTGTTAGTGTTTGCAGGCTGTAACTATAATAACAATTGTCTAAGAAGCGTCAATCTAGCAACTATGGCTTACGGTAACCCTAAGAGTAGACGTCACTCTTAGAGCTAATTCTGTAGAAAACAGTTCTCTGCAGCTTAAATTATTAAATGTTGTTTCTGAGAATAGGTATTTTTAAATGAATGAAGAATATATTTGTGTGATCCTAGCCTGTGTTCTTAGAAGGGTTTTCCTCAGGCTGTTCCATGAAGCGTTTCAGGGTAATATTTGAATCTTCCTGTTTTCTTTTAGCACGTAAACTACCCTGAATATTTGGATCTCCGAGCATATATGTCCCAGTCAACGGGAGAACCACTCATCTATTCTTTATATGCAGTTCTTGTTCATTCTGGTTTCAGCTGTAATGCAGGACACTATATCTGCTTCATAAAGGTGGGTATCGGCTTGATTTCCAGCAGGGTAAAATAAACAAAGAAAATGAATGTTACTGGCAGCCACCATTTTGATGGAGAAAGGTTGAATGATGTGTTCTGTTCGATCTGTTTGGTACGTTTTGTGCTGTAGTGTTCCGCCTGTGATGTCATTTCGACAACATGCATTTTGTCTGAAGGTATCACTGTCTTTTATTTGCAGGCCGGCAATGGATTTTGGTATCGAATGAATGATGCCGTAGTGGAGCGTTCTGATATCAAAACAGTTCTCAATCAGCAAGCTTATTTACTTTTTTATATCAGGTAATACCAGCTACTGACTCTGTTCAGAATATATTTACTTTCCTGTTACTGATACTTTTCTTTCTTTCCAAGTGTTTTTCTTTCTGTCCTAGGCAAAGTTTACTGTTTGTGTAATTCAGTTCTGTCTAACCTGAACTTACCGCTGTCATTTACTGTCTTTCATTGTTTGCCCTTAAACTGGTGAGCTTGTGCATATTGCTCTACATCTGCTCTATGTAGCTGGCTAATATAGAAGAGGAGAAATTACGCCATAGAAGGTGTAAGGGGGAGTTGTTGCTCTGACAAGCACAGTCATTGTAGGGAGACCATTGTCTATTTCTTACTTTGTAGTCTTGGTTGAGTCTTTTATATATGTCTTCTGTGTCACATCATCTGTTCCTTTAAAATTATAGTTGGGGTTTTAATCCAAGAATAGACTGAAAGAAAAACTCTAAACTGAGATCACTGCTTTTTTCCCAAGGCGCTATGATTTGACACTTGGAGAATGTGGGCTTTCCTTACCAGCACCGTCTTATGCCCGTTCATTCCTTGGTCAGCGGGGGCCTAAGAGTAAGCAGGCTGGATTTACGGGACCACGACTTCCTCCTCATATGGTTAAGGTAATTTGCAGGGAGTAAATAATGACACCAAATTGATAATGTTGTTTTCTTTTGATGTGTGGGGGGTATTGTTTTATAGCATCGAGTTCTATTTTCCCTCCCACACTACAGCTTTCTTCACAACCGTCATGCGACAGCCAGAATTATTGAAACAGTGGCTAATCCTAAACTGTGCAGCCATGCTACTTCATTATACTTCCAACTCAAAGTGCTTTCTAAAGCACTGACAGCTACGCTTTTGAGACACTTGAAGGAGTCTATTAATTCTTGATGATGATGATGATAAGAACAATAGCAGTAGTAATAATAATTAAATATCACTCTCCGTCAGTGTTGCTTTAGCTGAGACAGTGAGAAAGATTTTTCTTGGTCCTGAGTAGCAGAGCAATTATTGCAGTGTTTCCAGGGAATGTTTAAAGGGGAAAATAAACATATTTGGGAAGAGCTGTAGTCAATGTTAAGTTGTTTGAGTGGGTTTCAAAAAATGAGGCTCATTTGATACCAAGATGCAGTAAACCAAAAGCAGCAGGAATTAAATACACTTGTTGGACTTAGGTTTACATTGGAAGTGAGGTGTTTATCTTCTTAGGTGGTGAGGCAATTTTTAGAAATATTTAGTAGGAGAATTTAATGTTTTAATAAGTGCTGTGTAATTGCACATATTCATCTTGCAATCTTTTCTTTTTCAATACAGAAATCAAGTTGTGTAAATGGAAATGGACCCCTAAAAGGAGATACAAATCCTCTTGGTATGACCATAAACAAGCCATCTTCAGCTCCACCAACTGCTTGCATTCGAAACGTGGAAATGACCAGGCCTTCATCTACGGATCCATCGAAAGCCCAGAAGATCACTATCAGTATTCCTAACAAATTGCCTGAGCTTCAGACTGTGTCACAACCTGGCTGTGTTACCAGTGCTTTGGAGAATGAGGATCTCAGCAAGGCCGTTCCTTCCTCCACAATTACAGATTCTCTCAGAGCAGAGTCTTCCTCAAATGCATCTACAGTGGCAGTTGCTGCTAACATTTCCAAACAGGAAGTTCCTGATGAAATGTTTGTAGAGCCAGCAGTGAATGTAAGTCCTACAGTCGGCTCCGATGCTCTAGTCCCTTCCAGTGCAGAGTCTTCAGGAAAGTCTGTGGAGTCAAATGGCGTGTTGAAAAGGAATTGCAGCATATCTTCATATGGAATTGTAATGGGGAAGGTGGTTGGCACATTGCAGAATTCCCATTCTTTCTGTGAGAGTGCTGAAGAAGAGAGATCCCATCATGAGCTGCCACAAAATGATTCACTAAATGGTGCTATTAGTTTAGATATTGGATTTAAACAAAGGGACAGAAACTTGATGATTTTGCTTGCCAAGTCCAACCTGCTAAACCTTCTGAGATTTTCTTTGCTAAAACAAATGGATTGCTTTCACGAGCAAGTTATGTATGCTCCATCTAGAACTTCTCACCTATGACGTGTTTAGTATTCAGGAGGAATGTTCCTAATTCATGTGAAATACTGTGAAAACACACAGCACAGATTTCCTCATTAACACTTTGTGCTACTGTCCCATTAGTTTTCTACATTTGTTTTTTTGTGGTTTGTTTGTTAGTTTGTTAACGTCTATGTTTTAATTGTAGATACCTGTAGCTGAGTCACCGATTCCTCAAGAAATAATCTTAGAATCCCTGGCCTGCAACCACCTGAACAGGTTGTCAGAGAAAACAAGGTAAATTGAGTATACTCTGATGAAAACAAGATTTCATACAAGTTTATTATTCTTTTACCCATCTGCTAGTACTATTTAATAGAAAGCTTTAAATTAGTACAGCAAATTCCACACTGTACATGTAGGATTGCAGATGTCAGCACCGAGCATGTGTTATTGTCATATTAAATACAGGCAGATGCCTCCTGGAATGCTTCTGTTTCTTCACAGAATGGTTTTCCATTTTTTACCATTGGAATCCTTTCTCTGTTCTCTTTTTTCCACCCTAGGATGCATGCGAGCCAATACAGGCCTTCGCATAATGAAAGAAACAGTCCAAATAATGGCAAAAGCTGGGGAAAATACTCTGATTATAGATCCCGAAGCAGAGAAAGAACAGAACAAGACAGGAATAAGTATTATCGTTCCAAAGGAGAGAAAACCTGGAGCCCGGAAACATACTGTCAAGATGAAGCACAGAGATGGGAAAAATGCAGATATTACGAGGATTATGACTCTGCTCGTAGAACAGGAAATGGTAGAGAGAGGAAGTACACTCATTCTGACAAAGACTTTGACAAATGGAGTCAATTCTCGAAATCAGAGCGGGATGATCCCTGCAAGAGCAGATGGGCTGACAACACTCACTGCAGAGAGGAAGGAGCGCATCACTTGAGCAGCCACAGAGGGAACCTCCGTCATTGTTCAGTACCTCCGCAGCAGTCTGAAAAACACTCTTGGGAAGGGCACGCACCTCCACCTGCCTCAGCTCGTGCACAATTTGACAACGCTTTCTGGGAAAATAAGAAACTGAGGCTTGGCAAGAGGAAATACAGTGACACAGAAGGAGGCGAAAGCGAAGTGGAAAGGAAACGCCGCAAGATAGATGATAAATATCAAGAGACGGATTACAGGTAAACAGGGATTCCAGCATAATCTGCAATTTTTTCCCTAACTCTTCTCTGAATGTTTCTCATGCCTGTCTTTTTCCCATTGTGTCTAAGTGATTTATAATAATAATCCGCCTGCGGGTTGGTCATTAGGCTGGTCATTAGGTTGGTCAAGCAAACGTAGGAAGATGTTGCTGAATAGCGTTAGAACGCTAGATCTGGAGCACAAAGTTAAGAACCTGTCCTGGTTTAAGCCCAGCCTGCTGAACCCAGGACAGAACCGCATCCGCGCACTGTTCTTGATTAGGTTACAACAGTTACATATTTTTAACTCCACATATTCCACAATTAGCCCCTGTAAGGATTTGTGTACAAACCAAGACTTACTGTTATTTAATCTGAGGGCTTATGTCTGTTGCATCTGAAGTCAGATGTGCAGAAATTACTGCAAAATAGCTGGCACACAGCAAGCCATCACCTGTGGTAAAGTAAATAACACTTCATACACACATCAAACACTGCATCCCTTTTCCTATTTTTAACCTGCATGTTTCCCTCAGACCTCAGGATTTGGATGGCCTTGTGTTTCACATTGACAATGACTAGGACTGGTTTGGCTTTAGTGAATGCTTTTGCCAGCAGGTGGCCAACTCTGGTTATTTCTAAACCAGTCAAAAGTAGAGGAAGAAGTTAAATGTCTTGCACCCCACTACACAGGCCAGGGCCGTTAGGATTAGTGCGCTATTTGTGTAGACGTGAGAGATGTTAACCGATAAACACAGTGACAGAACCCCACTTTGGTCCACTGCTTGCAACACAAGTGGGATATGAGGGCTGTGAAAAGCCATTTGTTAAGTCTGGAGAATTTTAGTATTTCCTCAAGTCCATAGATGTTCATGAACTTCCTCTTGTGGAAGGTCCGTCTTTAAAAATACTAAATAAAGGGGTCTGAAGTAGGAACTTTCACTTTAGCATAGATCCAAAATGCAGTCTGTTTGGATGTGGGGAAGCTACCTTCTCAAGTCCGTCAGATAATATAGTCACAGAGCAGATGGAGCTGTGTGCAGGCTTGAGACTTCTCTTTCAGAAACCTAACCACTGAGACAGGGTTTGGCGTTGAACGTCATGACATGGGCTGACATTGCTTTCTTTTGTCTTTCAGATACAAAGCTCACTGATGGAATCCTTCGATACCCAAACTAAACCTACTGTCAAAACCAACTATGTCTTATCATCAAACCTGACTCTTTACCATCAAAACTGTGTGCCATCAAAGCTGATGGTTTACCATCAAACCTGGCTGTTTACCATCAAGAATGACTCTACCATCAAAATTGACTGCTTACCATCGAACCTGTCTTTGCCGTCAAAACTGACTCTTTACCACCAGACCTGACTGTTTACTGTCAAACCTGGCTTTACCATCAAAGCTGGCACTTTAGCACCAAACCTGACTGTTTACCATCGAAGCTGCCTTTACCATCAAAACTGACTCATTACCATCAAATGTGACTTTTTACCACCAAACGTGACCGTTTGCATCAAACCTGACTGTTTACCATCGAACCTGGCTTTACCATCAAAAAAGATGAGTCTTTACCTTCAAAAACAACGACTCTTTTATCTTCAGACTGGACTTTATCGATGTTGACCATCAAAACTTTGAATTTATTATTGAAACATTCACCACCAAGACAAAATCCATATATTTTAATTCCATTTTCTTAATATACTGTCACTTGTCTGAAGTCTCAGTTGTCTGGTTTTGTCTCTCTAAAGGGGCTAGTTAAAGACAAATTTATACTGTGATTTTAATTTTTATTATTAAATGCTAACAAACTGTGGTGCACTTCATATTCGCTGGTCCTGCATCAGGAGATCAGTGAGTGGGAACCTCTATGAAATAAAGTTCATCTGACTAATCTGTCTGGTCTAATTAATCGACTTGAGGAGAAGCGATCTGAGTTGTCCCCCTACTTGCCTTACATTTGGTTGAAGCTCATGGAAAGCAATGGACAAAATTCCTCCTTAATTTAGGGTGGGAAACCAGCTCTTACCGGAGTAACATTTATAGCAGCACAGCTATGAGTGTTCAGCCTTACGAAAACAACTGATTTTGCAGCTGAGGAGTTTTCTCTCTGAAAAATTCAACCTGTCAATTTAAATCAGTGTGCTTAAAGGTAGGCAAAGAGGCCTTTTACTTACAAGAGCAGTTGCAAAATCAGATCTTAACCTCTTAAACAAGTAAATCAGCACGCACCTCCCATGTATTCTTGGTAAATAAGGAGCTATGCAACAGTCGAGTTTCACACTTTAGAGGAAGTCCCCAGGCTGAATCAACAGGTCCTCCTGATAAATGAAAATGTTACTATTGCAGTGGATTTACATCGAACACCACATTTTTAACAACGGTTGATACAGAGTATGTCATGCAAATCACTTGTGTACACCAACTAATACTTAAATCAGTCCCTATCTGTGCAGCATTTACATTTTTATATTCAAACTGTAGCTAGAAACATTTTACAAGAAACTATGGAAATGGATCTTGTAAGCCAGCCCGGCGGGGCGGGGCTGGGGAACGTGCCCAGTACGGGGCGGACGGAGCCAGCACGGCCGCCGCCACCGCCGCCACCACGGGCTGGACAGGCAGGACCGGGACGGGGCGGGAGGGGGCTGAGGCGACGCGGCGCTACCCCTGCCCCCGCAGCACCGGTTGCCGCGGGCCGGAATTACCGAGCGGGGCTGGGTCGGAGCGTGAGGTGGAGTGAGAAGGACGAGGAGATGTGAAGCCGTGCCGCGCCGGTCCGTGAGAGCAGCGGTGCCACAACGCTTTTAGGGACCAAAACCCCTCGGACGGGCAGAGCAGCGGGTGAGCGGGTAGGTGCTTGATGCTTGGCGCTGGGGACGGAAGGGAGAGGCAGACCCTCAGACCGCGCTGAAACACCGGGCACACGCCCCTGGGCGGACACAGACCCGGCCCAGGTGCGGAGAGACGCAGGCCCCGGGGCCGCTCTCGCTGCTCCGTACAACTCGCGGTCCCCGATCTCGGGGTCGCCAGTAGTGCCAGGAAGCGTTGCTGGGCTGCGGCAGCGGGGAATGAGAGCTTCGAGTGCCTCTCCCCTTCGTGTACCTAACTGGCTTCCCGTTAAGATCTTCCTTAACTGGAATAACTGCGAGTTTCCCAGCTTGGCAGCTGGATTCTCTTTTATGACAGTACACGAGTGCGGCGTGTTTGTGTTCGGGATGTTCCTCTTTTTTCTTTTCTTTTTTTTGTAATCGGTTTGGATATTTTTTCTTACGGTAGTGTTGCAGTGTGGAAATGTAGTTTGCAATTTAGAGACATAGAAGTGCCTTCATGCCTACCAGTAGTAGCTTTGCATTGCTCCTTATTTCTACGTAGGTCTTTTTGTGTACGGTATTGTTTTACAATCACTGCTGCAAATGTTTGTTTTGTCATGAGACAAATGCGTAATCGCTACTCCCCACTTACATTCAGTTTTGTGAGTGGGGTTTTTAGCTTGGTTGTTGTCGTTTGGGGTTTGTTTTAATATTTCTTACCAGCTATTTAGTTCTTCAAATTATTTCTTTGATAGTGAGTGACAGAATTTCCTTCTGGAATGCTTCTTGATATTCTTAAGTCAAAAAATATTGCTTCTGTTACAGACAATGACTACAATGAGGAGAACATCTTCAGTATTTGAAAAGCTGTCATTCAGGTACACAAGCACAGAGGTTAATCAATGGCCACAGTGAGGCAGACTATCGGAGACCACCAGAGACCCCTCAAATAGGGTAAAGCGAATATGATAATTCCAGGAAATCTAATGAATAATTTGTAAACAAATTGGTGGGCTCCCGGGTGGCTCAGTCACTTGGGAGCCTTCGACAAAGTATTGTAAGGAATTACACAGTATTACTGACCGGCTACCTGGAACCCTAACAAATTGGTCAGCGGTACTCAAGAGCTTGTTTAGAACTTACATTGCATTATTCTGCAAACTTTTTTCTAAACCAGACAGATGTGTAGGAAGAAAGTAAACGTCTTGCACCCCACTACACTGGTCAGGGCCATTAAGATTAGTGCACTATCCATGTGGGTGAAATGTTAACCGATTAACACAGTGGCAGAACCCCACTTTGATCCGCTGCTTGCAACACAAGTGGGATATGAGGGCTGTGAAAAGCAATTTGTTATGTCTGGAGAATTTTAGTATTTCCTCAAGTCCATAGATGTTCAGGAACTTCCTCTTGTGGAAGGTCCGTCTTTAAAAGTATTAAATAAATGGGTCTCAAGTAGGAATTTCTGGATAATGGAATCTCTCTCAAAAAAGGCCACTGCAGCAGTGTGCTTTTAAAGAGCCCGGAACCTCTCTAACAGGCTAGGGACAGACAACAGCTGAGAAGGAATTGTTAGGTTGTGCCTTTTCACCAGGACTCCCCAGTAAATTAACAAGGATGGAAAGGGCTTGTGATAACGTGTGATTTAAGGAAAATGGAGGTGGGATGGATGAAGGAGCAGCTTTAAAGCAGTTGCTGTCCTACGTTCCTACACGTTCTCCCTAGCAAGTTTCTGAAGGCTTCTGACGGCTTAGTGGGTAAGATTTGGTGAGCTTGAACACAAGACTGTTGGTAAAACAAGGATGCTGTCTAGACAAAACCTCACCTAAATTTACCTAAGTCTACCACTTGCTATGAAAGGAGGTAGCTTTGTCCTAATACTGTGTACAGTTCGCCCACCTTGGCATAGATCCAAAATGCAGTCAGTTTGGATGTGAGGAAGCCACCTTCTCGAGTTGTCGGATCCTGTAGTCACTGAGCAGACAGTGCTGTGTGCAGGCTTGAGACCTCTTTCAGGAACCAAACCACTGAGACATGGTTTGATGTTGAACGTCATGACAAGGAGTGACATTGCTCTTTTTTCTTTCAGATGCAAAGCTCACTGATGGAAGCCTTCAACGTCCAACGCAAACCTACCAACAAAACCAACTACTTCTTACCCTTAAACCCCACTTTTTACCCTCAAACCTGCCTTTTTACCATCAAAACCCACTCTTTACCTTCAAAAGACACGACTCTTTACATGGAACTTGACATTACCAATATTGACCATCAAAACTTAGAATTTATTACTGAAACATTTACCATCGAGACAAAATCCACTCATAAGTGGTGCTTAACATTTCTCTACACGATTTTACCATGCAGGACTTTCTTTTAGTTTTGAACTTGAGACTTTGTTTTTTAAGATACACTTCTAATCCAGAAGGGTGGAAACGTCTTAAAACTGCTGAACATAGTAAATTACCGCATTAATATCTCACAAGTGTGAGATAAGGGCCAGCAATAGACCATCTCAAATGCTGCTTGTTCCAGACTCCGGCTGACTTGATGTTATTCGTGTAATGTTACTCCAAGTTAGACACCTGGTGCAAGAGCAACCAGGGATTACAAAGATTGCAACTGACGGTCTGTATATTTCATTTAAAGGCTTACTTAAAATTTCACAAGTAGAATTTTTTGTAAGAGCATCATTTTCTTTCCTGTTCTGTCGGACACTAGGAACTAATGTACTTCACATACGAGTTATAGTCAAGATCTGTAAGAAAATCATCTGGTTCTCAGCTTTATGAAACAACAAATACGCAGATTTGAACGTATTTCTCAAGACGATCTCTGATACTCTTCCGTATGTTTTAACTACATTTTCTTAATATACTGTCCCTTGTCCAAAGTCTCAGTTGTCTGGTTTTGTCTCTCTAAAGTGGCTAGCTAAAGACAAATTCATACGGTGATTTTAATTTTTATTATTAAATGCTATCAGACTGTGACACACTTCTTCTTCACTGGTCCTGCATCAGGAGACCAGTGAGTGGGGAACTTGTAGGAAACACAGGGCATCTGAATAATCTTTCTGGTTTATCCAAGCCGTGTTGTTCAGAGATGTCTAAAGTTTCATCTTTGCTCTTTTAAAGGTAAAAAGCACTTGCCCTACTGTAAATATATAGCATGTAAAATTGATACAGTAGGTAAATACAGCAAAGTTCAAGTGGATTTTTACTGGACTTATCTAACATGCAACGTGTCGTGTGAATTGACAGCTTTCAGAGTGTATTTGATACGCAATAAATTAGATCTTCCTTTCAGTGGTAGGGGAGATGATGCTGTCACTGTGACCCAGAGAAGATAAGTATCTGGGGACTTGTTAGTGGCCACACAGCTCAGGCGCTGAGTGAAGCCACCTGCCTGGCTCTTTCTGGCCCCTGCAGCCGCAAAGGCCAGCACTGAAAACAAGGAGCGGAGGAACTACACGAGTTTCAGCGCAGCACGAAGGGAGAAGTATAAGGCCCTAGTAGACACCAGTTCCCTGTGTGCCCTGATGCCCTCAAGCTGTCAAGGGGTGGAACCGATCTATATTTCTGGAGTGACAGGGGGATCCCAAGAGTTGGCTGTACTGGAGGCTGAAATCAGTCTGACTGGGAGGAAATGGCAAAAGTACCCCATCGTGAGTGGTCCAGAGGCTCCGTGCATGCTCGGCATAAGACTACCTCAGGAGAGGGTACTTCAAAGATCCAAAAGGGTACTGATGGGCTTTTGGCATCGCTGCTTTGGAGACTGAGGAAACTAAGCAGCTGTCCATCTTGCCTGGTCTCTCAGAGGATCCTTCTGTTGTAAGGCTGATGAAGGTCAAACAACAAGTGACAGTCGTGACAACAACGGTGCACCAGTGGCACTATCGCACCGAGACTCCCTGATTCCCATACATAAGCTGATCCATAGACTGGGGAGCCCAGGAGGGATCAGTAGGATCCACTCACCTTTTAATACCCTGCGCAGTGACCCCTCTGGTCATGGGCAGGGGTCTCAAGATGAAGTAAATGAGTCTTCCTCCTGTGGGCAGGGGTCCTCAAGATGAAGTAAATGAGTCTTCCTCTTCTTAAACTTTTCACCTTTTAATCTTCGCACATGGCTTTAGGGTTTAGTCTGTACCTCATCCATAAATCATCAGCTTCTCCCCCTTATCAATAGACCCAGACATTCGCATTTCCTTGTCAATAGTTGCTTATCGGTAGAATCAGGCCTCTGTCTCCTCCCCTTATCAGTAGTCTGTGCCTTGTTCGCTTGGTAAGCATGATAGGTGTTTACAGCAGACAATACTTTTGTTTAAGCAAGGGATTCTTCTAACTCTCTTATACAATCCCCTGTATTTTCCTTTGTACATTTCATTAACCCTGTATCAATCCCCCCTTTTCTATAAAGTAAGTAAATTCTTTTACTATATTATTTATGACAGAGCTATCCATGTTCTTTCTATCGATTCACAAAATGATTTTGATATACATTGTACATTTCATTAACCCTCTATCAGTATGCCACGACTGATATTGCCAATGCATTTTTCTCCATTCCTTTGACAGCAGAGTGCAGGCCAGTTTGCTTTTACTTGGAGGGGCGTCCAGTACACTTGGAACTGACTGCCCCAGGGGTGGAAACACAGCCCTACCATTTGCCATGGACTGATCCATGCAGCCGCAAAGGGCAGCACTGAAAACAAGGAGCAGAAGAACTACACGAGTTTCAGTGAAGCAGGAAGGGAGAAGTTTGTCGTCCCCGGAGGGCTTTTCCTCAGCATGGCCAACCTCTAACAGGTGCTGCTTTAGGCCACTGAGCAGCCAGTCTGTCTGAGTAGCTACCCTTGGACTTAAAGCCCAATAGTAAAAGGGAAAAAAAGGTTGAGAGTTTGTTCTTCACCTGCATGGGTAGTACCTAACTGCCTGACGTTTTCACAAGCCACTTTGTTTTACTGGCCTTGTGGCCAGTGGAAAGTTTGGGCCAGTTTCACTCCCTCTTAATCCTCCTACAAAGAGCATTTGGAATGAAGTACCATCACACACAAGAACACTATTCCATTTGCTTTGGTAAGTTAAAGAGATATATTGAGCACCACAAATAGCTGATTAAGATGTTGCATTTTAATGCTAAGAAATACTACATTTCCTGCTACAATAGCCTTAGTCATACATTACTCTCAGTAGTTATTCCTGCCGGAGAGAAGAACTTCATCTAACTACAGCATATTAACCCCCAAGGCATTTCCTTCATGCTTCTAGGCAGGCATCCTCACCTGGTTAAATAAACAGGTTTTCAGAAGGGAAGAACTGGTACAAAAGTGCTTCATGGCTTATTAATGCTTCTGTAGTCTCACATTTCTCCAGAAATACTTTATTGGCTGCTTTTCACACCCTTGCGCACATTGGTACCACTGATTCTGGCTTATTTGCATTACAACTCTACTTGTACAGAGCTCAAACTGATGCATGCGTTGCTCAAAAACAAAACCTGAAGCTGCGGAACAGAAGACTCGAAACAGGTGAAGTGAGCAGCTCTGAGATCGCGCTGCTTTGCAAACGCAGGACATACGACTCAAAATCATTTCTAGAAAGAGTCTAAATGTGTTCCATTAAGCCAAGGTATCTCCACACTGACACTTCTTCAAGGATTGTTCCTCCGCAAACATGCAATAAAGCAGAACACTGGCAGGATGACACCCCATGCAAAACAAGGCCCATCAGCAAGCCTGGAACAACCAAACAGCCTCTCCTTGACAGTCAGAAGCGGATTTGACACACATCACCTTGGGAAGTCCGTGGCTTTGCCAGGACGACACGTTTCCCTGTGCTGTATTCCGAGCTGCTCTGCAACTCCAGCAAGCAAAATGGCTTTGATAAAGCACCGGGTCTCCAAAGCGGTCACTGGCACAGTAGGCACGGCTCAGGTTCAACAAGTTTGTGAAAAACTGCCTGCTGCCAGAAGCAGCCCGAAGAAGCCACCCTGCGCTTCCAGCATGGAATTAGGGGCTTTCCCTTAAGAACAGTACGTGCACTGGGAGGAGAAAAGCATCGTGGTAAAAACGGCAGCTCCCGAGGCATGAGCGGCGTTGTTCCTTGCTTGGCGAGCAGGCGGCGGCGGCTCCTGGCGGGGCCTGCCGCCACCCGCGGGGAATCGAACGCTTCGAAGGGTTCCACTTCCCGCCGTCCTCACGTCCCGTCCGTTAGTTGCCATGAGCGCAGAGTCGCCCTAGGCTGCTCGCTGCTGCGGTCCTGCTTCCGGACGGTCCTCGACGTGCGAGCCCGGCAAGCGACACCCGGGGCGGGGCGGGGCGGGAGGGCGCCGAGGCGGCGCGGCCTTGCGGCTGTCCCCGCGCAGTGGTTGCCGCGGGTCGGAAGTGGCGAGCGGGGCTGGGTCGTAGCGTGAGGTGGAGGGAGAAGGGCGAGGCGAGGTGAAGCGAGGGATCCCTCGGAGCCGCGCTCTGCCCTCGCCTTCCGCGTCAGGGTCGCTTTGGTTTGGCTGTGTTTGGGCTCTTGCCGCTCCCGAGCGCGGACGTGCTGCGTGCCGCGCCGGTCCGTGAGAGCAGCGGTGCCACAATGCTTTTCGGGACCAAAACCTGTCGGAAAGGCAGAGCGGGGGGTGAGCGGGTAGGTGCTGCAGGCTTAGCGCTGGTGACGGAAGGCCGGACAGTTCCATTTGGAACGGGTACTATGACGTCAACCGACTTTGAGAGCTTATCTTGCGACCCGGAACAAGCAGACCCTCAGACCCCGGTGAAACACTGGGCAGCCGCGCCTCGGGAGAGCAGAGAAACCCCTGGGCGGACGGACACCCCGGTCCCGGAGCTGACAAACTCGGACCCCTTTGCTTCCCGCTAAGGTTAAAGGGATAATTAACTGCGGGTTTGCTGGGTTGGCGGCTGGATTATTTCTGATGAAAGTGAACAAGCGTGGCGTGTGTGTGTGTGTGTGTGTGTGCGTGCGTGCGTGCGCGGGGTGTTCCTTACTTCGAATTTGTGTGTGTGTGTTTGGGTTTTGGTGGGCTTTTTAGGATTTTTGGGTGGTTGGTTTTACTTTTTTGTTGCTGATTTGGTTTGGGTTTTTTTTCTTACGGTAGTGTTGCATTGTGGAAGTGTCGTTTGCAATTTAGAGACGTACAAGTGCCTTCATGTCTACCTGTAGTAGTTTTGTATTGCTCCTTATTTCTACCTGGGTGTTTTTGTGTACGTTATTGTTTTGCAGTCACTGCTGCAAATGTTTGTTTTGTCATGAGACGAATGCGTAATCGCTACTCCCCAGTTACATTCAGTTTTGTGAGTGGGGTTTGAGTTTGGTTGTTGTCGTTTGGGTTTTTTTTTAATATTTCTTACCAGCTATTTAGTTCTTCAAGTTATTTCTTTGATAGTGAGTGACAGAATTTCCTTCTGGAATGCTTCTTGATATTCTGAAGTCAACAAAAAATTTTACCTCTGTTACAGATACCAGCAATGACTTTAAAGAAGAGAATACCTTCAGTGTTTAAAGAGGTATCATTCAGGTGGCCCAACAAATGTCCTGCCAAGAAAAGAACAGCATGCACTGCAAACTTGGGCCGAGTACAACCTGAGGAAGCTCCAGAGAAAGTACCGAGAGGTTCTATTCATTCTAGAACCTCTGAGAAGCCTAAGCCTTTTGGCCGGGAAGAGCTAAGTAAGTGTGTCTTCTGTCCTTCCCCCCTTTTCTTCAGAACAAAACCCCTAAAAGTTAGAAAACGCAGTTCTCGTTTGTTGCACTGATATAAGACGGGGTTGTGACGAATAAAGCCTTCAGCACTAGGCTGCAATTTTGTGAGTCCCCTAAGGCAACTGCAGGCACTGGCGTTGGAAAACCTGTAGTTTTATCTGTTTAAAAATCTACTTGTAACGATCGGTTTTGAGGAGGTTTTTATAGTACACAGACTTAGCCAGGTCTTCTGTGCTGTGCAGAGAAAAGTACATTTCACCTTTGTCTTTATGGCTTCCATTCTTCACAAGTCTCTGCATGCTAACCCTGCTCAGGAAGAGGTCTGGTATCTGTAGGGTTACCTGCTCTGCTAGTTACTCGCTTACTTTTCCGTCCTTGTTCTTACGTTTATTAGCATAGAATTACAAATGTCAATTAAGTTACAATAAGGAAAAAGACCAGAGTGGTAGTTTGTCTTGTACTGGAAGAACTGAAACGGATAAATAAACCATAGTTCAAAACTGCGTGCTGACCTGCAAATTCAAGTGGCCGTGTTTAAGCTGTTCATCTCGTGGGTTTGCGTGGCGGAGCAGACCTGGCTCTTCTGGGTGCTCCTGCAGAATGCTACCTTTTAAACATCCTTTTTCAAAGAGAAACAGTAAATATTTTTTGAAATCTGATTTTTCTTGCAGTTGTTAACGATGGAATTGCCCCACCACGTAAAATTCTTTTTCCACCTGAGAAAATCTGCATGGATTGGCAACAGCCACTGAATGTTGGAGTTGGACTGGAGAACCTGGGCAATACGTGTTTCCTTAATGCTACTCTACAATGTTTGACGTACACACCTCCTCTGGCCAGTTACATGCTGTCTCTTGAACACAGCAAGTCATGTGAGTCCTTTCTAGCATTATTATAAATATGTTGGGCAAAGGTGAAAGAACAAGAGTGATTCTGTGGAGAAAACGCGTGGCTTTCCCGTTTTACCTGTAGAAGCCGGCTTTGAACGCCATCTTCGTGGTCTTTTTCAACCTAAATGATTCTGTGATTCCGTGATTCTTTAACAGAAAGCTCGGAATGGTATATAAAGTGCATTTGTCCATTCAATGCACAATGGTAAAATTGCAAATAAAGACCATTTCTTGCTTTGTGTGAATAATGAAGTACGTTGTAAAGGAAGGCATTTGGTGAACATTTGACATTTGGATTTCCTGCTGGTAGAAAGGTGGTAAACTTTAGGATGTTGGCATCGTGGATTCTTTGTCTCTGCAGCCTAGATACCATAATGTGCTAATACTGCAATAAATGACACGTTCACTATTGACCCATTAAAAAAGATCGCACCCTAGAAAGCACTCTGAGCTAATTTCCGCTGACCTGAAATGGAAATTTGTGTGGGGCAGTATTAAAATTTTGACTGGTTTTATTCTAGTTAAAAGTTTGTCTTTTTTGAACCTTTGAATTTGTGTTCTTTGCATTTCCATTCTACGCTTGAACTGATTTGCCATTGGAGCCTCTTTGCATATCCTTCTAGGTCTATTTTGACAAAGGTACATGCGTGCTTTTTGGTTTGGCATCTTAGTGTTTATTCCTAGAAATTTAACTGTGTTTTTTTGACATAGATAAAAATGTGTCCAGTTAAGAACCCTGTCGCAAAAGGGAGGGCAGAAATACTTACACATACCTTCCTTTCATCTTTCCTTTCTCCCAGAGGGTTCTTAGCTCTGTGTCACGTAGCTCACCTAACAGCAGTATCCTGAAAATCACACACATTCTCTCTTAGCGCTGTGTCATCAATTTCAATAGTGTTTGTCACGGATACTAGTTTTTGGTTTTGTTCTTTTTTGGTAGCAATGCTTATTTGACTAGACTGTGTTGCTTCTTTCACTTTTCAGGTCACGAAAAAGACTTCTGTATGATGTGTACATTGGAAGCTCACATTAACCAGGCCCTGTGTTTCTCTAATAATGCTTTCAAACCTATAGCTGTTATCAATGGCCTTAAAAGTAAGTAATTTCAGATGGTTCTCTTTTGATATATTTGGTAACTTTTCAAAGCACTATCTGATGCATAGAAATGATTTTGGTACTTTTAGAAACGTGAGTTTTCTTTCAGTTTCTATGAGAGAAATATAACCACCTTCTTTTTTATTAGGAATAGGAAAACATTTCTGTTACGGCAGTCAAGAGGATGCACATGAATTCTTGTCCTTCACTGTTGATGCTTTGCAGAGAGCTTGCTTGAATGGAGGAACCACGTACGCGTAAACAAATCATTTCACTTTTAGATGTTCTCTAGCCCCTTTTACTCCTTTCTTTACTACAGTACATTAAAACGAATGTCCTTGGTAAAAACTGTTTGAAGAGTTAACTCGGAGCCTCGCATCATCTGAGGTCTGATTTACCATTTCTTTCCAGATGGGACACATCTTCTCACGCCACCACACTTATTTATCAAATATTTGGAGGATACCTAAGATCCCGAGGTACTTGTTAAAAATCTTCCTGTCCTTTGAACTGGCCTGTGTCTGTTTGTAGTAAAGGCCTCTGTACTTTGACTAAAGTAAAATGTATGAAGACTTTCAATTTGTCCAGTCAGTGCTAAGCATTTGTATTTCGATTCCAGTAAAATGCTTGAACTGCCAAGCCGTTTCGGATAGGCACGAACCATTCCTCAGTATTACTCTGGATATAGAGGTAAGGTGTTTTGTGAATACGGGTCGAGCTGTAGAAGGACCTGTAGAGCTTTCCAAATAAAGGCATTTTACTTAAAAATATATACTGCTAAAAGGAAAGAGCTTGGCGTTGGGTGGGAGTGGATTGGACTTTGGCCTTGTGTGGAAGGCATCTAGGTGCTCTCCCTGTCTGCAGTGGGTTTAAGCTGTAAAAACAGTAATTACATCTAGACAAACGCCTATACTCTCAGACTACTCGATTATTCTGCTTCAGCATCTATACATCTATCGTTAGGCTGATGGGTTTGATCGTTCTCATTATTGATGCCATAGCATAGTACAGATGCTGTCTGTGGCACTGCAGACTTTATTTTCTTATTTCAAAATAGCATCATTTCCACAGGAGGTAAATGCTCAGCGTACTCTGAGGTTTCTGCCTCCTTCACAGTGGTTGCCGGTTGACAGTAGGTCACTTGAGGATGCGCTAGCAAGGTTCTCTCGTTAACTAGCAGGAAGTGTTTGAAATTTTGCATTTCCAGTGACTTAGTGCTCTACTTTCTTATTCATCCAGACCGTTACGTCTGTCACCAAGGCGCTGGAACAATTTGTGAAACCTGAACAACTGGGTGGAGAAAACAGCTATAAGTGCAGCAAGTAAGATTCTTACTAATTCCATCTGAGTCCAAGAGAACGCATTTCATGTTATCACATGAATATCTGGAAAGAGAAGAATTGCGGCCATTAGCTCCTATTAGACTTTTATTCCTACTGCCGCCTGCACTGGGGTTTATTAGCCTTCGTAATTGTGAGGCTGCACACAGAAATGTTCATCTGGCCAGAAGTTAAAGGGGGTGTCTGCTAAGTAGTGGTGAGCTGAAGCACGGAGCTAAGGACAACGATTTGGGGTGGGAGGCAACATCAGCTCGCTGAAGGTCCTAGTGTTCCCTGTGGAAGAAACTGGGATTGGGTCTCAGTGCATGTGAACGGTGGTCGTTAACATGAGCAGCCTCTAATGACTCGCTAAAAAATGTCTTGCACGGTTCTCGTGCTGAATTGTTGGGAAGTCTCTCCTTTTTGTCATTAGGATAGATGCTCAGATGTTTGCTTGGCTATGAAAAGAGAATGTTCTAAGACCTTTGTTTTGTAGAGCTGTCCGCTTACATGCTGTTACCTTCTGTCTGTTAACAAACCCAAAGTGCGGCGTATGGGTTCATAAGCCTGCGTGAGAGACGTAAACTTGTTTGAATTTTGGGAGGGGGAAGAATTTGCTGTTAAACATTTGTCTGTGCTTGCTTTTAAGGTGCACAAACATGGTACCTGCCTCCAAGACGTACACAATACATCGTTCCTCCAATGTTCTTATCATGTCGCTGAAAAGATTTGCAGATTTTAGTGGTGGCAAGATCAGCAAGGTATATTTGCAGCTGTAAAGCAGCTTTATCTTCTGTATATCTATGTTCTTTATCTTCTTGGAATGGGAGATTTCCCCAAGAAAAGATCATTTTAAAGAGGGGGAGTTTAGATTGGATATAAGGAAGAAATTAGGGTTAGGGTGGTTAGGGTGGTGAGGCACTGGAATGGGTTGCCCAGGGAAGTTGTGAATGCTCCATCCCTGGCGGTGTTAAAGATCAGGTTGGACAGAGCCTTGGGTGGCATGGTTTAGTGGGAGGTGTCCCTGCCCATGGCAGGGGGGTTGGAACTAGATGATCTTAAGGTCCTTTCTGACCCTAACTGTTCTGTGATTCTCTGATTTAAAAGTTGTTAGTGTTTGCAGGCTGTAACTATAATAACAATTGTCTAAGAAGCGTCAATCTAGCAACTATGGCTTACGGTAACCCTAAGAGTAGACGTCACTCTTAGAGCTAATTCTGTAGAAAACAGTTCTCTGCAGCTTAAATTATTAAATGTTGTTTCTGAGAATAGGTATTTTTAAATGAATGAAGAATATATTTGTGTGATCCTAGCCTGTGTTCTTAGAAGGGTTTTCCTCAGGCTGTTCCATGAAGCGTTTCAGGGTAATATTTGAATCTTCCTGTTTTCTTTTAGCACGTAAACTACCCTGAATATTTGGATCTCCGAGCATATATGTCCCAGTCAACGGGAGAACCACTCATCTATTCTTTATATGCAGTTCTTGTTCATTCTGGTTTCAGCTGTAATGCAGGACACTATATCTGCTTCATAAAGGTGGGTATCGGCTTGATTTCCAGCAGGGTAAAATAAACAAAGAAAATGAATGTTACTGGCAGCCACCATTTTGATGGAGAAAGGTTGAATGATGTGTTCTGTTCGATCTGTTTGGTACGTTTTGTGCTGTAGTGTTCCGCCTGTGATGTCATTTCGACAACATGCATTTTGTCTGAAGGTATCACTGTCTTTTATTTGCAGGCCGGCAATGGATTTTGGTATCGAATGAATGATGCCATAGTGGAGCGTTCTGATATCAAAACAGTTCTCAATCAGCAAGCTTATTTACTTTTTTATATCAGGTAATACCAGCTACTGACTCTGTTCAGAATATATTTACTTTCCTGTTACTGATACTTTTCTTTCTTTCCAAGTGTTTTTCTTTCTGTCCTAGGCAAAGTTTACTGTTTGTGTAATTCAGTTCTGTCTAACCTGAACTTACCGCTGTCATTTACTGTCTTTCATTGTTTGCCCTTAAACTGGTGAGCTTGTGCATATTGCTCTACATCTGCTCTATGTAGCTGGCTAATATAGAAGAGGAGAAATTACGCCATAGAAGGTGTAAGGGGGAGTTGTTGCTCTGACAAGCACAGTCATTGTAGGGAGACCATTGTCTATTTCTTACTTTGTAGTCTTGGTTGAGTCTTTTATATATGTCTTCTGTGTCACATCATCTGTTCCTTTAAAATTATAGTTGGGGTTTTAATCCAAGAATAGACTGAAAGAAAAACTCTAAACTGAGATCACTGCTTTTTTCCCAAGGCGCTATGATTTGACACTTGGAGAATGTGGGCTTTCCTTACCAGCACCGTCTTATGCCCGTTCATTCCTTGGTCAGCGGGGGCCTAAGAGTAAGCAGGCTGGATTTACGGGACCACGACTTCCTCCTCATATGGTTAAGGTAATTTGCAGGGAGTAAGTAATGACACCAAATTGATAATATTGTTTTCTTTTGATGTGTGGGGGGTATTGTTTTATAGCATCGAGTTCTATTTTCCCTC